>NC_091620.1:83675962-84285189 GCF_027580195.1 Bos mutus | reverse complement strand
TCTGATTACAGAAGGGAAGTTGAATGTTAAAGAAGAATGCCAAAGTTTTAATTAAATGTGCAAGAGAAAGTTGATACTAAATCATACAAGAGAAAATTACTGAAGCATATCCAAGTTGATCAGAAGTCAAAAATTTTCAGTACAAAGAAAACCTTATAATCATAAATTCTTAATATCAACATACTTATTCATCTGATAACCCTAAAATAGAATTTTAATGAGAGTATCCAAAACCAATAGTCTAAACACTGTTTTCATGGGGTTACAGAATTTTACCCTGTCCTCACAAAGTTTTTGACACAGACCCAGGATTTGTATTACCAAAATGTACTAACAATAGAAAGGTATTGTTCAAAGCAAAAGAACTGGAAAATGGAAAAGAGAGAAGAGTAATAGGATTTGGAAATTCAATGAACTGATTTTCTTCATATTGGCCTACCTAACCATGTGGCTATTAATTTCTGCAGTAGTCATTTCTGTACTAAACTATGTCTCTTTGATCTAAAAATAACTAAAGAGTTTATTAAGTTCTACATAATTTTAATAGCACAGTGGAAATTTTAAAAAAAATTTAGACTGAAAGAGCAGACCACATTTATTACAAGCTCTACATGTTACTCCATGGTAAATATGTTACAGTGATTATATACCCTGAGAGAGACTTGAGTTACTAAATAATAAATGGTATTACTAACAAACACAATAGCCAGCATTCACTCATTGATTAAACAGGGACTGCCTGCTTATTTTCTTCCATGTACTGTCTGAGGCATAATGATGCAGACAGAAACAAATGTTTTCTTTCAAGGAGCTCTCCTAAACTGCGGGTTAATCAAGTAAAGAATCTAAGGGCTGGATTAGCACTAAGAACATAGGGGGATCATATTATATTGCTTATATGCAGAATCTTAAAAAAAAAGAGATACAAATGAACTTATTTATAAAACAGAAATAAAACCACAGACAGAGAAAATATAGTTACCAAAAGGGAAAGGCATGGGGTGGGGGATAAATTAAGTTTGGGATTAACATATACACACTACTATATATAAAATAGATAACCAACAAGGACCTACCATGTAGCCCAGAGAACTATACTCAATATGTTATAATAACTTATAAGGGAAAAGAATTTGAAAGTGAGTACATAAATACATATTTACATCTATTTATATAACTGAATCTCTATACTGTACATCTGGAACTGGCACAACATTGTAAATCAACTATGCTTCAATTTAAAAGTAGCATCAAGTTATATAACTTAAATATGTACAGTTTGTATATGTCAATGATATCTCAATAAGGCTATTAAAAACAACATGGAAATAAATCCCCCAACTCAGGAATCAGACCCTAGTCTCCTGCATTGCAGGCAGATTCTTTACCTTCTGAGCTACCAGGGAAGCCATAGATATAAATACTAAGTGACAATATTCACCCATACTGGGGCAGCTGCTGCTGCTGCTAAGTCGCTTCAGTCGTGTCCGACTCTGTGTGACCCCATAACGGCAGCCCACCAGGCTCCCCTCTCCCTGGGATTCTCCAGGCAAGAACACTGGAGTGGGTTGCCATTTCCTTCTCCAATGCATGAAAGTGAAAAGTGAAAGTGAAGTCGCTCAGTCATGTCCAACTCTTAGCGACCCCATGGACTGCAGCCTGCCAGGCTCCTCCATCCATGGGATTTTCCAGGCAAGAGTAATGGAGTGGGGTGCCATTGCCTTCTCCGAGATACTGGGGCACAGATTGGCCTAAATCAGAGGTGTATCAAGTATCCAAAATAGCCCAAGGTCCATAAGTCACTGTCATCATGGATCTATGCATAGTTCTCTTTAGAATAACTTTATATCACATATGTATATGCCTATCTAATATCGTCTTCAATGCTATATACCTGAAACTAGCTCAACACTGTGAATCAACCATATCTCAATAAAAAAAGAAAGAAAAGATTGTCTTTGGTTTTGCTTTAACTTTCAATTTCACTTGCTTGTACTGAAATAATGAACAATCAGGAATCTATCATTTAACTTAAAACTAAAGCAAACTGGCATATGTGTTATTGGTGGTTCATATCTCCCTACTTCTCTCTCTTTCTTTCTTCTATCCTTCCCCACTAGCCGTCACAGAAATAACTATCACTCTGGACTCCATGATTACTTCCAAGTTCTTAATTCTTTCAAAATAAACACATATACCTAAGTACTATGCACCATGGTGTTGCTTGTTTTAAAGTTATGAATCTTAAAACCTGATCTATGTTTCAAAGGCTGAGCAGGTACTATTTGAATTATGTACTTGCTATCTAATCAAGAATGTTTAAAGTGGTGTTAATATCTTCTCTAGAATGATAGGTATAAGTTCATCTCTTTCTAATTATTATGAACAGGTCAGTTTGTAGGGCACCAAAGTGAGGGATTGGCAGAAAAGAAAAGGCCGATTCAGTGTAAGAAGAATCTTTAATTCTTTTCCATTTTCATAGTCAATTCTTGTGATCATATTAGTACTCTGTGTGTGCGTGTGCTTAGTCACTCAGTTGCGTCTGACTCTTTGTGGCTTCATGGACTGTAGTCGGCCAGGCTCTTCTGTCCATGGGATTCTCCAGGCAAGAGTACTGGAGTGTGTTGCCATTTCCTTCTCCAGGGGATCTTCCTCACCTAGGGAACAAATCTGTGTTTCCTGCATTGCAGGTGGATCCATTACTGTCTGAGCCACTGTCGCTTAAAGGTCTAGCAGGAGCATTTGGGCAAATTTTCAAAATATAAATATGGGTAAAAATCCTGCATCCAGTCCCATATGGCGAGGAGACCTCAGCCCAAGCCCCTTAGATGTTTCTGAATTACTTTATGTGATCCCCTTATTAAACCTTGGAGAAAAAGAAAAAAATACATACTAAGCCAGTTAAATACTTCTCAGTATGTCTAAAATCTGAGGATCTGCTACTTGATGAAAGAAGGTACTGTGAGAGGTAGTATGTACAATGGTGAAGAATGGGGATCCTTTCTGTGTTGTCAGTTTTCTAATTAATTTAATAGAAATGATATCATTATAGAATCTTGTGAAAAAGAACCTGATAAATAGTCCTTGTTACTAGAATTAGATTTTGTCTTGTGTGATTGTTGTGAGGTTTCATTAACTACACTTTCTTCAGGTATAAATTATTAGTGACATCACAGATATAACTTTTACTTTTTATATACAAAATATGTATATTGATATATGTTTTCAATCATAAAGTAACCAAGAGAGATATCAATTAATTACTAAGTTTATAGCCTTACGAGATCTGTGGCTTATACAACTTAGAGGATTTAAAAAAAATATATATATATATATGCCCAGCCTTTGATAATTTAATTGTTAACAACAATTAAATTATCAAAGGCTAGCTTATACCACTCACATCAGAAAATCCAGAAAAATAGTGTAAATTTCTTTTTAACTTAGCTATCTTAATTGACACGGCTTTATGATATGTTTTGCCAGACAGTTTTGGCTTAAATATCTAACTTTTGATGTAATAATGTTTTTGTAATCGTTTTCTGTAGAGAAAGAGTTGAAATTGTCTTTTAGCATAGCTGATAGAAAAACATTGGTTATTTTTATTTAGCTCTAAGATTTGAAGGCACAGTTAAATATATGCCCAAAGGAAAGGACATTGTTTTAAGCTGAGTGTCAGTCAAATAAAAAAAAATTATAGAAATCATTAACTGGCTTGATATATTTGTCACATCATACCTCATTTCCCATATCCATCAAGATCAGGGTGCCATGGGACAGAATGTTCATACTGCAACACAGCCTTTGTCTTCATACCTTTATGTTACAATGTTACAAATTGGCAGAGAACTTCTGGAAATCTCTCCTACAAGGGGATAGTGAGCAATATATTAACTATGCACAGAAGTCATTGCCAAATCACAAAGTGATTGCCAACCAGATAACCTACTAAAATCCAGACAAAATATGTCCCAAGCTTCCCCTTAGACAGACTCCATAAAAATGCCCAGGGATACTTCGAAGACACATGACACAGAAGTTCGAGTACAGAGATGATAATATCAAGTGACTTTAATTGAAATTACTTATTCTGGTAAATTTCAGTTAAAATGTAAGGCCAACAGAATACATTGCTACGGTTTCTGCCAGGGTTCTGAAAGGAGCTCATGAAAGTTAAGAGATGAAGAGTTTAAACTCTGATCTTATGCTGGCTAAATTTTGGAAGTAAGAAGTAAATATATTTTGAAAATCTGCACTAATTCAGCACTAACTGCTGCAAAAGATAGTACTGATTATAAACACGAGAAAAAGTACATGTTTTCTTATAAAATAACTAAAGTACACATTTCTTTCAATTTCACTTGAAGTTTTGGGGACAAATGTATCAGCTAATTGACAAGAAATCTAAATGCTATTTATTTTTTTGTATGGAAAAACATAGATATATTCTGAGGTTGAATGACATTCTTTTAGGGATGTACATGTTAATAACTTACACAAGTCTCATGCTTATAATAGGTGCTTCGGTCTCCAAAATTTAGGGCCATGAATTTTTTATTAAAAAAAAATCACATTGGGTTATATGTACAAAATATTTATGACTCTTTAAGAATGATTAAAGAATTTTCCATGCTAGGGTTACTTTTTCCTACATATAAAATAGAAATGACTTCAGTGATATCAAAGTGTTACTAAATAGGAGAAATAAATTATTAAAATTTATTATCAAACAATAGTTCCTGAGATCATTTTGATTAGGTATAAATCATTCAAGATACATAATTTAATATTCAGTTCAGTTCAGTCGCACAGTTGTGTCCAACTCTTTGTGACCCCATGAATCGCAGCACGCCAGGCCTCCCTGTCCATCACCAACTCCCGGAGTTCACTGAGACTCACGTCCATCGAGTCAGTGATTCCATCCAGCCATCTCATCCTCTGTCGTCCCCTCCTCCTCCTGCCCCCAATCCCTCCCAGCATCAGAGTCTTTTCAAATGAGTCAACTCTTCGCATGAGGTGGCCAAAGTACTGGAGTTTCAGCTTTAGCATCATTCCTTCCAAAGAAATCCCAGGGCTGATCTCCTTCAGAATGGACTGGTTGGATCTCCTTGCAGTCCAAGGGACTCTTAAGAGTCTTCTCCAACACCACAGTTCAAAAGCATCAATTCTTCAGCGCTCAGCCTTCTTCACAGTCCAACTCTCACATCCATACATGACCACAGGAAAAACCATAGCCTTGACTAGACGGACCTTTGTTGGCAAAGTAATGTCTCTGCTTTTGAATATGCTATCTAGGTTGGTCATAACTTTCCTTCCAAGGAGTAAGTGTCTTTTAATTTCATGGCTGCAGTCACCATCTGCAGTGTTTTTGGAGCCCCCAAAAAATGAAGTCTGACACTGTTTCCACTGTTTCCTCATCTATTTCCCATGAAGTGATGGGACCAGATGCCATGATCTTCGTTTTCTGAATGTTGACCTTTAAGCCAACTTTTTCACTCTCCACTTTTACTTTCATCAAGAGGTTTTTTACTTCCTCTTGACTTTCTGCCATAAGGGTGGTGTCATCTGCATATCTGAGGTTGTTGATATTTCTCCCAGCAATCTGATTCCAGCTTGTGTTTCTTCCAGTCCAGCGTTTTTCATGATGTACTCTGCATATAAGTTAAATAAGCAGGGTGACAATATACAGCCTTGATGTACTCCTTTTCCTATTTGGAACCAGTCTGTTGTTCCATGTCCAGTTTTAACTGTTGCTTCCTGACCTGCATACAAATTTCTCAAGAGGCAGATCAGGTGGTCTGGTATTTTAAATATATTAAATTCAAAGTATTGACCACAGAAGAAAATAGTGGCTCAATAAAAATTTATGGTTTGCACAAAGTAATATAATTTTACAAACAGGATTAAAATTCAGGTGTTGGGGCAACTTTCTCATGCAAAAATATCTTCTCCCAAAGCAAACTGAGTGCATTTGTTAAATGATGTACTCTACATGCATTTCCTAATAAGACATTAGTATGTAATTTGCAACAAGGCATCATCATTAACATATTCAGTTCAGTTCAGTTTAGTCGCTCAGTTGTGTCAGACTCTTTGCAACCCCATGAACCGCAGCATGTCAGGCCTCCCTGTCCATCACCAACTCCTAGAGCTTGCTCAAATTCATGTCCATCGAGTCAGTCATGTGTGTTTAAAACTACAAGCCAAAACATAGGGCCAAATGAATATACTTTTGTGTGCTATCATTAATTTCAAATGTTCAATTAACTATAGGCTGAATACTATATATCATAGTGAGGATCAGTTGTCAAGACCCTGCATCCCAATTTTCTTCTGTCATAAACCCACTGCTTTATCACAGACACACTGCATTAGGAAAAACTTTCCCCAAACTGAAATTACTCACAGAAAAATGGGCTTAAAGCTGGTTAAGAGGTTTTCAATAGCCATTTGGTCTTTTTATAGGGAGAGATTCTTCTTGGCTTTTCAAAATACTCTTCTCATTTTGAAACCAACATAAAATCTGATTAATGTAACAGGGCTACCTTACAGTCTCCTCCATCTATAAATTTCTGCACTCCCATGTATTTGAGAACCATCTGGATCAGCGTCATAAAATGGAGAACAGATGGGCAAGAGACATAGGGCATTGTGAGGAAAACTACAGGGAATAGGACACAGTATTATTTGTTATTATTTACAGTCATGCTAGATATTTATCATGCATATATTGTTAGGAGATTTACATTTTCAAATTTCAGAAAATAAAAACCTTCCAAAAAAGTTTCCATGAATACACCCTTCCTCCATTGGAAAATGTTATTTGACACCATTATTATAGTTTAGCAATGGAACATATTTCCTCTTTAAGATATAAAGTGCATTGGAAAGGCCCAACTAAATATATAAAATATGCATAAAGCTACCAAATAGCCATTAGGAACTAAATGGGATTAAGGACTCTTATGGTAAGTGGCTGTTGCTGAGAATGGACTGGGGACAGCAGGAACTGGAAAGAGGAAAATATACTGAGAAGTTAGGGGAGAATGCCCAGAAGCCCAAAATTAATTCACAGGCTTAAGATCACAGAAGGAGGTTGAAAAAGTGGGGAAACATGACAGAATTTACATGATTCTTTCTTCAACTTTGTATCATGTGGACACTCTTAAAATATATTTCACTCAGTGTATGCATGCTAAATCCCTTCAGTTGTGTACCACTCTGTGCAACCCTATGGACTGTAGCTTGTTAGGCTCCTCTGTCCATGGGATTCTCCAGCAAGAATGCTGGAGTGGGTTGTCATGCCCTCCTCCAGGGGATCCTCCCAGCTCAGGGATCAAACCCACATCTCTTGTCTCCTGAATTGGCAGGTGGTTCTTTCCATTAGCATCACCTGGGAAGCCTCATGTTTCACTCTGGATAATGAGTAACAAATGGTTAGTTTTTGTTCAGTGTCTAGAAGCACAGAAATCATGCTTGTAACCACCTTCCTTTAGAGAAGTTATGTATTTCAATTTCACAATATATGTAATGTCAGAGTTGTAAACAATATGAAAGAAAATTTCTCAGAATGAGCAATCACCTTAATTTTTACATATTTTGTATGCTTACATGGAAAGCAGAATTCTCTTTCCTTCATAAATCAGGATATGTTTCCTAAAGCATATCATTGTATGTTGTTTCTAGAAGGAGGTTTTGTGTGTTAGTCACTCAATTGTGTCCAACTCTTTGCGACCCCATGCACTGTAGCCCACCAGGCTCCTCTTTCCATGGAATTCTCCAGGCAAGAATACTGGAGTGGGTTGCCATTCATTCCCTTCTCCAGGGGATCTTCCCAACTCAGGGATCCAACCCAGGTCTCCTGCATTGCAGGCAGATGCTTTGCCATCTGAACCACCAGGGAAGCCTAAAGGAGGTTTTACTCTTAGACAATGTGTAACATCATAATACCATGACATAGTCATAATAATACGCTATGCAGTTGCTTTTGTTTATACTTTAAACTTTCTGAAGACTTTAGTTTCCCTCTTCTGAATAAGTAAAGAACCCCAATTCTCCTTTTTAATGATTTTCCTCCTTAGTTAACATGAAATATAATTATTTCATGATAATTAAACAAAATAGCTACATTTTTGAAAACTGTCCTACTGTTTCATGTATACATTCTCAATAAATCTCCCAAAATGTCTTGAAGAGAATATTATTTCTGTCTCCTTTTTCATGTAATAAAACTGAAGCTCTGAGAAGCCAGGTCACACCACTAGCAGGTGGGAGATCTTGAATTTGAACCCACACAGTTAAATTCCAGTAGACTTATACTCTTGCTGACCCTGTTTTTCTGTCCTACTCTGGTTCTTATGTGTATATTATGTGCCAAGAACCATTCACAACTCTTTACATGTACTAATTCAATTAATCTTTCCTCACTATTAGGTACCACTATTATACTTACTTTATAAATGAGGAAACTGGTAACCTGAAGTATATAATTTGCCTAAATCCACCTGTTAAAGCAGAGGAAAATGTCAGTGACTTTAATAATAGAAGAAAATGTATCCACCTAGTCTCTGTACCCCAGTGTACATCATCCAGATATGCTTGCAAGCAGCACTAAGAGGTGAAGACAGACGGCCTGACTCCCAGACTAGTACTTTCTCAACGCTTATTCAACACAGAGCACACATCAGCTGAGCCAAACCCACCGCGAAGGATGCTGCTTGTCTCATCTTCCTAATTTCCACAGTAAAATCTTGAATTTCCACATTGAGTTGTGGTCCAATTGGTCCAGACATCAAGCTACAAAAATATCTGAATTGCTGTACATAGTTACCAGAATTTGGTATAAAAAATAAAATTAAAAACCAAGAAAATTATGTAAGATATTATACAGTTAAAGTTATTAAAGTAATGGTGTATACCATAATAAATACTATATGCTATGTTTATGTGGTTAAATTTCACTCATCTTTTCCTCATCCAGAACTAGGGAACTCTTTACACAGCAGTAAGCAGCTATAATCTGCCTTATCCTCTCTGACTCCTCTTCTCTCACATCTCAAATAGCTCACAGCATTTCTGAACTACTTTGGAATGATCCTTTCCACATACTACTTCTTTTATTAAAATTGAATATAAATAGATGCTCAAATTTTTAATGGTTTATGTTTAGATTTTAAATACAACTTCCACTCAGAGATTAGTTAAATATCAAATTAATTTAAAGTCATTATTTTTTCTCTACTGAGGAAGAGAATTGAATGGAAACAATAGAATGGGAAAAACTAGAGATATCTTAAAGAAAATCAGAGATATCAAGGGAATATTTCATGCAAAGATGGGCACAATGAAGGACAGAAATTGTATGGACCTAATACGGAGAAGGCAATGGCAACCCACTCCAGTACTCTTGCCTGGAAAATCCCATGGACGGAGGAGCCTGGTGGGCTGCAGTCCATGGGGTTGCTGGGAGTCGGACACGACTGAGCGACTTCCCTTTCACTTTTCACTTTCATGCATTGGAGAAGGAAATGGCAATCCACTCCAGTGTTCTTGCCTGGAGAATTCCAGGGACGGCTGAGCCTGGCGGGCTGCCGTCTATAGGGTCGCACAGAGTCGGACATGATTGAAGCGACTTAGTAGCAGCAGCGGCAACAGAAGCAGAAGATATTAAGAAGAGGTTGTAAGAATACACAGAAAACTGTACAAAAAAAGACCTTCATGACCCAGATAACCACGATGGTGTGATCACTCACCTTAGAGCCAGACATTCTGAAATGCAAAGTCAAATGGACCTTAGGAAGCATCACTACAAACAAAGCTAGTGAAGGTAATAGAATTCCAGTTCAGCTATTTCAGATCCTAAAAGATGATGCTATTAAAGTGCTACACTCAATATGACAGCAAAATTAGAAACTCAGCAGTGGCCACAGGCCTGGAAAAGGTCAGTTTTCATTCCAATCCCAAAGAAAGACAATGCCAAAGAATGCTCAAACTACCACACAACTGCACTTATCTCACATGCTGGCAAAGTAATGTTCAAAATTCTCCAAGCTAGGTATCAACAGTATTTGAACTGTAAACTTCCAGATGTTCAAGTTGGATTTAGAAAAGGCAGAGGATCAAATGGCCAATATCTGTTTGATCATCAAAAAATCAAGAGTTCCAGAAAAACATCTACTTCTGCTTTATTGACTACACCAAAGCTTTTGACTGTGTGGATCACAATAAACTGTGGAAAATTCTTCAAGAGATGGGAATACTAGACCACCTTACCAGCCTCCTGAGAAATCTGTATGCAGGTCAGGAAGTAAAAGTCAGACATGGAACAATGAAGTGGTTCCAAACTGGGAAAGGACTACTCAAGGCTGTATATTGTCACCCTGCTTATTTAACTTATACGCAGAGTACATCATATGACGGGCCAGGCTGGATGAAGCACGGCTGGAATCAAGACTGCTGGGAGAAATATCAATAACCTCAGATATGCAGATGACACCACCCTTATCGCAGAAAGCAAAGAAGAACTGAAGAGCCTCTTTTTGAAAGTGAAAGAGGAGAGTGAGAAAGCTGGCTTAAAACTCAACATTCAAAAAACTAAGATAGATCATGGCATCCGGTCCCATCACTCCATGGCAAAGAGATAGGGAAACAATGAAAACAGTGAGAGTTTATATTTCTGGGCTCAAAATCACTGCAGACAGTGACTGCAGCCATGAAATTAAAAGACGCTTACTCCTTGGAAGAAAAGCTATGACCAACCTAGACAGTATATTAAAAAGCAGAGACATTATTCACTGACAAAGGTCCATCTAATCAAAGCTATGTTTTTTCCAGTAGTCATGTATGGATATGAGAGTTGGATTATAAAGAAAGCTGAGCAATGAAGAATTGATGCTTCTGAACTGTGGTGTTGGAGAAGACTCTTGAGAGTCCCTTGGACCACAGGGAGATGAAACCATTCAATCCTAAACAAATCAGTCCTGAATGTTCATTGGAAGAACTGAAACTCCAATACTTTGCTCACCTGATGTGAATAACTGACTCATTGGAAAAGACCCCGATGCTGGCAAAGATTGAAGGCAGGAAGAGAAGGGGATGACAGAGGATGAGATGGTTGGAAGGCATCACCGACTCGATGGACATGAGTTTGAGCAAGCTCTGGGAGTTCATGATGGACAGGGATGCCTGGCGTGCTACCGTCCATGGGGTCACAGTCAAACTCAACTGAGTGACTGAACTGAACTTAACTGAGGAAGAAGTTCATCCCAAAATGCCTCTCTTTGCAATGGCATTTTTTTCCATTAACTTCACTTCCCTGTTAGTCTAATATCTATCCTCTGTGTAATCATATTGGTTTTATCAGGTGAGGTTGATACTGAAGTAGCATCAGCTATGAAAGAAGGGACAGCAGCTGAAATGAACTACTATGGTACAGATAACTGGTATATACTGATGTAGAGAATGCCTGTTTGTTTAACAGAATTTTTAATAAAAAATGAATTTCTTGATAATGAAATGTGCCATTAAACATTGTAGCTAATTAAACGCTGCTGCTGCTACTGCTAAGTCGCTTCAGTCATGTCCAACTCTGTGCGACCCCATAGACGGAAGCCCACCAGGCTCCCCCATCCCTGGGATTCTCCGGGCAAGAACAGTGGAGTGGGTTGCCATTTCCTTCAATGCATGAAAGTGAAAAGTGAAAGTGAAGTTGCTCAGTCGTGTCTGACTCTCAGCGACCCCATGGATTGCAGCCTACCAGGCTCCTCTATCCATGGGATTTTCCAAGCAAGAGTACTGGAGTGGGGTGCCATCATGCAGCCAATTATAAATATATACATGCATATAGATGAGTTATTAACTTGATGAGTTTGGAACTAATAGTTAAATCACAGGAAACATATAACCAAAAGTCAACTTTTACTCACGTTCTATTAGGAGTTTCTTTAAACAGTAACTACACCTCAGGACTAGTTTGGAGCAGCCGACAGCAGACTGGTCTGGGATGTTTTACTTGGTAAGCACAGGATTTACAAGGATTTCTAAAAACACACAGCCATCAGAATGAAGTGCAAATCCCTACAGGGTACACAGTGTTACAAAATCTGAAAAATAAACATTATGTGTTCTAAGTAGCCAATCACATAAATGGCAAACCAAACAAAGCATGGAAAGTTTAGTTTCTGCAAAATAATATTAGCTCATGACCAAGTATATTCTTAGGTGTAAAAATGCATATGAGAAAAATAAATATCATATGATATAACATATATGGAATCTAAAAAAATGGTAAAAGTAAACTTATTTATAAAGTAGAAATAGAGTCACAGATATAGAAAACAAATTTATGGTTACCAAAGGGGATAGGGAGAAGGGATATATTAAGAGACTGGAATTGACATATACATACTACTCTATATAAAATATATAGTAACTAATAAGGACCTACTGTATAGCACAAGGAACTCTACTCAATATTCTATATGAACTATATGGGGAAAGAATCTAAAAAACAGTGGATATATGTACGTGTATAACTGATTCACTTTGCTGAACACCTGAAACTAACAAAACACATTGTAAATCAACTATACAGAATAGAAATTTATTTTAAAAATGCATGTGCCATGTGTGGGTCCTGGAAGGTACCAGGAAGGTGGGTGTTGTATTGTGAACCTCTCTAGCTTTCACTGTTAACTCCTCACCTTTTGCATGCTCAAAATATTCACTAAGGTTGTCTCTATCTGATGACTGAGAAAGAAGACTTCTAAGAAGGAATTGAAATGTGAACTGATTTCTCCAGCAACAGAAAAATGGAATTATTTTATAACAATATTTTGAATGAGGGTGAAACATCCAGCACAAAAAGTAGCAACTTCTTATATTCAAGTCTAAATAAATTGGATATGAAAATACTTTATTGTCCTTAATACATGACCGACTTTCTTCTCAGTGCCTACAGTTTTATTTACCATTTCTTTTTCCCCCCTTCTTTTATCTTTATTGCTGAAAAATTCTCTGAATTTTGCTTTTGCATTATTATTGTGGTTCTAATGAGAACTGTATATATGTGTTTAGTTTGGAGAGAAAGAGATTGAGAGAGGGAACTATATTTTGACAAGTTCTTAAGATTCTCTTAGACACTAGTTTAACAATCATAGCAGACGCTAGTTTAAGAGTCATTGCCCTAGATTTCTAACCTACTTTTCTTTTTACTTTGTGTTGAAGTGGTGTGACTCAAATTCAATAAACTTATCTTGAGTCTGTTATCAATTTTGCTATGTGCTATGTGTACATATATGAGGAATAGATGGTTTCTATCTTCAAGGAACTCACATTTAATATACTAGTTTACTATCACATATTATCAAGTTGAAATCTCTAGACCCCGCAAACAAAACAACTGCAATAATTTCCATCCTCATATGAAATACATCACTGAGAAGTAATTTCAAAACAAACCTTTCATGATCTCAGCTACATTTCTATATTTCTGAAGCAAGTGTGTCAACAATGTATTTTGAAATGCTTTTTTAGATTTCAGATATAAAAATTCTGTTTTATGTATTTACCTTCTAACTGTTCATCTTATCCTTCAACTGATTAAGTTTGAGAGGCTGAGCTCAGGAATACTTTCCCAGTGCCCAGAGGCATCACAATTGCTTTATTTCAAATTCTGGTTTAGAGAAGTAGGTTATGGAAGTATTCTTCAGTCTTAAAATTTCAGGGAAAATGTTAATAGGAAACCTCATAACTTCTGTTGAATGAATTGATTTTGAAATGCAGAAAGCTATACCAATGATGTGTCTGACACAGAACTGTCAAAATACCATCAGAAGTTTTATACTGCATTTTCTAATTCTTACTGTTCCAGAGAAGCCTAGACAAAACCCAGACAAAGCATCAGCTATTATTCATTGATCACTGTAAGATTCACTGTGTTAATAAGTTTTTAATTATAAAATAAATAAAGCAGAAGGGTCGAAAGTTTAGAGCTAACTCCTTTCTAAATGCTAAACTTCAGAGTTTTGAATATATGCTTTCTTGAATTAGATAATGGTTTTCATAGTAAATTATTCATTTTTATTCTTTCATTCAATGTCCTACATTTTCATGCATTGCACTGTGTCCTATCTCTGACATTATGAAAAGCAAGCCATAGCTTTATTTTTCACTTCAAACTACTGCAAAATACCACTAAGGACTTTGTTTCTTCTGTGAAATTCCAGGGAAATCTCTAACTCACCTCAGACATGACGTGTATCAAAAACACGCTTCAGGCCTCTTCTGAGTGCCTGCAAAGCATGGCCCATCTGGCAAGCCTGAGTCATGGCCTTATTTCTGGCAAAGCAATCATTCAAAGGAGCCAAGAATAAGAGTAGTAGAAGGAACTGCCTGTATATCAGACTAAAAGAAAGTGATGAGTGTATGAAATCTCCCAGTGGGTAGAGAACCATTCCTAAATTACTCTGGCCGCCTTTGTAGACATACAGAGTGCCCTGCCCTTACTTTGTTCTCACTGGGATCGTCCACTTTCACGTAGGAGACCAGCTGCAGTGACACATTCAATTCATTGGAGAAAACACATTCCAATCACAGGCTTTGCAGTAAAATGAAATTTATCTCATGAACATTCTTTTGAAATTTTTAGACATGTTAATGGTCCCATGGGTGATCCTTTCTTCTATTCACTAAGCAATTGATTTTATAATGAATTAATTTTGCCAAGCACAAAAAGAAGGATCATGTATACTCTACACTAAATATGAGTCACGTAGAAGAAGTAGAGTTCCACTACTACTAAAAATAGCAAGTAGTATAAAAATAACAGTAATCAATACATATTACTTTCCCTGAAGAGGCACTGCACTTTGCATTTTAGCTGGGCTATATTTAACTGTTAAAACAACCTTATAAGTAGGCATTGTTTTTAGCCTCAGTATAATAGTTGAAGACACTGAGGCTTGGACAAAATTAGAATACCAAGACCTTGGGCAGAATTATAGAGCTAGGAAATAAATGCATGGGAGGTAAAAGAGAATCATCATACTAGAAATCTATATATAGTAACTGAATTAATCTACATGCAAATCCTCAGAGAATGATTTTATACACATATTGTTATGTTTAAATCATCATCAGGTTAAATATCTTCCCCAAGACAACATACCATGGGATTCTGATTTACACTCAGGTCTGACTCCAAAGACCACCATCTCTTTCATTAGGTATATTTATCAGAAGAAGGAGTAAGAGGGTTAGGAGGAGAAGAAGAAAAAGCTACAATCATCTCTCAGTATCCACAGAAGATTAGTACCAGGACCTCCAAAGATATGAAAATCTGTGTATGGTCAAATCCCATAGATAAGATGGCATAGTATTTGTATGTAACATTCATCTCTCAATGTACTTGAAATCATCTTTATGTTACTTAAAATACCTAATCAATGTAAATATTAATACTCTGTACATGTAAATAGTTGGTGGAACTGGCAGATTCAAATTTTGCCTTTTGGAAAATTTCTGGAGTTTTTCTTTTTTTCAAATATTTTTGATCAGAGTTTTCAAACCATAGAGGGTCCACTGCACTCTGTCAGGAAGGATTAAAATATTTTTAGATGTACTTTACACCAAGCATCATGTATATTAACAATGTTAACAACACTGTAGTCATGACCTCATTGAAACTTTGTGACTATTTGTCATGTTTCCATCTAATCCTTCTCTCTAATCTTTCATCAATGTGTTACAGTAATGATAGAACCCTCCATTGCGAATCAGACAATAGATTAAAGACCTAAATATAAGACCAGATACTATAAAACTTTTATAGGAAGACACAGGCAGAACATACTTTGACATCAATTGCAACAATATGTTTCTTTTGGATTTACCATCTAGAGTAATAAGAATAAAAATAAAACTAAACAAATGAGACCAAATTAAATGTAAAAGATTTTGCATAGCAAAGGAAACCATCAATAAAAAGGAAAGACGACCCACAGAATGAGAAAGCATTTGCAAACAATGGGATGGACAAGGGGTTAATCTCCAAAATATACAAACAGCTCATGAACCTCAATACACAAAAAGCAACTCAACTGAAAAATGGACAGAAGATCTAAACAGACATTTCTCCACAGAAGACATACAGATGTCCAAAAAGCACTAGAAGATGTTCAACATCACTAATTTTTAGAGAAATACAAATGAAAGCAATGATGTATAAGTTCATACCAGCTACAATGGCTGTTATTAAAATGTCTATAAACAATAAATGCTGGAGAGGGTGTGGAGAAAAGAGAAGCCTCCTACACTATTGGTAGAAATGTAAATTGGTACAGCCAGTAAGCTGGGATTAACATATATACATTACTATATAAAAAAATAGATCTACTGTATGGCACAGAGAATTCTTCTCAGTACTCTGTAATAACCTATATAAAGGAAAAGAGTCTGAAAAATTATATATATATAATATATATATAGTATGTATGTATTATATATATATATTATATATATATATATATATAACTATATATGTGTGTGTGTGTGTAAATAAATCATTTTTCCAGTATACCTGTAACCAACACATTGTAAATCAACTATGCTCCAATAGAAAATAAAACAATTTTAAAAGAAATGCAGATTGGTTTTATATTCTTTTTATGTCACTTTTATGGATAGTTACCAAAAACTTTAAAGAATAAAGAAGTGAAGTTTAGTTACCAATATGTGAAACGTTATTTTGTAATCAGAGTCAAGGAAATATGGTTTAATTAACAAAATTGTTCTTCAGTATATTCAGAAATATGAGTGGCCAGTTTAATTTATCTCACAATCCTTGAGGGGACAAATACAGCCAAGAGAGAAATTTTCCTCCTGGGCTTCTTTCCTATTTTTATCCATTGATAGTTCATTTTGGTTGTACTGTTCATATGCCTCTTTGAAAGAATAATTTATTCACCCCGGTTAATAAGCAGAGTGACATATAATACATGAAAACAAAACCCGCAAGTTGCCAAAAGAAAACTACCAGTCAGGTTTGTCAAAGTCAGATGATCCACTTGGGAATGGGGAATTTGGCAGAAACAGGTTGTAATATTTTAAGGGTTGTTACATACTCGGTTAAAACTATTCTTCTTCTTTTTTTTTTATTTATTTTATTTTTTTTTATTTTTAAAACTTTATGTAAACTTAAATGCATATTGTCACAAACATTACTTCTCATCATTTTATTTCTCAACAAAGACAAGGTCTTGCTCTAACTTCTCCTTCCCCTCACCCAAGTTGCCAACCCCAAGACTCACTACTGTTTATTTTCACAGTAATTTAGCTTTCCAAAAGCCCAGAGATTAGACAATACACTCTGATAAGCAAATGACGCAACCATTTCAGTTAAACATTGAAAAATTAGCAGAAGCTTTGCAAGTTCAGTCTTTTCTTTTTCATCCCACTCCAAACTATTTTTCAAAAAAAAGATACACATCATTTTTGTCTCCTCTCAGAAAGCAAAGGTAATTATAACTGTTTTGTTTTGTTTTAAATAAACCCCCTCATCCAATATAATAAGGTATACCAGAGTATGCAAATGAAAAGGCCATAAGCTAAATTTATTCTGTAAACAAAGCTGAGGCTGAGGAAGTGTAACAGTACAATTTCTTTTCAATATTTGAGTTTATGTCTTGGTAAGTGCTCTCCCTGCCACCTCATCAGCACCTAATGAGTTACATCTGGGTGATCAGCACATTCATATAACATACCTGATTTCTCAAGGTAGTCTGTACTGATTGAAACAAATATTGAATATATGGATTCATGTGAGTATGTCTCCCACTAACAGGGAATATGCCTTCTTCTTTTCAAGCATCCATAAAACATTTTTATTTTTATTTTTTTTCTTTTGCTGTCTCGTATACAGGGTTATCGTTACCATCTTTCTAAATTCCATATATATGCGTTAGTATACTGTATTGGTGTTTTTCCTTCTGGCTTACTTCACTCTGTATAATAGGCTCCAGTTTCATCCACCTCATTAGACCTGATTCAAATGTATTCTTTTTAATGGCTGAGTAATACTCCATTGTGTATATGTACCACAGCTTTCTTATCCATTCATTTGCTGATGGACTGGTGCTGGGAAATCTGGTGCTGGGAAATCTGGTCAACCACTTGTAAAAGAATGAAACTAGAACACTTTCTAACACCATATACAAAAATAAACTCAAAATGGATTAAAGATCTCAACGTAAGACCAGAAACTATAAAAATCCTAGAGGAGAACATAGGCAAAACACTCTCTGACATACATCACAGCAGGATCCTCTATGACCCACCTCCCAGAATATTGGAAATAAAAGCAAAAATAAACAAATGGGACCTAATTAAACTTAAAAGCTTCTGCACATCAAAGGAAACTATTAGCAAGGTGAAAAGACAGCCTTCAGAATGGGAGAAAATAATAGCAAATGAAGCAACCGACAAACAACTAATCTCAAAAATATACAAGCAACTCCTATAGCTCAACTCCAGAAAAATAAATGACCCAATCAAAAAATGGGCCAAAGATCTAAATAGACATTTCTCCAAAGAAGACATACAGATGGCTAACAAACACATGAAAAGATGCTCAACATCACTCATTATCAGAGAAATGCAAATCAAAACCACTATGAGGTACCATTTCACACCAGTCAGAATGGCTGCGATCCAAAAGTCTACAAATAATAAATGCTGGAGAGGGTGTGGAGAAAAGGGAACCCTCTTACACTGTTGGTGGGAATGCAAACTAGTACAGCCACTATGGAGAACAGTGTGGAGATTCCTTAAAAAACTGGAAATAGAACTGCCTTATGATCCAGCAATCCCACTGCTGGGCATACACACTGAGGAAACCAGAAGGGAAAGAGACACGTGTACCCCAATGTTCATCGCAGCACTGTTTATAATAGCCAGGACAGGGAAGCAAAACTATCCTTCTTAAGAAAGGCAGTTTAATTGCATCACATTTCTTTCTTTCTTTTTTTTTTTTTTCATATTGACATTTAGTTCTTAGGGACTACCAAGATACAAATTTCATAATATCAATTTCAAATCTAGGACACATATCAATGTAAAATGAATCAAATTTATATATAAATTTATTTCAGATTGCTCAAATAACTATTTTGGTTAAAGTAATAAAAACTTAGCCATATGGTAATCACTATATAGATGTCTAAGTACACATTTACATTTTTAAATGTCAATATGATTTAGATGGGACAGACTAACCTTAAAATTTTCACTTGTACATTCAGATCTCCCAGGAAGTAATGGCTCAAGAAAATATAAGTCATCATATTAAAATATTATCCAAAACAGTTCCTCTTCCACCAAAGCTTGGGAGGTTGACAAACATTTGAATTCATAATACTCTCAGTATCTTAGTAATTTTTTTCTTTGCATATCCTAGGACAAAAGAAATGCCTAACAGTTCCCATTACTTAGTAGCTAATTCCAAACAGCCTAACAAGTATTTATGTTCTAACAACTTAGTAGGCTTTTAGAAAAAAATACACATAAATCAAGAGAACAAAATAAAATTTAGTTCATTCTTAAATAACCACAATTACTTACAAATTGGGTGTGTGCACCTGTTTAGCTGTGTAAGCTTTTTAAATCAAATCAAACACTCACACACTCATTTCCTGTTTCACAGTGATTTTCATATGGTACTTACTTTTTTATCATGCAACTGCAGGAAACACCATTCAGCAAGTCATGATGTCATCAAAAGGAATGTAGCCCTATGCAATGTTGACATTGTTAATATTTTTCACTTTATGTCTTAGGCTGCTGAGTATTGCCATGTTTTTCTTGAAGTTTTAAGTCATGCAGCTCCTCTCTGTGTTTGCTGTAGCTCCTGAGAGAATACACTGGTGCATAGTTTGAGTGGTATGATTGTAGTCTGTTGATCTCATTGTCATATAGCTATGTCTCAAATAGAATTAGGTTTTGAAATCTGTTATTCCACTACCAAACTGTTTTAAAGCTTTTGTTTCACTGCCAAATCGTTTCAGCATATTAACCTTCCGGCCTCCTGCCCTATGCACAGAACCCTGGGTAAGCGAGGCGATTGGGAATAGCCAGCAGCTGAGTCCAATCAGCCTTTATTGCACTGAGATGTGAGATGTGGCAATGGTATCAAGGCACTGGAGTGATGAAGCTTGTCTTTCTGAGAACTCATTCTGGGATTCTACTCTTTAACTTAATATTACTGTTTGTGCTGGATTCCAGGGAAATATATTTGACAGGGCTTTTGTCTATAGGACAAAATATGTCCATATGGGCTTCCCTGGTGGCTCAGAAGATAAAGAATCTGCCTTCCACGTGGGAGACCTGGGTTCAACCCCTGGGTTGGGAAGATAACCTGGAGAAGGAAATGGCAATCCACTCCAGTATTCTTGCCTGGAGAATCCCATGGACCAACGAGTCTGGTAGGTTATAGTCCATGGGGTCACAAAGAGTCAGACGTGAGTAAGTGACACAACACTTGTCTATAGGAACAGTTTGTTACAAAATAAACAATCCATGTTGAGTACAGAGAAGTACCAATGAACATTCAAGATAATGGGTGGAGAAATATTTCTATATGGGAACTTTCTGTATTTCAGTTTATTGTCCAATCAGTGTGCAATGAGGTTTTTTTGTTGGTTTCTTTGGGCTTTCCTGGTGGCTTAGCTGGTAAAGAATTTGCCTTCACTGTGGGAGACCTGGGTTCAATCCCTGGGTTGGGAAGATCCCCTGGAGAAGGGAAAGGCTACCCACTCCTGTATTCTGGCCTGAGAATTCCATGGACTGTATAGTCCGTGGGGTAGCAAAGAGTCGGACATGACTGAGTGACTTTCATTTTCACACTTTTTTCAGTGTCCAGGTTTTATTTCTTCATATTAATGTTCTAGAACTATCTCTTTATGGTTATTGTTAAAGCACCACCCTGGCTAATTACACATCTTCCAGTAAGAGAAGAGGACATAATACGACCTCACTTATATGTGGAACCTAAAAAACAAACAAGCCAATGTCATAGATATAGGGAGCAGATTGATGGTCGCCAAGACTAAGGTAGAGGGTAGAAAGTGGGCAAAATGGGTAAAGGTGGGCAAAAGGTACAAAACGTCTAGTTTTAAAACTAATAAGCCATCAGATCAGTCGCTCAGTCGTGTCCAACTCTCTGCGACCCCATGAATCGCAGCACGCCGGGCCTCCCTGTCTATCACCATCTCCCGGAGTTCACCCAGACTCACATCCATCGAGTCAGTGATGCCATCCAGACATCTCATCCTCTGTCGTCCCCTTCTCCTCCTGCCCCCAATCCCTTCCAGCATCAGAGTCTTTTCCAATGAGTCAACTCTTCGCATGAGGTGGCCAAAGTACTGGAGTTTCAGCTTTAGCATCATTCCTTCCAAAGAAATCCCAGGGCTGATCTCCTTCAGAATGGACTGGTTGGATCTCCTTGCAGTCCAAGGGATTCTCAAGAGTCTTCTCCAACACCACACTTCAAAAGCATCAATTCTTCGGCGCTCAGCCTTCTTCACAGTCCAACTCTCACATCCATACATGACCACTGGAAAAACCATAGCCTTAACTAGACGAACCTTTGTTGGCAAAGTAATGTCTCTGCTTTTGAATATGCTATCTAGGTTGGTCATAACTTTCCTTCCAAGGAGTAAGTGTCTTTTAATTTCATGGCTGCAGTCACCATCTATAGTGATTTTGGAGCCCAGAAAAATAAAGTCTGACACTATTTCCACTGTTTCCCCATCTATTTCCCATGAAGTGGTGGGACCGGATGCCATGATCTTCGTTTTCTGAATGTTGAGCTTTAAGCCAACTTTTTCACTCTCCACTTTCACTTTCATCAAGAGGCTTTTGAGTTCCTCTTCACTTTGTGCCATAAGGGTGGTGTCATCTGCATATCTGAGGTTATTGATATTTCTCCCGGCCATCTTGATTCCAGCTTGTGTAGGGATGTAGTAATACTGTATCATGTATTTGAAGGTTGCTAGGAGAGTAGATTTTAAAAGTTCTCAATGCAATAAAAATATTCTATAATGATGTATGGTGGAAGATGTTAACTAGACTTACTGCAGTGATTATTTTGCAATATATACAAATATCAAATCATTATGTTGCCATTTAAGACTAACATAAGATTGAATGTCAATTATACCTCAATTAAAATATTTATTAATTTTTAAAAGTCTAAAAAACAGTAGCAACATTATTATTACTCATGAAACGATATGGGAAGTCTTGCCTCTATAGTTTCTGAATATCATTTATTTCACATTGATTGCATCACCACTCATGGTCCTGCATTTTCTGTAGTGTTCCCCATGAATGTTCGTTTCCAAGGACTCTTTGAACGGTTGTTAATATCACTGTATTTTGTTAACAATGATAGTAAATGTGAGAGCTATAATAAAAATAAGCATCTAAAAAATAACTCATTTTCTGGTTAAATTTATCTTTAAAAATTATTGACATGTCAAACATCACATCTTCCATCCATGTCTTTTCCTGTAATCACTAGGCAATAATCACTGGATCCCTAGAAAGTGATCTGTTTCAGTGATGTCTGCACTCTCACCTGCTACACACTGAGGAGTGTGTCAATCAGAAGGACTTACTGATCTTGCAGAATGACAATCTCAAAAGGCCTTGAGGGAGATACACATGGCCACCCCAAGTATGGCCTGTCGCATGGCCTGGAGCCTGTGTGCGTGTGTGTGTGTGTGTGTGGCGGGGGGGCGGGGGGTGTGATGTCCCTGGGTGCGAGCAGGGACGGGTGGGTGGAGCATAGGGCACAGGGTAAAGATAAGACTAACAAACATCATAAGCCACTTTAGTGAACACTTTGTGGGGCGTTTTACTTTGGATTAGCCGTACCAGGCAGCACATGAAAGTCAGATGAGTGCACTGGTGTCTAGGCTTGTGAATGGAGAGTGCTACTCAGGCCAGGTCTATTTCAGTGACTTCACCGTTGCAAGTAAGCAATGTGCTGTCTATCCTCCCTGGGCAGGTTCTCATCCTTTCAGCATTCCTCTCCTTCGGCTTTCTTCTTAAGACTTACATCACATTTCTTCTTAATATTTTCTTCTTCATACTTTTTTTTTTTTAATTTCTTCTCAATACCTTAATTTTTTATATTTTTGATAAATTTCTCCTTAATAATTTGTTCTTAAGCCTTACCCCAAATACATTAGTGTTCAAGGTTAACAAATATGTTACAAAGCTTACCTTTTCAATTTATGTCTTTATCTGCCATCTTTGAGGTGCCAAACAGGATTTTATTTTCTGCTTTGCTCCAAGGTTTTCTAGTGCCCCACAGTATTCCAGAATATTGGTGAAGGTAACACAATCTGGAGGGACTTTTAATGTGACTCTGCTCTTCCAAAGTATTCAGAGACCTGTCATAGAAAAAAGGAAGCAATAGAAGTGGACACATAAATTCTTGCCAGCTAGAAATTAGGTTTATATGTAATCCTCAATTACATATTGACATTTATCCTGCTTATTTTGTTTAGTTTTGTCTGTGTTTATCTGGTTATTTGGTTGTATGAGTTAAGCTGAAATGCTTGACTTGAGCGTTCTATTGAGCAAAGGTGTTTAGATTGGGTGCCAAGATTCTTGTTTCTAGACCATTTGTCTATTAACTGACTGCATGCTCCTGAACCAATCACATTATATTAAGCTTCAATATTATTTATCAAAATAATTAAATTACATGAACTCTAAGCCCCATTATTTATCAAAATCCTATATAGCCATGGTTTTAGGTTAAAAAATGATTGTGACTTGGTTTGATATAACTCCAATTTATGTTATTTTTGACCACATACTTCACCTTTTATATATGATAGATTTATGGATTAACAAAATTGAATTCATCCTAGTTACTTATTAAAATATAATTAACCTCCTCCCCAAGATAAAACAGATTAATGTAATCTGAGGTAATGAGAGGACTTTTAGCCAGATAACAAGAGCACTGGATCTAATCATATGCAAGTCCACTTTTCTTCTCATTCTTAGATAATGAGAGAAGCACAGTATTTCTTAAATATTAAACAGACAAAACCTTCCAAAATGTCATTAATAATAAGTAAAAAGGGGTGCCTAATTTGAGTTATGCATTACTGGAAAAAAAATTAGTTCGAAAGAAATAACAACTATTTCCTAATCTCATTAACTAATTAAGCATTTAATTTTCATCAGAATTGTTACCCTAAGGAAACCAGTATCTGATTCAATACTCTTTCTTATACTAATGACTAAGTAATAAAAGCTAGTTAAATATGAAAAACCAAAGATACTAAAAATGTATTATTTACAATTTATAATTTAGATCAATGATATAAATTAATTTTAATCTATGTATTTTCACCATATTGTCTACCCCATTTTTCTCAAATACATTTCACTGTATAATGTTTACTGCAACATGTCATAAAAGACAATTTGGTTCCTCACAAAGTGACTATTTTGAAAATACCATCACTGTTTTCATTAAACATTGAAACAGTGTATGCTACAGTGAATTAAGAAAATGGATGTGAACACTGTCTTCAGTGGGACTTGGAATTTCCAGAATAGATATTTTGTTCTTAATGAGTGCTCGCGTTGTGTCAGGCATTGCTCTAAGTGACCCACATTCACTTATTTAATATAAAGCTGCTATGATTAGGCTTCCCTAATAACCTCATTTTATAAAAAAGAAAAACAAGAACTGGAGTTCCACTGTGTGGCTTTGTGCCACATGGTTCCTTAGTGCAGATCCAGAATGCCAACCCAGCAGTCTGGTTCCACAGCCAGGTTTATAACCACTGATCCAGGTCAGGTAGCCTTACCATTTCTATGTCTGAGTCTCTTCAAATGTGAAAATATGGACAGGTTAACACTGAAGATCTGTTTCAGGAAAAAGACTTTTCATGTCATCAGAAGATAAAACACATTTACAAAATGCATTCCCAAGTTAGTCAAAGATTAAATTTCTCTTAAAAACAGGAGGAAATTTCAAGATTCTTAATTACTTTGCATAAATTGAGGACAAAGTAGTCCAATACTAGAGTATTATTTTATATCTGCAATGTCTCTTTCTGGAGAAGGAAATGGAACCCACTTCAGTATTCTTGCCAGGGAGATCCCATGGACACAGGAGACTGGCGTGTTACAGTCTATGAGGTCGCAAAGAGTAGTAGGTCACGACTTAGCAACTAAACAGTGAACAGCAAATGCCTCTTTTGAAGCTTAACTGAAGTCCATGAATGTTTTTAAAGCAATGGAAGTGAGAGAAAATATAAAATTCACCATGGCTCTTTTTTCTGCCTTCTTATTTGGTCATGATATGATGCCTATGCCTAGAACATTATCAGGAAAAACATCTCATTCTATCCTTTCTTCTACATAAAACAATTTTCTGGGTTTGACTGAAAGCCCATAAGCCTCAATGATGTGGCTAGTATAACAACAGTGTTCTCTTTCCTTGAAAGACTTACAGAGA
The DNA here is from genome assembly GCF_027580195.1 of Bos mutus. Lineage (NCBI taxonomy): Eukaryota > Metazoa > Chordata > Mammalia > Artiodactyla > Bovidae > Bos > Bos mutus. Next base: position 84,259,646 of record NC_091620.1, on the reverse strand, counting down.
ACTACTGATGTCAGACCAGATACCATACCCCCTCAAAAAAATGGGAATGAAGGAACCACTACACGTTCAAACACAATTTAATTCATAATTTCATATTTAAAAACTATCATTTCATTACTTAATTATTGCTGAGTTTATTCAAAGGTATTAAGATGTTTAAAATACTGTCACTAAGGAAGCACTGTTTGTAGGGCATCAAAACTAGTCTAGGGATACTGAGATGGTCCTCTGACTTGGCATAATGCAAATACAAAAATTGTATGTAACTCACGCAGCTTTCTGGGGGAAAAAAATCACAAAAAATATACCTACAGATATATTCCAATCAAATTATTTGAATGGCACAGCTTTGCAAATGTGCATTTTCACATCAGATATAAGAAAGATTAAATTAAATTAGGACTATACTCAAGTTTTTGATAAGACATTTATTCTCCTAAAATTTAAAAACTGCTTACAAACTTCTTATTCTTACCATAATTTTATTTTATAAATATGATCTCTTAAGATATACTGACTAATAATTCAAATGTTAATGGCTTGGCAAGTATTAAACTCAAAAAGTAATGCTTTCTGAGAGAGACACTTTCATATACATTTCCCTAAAGTTGTCACCTTTGCTAAAATCAGACCCAAAGCTATTCCAAGTCCCAGTGTTTCTCTGCCTTTGAAAAATTCAAATCTATCCCCCTCCAGATTCCTCACTTTAAATATATATTAGCACAACCTATTTGTTATTATGTTTTTGTACAAAAGCAAAGGTTTACCTCTCAAATCTTGAACCAAGATGTAAACCACAGAGTATTGTTTGGCCAACAGTCAAATACTAGGCCATTTAACCTTTAACCTTTCCTTTCTTTAAGACATTTTCTCTTTTTATCAAAATATTAATCTCTTTGTGTTAGCTACTTCTGGCCTTCCCTGCATACTTAACCTTAATCCATTGCAATCTTGTCAAAATACTTCTATTTCACCTTTTAGAGAAATTCCAGCTGCTTCTTTTTTGTTAGAGTTTTGTTTTTACTGAAAGACCACACAACTTAGACAAAGTAAGAGGGATTTTTCCTTATAAAAATTTTGTATTGTGAAAAAATACTCTTTGAATTCTATCTGTAAAAGTTAACTAGACCAGTTTTTCTTAGCGTAATTACAATGCATTATTTAACATATTTAAATGCCTTCAGTAGGCCAGGAACTTGCTATTTCATTACTGCTACAAAGATGACAGATGAAAACTTTAACAAATAAGTTATATACATTTTCCCCACATTTCCTATAGTTTTCAAATTTGCATCCCAAAACTTGTAAAAGTAATTGAGCCAAAGATCCACAGCATGTTCAACCGAAGTGTGATAGTTTTTGATAAAGTACCTGGATATATTGAGTGAATACTTCACAAATATTGTTTTCATTGTTTTTTAGCATATTCCTACCCATTTAAAATAAGAAATTCACTATAGTATATTACGTGCGCAATTTGAAGTTGAAGTTATTTCTAATGTACCTTTATTTGTCAGTCACTCTTTTGTGAAGTATACCATTATTAGAATAGCTTCAAACAAAAAAATATAGTGGCTATGTTTTTCAAGAATTTGGCTTTGCAACATCAGAACTTTAGCAAAGCAGAAAACTAAAGTCTTGAATTATCTTTTTGTATTTCTTTTCTTAAATTTCATTTATCTTTTCCATCACAGGTCTGCCTTACCTCTTAGCTAAGATATGACAACACTGTCTTATCTGATCTGTCTTTGTGCCACATGCTCAATTGTGTCTGACTCTTTGACACCCCATGGATTATAGCCTGCCAAGCTCTTCTGTCCATGAAATTTCCCAGGTAAAAATACAGGAGTGGGTTGTCATTTCCTACTCCAGGGGATCCAGGGGATCTTCCCAGCCGAGAGGTCCAACTCGCATCCTCTGTGTCTCCTTCATTGCAGCCAGATTCCTCACCTACTAAGTCATCTGGTCTAACTACCTTCAATCTTCTAACCCTCCTACTTCTCATTCCATATGCATATCATAGCAAATTATCTTTCTGAAGCATAGCTCTGATTGTAACATTTGGAGTCAACTTTAGTGAATTATCATTTACATATTATAATAATGACCGCATTTCACATGTGCAATATGCTGCTGTGACAACTGTATGTACCTTTAAATTATCAACACAATTAAGACATCAAAAAGTTCTGTCACTCAAGAACATATATTCAGGTCCCTATTCATCCAATTCTCTCTCAAAACCTGACCCAGGGCAACAATTAAGCTGATTTCTATCAAAATAACTTGACTTTTAACCTCTCCTAGGATCTCATATAAAAAGGATTATTATACATCTGGCTTCCATTACTAAGACTAGTGTTTTGAGAGTTATGTGTGTTGTGGCTGTATTGGAAGTTGTTCTTGTTAATGTGTGAGTTTGGGCTTGTGGGAAGCCCATACATTGGCTGGTGGCTCAGTGGTAAAGAATCCATCTGCAATGTAGGACACTCGAGAAACGTATGTTTGATCCCTGGGTCAGGAAGATCTCCTGGAGGAGGCCTGGCAACCCACTCTAGTCTTCTTACCTGGAGAATTCCATGGACAGAAGAGTCTAGTGGGCTATCGATGTGGTTGCCAAGAATCAGACATAACTGAAGTGAATGAGCACAGCACAATATTCTAGCATATACATGTATCAGTTTGTTTCCCAAGCACATGTTTCTGTATATTTGGGTTGTTTCATTCAGTGAGTAAAATACATAAATCAGCAATGAACACTTGTTTACATAATTGATGGACATAGGTTTTCATTTCTCTAGGGAAAATATCAAAAGAGGTTAAACATTACAGGAAACATCAAAATATTTTTCAAAGTCATACCCTCATCATTTATGAGAGTTCAAATAGCTCATATCTCAATGAATACTTAGTATTGCAATAACTTTAGGTTTTTATCATTCTAGTGAGTGTGAAATGGAATCTCACTGTGCTTTTAAGCTCTTGACTTACATAGAACATCTTTAATGATCTTATTGGTCATCTGTATATTTTATTTTGTGTGGTATATATTTGAGACTTCTGCCAATTTACAACTGCCAATATATGGAAGCAACCTAAGAGTCCATTAATAGATAAATGGATAAAGAAGATATATAAATGGAATACTACTCAGCCATGAAAATAATGAATGTTGCCCATTTGCAGCTACATGGGAGGGCGTTATGCTAAGGGAAATAAGCAAGACAGAGAAAGACAAACACTGTATAATATCACTTATATGTGGAATCTGAAAAATACAGCATGCTAGTTAATTTGAAAAAAAAGAAACAGACTCACAGATACAGAGAACAACTCGTGGCTACCAGTGAGGAGCAGGGGAAGGGCATTATAAGGGTGGAGGAGGAAGAGGTACAAACTATTGGGTGTAACACAGGCTCAAGGATGTATTGTAAAACATGGGGCATATAGCCAATATTTTGTAATAATTGCATGGAAAGTAATCTTTTAAAATTATATTAATTTAAAAAAGACTTTTGCTTAATCTTTTAGTATTAATTTGTAATAGGTCTATTTGTGTTCTAGATATAAGCCCCTTGCCATATATTTTTAAACACACTTTTCCTCCAATATGAGTTTTTCAAAAGCAAACACAAATTCGTTATGAAATCGAACTTAACAATTAATTCATGTGTGATTAATATTTTTTCTGTCCTCTCCAAGAAACCTTTTCCTACCCCAAATATGTCAAATTTTTCTCTATATTCTCTTCTGGAAGATTTATATTTGTAGTTCTTAAGTCTATGGGTAATATTTATTTTGCATTTTTAGTAAGAATAATATATAGGCATCAAAGTTCACATTGCACCCACAGATATCCCATTGTTCCAGGAGCAATCATTGAAAAGAATGCTATCCTTTCTCAAATGAATAATCTTGACATATTTATTGGAAATCAGTTGGCCATATCTTTATGAGTCTATTTATAGCCTCTATTCTGTTTCATTTACCTGTATTGTCTGTCCTTATGAACTACTACACTCTTAATGTCACTGTAGCCCTATAGTAGGTCTCAGTGATCAAAGTGGTGTGAATCATACAGTTTCTTTTTCTTTCTCAATACTGTTTTGCCCTTCTGTATTCTTTGCTCTTTCACATAAACAGCAAAACAGTCTTGCTTGGGTTTTTAATGGGAGTATAATGAATTTACAGATCTGATTTGGGAAAATTTGATACCATAACAATATTAATTTTTCCAGTTTATGAACCAGTATATCCTACAATTTACTTAGGGTTTCTAAATTCCTCTTAGATTTTATTGTTTTCAAAGTACAGGTTTTATAATCCACTTTAAAAAATCATTCTTCAGTCTTACCTTACTGCCATTATAATCTTTTTTATTTTTACTATTTTCCAATTATTCATTTCCAGTGTACATAAATATATGTATTTTGGATGTAAAATTTGCATTCTTACGTTTTGCTTAAAATATAATTTCTCTTTGAAAGAAATTTGCTAAGAATTAAACATAATTTTTATATGTATGGAATTATTTGCCATTTATAGTGCTCTCCATTCTTTCTTTCAGTCTTTAATCTATTCAGTATTACATCCCTTCATTCTGAAGAACATCCTAAAGGTTTCCTTGTAGTTTGCTCTGCCAGTGAGATGGTCTCTGAGCTTTCACTTGTCTCAAAGTGTATTTTTTCATACTCTTTTTAGCACATTTTTACTGAATTTACAATTTAGATTTGACTATTCTTTTTTCAGCGCTATGAAGAAAAAAATTAACTATATATAGAAATTTCAGGGTTGGATCAGTGTTTCAAAAATATCAATGATTCAGGTTTCATCTGCATTTCAGCTCTATAGTCCTTAGCATATTGGTTTATGGGTCTTTGAATCCATGATGGTTGTTGTAGTGACATAAATTATGTCTTCAAGGCATAAAATAGGAAAGTATCTCTAGTTACATTTTCCTACTTCATCTAGAATATATTAAAAAAAATTTCTAGAAGCTTTTGTATCAGATTTCCACTTAAAGTCACAGACTGAAATAAAGCTTTGTAGTCACCACTAGTTGTGATGTAAGGTTGGAAAAGTATTTGGCTTTCCATCCTCTGTAATGTGATATGTGAAGAAGAAAGCTTTCACTACGAATTTGGGGTTACTCATCATTAGGATTTGCTTCTATAGGAAAAGAAACTAAGAAATAGTCTTGTATGTACAACTGGGATGCCCCTGAAAAAAGAATATTCAATTACAATTCCAGAGAGAAGAAAGGGAGCAGTAAAGAAGAAGAAATATTTGAAGAACAAATACCCAAGAATTTTTCAGAAATAATAAAAGATGTCAATATCAACTATATATCCAAGATATGAAGAGCAGAACAAATAATATCCAAGCAAAATATCCAAGTAGGACAAATAATAATACAAAATAAAATCTAAGTGCTTTATACTCTAATTTATGAAAAGTCAAAGATAAAGAGAAAATCATGAAGTCAGAGAACAAAAGATACACAGAGGAACAGAGAGAAGGATTAGTGAAAACTTGCCACCAAGGACTATGCAAACCAGATTATCATGTACATTTATTTGTATGACATTCTGGAAAAAGTGAAATGATCATAAAAGGGAATTGCTGAGTGCTTGCCAAGATTAGAGGATTAGGGTGTGTTTAAATATAAAGTGGTACAGAGATGATTTTTTCTTTGTGGAAATTTTCTATATCTTGATCGTGGTAGAAGTTAACACAGCTATACATGTATGTCAAAACATATAGAATTTTGTCCTAAAAAGGTTGAATTTCACTGTATGTAAATTATATCTCAATAATCTTGATTACAACATAGTGCAAATTTTCCAATAAACATTGCAGACATCTTAGATATTTGCTAAAACTTCCTCCCAGGACATGAATGTGATGACAGTAAACAAATATTCTAAACTGGTATATAAACTTAATATGTGAATGAGAGAAATGGAAGAGAAACAGGAGAGGGTACGATAGAAGAACAAATTTCTGTAGCTGAAGGATTGGTCAGAGACCAGGTGAGGAGAAGATGTGAAAGTTCCCCCAGAGTTCAGCACAGCCTTAGGAGATAAGGTAATGATCAGTTCAGTTCAGGCGCTCAGCAGTGTACAACTCTGAGACACCATGCGCTGTAGCATGCCAGGCTTCCCTGTCTATCACCAACTCCCGGGGCCTGTGCAAATTTATGTCCATCCAGTCGGTGATGCCATCCAACCATCTCATCCACTGTCGTTACCTTCTCTATCTGCCTTCAATCTTTCCAAGCATCAGGGTCTTTTCCAATGAGTCAGTTCTTCGCATTCGGGACCAATTTCCCTTAGGATAGGGTGGTTTGATCTCCTTGCTGTCCAAGGGACTCTCAAGAGTCTTCTCAAGCACCACAGTTAAAAAGCATCAATTCTTTGGTGCTCAGCCTTCTTTATGATCCATTTCCCACATCCATGCATGATTACTGGAGAAATCATTGCTTGGAATATACAGACTTTTGTTGGCAAATAATGTCTCTGCTTTTTATTATGCTGTCTAGGTTGGTCATAGCTTTTCTTCCAAGAAGCAAGCGTCTTTTAATTTCATGACCACAATCACCATCTGCAGTGATTTTGAAGCCCACAAAAATAAAATCTTTCATGGTTTCCATTGTTTCCCCATCTATTTGCCATGAAGTGATGGGACTGGATGCAGTGATCTTCATATTTTGAATGTGAATTTTAAGCCAGCTTTCTAACTCTCCTCTTTCACTTTCATCAAGAGGCTCTTTAGTTCCTCTTTGCTTTCTGCCACAAGGGTGGTGTCATCTGTATGGTGCTGCTGCTGCTAAGTCACTTCAGTCATGTCCGACTCTGTGTGACTCCATAGACGGCAGCCCACCAGGCCCCGCCGCCCCTGGGATTCTCCAGGCAAGAACACTGGAGTGGGTTGCCACTTCCTCCTCCAATGCATGAAAGTGAAAAGTAAAAGTGAAGTCGCTCAGTCGTGTCCGACTCCTCGCGATCCCATGGACTGCAGCCTACCAGGCTCCTCCGTCCATGGGATTTTCCAGGCAAGAGTACTGGAGTGGGGTGCCATTGCCTTCTCCTGTCATCTGTATATCTGTGGTTATTTATATTTCTTCCTGCAATCTTGATTCCAGCTTGTGCTTAATCCACTCTGGCATTTCACATGATGTACTCTGCATGTAAGTTATTTAAGCAGGGTGACAATATACAGCCTTGATGTACTCCTTTCCCAATTTGGAACCACTTCATTGTTCCATGTCCGATTCTAACTGTTGCTCTTTGACCTGCATACAGATTTCTCAGGAGGCAGGTCTGGTGGTCTGGTATTCCAATCTCTTGAAGAACTTTCCACAATTTATTGTGATCCACTCAGTCAAAGGTTTTAACGTCGTCAATGAAGCAGAAGTAGATGTTTTTCTGGAATTCTCTTGCTTTTTCTATGATTCAGTGGATGTTGGCAATTTGATCTCTGGTTCCTCTGCCTTTTCTAAATCCAGGTTGAACATCTGGAAGTTCTCAGGTTCATGTACTGCTGAAGCCTAGCTTGGATAATTTTGAGCATTACACTGCTAGAATGTGAGATGAGTGCAATTGTGTGGTAGTTTGAACATTCTTTGGAATTTCCTTTCTTTGGGATTGGAATGAAAACTGACCTTTTCCAGTCCTTGGCCACTGCTGAGTTTTCCAAATTTGCTGACATATTGAGTGCAGCACTTTAACAGCATCATCTTTTAAGATTTGAAATAGCTCAACTGGTATTCCATCACCTCCACTAGCTTTTTTCATAGTAATGTTTCCTAAGGCCCGCTTGACTTCACATTCCAAGATGTCTAGCTCTAAGTGAATGATCACACCATCATGGTTGTCTGGGTCATGAAAATATTTTTTTGTATAGTACTTCTGTGTATTCTTGTCACCTCTTCTGGATCTCTTCTGCTTCTGTTAGGTCTATACCATTTCTGTCCTTTATTGTACCCATCTTTGCATGAAATGTTCCCTTGGTTTTAATAATTTTCTCGAAGAGATCTCTAGTAGTTCCCATTATATTGTTTTCCTCTATTTCTTTGCATTGCTCACTTAAGAAGGCTTTCTTATATCTCTTTACTATTCTCTAGAACTCTCCTTACATCTCTGGGTATATCTTTCCTTTTCTCCTTTGCCTTTCAGTTCTCTTTTTCTGGTATATGTAAGGGCTCCTCAGACAACCATTTGCCTTTTTGTTTTCTTTATCTTGGGGATGGTTTTGATCATGGCCTCCTATACAATGTCAAACCTCCTTCATAGTTCTTCAGGCACTATGAATAGGTAGCTATTGATCTAATCCCTTGAATCTCTTTGTCACTTCCATTATATAATCATGAAGAATTTGATTTAGGTCATACCTGAATGGTCTAGTGGTTTTCCGTACTTTATTTTGTTTAAGTCTGAATTTTGCAATAAGGAGTTTATGATATGAGCCACGGTCAGCTCCTGGTCTTTTTTTTTTTTTTTTTTTTACTGACTGTATAGAACTCCTCCATCTTCGGTGCAAAAAATATAATCAATCTGATTTTGGTATTGGCCATCTAGTGATGTCCATATATAAAGTTGTCTCTTGTGCTTTTGGAAGAGGGTGTTTGCTATGACTAGTGTGTTTTCTTGGTAAAACACCATTAACCTTTGCCCTGTTTCAGTTTGTACTCCAAGGCCAAACTTGACTGTTACTCCAAGTATCTCTTGACTTCCTACTTTTGTATTCTAGTCCCCTATGATGAAAAGGACATCTTTTTTCTGGTGTTAGTTCTAGAAGGTCTTGATAGAACCATTCAACTTCAGCTTCTTCAGCATTAGTGGTTGGGCACAGGCTTGCACAGAGTTGGACGTGACTGAAGTGACTTAGCAGCAGCAGCAACAGCAACAGGCTTGAATTACTGAGTGGGGTAAGGCAAGGGTTTAGCAACAGGGGACTCGTGTAACAATGGCAATCAAATAACCTTCCTATACCTTCTTCATTATGTTCATTAAGTGTGTTGTCAAGAGTGGAAGCAAGTTTTCAAAAGGGAAAATTATTCTTTGGTGACTGAGGACAGAATCATAGTTGAATGTCAACGGCATTGACAGTTTAAGAGATAGATTCCTGTGATGGTAAAAATAGTCTACCTCCCGATGTGAAGAATGGTTACCCTTAGGTAAGCAGAAGCAAAAGCAGATTAAGATGAACATATAAGATTAATACACTCTACTTCATGTATATTATATCTGAATAATTTTTAAATAGGAATTATAAACAAAATATTTTCCTTTTTAACTTTTAAAAATATCAGATATCATGCTTTTGCCTTTTAAATCTCACAGGGAGCATGGTGCCTCATATACTGTAGATGCTCAATAAATATTTTTGAATGTAAGCAAAGAATGAAGTAAGTGATGGCTAAATATTTTACTAAATAATGGCTTTTAATTTTACATGTTACAGCTCTTTATTATTTAGTACAAAAATCCATTAAACTACATTTGCAAACTGAATTTCATAGACCATGATTTTCTTCTCTTTTCTGCATTAGCACATGTCCAAGATAATAGTAAAGCTCTAATAAAAATACTATAATCTCATATTTCAACTCATATTTTAGTGTAAGATATTGTTATTGACTGATGAAATAGCCCCAGAGGTAGGATGCTTAAAAATATTCTATGACAATTCATCACTAGGATTAATAGCAAAAGATGGTTTAAAATCTTTTAAAATGTTCTTACCTTTTATCTTCTCATGTGATATCTGCTGTGCTATGGTTGTAGAGCATATATAACTTGAAAATGTGGTTGCAACTTTTATGTGGTCCTTCTCACAGTATTAAAGTTTTGTGGTAGGTTAATGTTGTTCAATAAACAAGTTGCTACATGCAAAAATCTTGCGACTTCTTTCAATGTGTACCATAAATGTACAGCCCTCCAGCATTTCCTGCAAGATTTACTGTGCTTCAAAGTAGTGGATAAGTGATGTGATCACATACATGAAATACATACGTGATTGCTTCAAGCAGCCAGAAAACATTATTGTCAAACACCTGCTTTATGACAATATCTCATAGAGATAAAACGTAAGTCTTCCATTAGCTGCATACAACCAATAGTTTGCATTTAAAAAAATTATATCCATAGATCCTGAAATACATTATTTCAAAATAGTTAACATATTTTGGAAAAGAAATTTGCTGGACTATCATAACAATTGGAGTTATTGGGCACTGATGAACTGACATTTTATTTGGAATATAAATTTTCATATTCATAAAACTAATAAATATTCAGTTATTGGAAGAATATGAAAAGGATAAGGGAAGAATGTTGCTTTTATATTTGAATTCTTTACAGGGTTGGATGTATACAATAGAGCACCACGTCCTATAATTTTACCACAACTTTTTAAAAAAAGAGAGCAGTCTATCTACTGCAATTAATTCTTTACAAATTAATCAATGCACAACTTTTAAAATTACTTTTGTTTTAAAATTTGATAAAGGGACATATATAAACATAACAAACATGTTTGAAATAATCTTTCCCCTTGTTCTCTGGCTTCTACTCATTCTTTCTTTTAAGGTCAAACAGAATGGAATATTTATCTCTTAAATAATAAAGTATTCTGCTAGGTCAGACTCTAAAATAATAAAACTTATTAGCATCACATGTGTCATGACTTTTGGAATAATAAAAATATATTTTACATTTTTTTATATTTACAGGATGCAGTTAAGTCTATATTTTTCTTCTCTCTACTTGGGATTTACTCAATAATTCTGAAGGGAATGAGGAATAAAAATGTAAATTTCATCTTTGATAAACCTTACAGAAACTTCAAACCTGTTTCTCAACTGAATAGGAAAAGATCTCAAATGCAGTGATGGTCAAACAGGGATTTAGAAAGACACAGGATACTCACTTCAGGGTACACTGAACAGCAACTAACACTTATCTAAAATAAGAGGCAAAAGCAAAGGTGCAAACCAACACATCTGTGCTTACAAAAGCGGGAAGTAGGTCCTTGGAATGGCAGTGGGAACTTTTTTGGATTTGGTTTGATTTCTAATTCTACATATGAGCAATATTTTCATAAAACATTTTGCCAGTGAGGCAGGGTGGAGGACAGTGACTGAAGTAGAAGCAACATATTCATTTGCCTGAGAGAACAGTAAAATAACTCTTTTACTCACAAACCGTGTCATAAAGATAATTCTCATTACATTGGAAATGACCTTGAGCCCTTCAACAGTGAATGACAGTAGAACAGTGTGTTCCCCAAATGTGACCAAGGACATAACATGCAACTCAATTATATCTAGGCAGACATTTTAAATTTGCAATAACTCAGGGGATATACTGCTCATATATTGCTCATAAGCTTTTTTTTCAGTACTTGAGAATGAACTTCAGGCAACCTTGAGATGATGATGAAACTCTGGCAAAAGGAATGTGTGACTATGTCTAAGTTGAATATGGAGCTTAAGTTCACAATATACGATATACACATGATAAACCTTAAAACTTGGGAAAATTCATGAATAAAAAGTGATGTCAGGGAAAGGAGAAAAGAAATTTGTAGATAATGTCATGTCTCCATTTTTGCACATGTAAAAAATTATTTGAAGCTAACAATAACAGATGTATGAATAATTTATCTACTTGTCAATAAACTAACGTCTTTGTAAAGAACTTTTTAAAGGGATAAAACAGTAAAATATATAAATATTAACTATATAAATCAAGATAGAAAGGAAGAAAATATATAATTATGTTAAGTAAAAAAAAGTTGCCATAGTTGTATAAGAAATTTAAAAAAAAAATTTAAGAGAGTTCCTTGGGAACTTTATGACATAAATTTGTGATCCTAGGGAAAAGATAATTTTCATGGACATACATACTATCATAACTGTCCCAGAAGATATACAAAGCTAAACTGAATAAAAAAATGACAAAATAAATAAAATCCCCAGAGATTTTCTCCTTGAAAAAGAACTGGGCCTGCATTTTTCCACAGAGGCACCACAAAGAAACTATAAGAAACAAATTCGTCATATACCATTTAGCACTATCCTTTCTTAGGAGAACAAGCAAATCATTTAGGTATTTTGATGAAGAAAGTTGCATATCAAAATCTAACAAAGAATGTAAATTATAAATTAAAAAATGCAATCTCCAGATCAATCACACTGATAAATATCAATGAAGAAATTAAAAATATATCTTTAACAACCATAATTCATCAACTGATTAAAAGGATAACAAAATTCCATGAGATATCATGTTTACTCTAAAAATACAAAGATCCTTGATTATCAGGAAATCAATTATATAATATACCACATTTATAGATCAAAAATGAAAATATCTAAACAAATCTGAAAAGATATTTAATAACATAAAATAACATTTAAGAAAAAGTTTTGGTTAAAACTCTCAAGAAGTAGGAATGAATGGATAGTTCTTTCACATGATAAAATACATATATTTTATCCCAAAAGACAACAATGTGGAAAATTTGCTACTGAAATAATGAAAGAAAGTCAATAATATTTAACAGCACTAGGCAATACGAACAAAACCAGAACAAAAAATAAAGCTGTAGAATTTAATGGAGAAATGGGGAATATTGTTATATGAAGCTGACAATTCTTGACCTGAAAAATTTCAAGATTATAAGTTCATAGAATTGAAGCAAGGATCAGTCAGCATAGAAAATGGAAGGAAAGCTATTACATGATAAGAACAAGAATGACTTAAATATGCTTGGTAATATGTTTAATAAGTGGTCAAGAAAGTGAAAGTGAAAGTGTTAGTTGCTCAGTTGTGTCTGAATCTTTGCAACCCCTTGACTATAGCTCCCAGGCTCCTCTATCCATAGAATTTTCCAGGCAAGAACACTGGAGTAGAGAGACATTCCATTCTCCAGCAGATCTTCCCTACCCAGGGATTGAACTTTGGTCTCCTGCATTTCAGGCAGATTCTTTACCCGTCTGAGCCCTCAGGGAAGCCCAATAAGTGGTCAAGTTCTATATAAAAAAATTTAGAAAGATATACAAAAGAACATTTTGGAAGATGAAGAAATATTGGATGCACGTGCTTATTTACAAAGACTCCACAATGTTTAGAAGGGTTTCCCTGGTGGCACAAATGGTGAAGAATCAGCTTGCAATGCAGGAGACCCAGGTTCCATCCCTGGGTCTGGAGGATCCCCTGGAGAAGAGAATTGCAACCACTCCAGTATTCTTGCCTGGAGAATTTCATGGACGGAGGAGCCTAGCAGGCTATACAGTATATGGGGTTGCAAACAGTTGGACACGACTGAGGAACTAACACTTTCAACATTTTCCACAATATGAAAGTAGTGATTCTCACTGAATTTATCAATTTAAAATTGTTTCTATAAAAGTACCTTTTTTTTTTTTTTAAGTACTAGATAGAATTCCATGGTGATCCAGTGGTTAGGACTCCCCGTTTCAACTACAAGGGACTAGGGTTTGATTTCTGGAACTAAGGTCCTGAATGCCACATGATGTGGCCAAAAACAAGTAAAGTACTAGACACACTTTGTAGAAAATAAATAAATAAATAACCAAAAAGTCAAGAGAAACTGTAAAAAGTTTTAAAAGTTGAGTGTAGCCATTATTCTCATTAGACTATTCTAACCACATATCAGGTCAGCAGGGAAGCCCAATATTAAAACATTAAACTATGATAACTAAACAGCATGGTATAGGTGAACATATAGACAGCTAGGTCAATGGAAAATAATGGAAAGTAGTTTTTTTAATTTGCAAAGTAAGAAATAATATCCATAATAAATAAAACATATACATACACACACACTACAGAGAGAAATCAAATGAACATTTTTGGAATCAACACAATAATCTGGGAATAATAATTGCCTCTGAGGAGAAAAACTGTGTATCAGTGACCAGAGATGGAAGAACTACTTAATTTTGATAATACATCATTTTGTACATTTTAATTTTGGTACCTAACATATTCAATAAATGACATTTTAAACATTTAAGGTAGTTATTTTGAACATTATTTCAATATATTCAACCAAAAGTTAATTTAGTGATTGTCAGTTCTTGAGGTTCAGCATTGTGACACTGGTAAAAAGAATTAATGTATTGACTGAGAAGAAATAACTCATGCTGCTGCGGAATAGATTAACTGAAATGATAGCATCATCGTGGCAGTAATAATTTAACTAATATTAATTAATTTGGACACTAACATTAGCAGAACCGATGTCTTTCATGATTTAAGTATTTTAACATCAACATATAACAAGCAATTGAATGATTTGCATTGATTTGCTATAGAGGTTTCCAACACAATTAGGGGAAAAGATGTAAAGTATAAGAAATAAAAATGTAAGTTTAGTTCTATGACAGGCTTCAGCCATGTAAAACCTTGTGTCACTTTCCATGTATATACCACAGGTGGTCATTCTACCAAAAATCATAGTCCAAACTATAATAAGTCTTTAAACTTAGCTTTGTTTTGTCATCAAACAAAAGATGATTCCTAAGTTAATATCTAAGTACATTATAACAATTCAATTTGGTATAAGTCTTACTATTTTAACAAAAAGTACTTAGGTTTTCTCAGATAATAGGGACTTCCAATTTGTTTTATTAGAATCAAGTTGTGATTTCATACAGACAATGAAATCTGTGGTCAAACGACAAAAATGACACAGACTGTTTTATTAGTTTTTGTTTATATGAAGCCAAAAAGCCAGTTTTAATAAACTGTTAAAAACATTTATTTCATTTGTATTTATATGTAATTAGTGAGTAAATGTCACAATTGTTTACTTAAACATTTCTACTTTACTAACAAGTGATCTTAAGTCAATATTAAAAACCAATTACGGGAAAATTGTATGTGCTGCCACTGTGTTTGTCACTCTCATAAATTTTTTCCTTTATTTCATCACAATAGCATCTAACTCCATTTAAAAATGAAACAGTGGTCTTTAAAATCGGTTAATACATTTTATTTCTCTTTCAAAATACAGCTAAATTTAACATGAACAGAAAATTCCAGAGAGTGGATGTAGACTAGCTCCTTTGGCTTCACCCTGATGTGACTGTTACAATATACTTAATCATATAAATAATAATATTATTAACATTGAGAATATCCATGGAAAAATGCCAATATTAACTAGGATGAGGCAGACATATTTGACTACTTTTTACACACAAATGGATAAACTGAAGTTTATTGGAAGAACCACACTCAGAAAGGAGTCAATAACCAAACTAGACCTTTTATCAATAAACATCAAAATTCCCAAGCTACTCACATTTCTGAAATCATACTTCTACCCTTGTTCTGGAAGCATATTTATCATGCATCTCATTCACTACAACACTGATCAAGTGGGAAACTCCCTTAAAATCATCAGGTTTCTGCATGCAGATTATCTTGGCAGAGGCATATAATAATAAGAAAAATGGGTTAATAATTCTCATGTGTTGTCAGCTTAGGAGAAAAGCTCATCAGTATATCATTGTTTATGTGACACAATCTCTCCTGTTCGTACTTTTTTTTTTTTGGAAAAAGAATGATCATATATGAAAGACTTCTATCTTCAGTTATATTTAAAATTAGAGAATGAGATTTTCTTCTCATTCTTCTCAGTATAGCCTCTACTAACATTTTATTCTTGATTTTTAGTGTTTTGTTATTTATTATATCAATATTCTAGATTTATTAATTTGTATTATTCAATACTATGGCTCCAATTCATCTTGTTTCTTCATATTTTTAATTTTATAATTTTGCAAATATTGTGTTGTTTAATGTGATACAGGTATCATTAAGTATGTTACTGTAATTACTATATAATAAAACTATTCCTCATAGTTTAAGTCATTAATGTAACAGTTACTGAAAAGAAACAGTAATTTAGAACCTGGATTAATATTTCAGTGATAAATGAAGATTTAAATATGAGCCCTTTCAACGAGCTTAGGTTATTGAGAGAAAAAGTAATGTAAGCAAATAAAAGCAATCTGTCCTATCTTCCTTTTTTATGTGTAAAATCGTATGACTTAGGTTTTGTAACTTAAAACACTGAAAACATGACCCATTAATATGTTGTTAGTAATGAGAGATGTGTCCAAGTTACAATTTGTCTTTTCATAAAAAGTTAGCACTCTAATAATTCTAAATTATTTTAATCTATTAAATTGTACCATAGATGCACACAAGAAAGAACAACTGAACTTGTTTAGAGAAAGACAAGGATATTTTCACACTAATGTCAGATATTAGTTTCTGGGGGTTCACCTTCTTTTTCTTTTTTTTCCCCAGTATCTTCTACTTAAACATATTCTTAGTTATTTTGGCCTTCATTATCTAGAAAATAAAATACTAGAATTTGTACTTGTAAAGTGTACCAATTAGTTTGGCTCTAATTAACTGATTTTTATCACCGTGAATATATTTCCAGAATGATAATAAAGTGGGTTATGTACAGTAAAAAATGAACATGAAATGTAATATATTACTTATTATTTGACACAAACAGTCCAGATGATCTGATCAACTGTGATATAAGCTAAAATATCACTTGAGATACTTAAAAAGACTAAATGAACAGTTTGGGTTTTTTTTATGAGTTGTCATTCACATTTGCCTTATTTTCCTTACAACTTTTAACTTAAAATCACAAAACTACTTTTCCTTGTAATTTCTTATTCTCTTTCTCTTTTCTTGATATTTAAAATATAGTACCTTTTTATCCAAGAAGTAAAACCTAGACGACAAATAACTCCTTCCATGTAATTCAGAAAAAATCCAGATAATTCATTTTTTGACCTGGAATTGAACTCCAACAGCAGTTAGCAAGTTGGTGAGCAAAGTGTGTCAGATATACATTACATGAATGAGTGTCCATTTGACACACATAATTCTCTGGCTGTGTTATTTATGTAAATATGGTAACATGAAACAGATTTTTAGAATGAAAGGGAAGTAAATTATGATGCTTATTTTAGCTGAAATTTTATTTTAAAATATAATGAATGCAGGTAATATGGGGTTAGACCAAGCTTACTCAATGTAAAATAATAATAAAAAAAAGACTACTGATTACAAAACATGGCTTCAGTGGTCTTCTGTTTTCTTTTTAAAATATCTTTCTTTTTTACGTATGAAATCATATGACTTAGGCTTCATAATTTCAAATATTGAAAACATCACCCATAAATATGTTGTTGGCAATAAAAGGTATACTCAATCTACAATTTACCTTTGCATAAAATTTTAGTGCTGTTAGAATTCCAAGGTATTTACATTTATTACATTTCAAGTAGGTGTCTAAAAGTAGAAACCTCGATTAATGGCACAGGAAAAATTCAGATAATCATCCACATTGAATAGCATCCAAAATTTAATGGAAAGTGAAAATCTGTCACTAAAGAAGATAAAAGTTATTTCAAGATGTGTAGCATAGTATAATTATCTTACTTTCCATATGATTTTTAAGCTCTGAGAGGTGATTAGCAAGCTGAATCATGTATGGGAGACATATTCTGTTTCTAGTTTGAAATCCTTATTATGCTGTGACATTTGAGGATGCTATTTTTCTTCTGCTAAGTTAAAGGTATTATAAGGTTAAACTCAATGTGCTAAAATATGAGTTGGTAGAAAGATAAGCAAATCTCTATAGCAGAAGTCATATTCCAAATGTGTTAGTGTCTGTTTGCACATTTAGAGGAAGAGTTATGCTGGCCTGTTATGAGTCCGAATTGAATTAACCAGTAAGAGCCATTTATGGTGGGGGAGGGATGTGAGAGGAGGGGCTTAGAATCAGAGCAGTGTCAGGGTTGTGTGTGAGTATGACCTGATGCAATTTGAGAAAATTCATTGCTTTATTGAGACTATGAAACCATGTGTTTACATATTTGCCATGCTTTAAGTAATGTCAAATATTAAAGCATCTCCCAGAGCTTACATGGAGAAGGCAATGGCACCCCACTCCAGTAATCTTGCCTGGAAAATCCCATGGATGGAAGAGCCTGGTAGGATGCAGTTCATGGGGTCGCTAAGAGTTGGACATGACTGAGTGACTTCAGTTTCACATTTTACTTTCTTGCATTGGAGAAGGAAATGGCAACCTACTCCAGTGTTCTTGCCTGGAGAATCCCAGGGACGGGGGAGCCTGTTGTCTATGGGGTCGCACAGAGTCAGACACGACTGAAGTGACTTAGCAGCAGCAGCAGCAGAATTTAAAACTACAGGATGATTATAGATGAGTGGCTATGTCTGGTGGGAGAAGTGTCTATACCATCATTTATTCAACATCAGGAATTGAGTATATACTCTAAGCAAGATGCTAGGCTAAGTGATTTTTGGCATGCATAGATACATTTGCTACAGTAAATTTAAAAACTGAGAAAATACAGCTAACACATTTTTTAATGCTTTGTATGAATCAGACACCTTTCTAAGTACTTAATTTATTAGTTCATTTGATTTTCAAATAATCGTATGAGCTTGGTAGTATTAACATCTTCATTTTAAGTAAAGGGCTGTTCCCAGAGAGAAAAGTAACTTGCCTCCAAATAAAGCGATGAGATGAATGTGTGGGATTCAACTCAAGGCTGAATACAGAATCTTAATCTCTTTACTTCACTGCTTAAAATACATCACTTCACCATGCTAACTCAAAGTTTTACTTGAAAACATTCTGCTGAAGGACTTGATATTTGCTCACAAATCTATTACTCCCTTTTCCTCACCTCCTCCTTGTTTGTTATAAGGGTCCAAAGTTTAGACATGGCTGCTTTTTATCCTCATGGTATAACTGAGCTAAAATTAAGGTGCCCACTAGGATGAATTCTCACCTGGAGGATTTAGGGGAAATTCTACTTTCAAGCTCATTCAGATGGTTGGGAGAAATCAGTTTCTTGTGGTTGCAAGGCTGTTCCCATTACTTTGCTGGCTGTCAGTAGGGGTCAATCTCAGCTCCTAAGGGTGGCCTCCATTCCCTGTCAAGTGGCCCCTTCCACCCAGCTACAAAGAACCTCCCTTGTTTCTAATTCCTCTCATGCCTCTAGAGACATTCTCTGTCTCTAGATATCTCGACCCAGATTTACAAGTTTCATGTTATTAGGTTAGGCCCATATGAATAACTGCCTTTTCTTAAAACCAAATATGCCATAAAATATAACTTGATCATATGAGTAAAATCCATAATATACCCAGCCTCAGAGAATATGAAGAGTATGTAGACCAGGCAAGTGGGGATGTTAGTCCTGTCTTAGAAATATGCTTACCACAAAAAGTGACAACATTAAGATTGGTTTAGGACATGCTGAACTTGAGATGCTTATGGTTCATTATGTGTAATTATATTTTAAAATGCATATTTGGCCTAGAAAAGGAGATTAACAATAACTATCTAATTTTAGAGTAATTTCAAAATTACAATGGAAGAAATCACGGAAGCATATAATGAAGACAACAGCGACAAAGTAGAATGCGTGCTTTTTGGAAACACTATTGTTGAGGGATTGTGGAAAACAGACACGCTTTTGTGGAAAAGAGAGAAAAAAAGGAGAGGAGAAAAACAGAGACAGAAAAGCAGAAAAAGACCCTAAATGAATAATGCTGCATAAACTAAAATTTGAGACAAAAGTTGAAGAAAAAGATAGCACTTTGGAATGGACAGTGATTGGTCCCTAGAAACACACTGATGACGGACTTGAAGAAAGGAATACTGATGAAGTTAGGGCAGGAGTAGAAGCAGTTTTCAAAGGCTTAAGTAGAAAGGAGGGAAAAAATCAGCAGGTAGCAATTAATATTGTGAATAGATTAGTAGCATAAAGAATTAACTCCAAAACCTGACTTGATTCCTTTAGGAATTATGTAATAATTAGTTGTTGTTTTTTTTTTAAAGGAAGAAAGATGGTGGGATAAGAAAGCTAGTTGACAGGCAAAGCCAAAGCCATGTGTTGAATGAAATATTCTCTCGGAGAAATTTTGGCACACAAGTGAAAGCTTGTGTTTGCTTGCATTATTCTGTGAATGTCCCCAAAGCACAAGAGATAAAAGAATACGTGGCATTTGCACTTTCTTGCCATCTATTTTTTCTTTGTTGTCTTCTGTCCCATTAAGTGAAGGAATTTCCTGGCAAAAAATTACCACATGAACTTCTAATAATAGGTATAAATGCTTTCATAAAAATTGTGCGGTGGCATTCATGGGGGAGATAAGAGGAGCCCATCATCACCTGGAAGCTAGTTCTGCTAAAATCCCCACTGTCTGTCTTCCAGACATTAATGCATTAGTCATTCAAATCACTGTACTATAGATCACCTCTGTGATCCAACAGCAACCACTAAAACTTTCAACTCCATCCCAAAGAAGTTTTTCAGTCCAATGGAAGATTTCTTCTCAATAACTTCAGTGCAAAAATGTCACCAGTGGCAATACGGCACTAAGATAAGTGCTGTGCTATTAAAAAAAGTAGCAAGCCAAACACATTTTTTGCAAACATTCATAGAAGTCTTCATATTGAGTGAATCACTGAGCAGCAGAAACACTTCTTAGCATCTAAGCTGGAACCACCACCACATTTCTATTTTTGATTATTTATTAAAGTGCCTTTCTTATATAAAAACTGAAAAACATGTTTTACATGTTTATTTTACTATTTTACATGTTTAATTTACTATATTCTGTACAACGAATGATTTCATTTTCACTATTTTATAACTATTCTTTCTTGAAGTCTGAAAATAATTTGATTTCATTTAAAAAATCACTTCTCTATAACACATCTATGCCATTCAATTTATTAAAATTTATAGATTTCTGTACTATACAAATTCATATATAAAAGAGCACAGATGATGAAAAAGTATATATAATATAGTCCTATAAAGAAATAGAGTAGGAATGGCTGGAGTACAAAAGACTGAGACAAATTTGTTGCATCATTCATAATTTCAAATACCATTATGAGCTATTCATTGTGAGTGAACACAGGGGATACTCCATGATGAATTTATGTTGATTACAAATCAATTAGGTATACCAGTCCACCTTGATAATGGTAGCACTCACAAAACAGACAAAGCCTAATCACATCAAGGGATTAAGTAGTAGAATTTCTCATGCTTTTATATCTAAATGAAACAAAGAAAAAATAAATAAGGATTAAAAACATCGATAGATTCTCAATAGTAAGTCAGTTATAACTGCCAAGACCCTCTGCCTAGAGTTATGTTATAATAATAAAATTGTGGTTTTCATGACCACAAAGAAAAACTTGTTTGTTTTTATCTATATGAATCAACAGAAATAGCCTTTGCCAAGTACTTTGATTGCATATCCTTACTGCCAAATGCTAATGTCTAAACTGGCCTCTGTTAATTGTGCCATTTTGATTCAGCTCTATTTTGCCTTACAAATGATTGAGATCATAAAACTGTACCCATTAAGTCATAAACTAAGAAACAGTTACTTAATGTTTGCTCCCAGCTTTTCAAACAAAGGCAGATAGTGACAGCTCATTTCAGAAACAGGAATCTAAGATTTTTCTGCTATTATGGAAAAGTAAGTCAGATTTACACTGCAATTACCTTTAGGAAAATTGATACATTGCCAGAGTTTGTAGGGACATTAGATATTGTCTTATCCTGTGTTTCTCTGAAATAGTGCCTGAGACAGAGGATGACACATGAATAGTTCATTTGAGACTATGAACCCAGGAACCAGAAATGAGTTGTGGGGCAAGAGAACCAAGAATGAAAATAGAGCCATTATGCTATCAAACAGGCCATTACTATGGAAACAAGGTGCTTGATGTCTTGGGGCCATATGAGACACTTCATGAACACTTACTAGGCAGAAAAGTATTCAATTTATCAGTTCCTACCCCCATGTTCAAAGACCGTTCCAAGAGATACATCTTCATAGGAAAGAGACATGAAAACAGAAAAGCCCTGGGCAGAAATGTACAGGGTAGGAGCTGCTATTACATGCTTCTATTATAGAGATATATTCCATATCTCAGAGGACAAAAAGAAACACACTCCAGCAGGCTGTTTCATCCTTTCATTAGATCCGTTGCTCCTGGGTGACAGGGTCTATACTTTGACCAGCAGATGCAATAGTTACATGCAGATTATTGTACCTCTGTTGACAAAATAGGTCACTTGACAAGAAACAATATTGTGCAATATACTATTCTGATAAAACAAGCATGTAGATGGTGATGCTTGTAGATATACTGAACATAGGAAAAGAAACCCATATGCAGCATTGGTGTCAGTTCTGGTAAGAATGACCTATTGTTTCTCCAGGATAGAAAGCCTAAGAGGTCATCAACTTGAATTGTTTTGTGGGGGTGGGCAAACTATAACATATTGAAGACTAAGCATCAGGAGTTTCCAAAAAAATGATAATGGCCACACTCAGTAATACATTCTGGCAGAAATGACAGGTGAAGTTCTGGCTATCCCATGTAGCAATATCAGAGAAGGCTATGGGCAAGATTTTCAAGGTGAGGCACTTCCATGTATACCTACATGAAGCTGGATAAATCCTATTGGAGCTTGTCAATAGAGCAGTGTCTTTAGTAAAAGTTGAGGCAAAGAGAATTTTAAGTGGACACAAGAGACATTCTATAGAACTATAAGTAACATATTTCCACATCCTGCTAATGTAGGAATTGCAATATTCCTAGTCCATGCAGTCCATGGGGTTGCAAAGAGTCAGACATGACTGAGAGACTGAACTGAACTGAACTAATAGCTGAGCAACCACCTTCTGCTAAAGTGTCTTAATTAAGGTGATTAATTTCTTGAGAATCTAAAAATCATACCATCCATTGGCTAACCTATGGGGCATTCTCATGAAGACCAGGAATTCAGATGCTATACCCACATGAGGATTTACAGAAGATGCTTAGAGGATGGATCATTCAGTGAGCCACTGAGATTAAACAAAGAATATCATTAAAAATTCAGGAATTTGCAGAGTCTTTTGAATAGAAACAGTGTTTTAAAACCAAATGCTCTGTTAGTTGAGGATTTGACAGCAGAAGAGATACACGAAAGGGAATGCCTGAGGATGGAGGTAAGATCCTGCAAAGAGTGAGGAAGGAAGGACTCAGAGAAGCATACATGGCTCCCCTTGTTGAAAAATGACCCAAATAGTGCTTTGTGTTTCCACATCATAATTGCTGACACTGTTTTGCTTTTTGAGCCCAAAATACATCATGCCTGGAACAAGGGGAGTGTGTGTGTGCTCAGTTGCTCAGTCGTGTCCAGTTCTTTGCAACCCCATGGACTAGAGCCTGCCAGGCTCCTCTGTCCAAGGGATTTTCCAGGCAAGAATACTGGAGTGAGTTGCCATTTCCTCCTCAAGGGGATTTTCCAAACCCAGGGATCAAACCCATGTCTCCTGTGTCTCCTGCATTGGCAGACAGATGCTTTACCACTGAGCCATCAGGAAAGCCCATGGAACAAGAGGTGGCATCTGTAGAAGAGTCTATAGAGATGACATATTCCAACTGCTTCTGGCATCTTAGTCCACAGAGTTTTAACCTCTTTTATGGGATAAGGGAATCATAGGCATTTAATAAAATACAATCTTGAAAATGTAAAGAAAGGTATTTAAAGATGTGTAAAGAATCTTATATTGAATTCTAATTGTTCATTTTGCAATTGTTGCTTTTTAGTATTGATCTCTTAGAAGATAGAAAAAAATTTACTCTGACTTCTATATGCCAATTCTTCAAATATTTGAAAACCATTATCATCACCTCTTAGTATTTCATTTCTTCTCTAGCTTCTTTAACAACTGTTTTTCATTTAAAAGTGCTTCCAGGCAACTTACCATCCTTGTCATCTTTCTCAGATCTCTTTCCACATATCTTTCTCTGGCTGGGTTTTATAAAATAAAAGATCTTCCAGGGACAAGTACACAGCCAAATCTTCAATAAAAAGTGAAGGAGGAATATTCAGATTACCTGTGGAGATCAGGAAAGCAGAATCAGGATCTGGTATAAAGTAGTGGAAAACAGAAATGTCAAGCACACTGGAAGTAGAATGAGCTCAGTATCAGTGCAGTAAACTGAGAGACTGAGAAACACACAGGTTATGATTATATGGGTAACCACTGTGAAACAGGAGCATCTGGAATCCCAGGTAACTGCTACCCCTTGCATTATAAATTACTTCTAACATGTCCAGACTGATAGTTTTATCATGGATCTTAACATCTTGCTATGGAGCTTTTGTTTGTAATAACCGGTCAAAATTGATAGATATAAAAAATTCAATGAGGAGCCCAAATATGTTTATATAAGAGCAAAAACAATATAATAAAACAATAAACCAATTATTGACTACTAAATTCCCGCTAGGGTATTAAAAACCTTCACATGTGCTCCTTAAGTATACACAATATCACTTTGGTATAAGTGTTATTAATTAAATGGTAGGTGTTAGGTTATTTGCTTCAAGGTAATGTAAAAAATAAGTATCAGAGCTGAAATTAAAAAAAATATATGTTTGACTTCAAAATTTATGCTCTTGAATGTGATTATGCCCATTTAGCCGGTATATGGAACAATTCCTCAAATATGTTCCCACTCTATACAAAACAGAATGATATATGTTGTATATGCAGTAAAGTCTCATATCAGGAAGCTGGCACTCTACTAACATAAAATATATCAAACTTTCTCTGTAAAAGATCAAATTCTTAAGGAGCCATAATGGAAATCTAAGCATGGTGTTATATGTTGACACAGGAGGAAAGAACCAATTTAACCTGGCAATTTCTGGTAAAAGACTGGTTTTTGGAGGGTTAGTAGGATTTCTATAAGTAGAGAAATGATACATATAGAAATTTTAAACAAAGGAAACCTATTATAGTAAGAATCTATTGCAGTTGTCCAGATGAGATACAATGACAATTTCAACAGAAGCTTGAAGTTATAACTTATTTTTTTTCGCTATAATTAACTTTTAGTCACATAGGGGGCTATTAATTTGTCTCCCTTTAATAAATTAAAATGTTGAAGATAAAACCAATCCTTTAAGAATCCCTCTCTAATGCCCTCATTACCACTGATATGAAGTTTCTTTGTATGTCTCCAAGCCTTTGCTTTTACATACATTCATACGCACGTATGTAGTACATGTAAGACAGAAATACATAAGAAATTACCAACTTGAATATACAGGTTTATATACATTACATGGTACTATTACATTAATTTGCTAAGGCTACCTTTAGTACCAACTGAACAGTTTAATAACAGAAATGTATTGTCTCACAGTTCTGGAAGTTAAAATCCTAAATGAAGGTGTGTTCAAGGTTGGCTCCCTATGAAAGCTGTGAGGAAGAGTATGTTCTTTGCCTCTCACCTAGCCTTTGGTGTTTTGCTAGACATCTTTGGCATTCCTTGGCCTATAGTAGCATCACCCTAATGTGTGCCTTTGTCTTAATTTGACTTTCTCCTCATACACGTTTGTCTTCAAATTTCCCTTATTTATAAGTACAATAGTCATACTGTATTAGGGCCTATCCAAATGACCTTATTTTAACTTGAAAACCTCTATAAAGACCCTAAACTCTCAGCTGCATGTCTGTGTTCATCCAAAATTCATATTGGGAAACTTTAATTCCCAATGCGATGTTTTATCAAGATTGAGTCTTTGACAGGTAATTAAATCATGAAGATACAGCCCTCCTGATGAGATGTATGGGCTTATAAGAGGAAACATGAGAGAGGTTGCATCTTCTCTCTCTGCCATGTGGGAATACAGAGGGAAGGTGGCTATCTACAAGCCAAGAAATTACTAGACTCTGGATCTGCTACCATCTTGAGACTCTTGCCTCCAGAACTATGGGAAATAAATATTCCTTATTTAAGCTACCCAGTCTATGGTGTTTTGTTATAGCAGCCCAAGTTGCCTAAGACACCCTATTTCCAAATAAGATGATATTTTGAGGTACTTCGAGTCAGGACTTCAACATATGGATTTGG
Source organism: Bos mutus (assembly GCF_027580195.1). Taxonomy (NCBI): domain Eukaryota; kingdom Metazoa; phylum Chordata; class Mammalia; order Artiodactyla; family Bovidae; genus Bos; species Bos mutus. Next base: position 84,233,594 of record NC_091620.1, on the reverse strand, counting down.
GGACACAATTCAATCAGTAGGAGCTGTGAAAACATTTGAAATTTTTATATATAATATTCTTAGATCTAAGAAACTGGCTAAATATAGATATCAACTGAATGTGCAAAATTAACATGTTTTAATGACTCACATTCAAACTAGGGCAAGTGGATGTTGAAGATAATTCTGCTTTGTTAATTTTTATGAGTTGTTTGTAATTGATAAGCTAAGCAGCAATACTGATGTGTGTTCAGTTGCTCAGTCATGTTGGACTCTGCAATTCTATGGATTATAGCCTGCCAGGCTCTTTTGTCCATGGGATTTCCCAAGCAAGAAGACAAGAAAATGGAGTTGCCATTTCCTCCTCCAGGGGATCTTTCTGACCCAGGGTTTGAACCCATGGCTCCTACCACATCCACAGGCAGATTCTTTACCACTGAGCCACCTATATTTTATTCACATGAGAATTCTCCTAAAACATTTGAAACGTCAGTAGTTGTTCCTCATGACTATATTGGAAGATAAGTAAACATACTTTATGTTTTTATCAATAATAGCTAAATTGAATTATATTTAGAAAAGATAGCTTCAGTGATAAATTGTTAATGAGATTTTTCAATTTTTAAATTGAGTAAGTGTAAAAATTTTGAATAATATATTTCTGAACTAAAGACTTTTTATTTCAGGACAAAAAAATGCTATTTTGATGATTCATTTTTAATGATGTCACATTTATTTATGAAGCATAATTTCTATTAGCCAATTTAGTAATTTATCCCTTGGATATTTTGGAGAGTTTTTTGGAGAGAATTTGGAAAGTTATTTTTTTTTTCCTCTCTTGTTTTAATACAGTATGATTTAAAAATAAAAATAAAAAGGGAAGGGCAGCAAATGACTACAGCTCAGACTTTCCCCTTGAATTTCAATAAGGTTTCTGGCCAACATCATATCCAAAAGAAAACTCTACAGCACAGGCATGCTTTCCATTTCAGAATAGTGTCTTGTTCTAATATTCTAAATTTCCTAATTTTATCCACATGGTTTCCTCCATTATATAAAGTTAAATTAAAAAGTAAAAGACTGATCTGAAATCCATCTATTTGCTAAGGGCCGTGCTGTGCAGTGTGCCAGGCATTCCACACAGAACTTTGGACGTTTCAGATCTATGCTGGGGTATTGGATATCTCCTCATCACTTGTTTATAAGGGTGGGTTAGAAAGAACAGCTTGACCTTAGTTCTGAAATCAGCAGAGAGTCTGGAAACAAAGAAAGAGTATGCCCAGAATAAACAGAACTTGCAAAGAATAGTAGAAACAGGCATTGTGGTCACTGCACTCAATGATTGAGTGCTGTTGATTTCTACCACACTCCTTCAGCAAACGCAATGCAGTGTTTGGTAGTCTTCACCACAGCACTGTGAGCTCGTTTGCTTAAGATAACACTATACCACATTTGTCAATCACTCCCTCAATAAACAACTTCTGACACCTTGCAAACAGGAAGAAATTTACTTCTTTGTTATTATTGATTGGCCCATCTTTAATGTAACAAATGCATTTTCTACAAAATTATGAAGATAAATGAAGAATGTTTTCAATGCATGACTCTCTTATTGTAGTAGAATGGTTTTGTAAACTTGAAGTGAAAAAAATGTATGACGTTTGGTAGTATAATCTCTGAGACATTTTATGTTAAACATCCAGAAGTGGGAGAATTGAAGATGTGGGAAGGGAAATGGGATTATGGGCTATCCAACAAGTCCAAACTGCAGAATACTGTAACCAAGTTTGTCAGTGATATATCCAGGTCTTTGCTACTGCTTTTCTTCAGCCACAATATGCTCTCTGTAAGCTAGACTACTTAATTACAGGAAGCTGATCTGTAACGATCCCATGGGGCAGACCTGGAACATATAAATCATGACACCCTTTTTTAATTCCATAATTATTAATTTTATTTAAAATTATAATTCTCAAATGTTTGGGTTATGACATTTATGTTTGGGTAAATAGTCATCATATTTTCATATTTCATTGTGATGAAATATTTTCAATCATTTTCATTATATAAAATCTTAGAGTTGGAAGGGAACTCAAAAGACATCAAGAGAACTTCATTATCTTATGGATAGACTTTGAGATGAAACATTGAGATCACACAACTTGCAAGTAATGTCAACAAAACAGAGTCAAATCTGAATAGATCAGGTTCTGTTTACATGCTACAGCATAGCTCACCAGCTATCTAGTGGACTGGCTAACTCGATAGTTTATAAACATATGGCATAAACTACTTATGGCAGGATATGATACCAATGGTATACTATATAGTATCTAAATCTACCTAGAAGGGTTTGCTTATGGAACTGATGGACAGCAAACATTTCATACATATGTTTGATCACCTACCTCCATTATCAGGGGTAGTCTTAAAATAAATATTTTTTTCAAAATTAAAACATCTAAGTTTACTTTGCTTGAGGGAGAGAATCACCAAAGGTAGGATTTAAAATAATGTCTGAGTAGTATATAAGGCCAGCCATATAATTTGTATTACCTAGTGCAATGGCACCCCACTCCAGTACTCTTGCCTGGAAAATCCCATGGATTGAGGAGCCTGGTAGGCTGCAGCCCATGGGGTCGCTAAGAGTCGGATACGACTGAGCGACTTCACTTTCACTTTTCACTTTCATGGTTTGGAGAAGGAAATGGCAACCCACTCCAGTGTTCTTGCCTGGAGAATCCCAGGGACTGGGGAGCCTGGTGGGCTGCCGTCTATGAGGTTGCACAGAGTCGGACACGACTAAAGTGACTTAGCAGTAGCAGCAGCAGTGCAAAATGAAAATGTGGGGCCCTTTGCTTAATACTTTGTTATTAAAGGTACAAAAATATAAAATACCTTTCTTTAAAAGATTTTTATCACTAAGCATAACTATATAATGTGGACACAAGTGTTACATAAAAATATTAATTTTCAAATTACAAAAATTTGTATTATAATTTTATATAATAACACAGACAATACTTTTTAATGTAGTATCATGATTGATTATAGAATTTTGGTTCTCACTAGTCTGCAAATTCATTTACTAGATCATCAAAATTTATATTTATAGCAACATTTTTTATAATTAATATAACTGAAAGCTTCTGTCACTCTCTGTAAATGCAAGGTCACAAGTAATTTTGATAATTTTTAATTTTGAGAAGGATCTTTCTGCTGATGTAACCATTTCTGGATCTGGTAAGAATGTTTTATAGGCTGTGATACTATTGGAATAGATTTCTAATAAATTATTTCAAATATGAAATTTAGTACATCTGGATCTGATGATTCTCAAGGAAATTTTTTTTTATAAAAGATTTAACTCTTCATACAAATTAGTTTCCTGGAAGTCTGAATTTAATTTAAATGTAAATTTACAAAATAGCATTTTAATGTTTATTCTGACATTTCCTGTAACTTGTGGAGGTTGTATAAAAAACAAAGCAAATTCAGAATTTTTACATAATTCAAAATGTCTGTCTAAGCATTCTATTGCTTTATCTTCAATTTCAAGAAAATAATTTAATTTAAAATTGTCTTCCTTGTTAGAAATAGTCATCCAAAACTTTATATGAGAATAATGTTCTTTTCTAATAATGCAATGATATTTAACTTTTATTTCTATTTCCAAGCCTGCAAAAAGTTGCTTTGCAGTATTGTGTCAGTTATCAAAAAGGAGATTCTAAACTCTTTGAAGTGTTCTAATTACTCCCAGTATTCTTTACTGCAATATCCATGTGTAAACTTATATTTTGCAATAATTTACTGAAATAGTTTGCAGCTTGACAGCAGCAGTTTCTGCCCCAGCACTCAGCCTGGAGACTTAATATTTCTACAGATGTCTCAAGACAGGCCCTGGAGACAGAAGGGCAAGCCAGCCTCACAAATCAGGTCCAAAAACCCAGGCAGAACATTTCCTCTCCCATCGTCATTGCTGCTGGCACATTTTCTGCTGCTATAGCCAATGCTGCTCCAGTCTGGTCTCAGACCCTGGCTTGGCAGTCCCCGTGGTGCCCTAAAATGCCCCAAAGCATGTGCTTACAGGCCCTGCCAAGTACTCCACATTCTTATTTTCCAGCATGCTTGAACCAGCAGGTGCTGACTACTGCTAGACCACGACCATGTGAGGGTGTTGCCCCTCAGTATGTCTCCTCTGCTCATGTGCAAGCTCTCCTGTTCCATCAGCCTTCACTTAACCCAAGGCCAAAGAATTTCAAGACAGTAAAAGCAAAGCATTAAACAAAGCACAGGGCTTTCTTAGATGAGGTCTGTGCAAGTGGATGGATCACCTGCCTCTGAAGTAAGAAGGAACAGATGACTGGATGGCTCATTGATTTGAAAGCAGCAAAATCGAAAGATCAGATAATACTGAAGTTTGGGGAAAGACTTTATCAGATTTAGTGCTCACTAGAGAGCTCTCACTAGAGAAAAGACTTTCTAACAAGGAACTGATTAAACTATCAAAGATGGCCAACTATTTTTTGTTTTCATTATCCAATCTTGTTCTTTCCGATGGAACAAAACCAAAGCAATCAAGGGAACAGGGATGAGAATGTTTGACAAAATCAAGAACATGACCTTCTTCTTACTGTGTTCTTCCTGGATTGAACCCTAATTTTCCAGGAACAAATCCAATGCTCATTTCATAATTAGTCACTGGGCCACCCACTCGTGTAACAGAATTAGGTTATTCTGCCATGGCCCTGGAATTAAAGAAAGATAAAAGAGTAAATTATCTACTCTCAGTAGAGCAAGAAGTTGTTTCACACAGTAGTATTCAGACCTTTGAATGCTGACATGTTCCATGCTAAACTAATATTTTAAGAACAGTGGTTAATTATTTTGCTTAATGTCACACAACTAATAAGTGGTTGAATCAGGATTTGAGTCCAGAATGTCTGACTTAAGAGCTGCAATTATTACTCAGAATGCTCAATACTACCTGGTCTTTTTTTATATTTATGAACAGGCATCTCAGGTAAGTATTCATCACTCTCAAAATAAATAAACAAAAAATCCCATTAGATTCCTTGAAAATAAGTTTACTACTCTTCCAATAACTATTTATCTGTTATTAGTTCCTCTCTTCTGAGTTGTTAATCTCAGTTTAATAAGGAAAACAGATGCAATCAGATGAGACCAACACTGTTCTTCTCCTCCATGTACATTAAAAACTCCTAATATGATATAACAATTCTGCCTTTTTCTGATCTAAGGGTAAGCCAGTTGTGCTATGGAGTACATCTCTCACTTTTCAAGTACTTTAATAAATATCCTCTTTCCCTATCACATGATCAGTTTTCTCCTTTTATAGTAAATTATTTTATCAGAATGTCTTAACGTTAAAAAAAACCCCAACTATTTGTTAAAGAAATTCTTTAGACTTTCTGTCCACTCTGATACATTTGTCATATCTTCAACCTACTTCACAAAAGTAGCTCTTATTAAGATCACAAATTATCCTAAGATCAATGGCCAACTTTTGTTTTCAACTTACTTGATTTCTCATCAGCATTTAAAATTGAATAATCTTTCTGTCTTTATTAAAACATGCTATTTCTTAAGTAAGTGTTTCTCAGTGTTCCCCAGATAAGCAGCATGAGTATTGTATCTCCACAGCCACACTGAAGCAGCATGATGGACACTGACCAAACTCTGGTTCATGGGTCAAGACAATCATGATACTGATGCCACACACACACTAAGGCATGAAAAGACTTATTACTCACATAATCACACTTTGTAGAGACATCAAAATGGTTCTTAAGCAGGTCCAAAAATGTCTCATGAGAGCAGGCAAAGGAGACTGGCCTAGGATTTTTACTGTGGTTAGGAGGAGGTGCCACAGGCAGAAATGTTTAAGGATTTGAGCTTGTTATGAGGACCAAGGAGAAGGCAATGGCATCCCACTCCAGTACTCTTGCCTGGAAAGTCCCAGGGACGGAGGAGCCTGGTAGGCTGCAGCCCATGGGGCCGCTAAGAGTCGGACATGACTGAGTGACTTCACTTTCACTTTTCACTTTCATGCATTGGAGAAGGAAATGGCAACCCACTCCAGTGTTCTTGCCTGGAGAATCCCAGGGATGGGGGAGCCTAGTGGGCTGCCATCTATGGGGTCGCACAGAGTCAGACACAACTGAAGCGACTTACCAGCAGCAGCAGTAGCAGCAGCATGAGGACCAAAGGAGAAGAAGGCTGGGCTGTTTAATTGGTGTATCTAGAAGTGGCCAGAAGAGGAAGAGAAAGGAGTAAGGCTGAAAAACTTATGTCCACAGTGAAACATATAAAAATACACTCAGACTCTTTATTATAACTGTGGGCTTACAAAATAAGCAAATTATCATAGTTTCTGATTCAGAAACGAAGATGATGGGCCAGCAATTTTATGTCTTCACAAGCTTTCCAGGCTATTTTGATGCACTCTCAAATATAACCATCCTTTTCCCAGTGGCTCAGTGTAAACAATCTGCCTGCAATGCAGGAGATGCAAGAGACCTGGGTTCAATCCCTAGGTCAGGAAGATCCCCTGGAGGAGGAAATGGCAACCTACTCCAGTATTCTTGCCTGGAGAATCCCATGGACAGAGGAGCCTGGCGAGTCACAGTCCACAGGTCACAAAGAGTCAGACACGACTGAAGCGACTTAGCACACCCGCATAAGCTCTAGCAAAACAAGGTTGATCTGAGTTTTCCTCCACCTCATGCCTCAAAAATAACAAAATAACAGCTTTCTCTATGTAAAGGTCTTCTGTGGCTTTAAAATCCACCAAGAATGTATGACTCTCAAATCTTTAACTTCAGTTTGGTTCTCTCCACTGTGTTCTAGTCTTGTTTTTACAAAGGCATTCTCCACATTCTCAAGATGTATATGATCTTTCATCCGTTTACCTCTCTTCCCTCATCTCTCCCCTTTTTCTCAATTCTCCCTAATTATGAAGTTGTTAATTTATCAATAGGTAATTGACAGTTTTCCTACCTCTTGTAACCAGCTTGAAAGCAAGGAAAAAAATTTTTTAGTCTTATAAAAAATAAGTTTATATCCCTAATTTATCCTTATATGAATAAACATGAAATCAACCTAACATATATTTGGTACTTAATAAATTCTAAATGAATAAATGTTCTATTTGGACAAGTTGAGGTGGATGACCACTTTTGGAAAGGTGTAGGAATGATGTCATGTGTGAATTGCTTCAAGAAATAGAAAGTAATGGAGATATGAGTCAGTGCTTATCCACTCATGCCCACACTCTCAAACCAGGGGTACTGACTGAAAACCGCCCCTGCAGAGTGGCTGGTCATGCTTTATGTCACTGTTGATAGGATCAGTGATAGATATATATATAATCCAAGGCAGCTCATCCCATAATAAACACGTTTTATTCAAACACAGCAGCATGTACAAAATATGAAAGCATATTCAAACTGAGCAATGTTAGTATAATTTCACTGCAATGGCATATCTTTCTATATGGATGAGGCACGTGAGAAAGAAGAGGATAAAAATGAAAGGGTGATTTAAAAGGTTTCTAAGCAGGTGATCAGAAATTAGCTAAATGAGGAAAATGATGGGAAGAAATACAATGTCATAGTACTGGAAAGGAAATAAAATTGGCCTTGCAAGAACTAAAAGTCAAATAAAAGTGGGAAAGAGTCACATGATAAAGTTGACAGGTTCCCCCTGTGGTATTTTATTTGTCAAAAAGAGAAATAGTCTAGCCCACCAGATAATATTTGCCTCATTATCTTTCAATAAATAAAATCTGTAAACACTTGTATATTCAGGGTCCAATCTGAACAAGTACTCAAATGTTTGTTCTTTATGGTGTACAAATCTCCAGGGCTTGCTACTCTGTAAAGCTTCTTAGAATGGGAAGAATGTTCTCATTAGACTTGAGGTACTTCCTCTTTCAACTATGTTGGCAGCACTAGCTGAGTCTCCTCTCCTCTTGAACAGCCTTAAAGAACCCACTTATTTTTCTGACTATAACATACATAAGGGCTTGTACAGATATACACACAAAAACTAAATGAAGCTCGTTGACATTCACCAATATTTTCTTAAGAATTTCACCTCAAGGGACATTTCATAAACAAGAGTCAGTAAACTCAGCTCAAACAAAGATGTGGTTCAATTCCTTTCAGCCAAACTGTTTTATTAATTCCGAGCTGTCATGTGCCTGTGGTTATAGCATTCCCCACAGACTGCAGCCTGCCACCATGTGCTTTCGAGTACCACTAGATTTTGGATCAGATTCAAACTCATCTGTAGGTCTGTGGTTTTAAGAAATAAAGAAATAAATTCAAGAATGCTCATCACTATGTGGCTTATACGTGGAATAAAAGAACTAATTTCCTCATAGTAATTTAAAGCAGACTAAGTAAATTCAGAGGAAAAAAAAAGACACAAAACTTGCCATTTCAGAAAACATTTCCAAATTTCAAAAATCAAGTTATCAAATGTAACCTGTAAATACACACATAGGCAGATATACTGGAATATATACTTATCATAAACTGATTTAATCTTAATTAATTTATTCAGTCAGTAAATACTTGCTGAGTACATCTCTGTGCCAGAGACTATTATATGCTGTGCGTGCATGCTAAGTTGCTTCAGTTGTATGAGGCTCTTTGCAATCCCCTGGACTATATGTAGCCCTCCAGGCTCCTCTGTCCATGGAATTCTCCAGGCAAGAAAACTGGAGTGGGTTACCGTGCCCTCCTCCAGGGGATCTTCTCTACCTAGGGATCCAACCTGGGTGTCCTGCATTGCAGGCAGATTCTTTACTGCTAAGCCACCGGGGAAACCCTATTATATCCTAAGACACACATTAAATAGACTTGATCCTTCACTTTGAAATCTTTACATAGTTCACTCATAAATAGAACACAACTGAATTCTAATAAGAACAGAGTCATAAAGTATGTTCCTCTTATTTCAGCAAACTTAAGTTTAGTTGTATAGATAAAGTATATGCAAAAATGGATAACAATAACATGTGGCTCCTTGCAAAAAGACCTAAATGAGTATTACTGGCAGAATTACTCTCAAACATATGAAAAGAGAAATTTGTTTCTAAGATTTGTGTTTAAAAACAAGTCTTTTGTAAGAATTCTTTCCTAGCAAAACTTGATGGAGCTCAAACTGTAAAAAGGGGCTTGGGCGGTGGGGGGAAGAGGACTTAAAAAGAGGATTCTAGTTGCAAGGGAGGATATCAATCATAGGTCAAAAATCGTTTCAGGAGAACGGTATTCAAGGTACTGCGGTAGACAAATATGTTCAGTTCAGTTCAGTCGCTCTGTCGTGTCCGACTCTTTGAGACCCCATCAATCGCAGCACGCCAGGCCTCCCTGTCCATCACTAACTCCCGGAGTTTACTCAGACTCACGTCCATCGAGTCGGTGATGCCATCCAGCCATCTCATCCTCTGTTGTCCCCTTCTCCTCCTGCCCCCAATCCCTCCCAGCATCAGAGTCTTTTCCAATGAGTCAACTCTTTGCATGAGGTGGCCAAAGCACTGGAGTTTCAGCTTTAGCATCATTCCTTCCAAAGAAATCCCAGGGCTGATCTCCTTTAGAATGGACTGGTTGGATCTCCTTGCAGTCCAAGGGACTCTCAAGAGTCTTCTCCAACACCACAGTTCAAAAGCATCAATTCTTCGGTGCTCAGCCTTCTTTATAGTCCAACTGTCACATCCATACGTGACCACAGGAAAAACCATAGCCTTGACTAGACAGACCTTTATTGGCAAAGTAATGTCTCTGCTTTTGAATATGCTATCTAGGTTGGTCATAACTTTCCTTCCAAGGAGTAAGTGTCTTTTAATTTCATGGCTGCAGTCACCATCTGCAGTGATTTTGGAGCCCAGAAAAATAAAGTCTGACACTGTTTCCACTTTTCCCCATCTATTTCCCATGAAGTGATGGGACCAGATGCCATGATTTTTGTTTTCTGAATGTTGAGTTTTAAGCCAACTTTTTCACTCTCCTCTTTCACCTTCATCAAGAGGCTTTTGAGTTACTCTTCACTTTCTGCCATAAGGGTGGTGTCATCTGCATATCTGAGGTTATTGATATTTCTCCCGGCAATCTTGATTCCAGCTTGTGCTTCTTCCAGTCCAGCGTTTCTCATGATGTACTCTGCATATAAGTTAAATAACCAGGGTGACAATATACAGCCTTGATGTACTCCTTTCCCGATTTGGAACCAGTCTGTAGTTCCACGTCCAGTTCTAACTGTTGCTTCTTGACCTGCATACAGATTTCTCAGGAGGCAGGTCAGGTGGTCTGGTATTCCCATCTCTTTCAGAATTTTCCAGTTTATTGTGATCCACACAGTCAAAGGCTTTGGCATAGTCAATAAAGCGGAAATAGATGCTTTTCTGGAACTCTCTTGCTTTTTCCATGATCCAGAGGATGTTGGCAATTTGGTATCTGGTTCCTCTGCCTTTTATAAAACCAGCTTGAACAACTGCAAGTTCACAGTTCACATATTGCTGAAGCCTGGCTTGGAGAATTTTGAGCATTACTTTACTAGCGTGTGAGATGAGCGCAATTGTGCAGTAGTTTGAGCATTCTTGGCATTGCCTTTCTTTGGGGTTGGAATGAAAACTGACCTTTTCCAGTCCTGTGGCCACTGCTGAGTTTTCCAAATTTGCTGGCATATTGAGTACAGCACTTTCACAGCATTATCTTTCAGGATTTAAAATAGCTCAACTGGAATTCCATCATCTCCACTAGCTTTGTTCGTAGTGATGCTTTCTTAAAGCCCACTTGACTTCACATTCCAGGATGTCTGGCTCTAGTTCAGTGATCACACCATCGTGATTATCTGGGTTGTGAAGATCTTTTTTGTACAAATATGTTTAGGCAAATATGTTAAACAAATATGTTAGGCAAAGTCAATTTTATTTTTTGAATATTCAATGTGAAATGCAGCTGTTACCAAATAAGGGAATTTTGTTTCATACACAAAAGGACATGACAGTGAACAAGAAGTGAATAAAAAGATACAGAAAAGTGGAACAAGCCAACAAATCTTTGGAGAGAGACTAAGCTGTCCTATGCAAAGCGCTGATGGAATCGTCCTCAGATTTCCTTCTGTTAGCCAGTGCATTCTTCCTATGGCTGCCATAGACATGGACTGCTTAAAACTCACAACTCCTCCCTTTTCTGGAAAATTCCCCTTGACTTAACAAGAATTACATTGACCTGTAATCCATGTGCCACTATTTGCCCTTGCTCTGGAAATTATACTGTACAGGCAGCCAATTACTGATTGAACTTGAAGTTCTCCTCATGGATGCCAGGAAATTGATAGTTCTTGGTGTGCACTAGCATAGCAATAGCTAGGGTTTTCATACATGGTAACCTGAGATAAGATGCAGGAGGAAAGCCGTGTTAACATATGCAAAATCTTAGGTGTTTGAGAAGTATGGAAGAAATCGTTAACCAAAAGGGACTGTGGACTTAAGAGGTTATTTCTATGGGCTGTTGATGCATTGAAGAGAGAACACAATAGGCATGGATCTACTTATCACTAATCTAATATGAACTGTGAAAATGAGATGGCTTCCTTGGAACCATTGAGAGATTTTTAACTTCAGCATTCTAAGGGCAGACAGAGGGAAACATCTGGGCCTGGAACTAAGAGAGAGAGGACCCTGAGACATTGAATGGGGGTTATCTGAGGACCTTGAATGCCCAGGTTTTCCTGAGTCATCTAAAGCAACCAAAGGGGTCTACTTCCATTGTTTGAAACTACAAGCTTCTCTTCATTTTAAGACTGTTCACACGCCTCCACATGGCAAGAGCTTTATAAAACAATGTTGTTGTTTTTTTCTCCTGGATCTGTTCTCAGGGCATTCCTGAACCTTAGGCCCATATGTAAACCCAAATCAGCTTCCCAGGTGGCATGAGTGGCAAAGAATCTGCCTGCCATTGCAGGAGACATAAGAGACACAGGTTCAATTCCTGGTCCTGGGTCAGGAAGATCCCCTGGAGGAGGGCATGACAACTCACTCTAGGAATCTTGCCTGGAGAATCCAATGGACAGAGGAGTCTGGAGGGCTACAGTCCCTAGCGCCGCCGAGAGTTGAACACAACTGAAGTGACTTAGCACGCATGTATATTAACAGTCCCAAACATCAGTATCTCCAATTGACAAAGAGCTGTGGCTGCTAAGGACTGAGTGGAATTTTATGCTAAGAGAACTATGGGATCTCTATAGGTGGGAATCTAGAGAGAATAAATCAGAGAGGATAATGCATATGCCAGATAGAGGGGAGTGGAATATGGAAATTGATAAGGAGTGTTACTAATATGGAGCATTCTGTCATAACATTGGATTTAACAACCTGGCAAGGTCTCTTGGACAATATTTTAATAGTCTGATGGGTTAGCCCTTAGAAGCTGGGAAAAAGTGGTGGCCAGATATTTCTGCTTCCACTTAAAATTTAGAAGCTTGGAAAGAACATCACTTCCACTGTAATAAGATATTTTCTTGAAGCAATCAGTTAGCTGTAGTCACAGGATAATGAAATGGTCTAGAAATCACAGATTCCCTTACTACCCACATCCCAGGAAACCTAGGTAGGGAGAAATAGCTAAAATTTCACTTAATTACTAAAGGTGAAATGTGATTTAGCAAGGCCATGCATAATACCAAGGAGCCCCAGATACATGGATAGCTTTAATTCACTCAATGTCCTGAGCTCAGCTCGGTTGTAGAGGGAGCTGAGCTGTCAGATGTTGGAGTAGTCAATTAAAGTCACAAAACAAAATGAAAGTAATATTTACTTTAGCCACTTACTCTGATGGTACAAGCAGGAGTATAAAACCATAAAAAGTACAGACGACCCCCTACTAATGCCTCCCCCACCCTGTAGAGGTACAGACAGATAGACACAGATCTGGGAATCCTCTCACTTTTCAAGGAGCTCTGAACAAAAACTAAAAGGCTCCTGTAATTTTATTGGTGGGTGGGGTCAGTGGGAAGAGGGAGGAGAACTGGGAAAAATGGAAAAGCACTCAGTTCTGAGTCAGAGTGGAGAAAAGTGTCTTCATAGTTTCCTAATAAAGAAACCTCCAAATGAAGGCACTTGGGCCAGGAATGAAGCTATGCATGAGCTTGGTCAGCTAGGGGTTTCTGAGTCCTTTACTGTAATTCCTTTTGGTATGCAACAAATTTCTCTGTGGGGAGGGCAGTTTTTAACTTCATAACTCTTGACTTTATATTTGCCTATGGTTGGACCTGAAAAATCATACATAGATTTCTTGGCAAACTGCCAAACTCCACACTCATAAGGTCATCTCCATGAACTTTCAGTGGAAGTAAAAAGCTAAAACAAATAGAAAAAAACTTTCAAGATTATAGATTTAATCACTCAGTACCAATAAATACATTGAGTTGTCTAAATATCTCAATCAAGTGTTAGATTTTCAGAATAGAGGTTTTAAAAAGCAAAAACTATCATGTCTACAAGGAATTCATTTACAATATAGAGACAGGGACTTCCCTGGCATTCTAGTGGTTAAGACTTCACCTTTCAAAGTAGAGGGTATGGGTTCAGTCCTGGTTCGGGAGCTAAGATCCCATATGATTCTCAGCCAAGAAACGAAAACATAAAACAGAAACAGTTTGTGACAAACTTAGTAAAGACTTTAAAATAATTTTTAAAGAAAAAATATAGAGACATATATATATAAAGTAAAAGAATGGAAAGGTATGCAGACATTGACCAAAAGAAAGATGAGCTAGTTATATTACTAGGGACAAAGTAAACTTAAAAAAAAAAAAAAAAACTTTTAAAAAAAAAAAAAAATTACATAATAGAGTCAATTCATAGAGAAGACATAACAACTTTAAAATGTATGTGCTCCTAACAACAGAGCTTTACAAATCATAAAATAGATAAACACCAATGGAAATGAAATAAGAAATAAACAGATTCATAATTAGAGATAGATATGTTAAAGCTCCATACAGTAATTGATACACCAAGTAGACCAAATGCCAAAAGGATATAGAATAGGACTTAGGAAATTATGATCCATGGGCCAACTACTTGATTTTGTAAACAAGGTTTCATTGAGTCACAGTCACATTTATTTACTTATATATCACTGTGGTTGCTTTCATACACATTTCAGAGTTGAACAGTTGCCAGAGAGACAATATGACCCCCAAGACTGAGATATATACTATCTTGTCCTTTAGGAATAAACTTGCTGATTCCTGATATGGAAGAGTTCAACAACACTACCAATCAACTGTGTTGCTAGAGAAGGCTTGAGAGTTCCTTTGACAGCAAGGAGATCCAATCATTCAATCCTAAAGGAAATCAACCCTGAGTATTCATTGGAAGGACTGATGTTGAAGCTGAAAATCCAATACTTTGGCCACCTGATGCAAAGAGCCAAATCACTGGAAAAGACCTTGATGCTGAGAAAGATTGAGGGCAAGAGAAGAGGGCGACAGAGGATGAGATGGTTGGATGGCATCACTGACTTAATGGACATGAGTTTGAGCAAACGCAGGGAGACAGTGAAGGACAGGGTAGCCTGGCGTGCTGCAGTTCGTGGGGTCAGAAAGTCGGACACGACTTAGCAGCTGAACAGCAACAACAAGTACATGGAAGTAAACTAAAAGTCTAGCAACAGAGGGATGAATAAAGAAGATGTGGTTCATATGTATTCAGGTACATATGTATTCCTTTCATAAAAAGGAATGAAATTGTGCCACTCGCAGAGACATGGATGGACCTAGAAACTGTCATAGGAAGGAAAATAAATCCAAGAGAGAAACAAATATCATATATTAACACACACACATATATATATGGAATCTAGAAAAATGGCAGAAATGAACTGATTTGCAAAGCAGAAATAGAGACACGGATGTAGAGAATAGTATGTGGACAACAAGGGGGGAAGGGATGGTGGGATGAATTGGGAAATTGTGATTGACATATATATGTGTGTCATATATAGTGTGTGTATATATATATATATACTATTGATACTATGAATAAAATAGATAATCGATCCAAACCTACTCTACAGTGTGGGGAACTCTACACAATCATCTGTAGTAACCTAAATGAGAAGGAAATCCAAAAAGAGGGCATGTACATATACACATAGCTGATTCACTTTGCTGTACAGCAGAAACTAACACCACATTGTAAAGCAACTACATTCTAATAATTTTTTTTTTAAAGAAGAAGCAAGTGAGCATATTTGCTGAATGAGCATTTAGGTCAGAATAGCAGCTAGTGATCTGACCCTCAGGGATCTGTGAAAATGTCTAACGGATCACAATGTTTTGGTAGCAAGATAGACAGGGAGCCAGCAAGGATAAATATGTACGTATGTATAGAAGCATGCAAGCACACATGCTCAGTTGTGTCTGACTCTAAGATTCTATGGACTGTAGCCCGCCAGGCTGCTCTGTAAATGGGATACTCCAGGCAAGAAACCTGGAGTGGATTGCCATGCCCTCCTCCAGGGGATATTCACAACCTATATGTACAGCAAAAATATTTTATTTCTTTCATCAAACTCGCCAGATTCTCTTATTAATACTAATACTGTTCTTATTCTTCAATTTATTTTCTTTTTAGATAATCATAACAACAGTAAAAATAAAAAAGGTCAGTTTGATTTTTGCTTTAAATTTAGCATAAATTTATGTATTTTTCTTATTTTATTCCATAGACCAGAATTGGTAGCACAATGCTGAATATTTGCAATATGCTGCTTTAGTTGAAGTGTATGAAGAAAACTAAAGCTCACAAAAATATGTAACTGAAAAAGGATGGATGATTTGCATAATCTTTTTAGATAACTAGGAATTTTTGTTTTGCTATTGCACTAAAATTTGACAAGTGGTAGATAGTAGCTTAAAAGATAGTGACAATGTAAAATATGAAATCATGTCAGTACATTTTTCATACTCTTTCACATTAAACTCCATCAGTTTGGGCTTCTCTGGTGGCTCAGTGGTAAAGAATTGGTCTGTCAATGCAGGAGACACAGGTTTGCTCCCTGATCTGGGAAGATGCCACATGACACAGAGCAACGAAGCCTGTGTTTCACAAATACTGAGCCTGTGTTTCACAACTACTGAGCCTGTGTTCTTGAGCCCGGGAGCCACAACAACTGAGACCACATGCTGCAATACTGAAGCCCATGGGCCTAGAGCCCATGACAACAAGAGAAGCCACCGCCATGAGAAGCCTAAGCACTGTAGCTAGGGAGCAGCCCCTACTCTTCTCAACTACAGAAAAGCCCATGCAGAAAGATTCAGCACAGCCAAAAGTAAATAAATAAATTATATACATATAAAAAATCCATCAGTTTATCTTTGCACTTGAGATATATACTTTACCTAAGCATGACTATATAACATGATGAGTTGATCGTTTGGAAGATACTGGTTCATTGAGTTACACAGATCTTCAAATGTTAGCATATTTCCTGATACAAATAAAACAGGAACTTTTGTTATTATCTCCTCAGACAAGACATTTAGAACTGGGAAGCTGTCAAGTTTATGGTGGTGGAGACAATTTACCCAAATTGTAAGTTTTGTTCCAAGACTCCAATTTTATTATTGGCAACAAATACTGTTAACTGTTTTCCTTGATACGACAGGCTAACTTTGTTTATTTTCAAAAAGATCTCTGCCAAGTACCAAAATAGGAATAACCATGGTTTATCTGTCAGTTATTTATTTCAAATAAAAACATTATGTTCCCTGGTGGCTCGCACCGTAAAGCAGCTGCCTACAATGCGGGAGACCCCGGTTCAGTCCCTGGGTCGGGAAGATCTCCTGGAGAAGGGAATGGCAACCCACTCCAGTATTCTTGCCCCCCGCTCCCCAAAAGCGGCTCCATGAATAAGTGGCTGATTAAACTAACAACTCAAAACATCATATAGGTATTTTCCTTGAAACAGCTATCACAGTGGCATAAACAGCACGAATCTTTATACATGCTTCCCACATGATTACAGAAAATAATTTTAAAATGTGTACCCAAGGGTAGAGATTATAAATACAATCCATCCCTCTATATCCATAGTTCCACACCCATGGAGTCAACCAATCAGGGATTGAAAATATTAGAAAAACATTTTTCCAGAAAATTACAAAAAGCAAAACTTGAATATGCAGCACACCAGCAACTATTTTCCTAGCAATTTGCATTGTGTTTGCAACTATTTATATAGCATTTATATTGTATTAGGAACAGAGGAGCCTGGAGGGCTACAATCCATGAGATTGCAGAAGAGTTGGACACAATTTAGCGACTAAACAACAATGTATTACAAGTAATCTAGAAATGATTTAAAGTATACAGAAGGATGTGCATATCTTACATGCAAATACTACATCATTTTGTATAAGGGACCTGAATATTTACAGATTTTGGCATCTGTAGAGGATCCTGAAATCAGTCCCTCACAGATACTGATGGATGACTGTAATTAATAATTTTAATTGCTTCTTTCAGGACACTTTGAAGTATAAACTGGCCTTTTAATTTATTTATTAACTTTTTTTTACAAATGCATAGTGATTAAAAGAGATGCAATTATCAGTTTGGTTTGTTATCACTGCCTAGATCATTCAAAGATGTCAGCAGTTTCACCCCATTTTTGCTTTTGTATATAATATAGTAGAAAACTAGTAATTTTCTACTATCACTATGAAAAATTTTTTGACATTGTGGATTTTCATTCCTATCTCTTAAACAGATCTTAAGCTAACACTCAGGTCTTAGAGGCTCTGAGTCACTCTCCCTTGGGGGTTAGCTCATCTCACTGAATCCATGCTCTGCTCTAGTCTTAATGTTTCCTGACTTTCTTTCCAGTTCAACAAAGCACATGAAGTAAATTTTCCTATTTTTATCTAAACTTTTTGGGTGTTTATAATGGAAATTTATTCAGGATATTCCAGCATATTCTCCATCCACTCTTCAATTCACTCTGTTTTGGACTCTACGTCTAGGAATCCACTGCTTTTGTCATTATGCAATTATATATTCTTTTTTATGACTCCATTTTATTCTGCTTCTTTTTTTTTGTTTGTTTTGAATTACTTTTTTTTGTTTTTGTTTTTTAATTTTATTTTATTTTTAAACTTTACCTAATTGTATTAGTTTTGCCAAATATCAAAATGAATCCACCACAGGTATACATGTGTTCCCCATCCTGAACCCTCCTCCCTCCTCCCTCCCCATACCATCCCTCTGGGTCGTCCCAGTGCACTAGCCCCAAGCATCCAGTATCATGCATCGAACCTGGACTGGCATCTTGTTTCATACATGATATTTTACATGTTTCAATGCCATTCTCCCAAACCTTCCCACCCTCTCCCTCTCCCACAGAGTCCATAAGACTGTTCTATACATCAGTGTCTCTTTTGCTGTCTCGTACACAGGGTTATTGTTACCATCTTTCTAAATTCCATATATATGCGTTAGTATACTGTATTGGTGTTTTTCCTTCTGGCTTACTTCACTCTGTATAATAGGCTCCAGTTTCATCCACCTCATTAGGACTGATTCAAATGTACTCTTTTTAATGGCTGAGTAATACTCCATTGTGTATGAGGTACCATTTCACATCAGTCAGAATGGCTGTGATCCAAAAGTCTACAAGTAATAAATGCTGGAGAGGGTGTGGAGAAAAGGGAACCCTCTTACACTGTTGGTGGGAATGCAAACTAGTACAGCTACTATGGAGAACAGTGTGGAGATTCCTTAAAAAACTGGAAATAGAACTGCCTTATGACCCAGCAACCCCACTGCTGGGCATACACACTGAGGAAACCAGAGGGGAAAGAGACACGTGTACCCCAATGTTCATCACAACACTGTTTATAATAGCCAGGACACGGAAGCAACCTAGATGTCCATCAGCAGATGAATGGATAAGAAAGCTGTGGTACATATACACAATGGAGTATTACTCAGCCATTTATTCTGCTTCTTGACTAGAATCTATACAGTTATTGTGCCCTCCTTAAACCAGCTCTAGCTTTTTGATTGCTTGTTTACTTTCCATCAGAAATGTCAGTTCTTTTCAGATTCCTTGATTAGCAGTCTTCCTCTGCCTAACTATGTGAAGCATGACTTCATTAGGACTTTATTTTTTCATATATGTATACATGGAGGCACAGTGGTAAAGAATCTGCCTGCCAATGCAGGAGATGCAAGAGACGTGGGTTTGATCCCTGGGTCTAGAAGATCCCCTGGAGAATAGGAAATGGCAACCCAGTCTAGTATTCTTGCCTGGAAAATTCCATGGATAGAGGAGCCTGACAGGCTGTAATCCAGGGGGTGGCAAAGAATGGGACGCAGTTGAGCACACACATATGTATGTTTATATGGCATTCCAAGATCTTATATTCTAGATTTTTCCCTACTTGCCAGGTCTCCTTTCTTTGCTCCAATTCATATATCCAATTGTCTATGTGGGGCAATTATTGAATATTTTTATGACTACTTAAATTTAATGGAAAGTGAATGTGTTAGTCACTCAGGTGTGTCCAACTCTTGGTGACCCCATGAATTATAGCATATCAGGCTCCTCTGTTCATGGAATTCTCTAGGCAAGAATACTGGAGTGGGTAGCCATTCCCTTCTCCAGGGGATCTTCCCAACCCAAGGACTGAACTCAGGTCTCCTGCATTGCAGGCAGATTCTTTATTGTCTGAGCCACCAGAGAAGCCCATAATGTACTACATACCATGTGGCATGTGTGAACTTAGTTCCTCAACCAGGGATAAAACCTACATCCCCTGCAGTGGAAGCACAGAGTCTTAACCACTAGATCACCAGGGAAGTCCAAGACTTAATATGTCCTTCCCAAATTGAGAGATTCCCCCCAAATTGATTTTCTCTACTCAAACAAATGTTTATTATGCAAATCTTATACATGCACTATTATATATATAGCTTTTGAAATATGCTAATAAAACAAGCCTAACAATCTACTACTTAATAAAATCACTGCTGCTACTGCTAAGTCACTTCAGTCGTGTCCGACTCTGTGCGACCCCATAGACGGCAGCCCACCAGGCTCCCCCGTCCCCAGGATTCTCCAGGCAAGAACGCTGGAGTGGGTTGCCATTTCCTTCTCCAATGCATGAAAGTGAAAAGTGAAAGTGAAGTCGCTCAGTTGTGTCCGACTCCCAGCGACCCCATGGACTGCAGCCCACCAGGCTCCTCCGTCCATGGGATTTTCCAGGCAAGAGTACTGGAGTGGGTTGCCATTGCCTTCTTCCAATAAAATCACTAAACATTACCAATAACATTGAATCTCTACTTGTATGCTTCTCCCTATTCTTACTTCCCCAATGGCTATCTTGAACTTTTAAAATTAGTCATTCTCTTGTTTTTCTATAGATTTAGGCATACAAATATACATGTATATATAAACAATATATGTTTTGTTTGAGGAATTTATAAAACTAATGTAATTTCTGTATGTGTATAGGTTAACTTTTTCACTTAAAATTTTATTTATAAGATTTATGTTGTTAGTATAATAAGAAGTCATTTTTCTCACTTTGCATAATATTACTCTGTGTGAATATACCACTATTTATTTGTGGATTCTCTTGCCAATGGATGTTGGGTTATTTCCAGCATTTTTGCTAATGAAAGCATTCTGTAAGATGTTCCAGGCTCATATTTGGCCCATTTCATGCTTGGTGGTTTGATAAACCACCTGAGAATTTGCCAAGCTCCTTTCCAGAAGCTAGTCTTATGCAAGAGTTTTTATAGACCATATCACTAAAAGTAGACAGATGTTGTAGGGAATATAAATCTTCATATATAATACTAAATTATTGTTGAAATAGCTTATTCTAATTTGCAGTCCAATCAACAATTTACGTAAGTTTCTGGTTGTTTGATATGCTTTCAAACACTTGGTATAAATACCTATTTTTGCCAAAGTAAGTTGCATAAGAATACATCTCATTGAAGTCTTCATTTTTATTTTCCTAATTACTAATGTGCATGAACAGTTCAACTAACCAAATTTGATACCTCTGTTAAGAAATACCCATTCATATTTCTTCTGTTATTTAGTTTATGCTGTTTGTCTTTAAAAAAAAATTGATTCCAACGAATATTTCATATACTATAGATACAGATTATTTGACATAACATGCGTTATAAACAGTTTCTAGATTGCCTTTTCACTTGTATTTTTTAGCTATTGGTTGCCTATATAAGATACAAAATTATGGTTAGCTATATTAGTAAATATGCTAATTTTTTAGATTTTTTGGATTATTTACAATTATTTATTTATTTTTATTCATTTCCCCAATTAGACTCTAAATTCATGGAATCTAAGACAACACTTGCATTGTTCAACATAGTATCCTTAGTTCATGTCAGAGTTCTAGAAGCAGTCAATTAGGTATGTGTTGATTGAATGGAATGAGTTATTCCTACCATCTGCAGAGACCCATAAGTAAAAATTAACAATTATTAGCTTAAGTAGTCATTAAGTAAAAGCATTTTTATATATGTATTCCCAAACCAGATGCTTCAGAAAAATAAAAGAGATATACAAGGTATGACTCCCTACCCTGGAGGCATTTTCATAGACACAAATCCCTTGCTTTTCATGAGCTGAGCCATAAGCCCTTTATTTAGTCTTTTTTAGCAATAAGACTGTTTTAAGTATTATTTTTTAATACCTACAGCTATTTTTAAATCACCTTGGCATTTGTTTCACCGGAAGTATTTATTATGTAAAACAATTTTAATGTAGCTTATATCTCCAGGAAATTATTGAAACACCTGTGTCTAACTTTACTGAACATTCAGAAAATTTGCCACTTGATCTGATTCCATGAACCACATATGTCAACCATTTTAAGAAACATTTGTGGTGCAAAAACAAAAAATATAACACCTTTATTTAAAATAATTAAGATGTGGAAAGTGTATCAGCACAGTTAAATAGAAAACTGATTTTGTTCTTTTTAACTTGGGAAGTGCCCTCTTTCACATGAATTTTTTAAGAACTCAACACAATTATTATATGAATAAGGATATAGCTGGGAATCATGCCAAACACAATGAAGTAGACAGTTAAAGAACATAGAGAAGATAAAGATTTTCCTTATAGAACTTTTAATATAGCCTTTTAATAATTTAATATTGCCTAGGCAAGACAGGTCAGGGCTCAACAAATGTTGTTGAAAGTAGCAAAAATGGCATTCTACCCACCAGAATTTCTACCCATTGACTTATCCATAGCTCTTTACAATTCATAATGATAACTACCAAACTGAATTATACAGACACATATTAATAATGCTCTAAAAAACTAGATGTGATAAGTGAATTTCTTTTGTTGTTACCTAAGCACAAGACAACAATAATTTTATTAATCACAAGGCTACATTTAGCCAGATAAACATACCATAATCTTGCAATGTAAGTATATCATAGCTTAAGTCAATATTTATATTTGTATTTTGGTATCTTTTCACCCAAACGTACACCAACCATATTTGGAGTTTTGATAAAAGTGTCATATATCAAAAACAAGGCTAAAATATTTAACTGAATATAGTTTTAATTGATTTTATTAAAGAGAACTGTTTGAAAGAAGACAGAATAAAACATGTTTTAAATAGTAGGTTATTTTCAGTAAATCTAGCATTTGTTATATCCCTAACAAACTAAGTTCTTCATAATTTTTAAGGAATAATGGCCAAAATAATCATTTGGGCAAAGATGGTATTAGACTGCAAGTACTAATGAAATGATTATATATGTAATTATGTTAAAATTATGAATTAACATAAAATTGATACATAAAATGTAACATATACCAAATATGTTTACTTATATATTAATATATGCAAAAATATATATTTTTTTGCATATGTACACATATATATGTCTGTATATATACAGCTTCATATATACGTGCATGTGTTTATGTGTTTCTGCCTTTTCATTTGAAACAATTATCATTTTTTTTTGTCTCTAACTGGATTCTTTGTTCACCCCAAGTCCCACATTCTACACTTTTTATCCCTCATTTTCTTGCACTCTTTTCTTCTCTTTGACTCTGCAAAATAGAAGAGGACAAAAGTATAATTCTGAAACCATGAAGTGCAAAGATTATAATTCTCTCAATAGCAGTTTCTGTCAGGTTATAGTCATCAATATTCTTCCCTAAATTAGCTCTTTCAGGATGGCTGGTGATAAACCAGCTCACCCAGGTCTCTAAAGCTAACAAACAGGTCTAGTATTTGAATCCAGGCCTTCTGGATAAAACTGCTTGATCTTAATCACTGGATTTTGATTAACATAAATTAGACAAGATAGATTTTGTACATACTGTAGTTTATAATTGACATTTTTCGGAAATCAGCTGAACGTGGAAAAGAAATGAATTGGAGTAGGTAAAGAAAATGCCTGGAACAGTCAGGGAAAGAAATTAAAGTAATCAAAGGAAGTTCACATGAGTATACCAGACAGAAAATAGAAAGCCTATTAGATTTTTTAACAGATGGAATTCAACATAGGTGATTGGTTACACTGGTGTTAGAGGCAAGGAGAATTAAAGCTATGACTAAATACATAATTGCAGGAAGCAGCTACTACCTAGAACTGAGGGAACAAAGGGAAAAAGTTGCAGTCATGAGAACCTAGAAGCTCAGAGGGAAGTTTCTATGGATTTAGAGGTCAGACCCCTGAAAGCCAGTGGGGCTGGCTACTGCAGGGAAACAATAAAGCTTGTTCTGTGTATGCAAGAAGGAGTTGGATGCTGGAACCAGTTGCTGCGAAGATGATGCTGAGAGGAATAGCAAACACATGAAAGAAATTATATTCTCCCTTCCTCCTCCTGGCCAATTTCTCTGCATTGCTACTGATGGGTACTGAAAGGAAGTCCAGTAGTATATGAGAAATGCAATTTGCAAATTCTTCACAGATTCTGTTTTTTTTTAAAGAGAGATTTATGTTGACATATGGCAGAAACCAACATATATTGTAAAGCAATTATCCTCCAATTAAAAATAAATTTAAAAAAAGAGTAATTGTTTCTGAGACAAAAATAGGTACATAGCACAGTTATATAGGGACCACAGGCAGAGTGAATAGCTTAGAGGTGCGAGTGCTGATGGGGCAGATAATAAATACAGAACTGAACCAATTCAATGTAAAGCATTTGTGAGATACATAAGTAGAATGCATGTGGTTGAATATATCTGTAGAATAGGAGAAATATCATTAACAACACAGACATCATTCATTCATTATTCATTTGTTCATTCATTCATTCAATATACCACTGACATATAGGTAATAATAAAACGTAGGCTGGTTTATAATGTCCAGATAAATAAGAAATACTGAGAAAAGAAAAGTGACGGATATAAATCCTAGGATCTTCATTTGTAAAACGCAATCTAAAGAGGCTCAGGATATTTACTGCTCACCAGATGTTTGGCCTTGGCTACTTGGCCCTCTTGTACCTCAATTTCCTTTTTTGTAAAATGAGGATAAAATTTGCTTTACAGGACTGTTGTGAGTATCAAGGGAATCAATGGCAGATGCTTATAATAATGCCAAGTACATTGTAAGTGTCTATTCAGTACTATTTTTTAGTACTGAAATTTTTTAGTACCAAAATGACAAGAGTCAGCAAAGTTTTTCTTACTACTGTTAAGGAAGATTGGAAAGTAAGACATGCATATTGAATCTCTACAACTTCGACTTGTTTGACTACTTTTTCTCCTGTATATGGCTGCACAGGTTGTGTACGACTCAACCCAATATATGCCATTTACATAATGGCATCTTGTAATGCGACAGCCAAAGTAATTCTCCACTTGATTAAAGTATAAAGCTTGTTTTCTGCTTAAATGCTTCCTATATATTATTTAAGACTTTTGATACTATACCACTTGCTTTCTGATTTGTGAGAGGATCCATGACAGAATAAATGGCAAAAGAATGAAGTCAAATGAATGCTTTAAACTTAATGTAGAGATTTCACTAAAATAGTAAAGTGAGACATAATTTGAATGTGAATTCAGCTTTCTAAAATGCAATAAGATATTTTTCAGTTATGTAGAAATATTCATGAAGAAAGATGAATGTGAAAAATGCATAATAAGATGCAAGATAGGACTATTGATTGATAGGGAGCTTCAAAATGCTGGGTGAGAATTTATATATTTCGTAATTCAGTCTACTTTACAAAAGGAAGAGCTTGGCAAATAGATGCCAAAATCACTGCAGATGATGACTGCAGCCATGAAATTAAGAGACGCTTGCTCATTGGAAGAAAAACTATGACAAACCTGCTGCTGCTGCTAAGTCGCTTCAGTCGTGTCCGACTCTGTGTGACCCCAGAGACAGCAGCCCACCAGGCTCCCCCGTCTCTGGGATTCTCCAGGCAAAAACACTGGAGTGGGTTGCCATTTCCTTCTCCAATGCATGAAAGTGAAAAGTGAAAGTGAAGTCGCTCAGTTGTGTCCGACCCTCAGCGACCCCATGGACTGCACCCTCCCGGCTCCCATCCATGGGATTTTCCAGGCAAGAGTACTAGAGTGGTTTGCCATTGCTTTCTCTGATGACAAACCTTCTGCTGCTGCTGCTGCTGCAAGTCGCTTCAGTCGTGTCCGACTCTGTGTGACCCCATAGACGGCAGCCCACCAGGCTCCCCCGTCTCTGGGATTCTCCAGGCAAGAACACTGGAGTGGGTTGCCGTTTCCTTCTCCAATGAAAGTGAAAAGTGAAAGTGAAGTCTCTCAGCCCTGTCCAACTCTTAGCGACTCCGTGGACTGCAGCCTACCAGGCTCCTCTGTCCATGGGATTTTCCAGGCAAGAGTACTGGAGTAGGGTGCCATTGACAAACCTAGACAGCATTAAAAAAGCAGAGACATTACTTTGCTGACAAAGGTCCATATAATCAAACCTATGGTTTTTACAGTAGTCATATATGCATGTGATATTTGGATCATAAACAAGGCTAAGCACTAAAGAATTAATGCTTTCAAATGTGGTGCTGAAGAAGACTGTCGAGAGTCCCTTGGACTGTAAGTAGATCAAACCAGTCAATCCTAAAGGAAATCAGTCCTTAATATTCATTGGAAGGACTGATGCTGAAACTGAAACTCGAATACTTTCGTCACCTGATGTGAAAAGCTGACTCACTGGAAAAGACTCTGATGCTGGGAAAGATTGAAGGTGGGAGGAGAAGGGGATGACAGAGGATGAGATGGTTAGATGGCATCACCGACTTGATGGACATGATTTTGAGCAAGCTCTAGGAGTTAGTGATGGACAGGGAAGTCTGGTGTGCTACAGTCCATGGGGTCACAAAGAGTCAGACACATCCTAGTGACTGAACAAATCTGGCATATTTTCATAGTAAATTTTTTTCTTTTTTTTTTTTTCATAGTAAAATTCTTCTCTCTTACCTTATTGCTAGAATTAACAGATACAGTTGTATTATTCAATCTGTGCCTTCAGAGCTTCTCTGAGATATATATATATATAATAATCTTTGCTGTGATTCAGATATCTTGTACATAAGAGAACTATGAAAGTTTTTACTTAATAGCTTGCATTACAGTTCATTCAGAAATAACTTTTTCAGCTTTTCTTATCTCAAACTCACTTAAAATGAATTTCTTTTATTCCAGTTACTTGGAAGTCAAACATATTTGAACTGCTAGCTAGTATACTTCAATTTGCCTAGAAATGTGGGAGAAATATGATGTATAGAAGACGGCTTATACTTGAGTGTATAAGCTACAACCAACTTTACCCCTGATGACTTAATCTTTATCCAAATGAAATATAAAGTTGGGCCACATTTTGAAGTGTGCAAGTAAGAATAATGACTTAGTTGTTGTCACGATTGGCCTCAAACAGGAGAATTGTATAAACACCTGAGAAAAAGAGTAAGGAATCAAAATGACAGCATATACAATCTTTAAAAAGAAGAGAGCCAGGTCAAAGTATAATTTTTACCTTTTTTTAATTTTCTAGGATTGGGGGCAAGGGGTGTGTCTAGTGTTTCACTTTTCTGGATGACTTAGAGTTGAAGGGATTCTTTTAACAAATACTTTACTGCTGAATGCTGTTCAATCATAATGTAAAAATTTTCAAATTCATGTTATGCAGAGCCTACAGACAAGGTCAATTTGCCATCTCCCGAAGTGCCAAATGGTTACCACTGTTTTACTTCATTTACTAAATTACATATGTATATGCTATGGCCAATATCAAGAAATAAATATTCAGTACTATCTGCCATTCTTCTTCTGTCTGTATTTAACACAAATAAAATTTAACTGCTATATTTCACTAGCAATTGTGACATTTTTTTAAATGAAAATACATGCTAATGAACATTTGTTCTAGAAATCAGCATAAAAATTTATGTTGTTATTTAGCAGTATTTATCTCATTATTCCTGTCATAATTTTATATAGAGATTAAAGTAGCCATGTACATTTTGCCCGTTCTCTGAGAGAATTGTAATTTAAAATATTAGTTATATTCCCTTATTTACTCACTTCAGATGCCCAGAAATTTATGGTCTATCTCTTAAAAAAGCCAAATATGCATAACAATAAATGTAGGAAAAAAATTTGATTTGAAAAGAAGGTTTGCAAGGATTTTTCCTCAAAGATAATATGAAAATAACACAACATGCATGTTCTAGTTTTATAATTCTTGATTTACAAACATCATTATCAACATACAACATAGATTTTATTGCAATTAAGAGGAATCTGTTTTTTGTTTTTCACTGTATTTTTGTAGATAAGAGAAGATTATAATATTTAGTCAACATCAGCTCTGATGTTCTTTGAGAAAAAAGAATCTATAAATACATGAAAGTAAGTTAAATGAAGTTACTCATAATTGATATTGGAAGGAAAAAATGACAGACTGACTTTGATTCAACTTGACTCACATGATCAAAGTCAACTTGATTGGCATAATCATCATCTATGTATAAATACTAAGTTTCTGAGAGTGGCAGGGCTTGGCTTAGTGATCTAGGAATCCACATGAGAGCCTAGACTGCCTGGAGCCAGAGGTTTAAGTCTTGTCAGCCAACCCTTTCTCTTTCTGAAGCAGATAAAACAGGTTCTGAAAAGCCAGCTCTTTGGGTGAGGTGGAATGGGGATCTCTCAATGACACCTTCAAATCATGGCCTGACTCTCCTTTGGGGATCTTACAGATTATTCTGTCTGTCTTACGCAACAGAACAGCTTTGTCTTTGCCACAATTCTGAAACCCCACACCAAAATATCAAGTGGGCCAACAACCGCAATATACCAATAAAGAACTTGGAATTGTAACTATTTTCATCTCTTTTACCAACACTGATTTTTCTAGAGAGAAATTAAGAACAGGAGAAATAGGTTTATACATCCAGAAAGATGACCTCTGATAATGAGATATTTATAAACTACTTTGGAGCTAGGAGTTGAAAAGGAAAAACAAAGCATGAGTGGGAAATCCATGGTGGAACTCCTGGGTCAGAAGGCAAATTGGATTCAAGGAAATACAAGAGCTGTGGACCTTGCGGGAGCTTTTAATCACTCATCTAATGCAACCTGGCACAGGCACCTCATTAAAGTCTTCACTTATTCAAATGACAACATAATGGTCCAGAAATCTTCAGAAGAATTTAAGCAATGGACTGAAATATCTCGATTTATTGTTTTTTTGTTTTGTTTTGGTTTTGAAAATTGGAAGGTAAGAACAGAAATATAACAAATTTCGTCTTTTTTCTAAAAGAAAATCAAGAATACTATTAGAGTGGAAAGGCACACAGTTTATTTTAAGAAGGTAAGTGCAGCTTTATTAAAAAGTAACTTAGGTTATGAGGATAATTAATAAATAATAAAGAGAACAAAATGAGACCATATAGTTCTCATGTAAGTAGATGAAAAAAACCAAAAATTCCTTGAAGAATTTAATGAATGAAATTGGCAAAGTAGATAAATGCTTCTATTTTTGTCAGAAAAGATTATTCGATCTGAATCAAAACATTTTTGACATATTTTTTATTGTTTATCCAATTAGTCAGAACAATTAGAAATATTAACATTTATTAAATAAGAGAGTAGCTAAGTATTAAAGGATTTAGAAGCTTCTAAATTGTGTTCTTAGGTACAGTCTACTGAAAGCATGAAAAGCCTGATAGACAATGCAGAAGCTATTCCACCTGCCTTGGAATAACTTAGAGGCCAATGAAGCATCAGTGCAATGAACAAACTTCAGTGCAATTACTACTTCTTTGTGGACAATGTGTCATGTTTAATGCATAGTCATATTTTCATAACACTCTCAGACCATTACGGAATTCTTTGGCCAAATACAGTACTTCAGAAAGTAAACAGTTTGTCTCTAAATCTGTCTATGCATAAGAACAGGACACAAAAACAAGGACATTTTCAGGGGGGTATCTGTAAGGAAGGAGCAAATAAGTCACTTCTTAAAACCTCATGTATCTATCCAATGTCAGAGTATTTGAGAAAAATCATATTTATTTCAGAAATCAAGAATTATTTGTGATAGACAACTATTCCTTTATTCTCCAAGAAAAAAGTTCAAGACTTAGAGCAACAACAGCTGCTTTCTCTGAATGTGGAAAAGTAGCCATGAATTCAGTCTATAATTATCTATAATGGACATCAATTTGCCTGTCTAGATTTTTCAGTTCTCAATATTTCAGGAATTTGCAGGTGTCACAACTTTGCAACATTCAGCCGTTGAAAACAATAGTAACTGTCAAGACTACTGAATTCTGACACAGAAAAGTTCAAACAGGCCACTGCTACATCACTAAACAGATGACTTTTCTCCCAAAAGCCACCAGATCCCTGAGAAAATGCAGTGTCACAAGGAGCTGCAATTAAAAATTTACTAAATAATAGATTCCAACAGGAGTGGTCAAAAGAATTCTGGTTTATAAAAAAGACATTTAGAGGTCATCTGTTCTATACTTACTGACCTATATAATAATCTGGTTAAGGAAGCTGTCTGGCATTTAATCTTTTATGCAATTTACTGACTCCACCAACTTGTATTACTTGTCAGAACCTCAAGAGTTCTCTTTAGTAAGTTTTATACTATTGAGACTATTTATGAACTAAAAATTAAAATATATAGGTCTGATATGGGGATAACTTTTTAAATGTGATATGTCTTAGAAAACTTGGAATTCATTGTGACTGAGCTAAACCATTTTACATTCCTCATAGCTCCTAACACCATATCTTTCATAATGCGTACATACTAAGTTGCTTCAGTCATGTCTGACTCTTTGCAACCATATGGACCATAACCTGCTAGGCTCCTCTGTTATCGGGATTCTTTAGGGAAGAATACTGGAATATGTTACCATGCCCTCCTCATCTTTCATAATAGATATTAACTAAAAAATATTAATGCATGAATTATGCAAAGTAGCAATTGAAGTTCTAATTAGTTTAATTATAACTAACTTAATACTAATTAAAGCTTTCACCCAGGTTTAGTTATTCTGGATTTCTGAATGTTACATTAGTGACTGGATAGAGTGTAATAGTTTACTTGGCATCTTGATGCCATCCTATCAAAGTGAATTAAACTAAAAGGATGAAGACATGAATCTCTTTCCCCTGAAGTCTCAAAGGTGCATGCTGCTGCTGCTGCTGCTGCGTCGCTTCAGTCATGTCTGACTCTGTGTGACCCCATAGATGGCAGCCAACCAGGCTTCCCCTCCCTAGGATTCTCCAGGCAAGAACACTGGAGTGGGTTGCCATTTCCTTCTCCAATGCATGAAAGTGAAAAGTGAAAGTGAAGTTGCTCAGTCGTGTCCGACTCTAGCGACCCCATGAACTGCAGCCTACCAGGCTCCTCCGTCCATGGGATTTTCTAGGCAAAAGTACTGGAGTGGGGTGCCATTGCCTTCTCCGCAAAGGTGCATAATCATGTGCAAAAATATTTAAATTCTGCCAGTCTCATTGAAATCACATTATAAAGAGCAAAAAGGTTCATATTTTAGTAAAAAAAATAAAATTTGAATATAATCCTATAAATGTAACTTGGCTTAAAATCTATAATGTGGTTGAACAAAAACTAGTATGGACTTTTCCAAGTTTTGGCAAAATGAATTATAGCTGCTGCTGCTGCTGCTAAATTGCTTCAGTCGTGTCTGACTCTGTGAGACCCCATAGACGGCAGCCCACCAGGCTCCCCCATCCCCAGGATTCTCCAGGCAAGAACACTGGAGTGGGTTGCCATTTCCTTCTCCAATGCATGAAAATAAAAAGCGAAAATGAAGTCGCTCAGTCATGTCCAACTCTTAGCAACCCCATGGACTGCAGCCTACCAGGCTCCTCCGTCCATGGGATTTTCCAGGCAAGAGCTATATCTATCTAATATCTGAATAGTTATATAAAACTTCTATATAAAAATCATATATATATTTTTTATATATATATATATAATATATATACATAATTTCTTCTACTCAAAGTTAAGGATCATCTGTTTACCAGTTTCTACTTTAACTTTTATCTTCATTGGTAATTATGTTGAGAATTAGATACAAAATAGATTTTAAATCTCAATCAAATTTGTTATATCACATAATGCCTAAATAACTAATTAACTGAGTCACTTCCATTAGTCAATCAATTTCAAAAGTGTAAAATAATTGGGTGGATCAGTTATGTTGTCAGTGCAGCTGGAACACTCCAAGAGTTGTACCACAATATTGTACAAATTTTATTGCAATTATAGAGTCACCGAAATTGTAAGTACATGATTCAGTGTGTTTTACTACAATAGTTCTTTTCTTTTTGACATAAGAAGAGTTCATGTTCTGATTTGCTTTTCATTAAATGGACCAATTATTTTTAAAAGTATGTGCTTTACCATATATTTTAGGTTTTAATTCTCAAAATAACACTGGCATAAAATTTGTAAATGCATGCCCATTATTTGCTAATATTCCATGTTGGAAAATAAAATTAGCAAGTTTAAAAAAAAAAAGTTGTTTAACCATGTGTTTACATGTATAATGTATGTGAATTCTATGGGGAGAAAAACAACAACTTTTTGTACAAGAGCTTCAGGTTTCATTTAATGGAGTGTTGGTGGTATTTAATTGCCATTACTTATCATCTAACTAGTAAATAACTTCTTGTTCAGTATAATGATGAGGTAGTTGAACTTTTTCTTCTATAAAATAAATAAGCTGTAACTTCAAGACCATTTTGGAGAAATACAAACCTCAGGAAAATGCTGCTTTTGCTTCAACAATCTAACACAGTTTCTCCCTCATTTTACTTTTGATTATTTACTTGTACTCTAAGGCATTGCTATGATTGTCTCCTCATTGTACTGGTTATTAAGCTATTATTTTTCAGCTTCAAATCCTCCCTTCTGCACTTTGCTTTGTGAGATAGAACCTGGAACTTGGAGAACTGCATTTCTCAATTATCAGCTGGCTCTCTCTTCGTTTTCACTAGAGGAAGATGGAAAGTCTGAACTAGAGAAAGGACTCACTCCTCCTGTTTGCTTCCAGTTCCCTCCTGTCAGCATTATTCCAGTAATAGTTCTTTATCCTGGCAGTTGAAACTGATTCCAGTTTGCAGTTTGCCTTCCACCTTCTTAAAACCAGCCTTACTGGGTCTCCTCAGCAACAACTGGATGGCACCCTCTTTTCTGAAAACTGAATTTCAGATGGCCAGGGCCCTCATCTGACTTCCTGAGGCACCAGCCCTCACTGAGCAATGTTCTTTTCTCTGAGGTCTGAGTCTCATCACTGAGGGCAAGATCCCTCCTTTAAACTTCAGGCTTCCTTCCAATGTTAAATTGCTGCCTTTGTTTCGCATCCCCACAGCCCTGCTTTCCTTAGTTACTACCTCTGTGATATCTCAGTGTTCCCCAACTGCTTTTCCACTTCTCCAATACTTACACAATTTCTCACACTAAAATGCTTCTCTACTAAAATCACTGATATTTAGTTTTCTGTCCAGACCCAGATTGAGCCCTCACTAATTATGGCCCATCATTTAATTACTTTTCCTAAGTGTTTTTAAAGTCAATAATTCCATTTAAAGCCTACATTCATATTTTAGTTCATTTTGGCTACATCTAATTTTTGAGTAATTATAGAAATGAAGAGCTGGAACAGATTTTAAAGATCATCTAACCCAGTGCTAATATGGAAAAGCACCTGCAGTCATAGAGCTCTTTGGGGATTTTTGTGCCCATGACAAAAGAAATATTTAATTTTCTTCATTCTCAATGCTGACATATTTAATTCTCTCATATGAACTGGAAACATTTCTATCAGGATAAATATGAGTACATTATGACTGTGCAAAATAAAGTATATTCTGAAGTACAGAAAAGATAAGTTGGTAGTATAGCATAATTTTCCATTTTTAATTATTTCCATTAATGCATATAAGTATTGATTTATATGTGATATAGTTTGCTGATACTTATTAGCTGGTGAGTTGGAGAAAAGGTCTAAGTACCAATACTGAGGGAGAAAAATCTTAAAATTCAGAAAATTATATACACTATTCAATGTAGTGACAAAATAACTCATTCTAGTCTTTGGAGATGAAGACTATTTCAGAGAGTTAATCTAACATCCTAGTTTAATAAACAATCTTTATTTCAAACAATAAATACTAACTAAATTATAAAGTCAAAATCCTATGATAAAACCCGTGTACTTTTTATTATGCTGCAAATATTTAATATTAGGATGGAATGTGATTATATTGGGCTTCCCTTTATTTATTTTTTTCTGATTTTATTTATAAACATTACTCAATCATGTAGGGCTAAGTCTGGGAAAAACTGTCAGCATGCAGAAAATACAGCTATCAATTTGGAAAAAGGTAAATTGTAATTGAATTAAAATATAAGTTAGCTTGCTGGTAAGATTCTGGCCTAAGATAAAAGAATCAGAATTTTTTTTGTAACAATTCATAAAATTTCAACAACATAAATGCCACTAGAAATAGGTCAAATTTTAAAAGAAATATTTTCAAATGGTTTACCCTGAATAGGGGGCTTCCCAGGTAGCACATCAGTAAAGAATCCACCTGCCAAGCAAGAGGTATGGGTTCAATCCCTGGGTCAGGAAGATCCACTGGAGTAGGAAATGGCAACCTACTCCAGTATTCTTGCATGGGAAATCCCATGGACGGAGGAACCAGGCAGGCCACAGTCCATGAAGCTGCAAGAGTCAGACACGACTTAGCTACTAAACAACAACAATAACCCTTGATTGGATTTATAAACAAAATTCAAATTTTTGAAGTTAATAATTTTTTAAGTGATAAATCTAATAATTCTACTTTACTTCATATGTCATATAATTTGATCTACTGTACCAATCAAAGAAAAACAGACAGGTACCTACCTTTCTTCTCATTGCATTTGAGGATCAGAAAGGCTACTTAAGGTCCTACATCAGTGTAACAGAGCAGACGTAATGGGGCCTTCCTGGGACAGATTCTTCTCCGTGTCCTCTGCCTGCCTCTTGTTTGTAGAAAAGCTGTAACCTCCTGGGCTTCCCCTGAGTTACAAAAGCCTGGCTCAAGAATTAATGATTGAAAGGATGTGAACATGTAGTGACAAAAGTAGCAGTTGGGCCAGAAAAACTGGTAACAATTTAAATAGTAAAGCAACCCTATGGCAGTCAACAGAATCTTTAGTTCTTCCTGAAGTACTTAGACAACAGTAACTGATGCATATTTCCTGAGTTATTTTGTAGATGCTAAAATACCCATCAAATGGAAGAAGTTAACTGCTTAAGGACCAAGAGCACTTAATCCCCAGACCTTCTGGAGTATGAGGATTGATGATGTTAACCCCTGTGAAACTGCAGTTTTACCTCACCATCAACCAATCAGAGAGTCATAGCCAAGATGATCAGGCACCCTTGACACCCCTTCCTTACCTCTCCTTTAAAAACGCTGCCCTGAAATTCATCAGGGGAGTTCAGATATTTTGAGCACGAGCCAACCTGTTCTCTCTGCGGGAGCCTTACAATAAACCTTTCTCTACTTTAAATTCTGACATTCAGTATGTTAGGCCTCTCTTATGCATCATGTATGCGATGACTCTAGTTCAGACTCAGGTTAGTCTTACAGTTAATGTCTCCATTTTCTTTACCTTTGTGGCTTTATCCTTAAAGGCATCTTTCAGTTCAGTTCAGTCGCTCAGTCGTGTCCGACTCTTTGCGACCCCATGAATTGCAGCACGCGAGGCCTCCCTGTCCATCACAAACTCCCGGAGTTCACCCAGACTCACGTCCATCGAGTCAGTGATGCCATCCAGCCATCTCATCCTCTGGCGTCCCCTTCTCCTCCTGTCCTCAATCCCTCCCAGCATCAGAGTCTTTTCCAATGAGTCAACTCTTCGCATGAGGTGGCCAAAGTACTGGAGTTTCGGCTTTAGCATCATTCCCTCCAAAGAAATCCCAGGGCTGATCTCCTTCAGAATGGACTGGTTGGATCTCCTTGCAGTCCAAGGGACTCTCAAGAGTCTTCTCCAACACCACAATTCAAAAGCATCAATTCTTCGGTGCTCAGCCTTCTTCACAGTCCAACTCTCACATCCGTACATGCCCACAGGAAAAACCATAGCCTTGACTAGACGGACCTTTGTTGGCAAAGTAATGTCTCTGCTTTTGAATATGCTATCTAGGTTGGTCATAACTTTCCTTCCAAGGAGCAAGTTGCTTTTAATTTCATGGCTGCAGTCACCATCTGCATAGCATAGATCTAAATCCTATAGACTATGGGTTCTTAAAAGGGAAAAGTGATATTTTTTTCCTCAGTATCTCCTATTCCTAGAAAACAGTATTGAAAAATAGAAAAATCCTAGCAATGTTACTATGAAGCATGAATGAAAATACCTTAGGTATGCTATACTTCTTCAAAATAAATCTTGCCTGAGGAAATGGCAACCCACTCCAGTGTTCTTGCTTGGAGAACCCCAGGGACGGGGGAGCCTGGTGGGCTGCCGTCCATGGGGTCGCACAGAGTCGGACATGACTGAAGTGACTTAGCAGCCGCAGCAGTTAAATGTTTATTCGTGAACAATGACAAGCTGTTACCTTCATGTGTCACCATAACTAATACATTAAGAAGGTTTTCTCATTTCCCCCCTATAGTTGCAATAGAAGCAATATCGAGCACAGGAAGGAAAAAGAAGAAGAAGAACTTGTCAAATATAAGGCTTCTATCTTGTTCTCATACTTGACAGTTGCACTCAGGCTTTATTTATATTATACACAATCAGATAAATCAGATACGCAAGATGGAAAATTGCCCTGAAGATGCATGTCTTTCAGAAGATTAACTTCCAAACATCCACAGGTTAAGGTTCTTATCTATAGTTATAGAATGAAATTTTACTTAGTTAAAGAAATAGCTGATTCAATGGACATGAGTTTGAGCAAACTCCTGGAGATAGTAAAGGACAGGAAAGCCTGGAGTGCTGCAGTTCACGGGGTCGCAAAGAGTTGGACAGGACTTAGTAAATGAACAACAGCAAAGGAATAGCAGGCTTCAGTTATCAGGAGGAAGAGAAACACAAGAATCAGTAAAGGCTCTGTTTACAAGACAAATGTGAATAACTTCCAAACAGTATTTCTTCTTTCTCTCTCCTAAGGTGCTAAGAGTTAGATCCTTGCTTCTCTAAGCAGAAGGAGTCCAGAAATGTAGTTCCTTCTGATTTGGGAGCTCATAAACAGATATCAGGTACCTGCCACACCCAACCATGAGCCTGTAAGTGTGCCCTCTCAATAAACACCTTCGTTTTCCTTGAACGGACTTCACTCCCTTTTATACATCGAGTTCATATCTTGTGTTAAATGCTAACGCTGTTATTTAAAATATATTTTTAACACCTCTTTATTATTCAGTATAAGAAAGTATATTCCTACGAACTCTAAGTTAATTTTGTTGATCATAATTAGTTTTATTATTACTAAATGCCTTTTCTTAAATATTAATGTATTACTGTTATTAATTTTAACATTATCACTTTATTTTTATAAATAATTTATAATTTATAAACACTACTAACACATGTATAATAGTTTTTAAAATTACACTGGGTCATTTAGTAATGTTGATACTAAATAAAAGTAGTTGTCTAGATGTTAGTATAGCAAGTAATCATGCTGGAAAGACAGAAATTAACCAGATTCATGAGTCTAAAATAATACCTAAATTTTACATTTTGAATAACCTTAGCAGAGATTTAAGCATCGGAAAGCATATGAATATGAAGTAACTCCTGCAAACAGAAATTATATTTTAAGTATCATCCCATCGCTTTCATCAGTTCCCAACAGAGTGACTTATAAATAACAAGTTCTCTACCAATATTAATAATGTGGTTCAAATAGTTTGAAAAAATGGGTAAAGTAATTGGCATATTCTGGTATGGAGGAAAGAACTAATCTTAATCTAAAAGAAAGCAAACGAAGAGTGAATATGTTCAGTTATGATAAGTGTGTAGATGTGTGCATGTGTATATGAAAGAGAGAGATGAATGGAGGGAAATTAAAAATTTGAAAGCCTATAATAAAAATAACATACTATATTCAATATCTTGTAATAACCTGTAGTGGAAAAGAATGTACAAAAGAATATATATATTTATATACACATATGTATATGTGTAACTGAATCACTTTACCATATACCTGAAATTAATACAATGTTGTAAATCAACTATATTTGAATACAAATTTTAAAAAGAAATTTAAAAATAATGCTTAGTTCAACAAAATTTAAAGGTTTGTGCTTACCATGCAAAATATGAAAGTCTGCTGAACAAATTATGAAATTATGGATTTTTAAATTTCCTTTAGGGAGGTCTAAAAGGCAGGCAATAGCATGCAGGGGAAACCAGTTCCATCCACATTCAGCAGTTCTCTGATGAACTCCTAGTCTTCTCTGACTGCTTTCCAAACCAAATGGAAATGCTTAAGTGCTTGACAAAGCTTTGGTGGTACATATCTGCCATGTGGGATGATACCATATCATATAATAAGTTGTACATTTTAGGTGATACATATGCTAAATTAAATCAAGCTGTTTGTTTTCAGTAAGCAAAAGTCCCCCTTGACAGATTTCCAGATTCAGGTGCTTATAAAAACAAATTTGAAAGGCAACATTAATTTTAATGCCTACTGAGCTGCATTCAGCAATAGCAAATTATGGAAATACTTCAAACTTTATAGGATTACAAAATGGAAAGTGATCAGGGTTCTGGGCATGGGTCCTATGCAAGTTTTTACTAAATAGTTCTGCGTTGGAAAATAGAATCCATGTGCTCCTATTTACCTGAATATGTTCCAAACAAAATCTAAATGTTTATATAAGGAAACCCAAAATACAGTGACTTAATGTCTAGCCAACACAAAGAGTATCTGTAGTATCACTGTCTCATGATGTTCAATTTATACGGAGTCATTAAAAATAAAATAAAATAGTGAGGTGAATTATTTTCACCCCTTAATCATGTACCAATATGTAAGAAAATGTTGATTTTTATTAAAAGATCTAGTACATGTCCCTGTTTAGAATCAAAAGTTTAATACTGAAAGTGGAGATTAAAAAAAAGACAAAAAAGTCTTATTTTTGTTTTGCTTATATAATTGAAAAGGGATGGAGATGTAAGGAAGCTTGTAAATTTAAAAGTAGAAGGAAATAGCTCCTGAATCTTGGCCCTACACTAAATCAGTTTTGTCCTGGTGCAAAATGGTGAATAAGACAAATCCTTTTCTTCATAGAATTTACATGTTAGTGGAGAGGGAGAAAAAAATATACATGTAGAAAATAAGTAAATAAATATAAGAAAAGAAAAATAAGGCAGGTAATGAAAATGAAGCATACTGACATGATAGAGTTGGGAAATATGATCTAAAGGGCCATGAGGAAAAGCCCCTTTAAGTGTACATTTCTGTGAGAGATAAAAGGTGAAAAGCCATCAGACCATCACATTGAGCAATCTGAGGATTTGACCAGAGCTATAATGGAAGGGGAACATTGCAGATAACTATGTCACTACTAAACTAACTCAATAAGGAGTCCTCATTTCTATGACAATGGCTTTGGTATACTGTGAAAGTTCCTTACTGTTAGGAAGAGGATATGAAGTGTTTAGGTAAACCTTGGCTTCCCTGGTGGCTCAGAGGTTAAAGCGTCTGCCTGCAATGCGGGAGACCTGGATTTGATCCTTGGGTCAGGAAGATCCCCTGGAGAAGAAAACGGCAATCCACCCCAGTAGTCTTGCCTGGAGAATCCCATGGATGGAGGAGACTGGTGGGCTACAGTCCATGGGGTCGCAAAGAGTCAGACACAACTGAGTGACTTCACTTCCACTTACAAAATTGATGATTTTAGATGAATGGTACATAATGAGTGTTGATTCTGCTATTTTACCAGTTTTCCTATCAATTAGAAAGTTTTCTAAATAAAAGATTGGGAAATTTCTTTTTAAAGAAACAGGAATTAAGTTCATCCAGTGACCAACATAGACAGCATAT
Source organism: Bos mutus (assembly GCF_027580195.1). NCBI lineage: Eukaryota > Metazoa > Chordata > Mammalia > Artiodactyla > Bovidae > Bos > Bos mutus. The sequence goes on along the minus strand of NC_091620.1, from coordinate 84,193,962 downwards.
TAAAAAAGCAGAGACATTACTTTGCCAACAAAGGTCTGTCTAGTCAAAGCTATGGTTTTTCTAGTAGTCATGTATGGATGTGAGAGTTGGACTATAAAGAAGGCTGAGTGACAAAGAATTGATGCTTTTGAACTGTGGTGTTGGAGAAGACTCTTGAGGGTCCCTTGGGCTGCAAGGAGATCCAACCAGTCAATTCTAAAGGAAATCAGTCCTGAAATTCATTGGAAGGACTGAAGCTGAAGCTGAAACTTCAATACTTTGGCCACCTGATGCGAAGAACTGCCTCACTGGAAGACCCTGATGCTGGGAAAGATTGAAGGTGGGAGGAGAAGGGGATGACAGAGGATGAGATGGTTGGATGGCATCACTGACTCAATGGACATGAGTTTGAGTGAACTCTGGGAGTTGGTGATGGATAGGGAGGCCTGGAGTGCTACAGTCCATGGGGTCACAAAGAGCTGGACATGGCTGAGCACTGAACTGAACTGAACTGAACATGTTAATTGCCAATGATTATGTAAAATGAATGGATGTCTTAGAGGAGGTTTCTTTCATGAAATACTCCATGACAGACTTCTATTTTAGAACAGAAATAATACAAACAGCGGCCTGTCCAACAACATAACACATTTCACCATGTCCAGATAACAGTGCAGTAAATGCTTAAAATAGAGAAGACAACCAGAATTATTAAGAGTCTGCATAATATCTGAAACTGACTTTATTCTGACCCTATGCATCAATCCTTCTTTGGCTATTATGTCTCTGTGTCTGACATGTCCCACACTTGCACTCATCTTACCTCGATTCTGTCTTTCTAATGTCTCCCGGGCTCCAGTTACAGTTCTGGCTTCTGCATTGCATTACCTGCCTCCTTGTTCCTTATCTTACATTTCATGCTTTCTTTTCTCCCAGTTTGACTTCTTTATCCCTCCATCATTATTCTTAGCATAGCATACAGGAGCCTGAAAAAATCTGGTTGTCCTTTGCCAAATTCATTTCTTGCAGAAACTTGTATTCTATTCTCTATTCTAGGGATCCTGAGGCCCTTATAAACATTCTGTAAATGTCAAGATGTTTCAAGCCTGCATGACTTTGTCAAAACTACTACTTTTATATCAAAAATCTTCTCTACAAATTGGTACACTCTTTTTACTTGGCTCATTACTGAAAATAAACTTCAAAGGTGAAGATTATTCCAACAATCTCCCATCCCACTCTAGAACCAATTGCCTATATTATAATTTAAGAATAGTCAACAGCTTTTTGTTGATAACCCTTGTTATTTACAAGGGTCTTTCACTTTTGGAATGAAACTTTTAAAAATAGGAATCTTGCCTAATTTATTACAAATGCACGGCACCAAGAACCCTGTGTGTTACAGAGACTCACTGATTAAACATTTGTTGAAATGATGAATGGATTCAAAACCAAGACTGAAATTATTTAGTCATATTCAATATTTTTGTGTTTAAATAGATTTATGCTTACTCTTCAAAATACATGTACGATTTTCATTCAAAGATATTTATTAAACACTTACTGTACACAAGTCCAGGATTATTTGCTAAGTATGAAGAAATAGGAAAATTTTCCTGTCATGATTGAGGTCAATGTCGAGAAGCAAAGACAGACAAAAATTTATTGGGAGTTTTAAGTGCTTTTATATGATATGTTAAATGATGCTACAAAATCAAAGAGGAATATAAATGATAGCTCCTTTGAGAAAATTATACACGCTCTGAAACTCAGAATATGTAGGAATAGCCTAAATGGAAGAATGTTAGTAATGTAATGTCAGCAGGAAATGATCTTATAAGATTACTATTACAGAGGGATTTTCATGATAGCCAATTAGAAGATGCATAAGAGAAAAAGACACTATCAGGAGCAGGGTACTGGCAAACACCAGCAAAAGAAATTTGAGAATTTAAAATAATACAGTGTCAGTAACAATAGAGAATAAGAAATTTTATGAGAAATTTTGGAAATAAAGTGAACATAATTTGACATACGGGTGTTAAAATGTTAAGAAACAGAAAAATTGAGAAGGATCTTTAGTTTATGCCACGTACAGCAAAGTGTCTACTTAACGTATTCTATGGCAAATGGTAGGTTAGTTAGCAAGTGTGGGGAAGGAGACAGTTGTCTTGATCTTGAACATGTTGACTCTTTAATACCTGTGAACATTAAAAGGCTGTCTCCAAATCTCAGAAACTGATTTAGATTTGAAATACACGTTTATGGACTCTCAGTGAAAAAGGGTTGTTAACTCTGTAATTGTGGATGACTTCATCAAGAGAGGGTCCTAAAGTGATCACAGAAGTGTCCCTGGAAAATTTCAACAGATAAGGAATTAATGTAAGAAAGTGATATTAAGACGGGAATAGGGTTTAATGAATCTATACACCATAGTTTAAAATGCCCCAGGGAACTACTAACCATAAAGGAAGCTTGCCAAAACACTAGCTGTTAGGTAACACCTTTATCCACTTAAAATTTACCTCCAATTACACATCCTCATTCCAGCAAATGGTTGGTTCAATCAATTCATTTTGGTCTTTTGTGTGTGTGTGTGTTTTTATGATGTAATACATTTTTATCTGGATTTGGTCTTGAAATTTCCTAATATATTTGGAAAGTTATTCAACAAAAGATTACTGGTGGAGTTTTTTTATTTGCTTGCCTTTGTTTTCTGATTTGTAATATGGATTCTTAAGTTTTATATTTCTTGAATTCACCTTTTACATGAACATGTATCACAAAGAGAAATAAGAAAGTTAAGAAAATAATATTTTATAATAAAGTATTTACAAAGGAAATGTAGCATTTAAGGGGTTCTTTTATAACATAAACACAAAGAGAAATAAGAAAGTTAAGAAAACAATATTTTATAATAAAGTATTTACAAAGGAAATGTAGCATGTAAGGGGTTCCTTTATAACATAAACACAAATTCAATATAGAAGTGGTATTTTTGTGACTATTTTACTTATAGACAGTGTGGGATAGTTCAGTTCCCCAAGACAGAATATCTATATTTTAGAGGGTATGCAATTCTTTTTTTTTTGACATATAATTAGCCTGTAATTAAATGTACCTATCCTAATTGTTCAGTTCAATGAGTTTTGCTAAACCCATGCATCTGAAACTAATAGCTCAGTCAAAATAGCAACACCACCAAGACCCTAGAAAGTACTCTTATATCATTGTCACAATCATACTAATCATAGATTAGTTTTTTCCCGTATCTGGATTTAGATAAATGAAATCACTCTGTAATCCTTTGTGTTTGGCTTTATCTGCCTACATAGTGTTTTGAGATTCTCCTTATTTTTTTACTGTTCAGCAGTTTGTTTTTTTTAACTTCAGAGTACATTAGATGGTATGGCTATACCATAGGTAGTTTATTCTTTATTTTGTTGTTGGGTATTTGACTTATTTCTAATATTTGACTATTTTGAATAAAGCTACTATGGACTTTATTTTATAACATTTTGTACGGATACATTTTCATCCCCTTTGGGTGAAAAACAAAAGTTGAATTACTGAGTTATATGGTAAATGTCGGAGAAGGTAATGGCACCCCACTCCAGTACTCTTGCTTGGAAAATCCCATGGACGGAGGAGCCTGTTAGGCTGCAATCCATGGGGGTCGCTAAGAGTTGGACATGACTGAGCGACTTCACTTTCACTTTTCACTTTCATGCATTGGAGAAGGAAATGGCAACCCACTCCAGTGTTCTTGCCTGGAGAATCCCAGGGACGGGGGAGCCTGGTGGGCTGCTGTCTATGGGGTCGCACAGAGTCGGACACGACTGAAGTGACTTAGCATAGCATGGTAAATGTATATTCAATTTTGTAAGAAACTTGCAGGCAGTTCTTCAGAGTACTTGACAAGTTTACATTTCCACTAGCAAGGTATGAGTGTTACTTGAATTCTCACCAAGACTGGTGTTGTCAGAAATCTTTATTTGTCATTCTACTGGGTTTGAAGTGGTATTGCACTGTGATTTTTAATATGCATCTCGCCAGTGACTAACAAAGCTGAACATCTTTTCATAGGCTTAGTGACCATTTATATTCTCTGTAAAGTCCAAGTTTTTGGACTATTTTGGAGACACTTAAACTTTTGTATTCTTAATTAATGGAAATATTTTACGTATACAAGTTCTTTGTCTAATATACATAATTAAATATTTTCCATCATGTATCCTTTGTCTACTGATTTATCTAATGTCATCTTTTGATGATCAAAACATATTTTAATTTTAATAACTGCCAGTGTATCACTTCTTTTATGGTTTGTGATTTTTGTGTCCTCAGACTTAATCTAAAATTAACCTAAAATTATGAAGATATTTGCTTGTATTTCTTCTAGTTCTATGGTTCTGAGTTTTATGCTTAGATCAATAATCTACCTCAAGCTAGTTTTGAGAGAGGGACTGTAATAGTCATTTTTATCTACATGAATATATTTTTATTCCAGCATCATTTGCTAAACAATATTTTCTCCATTGAATTCTCCTAACATCTTATGAAAAAGTTTACTCTCTCTGTAAAGGTTTATTTCTGAACTCTATTCTGTTAAACTGATGTATTTGCTTACCAATATACCAATATCACAATGTCTCATAACTATAACTGTATAGTAAGCCTTGAGTTCAAGTATTGCAATTTATAATTACAGTATTTATATATTTATTGTATATATTCAAATAATTCAAAATACTTTTTGCATGATTGTGTCTACTCCAGATTATTTTTACCTTCATATGAATTTTCAAACCATGTTTTCTACTACCTTAAAGGGACTTGCTGAAATTTTAACATGGGTTATAGTTGAATCTATGGATCAATTTGGAAAGAATAGACATTATCAATAATATAGTTTTACAATCCATGAATATGGCTTATTTATGCATTTATTTATGTCTTTTGTTTATCTTTACAATGCTTTCTAGGAGTCAGTATAGAGATCTTACTCATCTTACATGACGGTCATTCTTATTCATCAGATATTTCTTCATGCTACTATTAAAGTGAATTTTAAAATCAATTTCCAAAGCTAGAATATACAGAAAAATAAATATCCCTTATGTAGTCTTTGTGACCTTTCTAATTATTAATTTCTAATTCTTGCCTAATTACAAGTAGAACAAATAGCTTTGCATTGTTTTGTACTCTATGAAAAAAATATTTAAAACTTCATCATTAAGTTACAGAAAGATTTTTTCATATATATCTTTTAGAATGAAAGAGTTACTTTCTATTTTAAGATTGCCTTAATAAAGTTTATATTATAAAGAGATACTGTTTCTTTAACTATTGAGATTATAAATGGTTATTTCTTTAAATGTGTAAATGAGGGGTATTATTTTGATTTTCAGTGCATTTTAAGAATAATACCACTTGGTAATGATATATCCACTTTATATATTTCCCGATTCAATTTATTTCATATTTTGTTAAGGATTTTAACATTTATATTTGAGGCATATCAGCTTATTATTAGCATTTTTATTTAAGTTGTGGTATCAGGGCTATGTTGCCTTCTTAACATAAGTTGGGAAGTAGTGAACTTATTTTTGAAGTCAATAACCAAAGTAATGATGCTTAATCAAGTCATAAAGTCTTGTGAAAAGTATCTCTATGAAAGCTTTTGGAATTATAATCCACAATTCTTTACAACTCCTCCAATAACCTGGCATAAATCTATTTCAAGGCCCAAGGTTGAAATTAAATGCTTCCATGTCAGCAAATCTGCAGCTGCCCAGGCTGCATCTTTACATTGTGCTTTTTGAATATTTTGGCCTCGATGGTGAAAATCTTATTAAGCATGATGGGATATTCTGAATTTTAAAACTCACTTGGAATTGCAGATCTGTCAGTGCGTTAGAGAGGCAGACACTGTGGAACACAAGCTCTGAAGTCAGTAAATGCAGACCATCTTAGCAACAAACTTAGCCGTCATGAGTTCATTTGAAAGGAGACCCCCCAAATCCCACTCATCAAGAGATGAGAGAGAAATGACAGCTCTCTTCAACAAGAATAAGCTTATTTCAAGGAGTTGTTCAAAGATTTATCTAGAATGTGACATTTTTTATCACCTAAATTCCAGAGATGCCATAGCATTAGAGAAAACATTTAAATTGTTCTTTGAGCCTGATACTGTGAGTTAATTACTTAAAATAATAATGGGAATACATTTGAGGCTTTTAAACAGGAAAAATGTATTCAGGAGCATGGTATCTCTGTTTTATTTCTTTTGAAAATGAACTGTATTAGCAATGACAGATGAAGCAGGCCTGCAGGAGATGTGGCCTAGGTGTGGTGACAGGCTGGTACTCACAATGGACGGATCGTTGTGCCTCAGGCAGCTGTTTTATATACTCCACATTTTGAAAGCTAGTAATACAGCACTGTTTCTTACATATTTTCTGGATATTATAAGATAAATGTGTGTGTATGTGCTCAGTTGTTCAGTCATGTCCAACTCTGCGACCCCACGGACTGTACTGAACCAGAAATCTGTAGTGCTCTTTTTATAAACAGAATGCCAACATTTCAAGTAAGGAACATTTTCAGTGAGGATTGACTCATTTCTACTAGCAGGGAGAAACGTATGTTGTTTTCCTCCCTCGATTCCGTAATACCATAGACATGACTGATTTACTAGAAACAAATATAATAAATTCAATTCAGTTCAGTCGCTCAGTCGTGTCTGACTCTTTGTGACCCCATGAATTGCAGCAGGCCAGGCCTCCCTGTCCATCACCAACTCCCGGAGTTCACTCAGACTCAAGTCCATCGAGTCAGTGATGCCATCCAGCCATCTCATCCTCTGGCGTCACCTTCTCCTCCTACCCCCAATCCCCCCCAGCAACAGAGTCTTTTCCAATGAGTCAGCTCTTCGCATGAGGTGGCCAAAGTACTGGAGTTTCAGCTTCAGCATCGTTCCCTCCAAAGAAATCCCAGGGCTGATGTCCTCCAGAATGGACTGGTTGGATCTCCTTGCAGTCCAAGGGACTCTCAAGAGTCTTCTCCAACACCACAGTTCAAAAGCATCAATTGTTCAGCGCTCAGCCTTCTTCACAGTCCAACTCTCACATCCATACATGACCACAGGAAAAACCATAGCCTTGACTAGACGGACCTTTGTTGGCAAAGTAATGTCTCTGCTTTTGAATATGCTACCTAGGTTGGTCATAACTTTCCTTCCAAGGAGCAAGCATCTTTTAATTTCATGGCTGCAGTCACCATCTGCAGTGATTTTGGAGCCTAGAAAAATAAAGTCTGACACTGTTTGCACTGTTTCCCCATCTATTTCCCATGAAGTGATGGGACCGGTTGCCATAATCTTCGTTTTCTGAATGTTGAGCTTTAAGCCAACTTTTTCACTCTCCACTTTCACTTTCATCAAGAGGCTATTTAGTTCCTCTTCACTTTCTGCCCTAAGGGTGGTGTGATCTGCATATCTGAGGTGATTGATATTTCTCCAGGCAATCTTGATTCCAGTTTGTGTTTCTTCCAGACCAGCATTTCTCATGATATTATCTGCATATAAATTAAATAAACAGGGTGACAATATACAGCCTTGATGTACTCCTTTTCCTATTTGGAACCAGTCTGCTGTTCCATGTCCAGTTCTAACTGTTGCTTCCTGACCTACATACAGATTTCTCAAGAGGCAGATCAGGTGGTCTGGTATTCCCATCTCTTTCAGAATTTTCCACAGTTTATTGTGATCCACACAGTCAAAGGCTTTGAAATAGTCAATAAAGCAGAAATAGATGTTTTTCTGGAACTCTCTTGCTTTTTCCATGATCCGGCGGATGTTCGCAATTTGGTCTCGGATTCCTCTGCCTTTTCTAAAACCAGCTTAAACATCAGGATGTTCATGGTTCATGTATTGCTGAAGCCTGGCTTGGAGAATTTTGAGCATTACTTTACTAACATGTGAGATGAGTGCAAGTGTGCAGCAGTTTGAGCATTCTTTGGCATTGCCTTTCTTTGGGATTGGAATGAAAACTGACCTTTTCCAGTCCTGTGGCCACTGCTGAGTTTTCCACATTCGCTGGCATATTGAGTGCAGCACTTTCACAGCATCATCTTTCAGGATTTGGATTAACTCAACTGGAATTCCATCACCTCCACTAGCTTTGTTTGTAGTGATGCTTTCTAAGGCCCACTAGACTTCACATTCCAGGATGTCTAGCTCTAGGTGGGTGATCACACCATCCTGATTATCTGGGTCATGAAGATCTTTTTTGTACAGTTCTTCTGTATATTTTTGCCACCTCTTCTTAATATCTTCTGCTTCTGTTAAGTCCATACCATTTCTGTCCTTTATCGAGCCCATCTTTGCATGAAATGTTCCCTTGGTATCTTGGATTTTCTTGAAGAGATCTCTAGTCTTTCCCATTCTGTTGTTTTCCTCTATTTCTTTGCATTGATTGCTGAAGAAGGCTTTCTTATCTCTTCTTGTTATTCTTTGGAACTCTGCATTCAGATGCTTATATTTTTCCTTTTATCCTTTGCTTTTCACTTCTCTTCTTTTCACAGCTATTTGTAAGGCCTCCCCAGACAGCCATTTTGCTTTTCTGCATTTCTTTTCCATGGGGATGGTCTTGATCCCTGTCTCCTGTACAATGTCACGAACCTCAGTCCATAGTTCATCAGGCACTCTATCTATCAGATCTAGGCCCTTAAATCTATTTCTCACTTCCACTGTATAATCATAAGGGATTTGATTTAGGTCATACCTGAATGGTCTAGTGGTTTTCCCTACTTTCTTCAATTTAAGTCTGAATTTGGTAATAAGGAGTTCATGATCTGAGCCACAGTCAGCTCCCGGTCTTGTTTTTGTTGACTGTATAGAGCTTCTCCATCTTTGGCTGCAAAGAACATAATCAATCTGATTTTGGTGTTGACCATCTGGTGATGTCCATGTGTAGAGTCTTCTCTTGTGTTGTTGAAAGAGGGTGTTTGCTATGACCAGTGCACTTTCTTGGCAAAACTCTATTAGTCTTTGCCCTGCTTCATTACGTATTCCAAGGGCAAATTTGCCTGTTACTCCCAGTGTTTCTTGACTTCCTACTTTTGCATTCCAGTCCCCTATCATGAAAAGGACATCTTTTTTGGGTGTTAGTTCTAAAAGGTCTTGTAGGTCTTCATAGAACCGTTCAACTTCAGCTTCTTCAGCATTACTGGTTGGGGCATAGCCTTGGATTAGACTATAATAAATTAGTCTCCTGCTAATAAAACTCAGTTATGTCTCACAAAGTAGAATCTTGGGTTCAATCAACATTAGTACACTTTTGTGTACATGAACCACAATAATCAAAAATGCATCAGTTAGAATGTTGAGGTTATATATTTCCCAATTAATAATCTGCTGTTAACTCACATTAAGGAACATGCTTGCTGTCAAGAAGTATCTTGTATCTCCTGCTTAGCAGGTGGATTCTTGAGCCACCCATTCCAAGAATAGCTATCCTGGGCTTCCTAGATGGTTCAGTGGTAAAGAATCCACCTGCCAATCCAGAACGGGTTTGATCCCTGGGTCAGGAAGATCTCCTGGAGAAGGGAATGCAACCCACTCCAGTATTCTTGCCAGGAAAAGCCCATGGACAGAGGAGCCTGGCAGGCTACAGTCCAAGGGATCACAAAGAGTCAGACAGGGCTGAATGACTGAGCACACACACAAAGATATACAGGGTACTATGCATGTGATATGAATCAGAGTGAAAGTGAAAAGTGAAAGTGAAAGTCGCTCAGTCCTCTCCAACTATTTGCAACCCCATGGACTATACAGTCCATGGAACTCTCCAGGCCAATATAGTGGAGTGTTAGCTGTTCCCCTCTCCAGGGGATCTTCCAATCCAGGGATTGAACCAAGGTCTCCTGCATTGCAGGCAGATTCTTTACCAGCTGAGCTACCAGGGAAGGGGTTTCAAAAAGCCCAAAATGGTTTAGTTCTTAAAATTGGTATTACCATTATTTGGGTCAAATTATATAGTAGATTGAAATTATTTTATGTATTATTTTCAAATTTACAGTAAACTAAGTTAACTCTTTAAGGAGGTAAACATTTAAAAATAAAAGTAGTAAAAATAGAATGAGACATTTCTCCAAAGAGGAAATCTACATGGTCAATAAGCATAAGAAAACATACTCAACATCACTAATCAACAGAAAAATTCCAATCAGAGAGTTTGGGATCAACATATATATACTGCAATATTTCAAATGGATAACCAACAGGACTTACTGTATGGACTCTGTTCAATGTCATGTGGCAGCCTGGATGGGAGAGGAGTTTGTGGGAGAATGGATACATGTATATGTATGACTAAGCCACTTTGCTGTTCAAGTGAAACTATCACAACATTGTTAATTGACAAAACAAAAAATTAAAAAAACATCAATATATAGACAGGGCAAGAATAGACTTTTTCAGTTTTGCAGTTGCATAAGAAGGTCTTCTTGGAGAAGGGCATGGCAACCCACTCTAGTATTCCTGCTTGGGGAATCCCATGGACAAAGAAGCCTGTCAGACTACAGTCCATAGGGTCACAAAGAGTTGGACATGACTGACGTGACTTAGCAGGCAGGCAGGCAAGAAGGTCTTCTACACCTTTACGGAATAACAAAACAGAAGTAATGGTATCCCTAACACCTGGTCAGAATTTAATTTCCACTTTACATTTATTTGAGGCAAAACTAACTTCATATAAACACACTGCAAGACTGCACTCATTTATCAGAGATTTCCATCACCCCAATTATTCCACTCACAGCTTTCAGGAAACCCTGCTCGACATTTTTGTTATTTAGTCATGTCACTCCTCTCTTGTTCAAAGGCTTTTGAAATCCCCTTGCTTAACAAAGATCCCTATGACTTAAAGCACAAAAGAAAGAAAACTAATCTCTCTGCCTCTAATTTATTTTTCTCCCTGGCACATTTCTCCCAAAGAGTAAAGCCATTCTTGGATGTGCTTATGGCGCTTTCTTATCAGTTCCTATATACATATTAATTGAATAAATAACACAGTTAACATTGAAAATGTATACATAAAGCCTTCATAAAAAGTAAGAAGAAAAATGGTAGTCAAAACCACAATGAAATATACATTTACTCATGTCCTAATGCCTCTCATTAAAAAGAAACTAAATTACAAGTGTCAGTGAAGTTATCAAGAAAAGAAACTTAGTATAAATTTGTACAGCCACTGTAGAAAGCAATATGAAGTTTCTTCAAAAACTTAAAAATAGAAATATCGTGAAATCCAGTAATCCCATCCCTGTGTATCAGTCTGAAGAGAACAAAATACTCTGCCCACTGATGAATAAATGGGTAAAATAGATGTGCTGTGTATGTATATATGTTTGTGTGTGTGTATAAAAGAATGCTTCTCATAGAAAAAGAATAAAATCTTGTCATTTGCAACAACATGGACAGACCTAGAGGGTATTATGATCAGTGAAATAAGTCAAACTAAGAAAGACAAATACTATATATATTCACTTATATGTGAAATCTTAAAAGCAAAGAAATGAACAAATATAATAAAACAGAAACAGACTCACAGAGAATAAACTAGTGGTTTCCAGAGGGAAGAAAGAAAGTGGTAGAGGAAGGAAATCCGTAAAAGGGATTAAGAGGTACAAACTGATAGTTATAAAGTAAATAAGCCACAGGGATATAATGTATAGCACAGGGAATATAGTCAATACTTTATAATAACTTTGTATTAAAGTTTGAAATAGTATGTTGTACACCTGAAACTAATATATACTGTAAATCAACTATAGTTAAAAAAAAAAAAAAAAGCATACCTTCCAACAAGGGGACCCAGAAAATTGAATCAGAGAAACTACCACCACTAAAAAGAGTGGGAGAATCTCAAAATGGAAACAAAACAGAAATGCAGTCTCAAACTCTGTTCCCATTTTGGAATGATTCTTGAATCATGTATACATGGAACAGACCCAAAGCAGCTCAGGGAGAGCGTGAAATGTGAACTTAAGTCAGAGCTGCTGCTCAAGCAACCGATTATGCAATTCGAGTGCAGCAAAGATAATTGCCAGCTAAAACAAACAGATAAGAAAACTTATCAGAGAAAAAATTCTAAACAAATAAGAAAACTCATCAGAGAAAACTACAATTTCCAAAAGTTATTATTCATAATGTCCAGAATATAATTCGAAGTTATTGGTTATGCATAGAACCAAAATAAAATAAACATATTTCCAGGAGAAAAAACACACAGGGATAAACTAGATATATATATAGATTTAAATCTATACTAGATTATATTACTAGATTTATATATTTTATATAAAGTTATAACATATTCACTGGACATGGACCATGGAAAGTTAAGGTTGTATACTTGGTACCTAAGCAATTACTAAAAATAATGCAAAAAAGTATAGGAATAGAGCCAATAGGAAAAACAAAGTTGAATTCTAAAAATTATTGAAATATTCCAAAAATTAATCATAAGGAAGAGAAAAACAAAATGCAGAGGGGATATAGAAAACAATAAAAATGTAGATAACACAAAATTTAAAGTAAGTATTATAATAAATATTAATGCAATAAATATTCCAACTGCAAATCACATATCTGATAGAGATTCTATGAAGAATATAAAAGAACTCATACAACTCAAAAATATAATCAACTCACTAAGAAACAAACAAAAGTGGCAAAAAATCTGAATCAAAAAACACTTGACACAATATGACACAAAATCATGATAAACAAGCACACAAAAATATGCAAATATCTGTGTCTTCAGGGAAATGCAATCACAGAAAGACCAGGGAAATAAACACACAAAAATATGCTTTTAGGATTAAATTTAAAACATTTACAATACTAAGCATTGGTAAGAATGTGAAGCAACTGGAATTTTCATGCATTGTTGGTTAAAATATAAAATGTTATAATCACTTGGGAGTATAGTATTACATACTAAGATGTATATATAAATATATATATATACACACATATATATACATCAAATACATTGCATATATATAAATTAAATATATAAACACACACACCATATGACAAAGAAATAATACTCCTAACTATATACCCAACTATCTATATCCACCTGCATTCAATCAAACTAAGAGAAAATAGATCATGATTGTCTGGGGCTAGGAGTTGGGAGAGAAGTAGATGGTAAAGGGGCACCAAGTATGTTACTATTTCAGATAAGAGAACATTTCTCTATCTTCTTTGTGGGGTGAGTTTTATGACTATACATATAACAAAATTCAGTTGCACATATCATGAAAACTGTTGCTCAATACATTTGAAAACAACTATGAGAAAAATATTATTTGGGGGATATGTAAAATGTATAAATAGCAGGAAAGAAAAATAAGAGAACAGTGTATGTACTAGTACTGTTTAAAAAGATATTTAAATCTAATATTTTACTGAAACCAAGAATATAGTTTCATCTCTCCCTCTCCCATTCTGCCCTCTCTCCCTCCTTCTCCTCCTTCCCCTCCTTTTCCTTGTTCTTTTTCCTCTTTATTTTATTTCTTCTCCATTCACTTCTTCTTTATCGTTTTCTTTTTTTTCTTATTGTTTCCTCGTGTCTAAATTAGAGCTTTGCATCTATAGTACCATATAAAGTGAAATATTACATTCAACCATTATAGATGTCATCCATATCTTCATAATGGTGCACATAATGAAGTCACAAACAGAATTTTAATCAGTGTTGATTTTTACATGTATAATTGCCTTGCTTTTGGTCTGTTCTTCCTACTTTGTCTTATTCACTGCCAAATTTCTAGCATCCTTAAGTGCCTGGCATATAAATGTCATTAGAAAAGTACTTCTTCAAAGTTGAACTCTGTTTCTTTGCTTAGAATAGGTAGATAGCTGGGAATAGAACACCATCAATTGTAACATGTTGCACCCCCAACTTTGAAAGACCACTTGTGCTTACTGATAAGAGAAAATATCTGAAAAAGAAATCTGAGAGTGCCTGGATGAAGCAATTTTAAATAGGGTACAGAGAGAAGACCTCTCAGAGAAAGGGTTATATTTATGGGCAGACACTAATGATACACACACACACACACCACTTCAGTTTACAGTATCTTAGATGCTTTCTTTGTGTCATCATTACCGATGAATGAGGAAAGAGCATTATAAAGTGCTTATTCAACAACATAATGCAAAAGAACAAAATCTTATTAATATTATACTTGAATGAACAGGCTCATCTGGTACTTTAAACAGCTGAATAACAGGTCACAAATGTTAATATCAACCAAATACAATTTTTGAACAAGCAAAGATATTTTTATAAAGCTAAGAATGTAAATCTTATCCCTGGCAACATACTTTCAATTTCTGGCAGACCATCAGGGTGTCAAAATTATGGCTAAGATCTTGGAGGAGAACACAAAGCTATGTTCTTTTAAATTTACTTTAAAATTTTATTGTGCTTTTTGATATTTGGTATAAATTTTGATTCATAACCTTTCAATATCAACTAGAATGGCACAAGATAAAAAACAGCACTAGAGCTATTGCCAGAGAGGGAGAGAGAGAGAAAGAGAGACTGCTATTCCACTCAACAACCATTCATGTAACTTTAGTGACTATGAATCAGGAAGTTTAAATCCACTCCAAACCTTGTTATTATATAACATTTTTGGCAAGAAAACACATATACTTTTTATGCTTTATGGATATTTTAAGAAATTTTGGAAGGTTATTTCATCTAAACTTTGTTTTTAATTACACATTTTGAACACTAAGCTTTCTGTAAGTGAAAGTTGCTCAGTATTGTCCGCTCTTTTCGACCCCAAGGACTATACAGTCCATGGAATTCTCCAGACCAGAATACTGGAGTGGGTAGCCTTTTCCTTCTACCAGGAATCTTCCTAACCCAGGGATCAAACCCAGGTCTCCCGCCTTGCAGGTGGATTCTTTACCAACTGAGCCAAAAGGGAAGGCCAAATGCAAAGCCACAGTACAAACTCTACCAATATTTTTTGGAAAAAAAAAAAGTGTAAAATATTTGAAGTAGCCTATAATTAACTGGTTTATAATTATTATTATGCTTAAAGCACTGCAGTATAAAAGCACTAAATCCTTCCTTAAGAAAGTTCAGCTTGAACTTATTTTCTTTTCCTTTTTATCTACCTATGTATCTAATAGTTAAATCATGAGTATTATATATTACAGGTCAGATTATTTGGAAAGATTGTCTGAGCTTAACAGATTTACAAAAGAAATAAGCAAAAGGCATATTCTCTGTATAATTTATATATTTCATATTTCACATATCCTACTGAAAAATTTTGCAAAATAAAACTTTTATTTTCCAATCTGAAAACAAATCAGTGAGTTATTTGACATTGCATCAGATCTTCATCTGTTTAAAATGGAAAATCCATATTTAATCCTCTACATTTCAAAGTAAATTTTCACTCTGTTTAATCGTGGGTGGAATATACTCATTGATAATTTTGTTCTAGTCCATCCAAACTCATTCAGAAGCCTAAGAGAAATTACTGGAAAGAAGTAATTTGAATTGTAAATATTTTCTAACCCAAAATCAATATTGAGACATTTTAACTTTTAAGGGAGAATCAGATAATTCAGGTTAAGAATGTGAATGTCATGAAGCAGTATCACTGATGAATATTATTATATGCCCTAAAATTGTGTGAAGAAAATAATGAGCAGAATTTAGGAAACTCAGATACTTATCCTAGCTTCAATTGCACTGTGAACTTGAGAAAAAAAAAATCACATGCCTACAACAGTTATTATTTCCATAAAATTTTCAGGATTTTATTTGTTGAAAAATATATCTGGATTAATTTTAAAAAATATTCCTGAGGCTCTCTCAATCTTAATTTTTTCTAAAAGTGTCATTTATCTTCAAGTACATGAGACCAAGGTTTGTCACACAGTCATTATATAAAGGCCTACAGATAAGAAACAACATCTTTTTCAGGTAGCAAATCGAATAAAATTTTAAAAAAGAAAATGTTATAATTCACTAAGCTTTTATTATTGCTGCCATAAGCACCACCATCATAATTCTCATTTATTGCTAAGAGACAAGTATTGTTAGCCCTACTTTATAATTCTCAGAGATTAAGTAAATTGCAAAAGATCAAACGTTAATAAATTAGGTGAACTCAACTCATCCTTTTTTTTTTAACTCTGAATTCCACTGTCTTCCAATTAAATTATCTAAAATCAGCCACTTAAAATATGGAAAGCACTGAGTCTTTGACTTCAACATATTTGCCAAATGATAGCAACTATAACAAAGGCAATTAAGATGCACTGAGTATGCTTTATATTCCAGGAATCATAATTTTTTAAAAAAAGACTTTTAAAAATTATTTTATGTAATTATTATAAAAAATCCATAATATAGGTGTTAGTTTATAAATGAAAAAATGGATTCATTGGATGTACCTGGCCACCATTAGAGTCCATAAATGATGCAGCACAAATCAGAGCCCCCACAGGAATGTACCACTGCTAACTAATAATGTCTGTGTTTTGCCTTTTGCTTGAAAACATGCCTAAGACATCTTTCTGAGCCTTAAGAGTCCAACTTCAATGACTCCCACATATATTCATGAAAATGACAATAAAATCAAGTTTACTTGTTTTAATTAAATAAAATGACAACAAAATCAAGTTAACTTGTATTAATTCCTGAAGACTGAAAAAGGAGAAAATAAACTAACACACACATTCAATTGAGAAACCTTAACCTTCTGGATTAACTCCAAGGAACAGAGACAACCAATGAACTTCTTTGAAAAGACAGCCACACTTGGATTAATCCTATAGGAACTCATACTGTTTTATCACTATTATACAGCTAGATGATCAAGTTAATTAAAGAATTGATTGGGTTTGGGGGAATTCCTTTATTTTTCCTCCTGTTTTTCAATTTAATCCCTTTCAAACTGAGTCGGAGAGAGAGAAGGAGAAAGAGGAAAATGAATATGGAAACGTTAAGGCAATAAAATCACCCTGGACTATAGCCCATGCTCCATATGTAGCTTAATTATTCCTTAGCTCCCAATGACCATGGTGGAAATTTAAAAGAGTGTGAATTTAGATTCTCAGTTTCCCTAATAAACTATAAAAACAGAGTTTAGTTTATTGTCACATTGAACAATGTTCTTTATTATCTGAAGGAACTATTTTGAGGAAGTGGCAATGATTATCTCATAGATATTTATAAAATGTTCATAAGCAATTCACTAAATTAAGCTATATTTTACCTTTGTGATTTATAGTCCAATATGAAAGTAAACACAGTTGAAAAATAACATGGCTTAATTTTCAAGATCAATTGAAAATTTAAGCTAAATATTTTGGATATATACTTCTCACTTCACAATTATAGTAATGTATATTGTTCATTAAAAATTGAGAAAATGGCGAATATCCATTGAATTTTCACTATGTATAACTCTTTGTTAATAACTTTACATTTTCTTAATTATCATCATAATTGTTGTTGTTCAGTCACTCAGTCCTGTCCAACTCTTTGCAACCCCAAGTACTGCAGCATGCCAGGCTTCCTTGTCCTTTACCATCACCCAGAGCTTGCTCAGACTCATATCCACTGAGTCAGTGATGTGATCCAAACATCTTGTCCTCTGTCATCCCCTTCTCCTCCTTCCTTCAATCTTTCCCAGCATCAGGATCTTTTCTAATGAGTTGACTCTTCCATCAGGTGGCCAAAGTATTGGTGCTTCAGCTTCAGCATCAGTCCTTTCAATGAATATTCAGGAGTGATTTCATTTAGGATTGACTGGTTTGAATTCCTTGCAGTCCAAGGGACTCTCAAGAGTCTTCTCCAACACCACAGTTAAAAAGCATCAATCCTTTGGTGCTCAGTCTTCTTTATGGTCCAACTCCCACATCCGTACATGATTACTGGAAAAACCATTACTTTGACTATATGGACCTTTGTTGGCAACGTAATGTCTTTGCTTTTTAATATGCTGTCTAGGTTGGTCATAGCTTTTCTTCCAAGGAGAAAGTGTGTTTTAATTTCATGGCTAAAGTCAACATCTGTAGTGATTTTGGAGCCCAAGAAAACAAAGCCTGTTATGGTTTCCATTATTTCCCCATGTATTTGCCATGAAGTGATAGGATCAGTTTCCATGATCTTAGTTTCTTGAATGTTGAGTTTAAAACCAGCTTTTTCACTCTCCTCTTTCACCTTCATCAAGAGGTTCTTTAGTTCCTCTTCGCTTTCTGCCATAAGAGTGATGTTATCTGCATATCTGAGGTTATTTACATTTCTCCCAGCAATCTTGATTCCAGCTTATGTTTCATCCAGCCCAGCATTTTGTATGATGTACTCTGCATATTAAGTTAAATAAGCCAGGTGACAATATACAGTCTTGACATACTCCTATCTCAATCTGTAACCATTCCATTGTTCCATGTACAATTCTAACTGATGTTTCTTGACCTGTATACAGATTTCTCAGAAGTCAGGTAAGGTGGTCTCATAATATCGTCTCTTGAAGAATTTTCCACAGTTGTGATCCAGACAGTCAAAGGCTTTAGCGTAGTCAATGAAGCAGAAGTAGATGTATTCCTAGAATTCGCTTGCTTTTTCGATGATCCAGCAGATGTTGGCAATTTGATCTCCAATTCCTCTGCCTTTTCTAACTCCAACTTGAACATATGGAAATTTTCAGTTCACCTGCTGTTGAAGTCTAGCCTGGAGAATTTTGAGCATTACTTTGCTAGTCTGTGAGATGACTGCATTTGTGCAGTAGCTTGAACATTCTTTGGCACTGCCTTTCTTTGGGATTGGAATGAAAACAGATCTTTTCCAGTCCCGTGGCCACTGCTGAGTTTTCCAAATTTGCTGGTATGTTGAGTATAGCACTTTCACAGCATCCTCTTTTAGAATTTGAAATAGCTCAGCTGGAATTCTATCACCTCCACTAGCTTTGTTCGTAGTGATGCTTCCAAAGGCCCATTTGACTTTGCAGTCCAGGATATCTGGCTCTAGGTGAGTGATCACACCATCATGGTTTTCTGGGTCATTAAGATTTCTTTTGTATAGATCTTCTGCGTGTGCTTTCCATTCTTCTTAATATCTTCTGCTTCTGTTAGGTCCCTAATATCTCTGTCCTTTATTGTGCCCATCTTTGCATCAAATATTCCCTTAATATCTCTAAATTCCTTTAAGACATCTCTAGTCTTTCCCATTCTATTGTTTCCTTCATTTCTTTGATTTGATCACTTAGGAAGGCTTTCTTATCCCTCTTTGCTATTCTTGGGAATTCTACATTCAGATGGGCATGTCTTTCCTTTTCTCCTTTGCCTCTCACTTCTCTTCTTTTCTCAGCTATTTGTAAGGTCTCTCATTTATCCTTTTTGCATTTCTTTTTCTTGGGAATGGTTTTGGTCACCACCGCTTTTACAGTGTTAGGGATCACTGTCCATAGTTCTTCAGGCAGTCTGTTTATCAGCTCTAATCCCTTGAGTCTATTTGTCACTTCCACTGTATAATCATAAGGGATTTGATTTAGGTCATATCTGAATGGCCTAGTGGTTTTATCTACTTTCCTCAATTTATGTCTGAATTTTGCAATAAGGAGTTCATGATCTAATTCAAGGCTGTATAGTGTCACCCTGCTTATTTAACTTATATGCAGAGTACATCATGAGAAATGCTGGGCTGGATGAAGCACAAGCTGGAATCAAGATTTCTTGGAGAAATATCAATAACCTCAGATATGCAGATGACACCACCATTATGGCAGAAAGCGAAGAAGAATGAAAGAGCCTCTTGATGAAAGTGAAAGTGGAGAGTGAAAAAGTTGGCTTAAAGCTCAACATTCAGAAAACAAAGATCATGGCATCCGGTCCCATCACTTCATGGCAAATAGATGGAGAAACAGTGACAGACTTTATTTTTCTGGGCTCCAAAAATCACTGCAGATGGTGATTGCAGCCATGAAATTAAAAGACGCTTACTCTTTGGAAGGAAAGTTATGACCAACCTAGATAGCACATTAAAAAGCAGAGACATTACTTTGTCAACAAAGGTCCATCTAGTCAAGGCTATGGTTTTTCCAGTGGTCATGTATGGATGTGATAAAGAAAGCTGAGTGCCGAAGAATTGATGCTTTTGAATTGTGGTGTTGGAGAAGACTCTTGAGAGTCCCTTGGACTGCAAGGAGATCCAACCAGTCCATCGTAAAAATCAGTCCTGGGTGTTCATTGGAAGGACTGATGTTGAAGCCGAAACTCCAATACTTTGACCACCTGATGTGAAGAGCTGACTCATTGGAGAAGACTCTGATGTTGGGAAAGATTGAGTGCAAGAGGAGAAGTGGATCACAGAGGATGAGATGGTTGGATGGCATCACCGACTCGGTGGACATGAGTTTAGGTAGACTCCGCGAGTTGGTGATGGACAGGGAGGCCCTTTGTACTGTGGTTCATGTGGTCGCAAAGAGTCAGACACTACTTAGCGACTGAACTGAACTGAACTGCACTGAAAATATTACCATTTTAACATATATTCAGTATTTAATGAGACTATTGAGATGTTTTACATTTTTATATTAAATTTCCC
Organism: Bos mutus; assembly: GCF_027580195.1. NCBI lineage: Eukaryota > Metazoa > Chordata > Mammalia > Artiodactyla > Bovidae > Bos > Bos mutus. The sequence continues at coordinate 84,173,323 of NC_091620.1, read as the reverse complement.
AAAAGTGTATATTTTTGCACTTACAGAACATTTGAACTTGGACTAGCCATGTTTCAAGTGTCTAGTTGTCAAATGTGACTAGTGAATACTTTATTGGACAATGCAGATATGAGATAGAGATGAAATGAGAAACCAAGGCTTATAAACTTAAGAAATGTATCCAAGAGCACACAATTAGAAACAGAGACTGACCTTAGGTCTAGACTAAATCTGTCTAACCTTAAAGCCTAAGAAGATTAATCACTACATGTAACATAATGTCTTTCAAACAAGATGATGAATAAAAATCCTTTTGTGCTAAGTATCTGAGTTTAAGTAAGTGACTATGTGCTGCACTGGCACTGGAATGGCAGCTGCATGGCGCTGGAGCGGCCGTGATGAAATACCCCAAGTCCAAGGTCAGAAGCTGTAGCTACACTTCGCTAGAGTGTGGGTGAGGAGATACTCTATGTCCAAGGGCAAAAAAAAGCCTCAGCAAGATGGTAGGATGGGCAGATTCATGTTTATAATCAAATCCCATTCCCATCAGAGATGCTCAGAGGGCTCAAACAAACCTGGTGCACACCAGGACCCAGGGACCCCACAGAGACAGAGACAGAACTCTGAGCATTTCCTGTGGAGATACAGGTCAGCAGTGGACTGCCGCAGGGACAGGGGCTCTGGGTGCAGCAGACTTGGGTATGGCATAAGTCTTCTTGGAGGAAATCACCATTAACCCCAGCATAGAGCTGCCAGAACTTACACAGGACTGGGAAATAGACTCTTGTAGGGCACAACAGAAACTTCTGTGCACCAGGACCCAGGAGAAAGGAGCAGTGACCCCAAAAGAGACTGAATCAGACTTGCCCGGGAGTGTGCACATCTCCAGCAGAGGCATGGGTCAGTGGTGGCTGCTACAGGGTTGGGGCACTGAGTGTAGCAGTGCATGCATGCAACCTTTTGAAGGAGGTCGCCATTATCTTCATTACTTCCACCATAGTTTGGCCCCAGTTAAATAGCAGGGAGGGAACACAGGTCCACCCATCAGTAGAAAATTGGATTAAAGATTTACTGAGCATGGCCCTGCCCATCGGAACAAGACCCAGTTTCCCCCTCAGTCAGTCTCTTCCATCAGGAAGCTTCCATAAAGCCTCTTATCCTTCTCCATCAGAGGGCAGACAGGCTGAAAACCACAGTCACAGAAAACTAACCAATCTGATCACATGGACCAGAGCCTTGTCTAACTCAGTGAACCTACAAGCCATGCCATGTAGGGGCACCCAAGACAGATGGGTCATGGTGGAAAATTCTGACAAAATGTGGTCCACTGGAGAAGGGAATGGCAAACCACTTCAGTATTCCTGCCTTGAGAATCCCATGAACAGTATGAAAATGCAAAAAGATAGGACACTGAAAAATGAACTCCTCAGGTGGGTAGGTGCCCAATATGCTACTGGAGATCAGTGGAGAAATAACTCCAGAAAGAATGAAGGGATGGAGCCAAAGCAAAAATAACAGCTAGCTGTGGATGTGACTGGTGATAGAAGCAAAGTCCGATGCTGTAAACAGCAGTATTGCACAGAACCTGGAATGTTAGGTCCATGAATCAAGGCAAATGGGAAGTGGTCAAACAGGAGATGGCAAGAGTGAATGTTGACATTTTAGGAATCAGCGAACTAAAGTTGACTGGAATGGGTGAATTTAACTCAGATGACCATTATATCTACTACTGTGGGCAAGAATCCCTTAGAAGACATGGAGTAGCCATCATAGTCAAGAAAAGAGTTCAAAATGCAGTACTTGGATGCAATCCAAAAACAACAGAATGATCTCTGTTCGTTTCCAAGGCAAACCATTCAATATCATGGTAATCCAGGTCTATGCCCCGACCAGTAATGTTGAAGAAGCTGAAGTTGAACAGTTCTATGAAGACCTTCTAGAACTAACACCCCAAAAATATGTCCTTTTCATCATAGGGGACTGTAATGCAAAAGTAGGAAGTCAAGAAACACCTGGAGTAACAGGCAAATTTGGCCTTGGAGTACAGAATGAAGGACAAAGGCTAACAGAGTTTTGCCAAGAGAACGCACTTGTCATAGCAAACACACTCTTCCAACAACACAAAGGAAGACTCTACACATGGACATCACCAGATGGTCAACACCGAAATCAGATTGATTTTATTCTTTGCAGCCAAAGATGGAGAAGCTCTGTACAGTCAGCAAAAACAAGACCAGGAGCTGACTGTGGCTCAGATCATGAACTCCTTATTAGCAAATTCAGACTTAAATTGAAGAAAGTAGGAAAAACCTTTGGACCATTAAGGTATGACCTAAATCAAATCCCTTCCAATTAAACAGTGGAAGTGAGAAATAGATTCAAGGGATTAGATCTGATAGACAGAGTGCCTAATTAACTATGGACAGAGGTTCGTGACACTGTATGGGAGACGGGGATCAAGACCATCATCAAGAAAAGAAATGCAAAAAAGCAGAATGGCTGTCTGAGGAGGCCTTGGAACTCCTTATGGAACTGCACATGGAACAACAGATGGGTACCAAATAGGGAAAGGAGTACATCAAGGCTGTGTATCATCATCCTGCTTATTTAACTTATATGCAGAGTAAATCATGGAAACACTGGGCTGGATGAAGCACAAGCTGTAATAAAGATTGCCAGGAGAAATATCAATAACCTCAGATATGCAGATGACACCACCCTTATGGCAGAAAGTAAGAAGAACTAAAGAGCCTCTTGGTGAAAGTGAACGAGGAGGGTGAAAAAGTTGGCTTAAAACTCAACATTCAGAAAACTAAGATCATGGCATCCAGTCCCATCACTTCATGGCGAATAGATGGGGAAACAGTAGAAACAGTGACAATTATTTTGGACTCCAAAATCATTTCAGATGGTGACTGCAGCCATGAAATTAAAAGACACTAACTCCTTGGAAGAAAAGTTATGACCAACCTAAACAGCATATTAAAAGCAGAGTTATTACTTTGGCAACAAAGCTCTGTCTAGTTAAGGCTATGGTTTTTCCAGTAGTCATGCGTGGATTCGAGAGTTGGACTATAAAGAAAGCTGAGCATCAAAGAATTAATGTTGTTGAACTGTGGTGTTGGAGAAGACTCTGAGAGTCCCTTGGACTGCAAGGAGATCTAACCAGTCTATCCTAAAGGAGATCATTGCTGAGTGTTCATTGTAAGGACTGATGTTGAAGCTGAAACTCCAATCTTTTGGCCACCTGATGCAAAGAATTGACTCATTTGAAAAGACCCTGATGCTGGGAAAGATTGAGGGCAGGAGAAGAAGGGGATGACAGAAGATGAGATTGCTGGACGGCATCACTGACTCAATGGACATGAGTTTGAGTAACTCCATGAGTTGGTGATGGACCGGGAGGCCTGGCGTGCTGCAGTCCTGGTGGTTGCAAAGAGTCAGACATGACTGAACAACTGAACTGAACCAAATTATATGCCAGGCATTATACTAATTGTTGAGGATACAAAAATGTTTTCAGTTAATTTATAGAGTCTAAAAGGAGAGACAAGGAATAAAAAGTGTCAAAATAATTTGATAAACACTATGGTAGATATAGGTAAGGGAGCAGATGCTAAAGACCATAAGAATATTTGACTCAAGCAGAATGATAAATCAGTTCCAGTTCAGCCAGTTCAATAAAGGAGAAATTAAACTCATCCAGGTGAAAAGTATAAAGGCCACTTCAGTTCAGTTCAGTTCAGTTGCTCAGTTGTGTCCGACTTTGCGACCCCATGAATCGCAGCACGCCAGGCCTCCCTGTCCATCACCAACTCCCGGAGTTCACTCAGACTCACGTCCATCGAGTCAGTGATGCCATCCAGCCATCTCATCCTCTGTCGTCCCCTTCTCCTCCTGGCCCCAATCCCTCCAAGCATCAGGGTCTCTTCCAATGAGTCAACTCTTCACATGAAGTGGCCAAAGTATTGGAGTTTCAGCTTTAGCATCATTCCTTCCAAAGAACAGCCAGGGCTGATCTCCTTTAGAATGGACTGGTTGGATCTCCTTGCAGGCCAAGGGACTCTCAAGAGTCTTCTCCAACGCCACAGTTCAAAAGCATCAATTTTCCGGCGCTCAGCTTTCCTCATAGTCCAACGTTCACATCCATACATGACCACTGGAAAAACCACAGGCAGAGGAAATGAATAAGTCAAGGAGGCATGAGAGAATGCATACCCTACTGAGTATAATCTGTATTATTAAATCATAAAGAGGTAAAATGACCAGTGTAAAGGTCAAGTAATAAATTTGGACATTTGAGATCCACTGAAAATATTTTAGCAGGGAAATTATGTGGTTTGTCTCATATTTAAGTTAGAAAATTCCAGCTGCGTTGGGAGGGAGACAATCAATCTAGGAAATAAAATATAAAAATTAAGGCAACATAATAAGGATGAAAAGGAAATGACAGATTAGAGAAAATCTATATTGGGTAAATGTTTATTTTATTATTGTTTTTACTGTAGCAAATTATTTCCTTGAGTTTTTTTTTTTTCCTCCTATAAAATTTAGTAAGTATCAGCAGCGTACTAAGGGCAGCTCTAAGAGAATGTTTTCTCTCTCATATTCATTACTGGCTTTGTCTTACTTATGTGATCTGTTTATCATAATAAATGGAATACTGTTTTTTTCTTGGACTTGGATAGAGCCAAACTTAATTGCTTCACTCATCTTTGCACAAAAAGGAATGCTGAAATCAGTAAACATTCATTTTTTTTTTCTATGTGGTAAGCCAGAAATGAATGTGCCAATATATCCTGGGCAACACAATCATATCGAATGGTTTCCAAAAATATAATTGATTCAGCATACTGTTAAAGTTTCTTCCAGCAATAAAATAGCATCTCTCTCCTTATGCTGGCTTTTATACTTAAATTCTAAGTGCTTAGAGCAGAAAGTATCTGCAAACATGTAACAAATATTTGCAGGGAAGCAAGGAAAACTTGATGGTTCAGAGAGCCAAGTAATATTTCTCTTACCTGTACAGACAGCCCTATGAAGATTTCTCCTGCCTAAAAATATATGCCCAAAGAACCCATAATGGAACAAAGATTTGATCATAAATGATTTGTCTCTTTTAGTTACCTACAGAAAATAGCCTCAAGAGATATAACCATAATAGCATCTTATAAGTGTTTTCAAAATGCTATACTGTGAGCTTATCACTTCATAACATTAAGAGACATTAATTCTCTCTTTAGAGTGGAAGAAAGAATATTTAAGTGAAGAAAGTAAATACTTGACTTAATGCATTATTTAAACACAGATTTCCCCTGCTATCTGAAAATACACTTTCCTAGGAAACTTTTTTCTACATTGAAATGGCTTAAAGCAAAGAAACAATTATCTTGGGACAGACAAATCTTTTGTGTTAATGGATACACAGAATAAATTGAGATAAAACACAGATGCCCACAGACACTGCTCAAAGCCACGGCGGCTTGATGCTGAGATGCTGTTTGTAGTTCTGGGAAGGAGCTTAGGGTGCCACTCTCCCTGCAGGGGTGCATGCTGCCTCCATAATGGCCACACTCTGCAAAACAAACACCAAACCCTATATTTTGCTTCTTGCTTTTTTTTTTTTTTTTTGGTAAAAGTGAAAATCCTCTTCAGATTTCTTTCATTTAGTGAAAACAGACATAGTTGTCCCTTGGTATCCATGGAGAATAGGGTCCAGGACCCACCTTGGATACCCAAAACTCACAAATGATCAAGTCCACTATATAAAATGATGTGATATTTGCAGTATAGCCTACACACATCCTCCCTTCTACTTTAATCATCTCTAGATTACTTATAATACTGAATACAATAGCAAAATGTGTAAATAGTTGCCAATATACAGCAAATTCAAATTTTGCTTTTTGGAACTTTCTGGAAGGTGATGGCACCCCATTCCAGTACTCTTGCCTGGAAAATCCCATGGACGGAGGAGCCTAGTAGGCTGCAGTCCATGGGGTTGCGAAGAGTCGGACACGACTGAGCGACTTCACTTTCACTTTTCACTTCATGCATTGGAGAAGGAAATGGCACCCCACTCCAGTGTTCTTGCCTGGAGAATCCCAGGGACGGGGGAGCCTGGTGGGCTGCCGTCCATGGGGTCACACAGAGTCGGACACGACTGAAGCGACTTAGCAGCAGCAGGAAGATTTTTTAAAAAATATTTTCTATCTGCTGTTGGTTGGATCTGCAGATGTGGAACCCATGGACATGGAAGGCAGATGGTGCTAATTCAGGTCTTCCAGAAAAGCCCAGTAAAATTTCAAAAAACAGGGAATACCTGTATTTGGCCAGAAATTTGGCCACGTTCTTCCTTATCTCTTTCTGCTTTTAAGATATTGACTTGTCAGTTCTTAACACTTTAATAAGGATTGCTTTATTTAGTTCAGAGCATGACCAGATTTTGTTCATGGTATTATTCAGAAACTGGAGACTTGCCTGGATCTTTAGTTTTTCCACGGTTTCTTTGCTTCCACTATTAACAGGTCATATTGAAGCCAAATGAGCCTTCTGCAATAACTACTTTCTCACTGCTTTCCTACATGCCTCATGAATAAATGGCTTCAAGAGAGTCACATAACTTTCTTGGTGGTCTTCTGGGTTAGAATCACAAAGTGCACTTGAGTTTGTCCAATGTAGTTACAAGCCTGGTTTTCTGTCCACAACACTTTTTTTGTTCACATAGTGTATTCACTTTTGTTTTTAGCCACAATTATGAATTTACTGTCATAAATAAGGTTATCTTAAGTGTACAAATAAAGTTTAAATTAATGCATGATCTTTAATTTGCATGACTGCCCTTGTGAGTACCAGTGCATATACACAAACTATGAAACTTTTAAAAGAAAGGAAGACACACATACACACATTTCAACCCCAAATTATTTAATTCAGTTGCAGAGCTCCTCCAAGGCACCAAACCAGAGATTAATAAAACACTCATGTTGGGATCCTATAATCCAGTAACACACTGTGATTTGGGAACAGTTAAAAAGCTATGTGGCTGATATTTTTTTAATGAGGTGGCTGCATTATTTCTACATAAGGTAGGATTTTGTTTTGTTATTTTATAGAACATATGAGGGGGCTTCCCAGGTGGCACTAGTGGTAAAGAATCTGTCTGCCAATGCAGGAGACATAAGAGATGTGGGTTCTATCTCTGAGTCGGAAAGATCCCCTATAGGAGAGCATGGCAACACACACCAGTATTCTTGCCTGCAGAATCCCATAGACAGAGGAGCCTGGAGGACTACAGTCCATAGGGTCACAAAGAGTAACCATGTTTCATGAGCAATACAGTTTTATAAATAGCAAATAAACCAGATACTTTATAGTAATAATTCATGAGATGCAATACTGAATTCCTCTATTTTGCTGTAAACCAATACAACTTTTTCCTGATTAGGTATAAAAACCTAACTTTATTGGAATTACATTGATTGATTATGTTAAATTAAATCTATTACTTTCAACAATATATCTCATAAAGTTTCTTATGAACGGTATCACCATTGGAAATTATATATGTATAATTATAACATATCTACATATATGTGTGTGTGTGTATATATATCTACATCATCATGCTTGTGTGCTCAGTCGTGTCCAACTCTTTGTGACCCCATGGACTGTTAATCTGTCAGGCTTCTCAGTCCATGGGATTTTCCAAGCAAGAATACTGGAGTGGATTGCCATTTCCTCCTCCAGGAGATCTTCCTGACCCAGGAATTGAACCCACGTCTCCGTTTTTCCTGTATTGCTGGCGAATTCTTTACTGCTTGAGCCATAAGGGAAGTTTATATATACATAAAATAAAAGAAGGCAGAGAGCCAAAGAACTGATGCCTTCACACTGTGGTGCTGGAGAAGATTCCTGAGAGTCTCTTGGACAACAAGGAGATCAAAACAGTCAATCTTAAGAGAAACTAGCCCTGACTACTCATTGGAAGGACTGAGGCTGAAGCTGAAGCTCAAGTATTTTGGTCACCTGATGTGAACAGCCAACTCATTGGAAAAGTCCCTGCGACTTTCTGCTGGGAAAGATTGAGGGCAAAAGGAGAAGAGGGCATCAGAGGATGAGATGGTTGGATGGCATCATTGATACAATGGACGTGAACTTGGGCAAACTTCAGGAGATGGTGAGAGACAGGGAGGCCTGGCGTGCTGCAGTCCATGGGGTTGCAAAGAATCAGACATGACTGGACAAATGAACAACAAATAAAATAAAAGCATTGAAGTACAATAGATAATGTAAAATTTATCTAATAACTCACTATATTTTCTGGACATAAGCATATTCAATACCAATTTTCCAAAGAATTAGCCCATTCCAGAAATGTGGGTTTTTTTTCAGTTTTTTAGTTTTTCAGACTGATGACAAAGCTGCTGAATTGTGGATGTTTCATATAGTTTCTCAGCCATGGCACAAAGCCCTAAGCCTATTCAAATTCCTAAGATTTTTAAATAGTTTCTCATCTTAACCAAGTATATTATTTTGCTACAAGTTAAAGAAAACTTGACTCTACCTTTTGAAAAGAAAAGTGGGAGTGGGGCAGGCAGGACATTTATCTGTTATTGTAGCTTGTATTGCTGTAACACATTTCTTCAGACTTGCTGGCTTAAAAACAAAAGTGCAAATGTATCATCTTACAGCTCTGTGGGTTAGTCAATGGGCATGCATCTCACTGGGCTAAAATCAAGCTGTCAGCAGGCTGCATTTCTTTCTGGAGGCTCTAGGAAAGAATCTGTTTTCTTGACTTTTTTGGCCTCTACGGCTGTCCACATTTCTTGGGTGATGGCCCCTCTCCTCCATCTTCAAAGCAAGCAATGTTACCACTTTGTGACCATTCTTCCAGAGTCACATCTGCCTCTGAATCTTCACTTCTTCCTCCCTTTTCTATTATTAAAAACTCTTGTAATTACATTAGTCCCACCAGATAATCCAGAATTATTTCTATTTTAAAGTCAGATGATTAGCAACCTTACTTTTATGAGCAACCCTAATTTCCCTGTGCTATGTAACCTGACAGATTTATCGATTTCAAGGACCTGGATATACTGAGAAAGTGTTTCTCTGTCCTTGACAATCATATTCCTAAAATGCATAGTGAATAGCATCAGTTTCAGATACAGCTTTATCAATAATATTTACATAAATTATATCTTCAGATCTGCAATGCAGGAGACCATGTTTCTATTCCTGGGTCAGGAAGATCCCCTGGAGAAGGGATAGGCTACCCACTCCAGTATTCTTGGGCTTCCCTGGTGGCTCAGATAGTAAAGAATCTGCTTGCAATGTGGGAGACCTGGGTTCGATCCCTGGGTTGGGAAGATCCCTTAGAGGAGAGCATGGTAACTCACTCCAGTATTCTAGCCTGGAGAATCGTCATGGAGCCGGGCTGGTTACAGTGGATGGGATCACACAGAGTCGGACACAACTGAGCGACTAACATATCATCAGAACCATATTTTCTTCCTAATCTCTCAGATTTCTCTCAGTTCTATTCATTTAATCTGTCAATATGGATGCAGCAGCATCTTTAATCCATGTCCTTTCCAAGTTCTGTACTAAAGAATGTATTTTTTCCCCTAATCCAAATAAAAATCTAAATTTACTGTCCTTGGATTTATTGGTTTGGCTGAAAGCCTGGGTCTATTATTAATCTAGTCACTGTCCCAGGAGGTAATAAGGCTGAAGTCATATGCCATCCTTTCTATCAGAATTACTATCAGCAGACACCCACTAACTAAGACTGAACAAAGTTATGGATATTCAAATGGAAACTTGAAGCTAATGTTGTAAGTACAATTAATAGATGATGGGTGGTAAAAAAAAAAAAAAAAAAACACCAAAAACATAAAATATAAAATCATCAGCTACTGCCCCAGGCTACATTACACTCATATCAACCAAGTTAAAACAGTGATAGGGGTCTACCAGAAATAAGAACACAAGGCTGTAAAGTCAAACTCTACTTTTATAGAAGACATTCTGTGTGCTCATTTGACAGTGAACCTGAGTTCTCAAGAAGAAACATCTTCCAGATACAAACATAACCTTTTTGTCTAGTCTTATCTTCCTCATTCTCCACCTGTTCCCCTTGGTCCAGCCAGCCCAGACTCCTCACTGTACATACACCACTGGCAGTCCCACATCTACTTAGACTCTGGTGCCAATCTAGTTTCTTAACCTGAGTCTCAGTTTCTACACGGAAATAATACCAATCTTGAAAAAAGAAAAATCTTGATCCTAGTATTGTTTTAAAATAAAAGGCGTAGTAATATGTATAACACTTACGTAAAATAGCTGCTAATACATAAGCCATATATTTATATTTATACTTTATATTTTCGTGTTTCTGTGTGTGTATGAGAGAGAGTAGTTTGGAAGTTATTAAATAGGAAAAGTATAAAAGACTCCTATACTGAGATGTCTGACTCACTCTATAATTAAAGACACAATTCACTAAACCACAAGGGCATATAACTTTTTTTTAAACTAAGTGTGGTTTTAATCTGAAATATTTGAGATAATGACTATCCATTACCTTGAGACCAATGGCTGTCACTGAATATAGTAAGATAAATGTGCGTGTGGACTTGTCTTTACCTCTTTTTTGCCATGTATTTAAGATACATTGTACATTTAGCCTGGGACATTTATCAAGGAAAAAAGGTTTAAAATTTAAGACATAATCAGTTTTAGATTTTGACTTGACTCTTACTGGTGAAAACTAGCATAGTACCATATTTTACAATCAATTAGAAGGAAAATGATAATACTACTTCATATATCTCAGTACTTTTCACTTAAAGGTCTTAAAGAGAATAAGACACTTTGCAATAAGAATGAATGAAACCTTCGAAGTGCTCCTTTGAGTTACATAAATATTATTTCAGTCACTTAAACATCTGCAATCCAATGGCTTGGACAGTTTAGTGACTTACTCAAGGCTACAGATTAAATCGAACACAGGGCCAAACTCCAGTTTAGCGGCTAAGCTGCCAGATTTCTACCGTGTTGTTTGTTGTTGGTTACAAAGCAAATCCTCACTTTAAAAATGGAAGAGACATGTATTTTTAATTTAAATCAGATTAATCAGAGACTTGACCGCTCTAGTTTTTAAAGTGTCCTTTCTTGTTCTGGATTTATTCCACAGGTTTCTAAGATACAGTTACTTCACTCTTTGACTGCCATTTGTCTTTCCTGATTTCCTGTTAACCTTTGTGGATTTTTGAAAGCATGCCTATCTCTTCCCTTGTGTCCAGTGCAGATGCTTCTAGTGCAAAGGAATTTACGTCAAATGGGGAGGAATTCATTCTATTCTGGATGAGGGCTGTTGGGAGTTAACAATGAGGAGTTGGCAGAAAGTCTTCTAAACTGTATATATCTTTCTTCCTCTTACAGCTCATGCCAATAAATATGTTTTTTTTTTTTAATTTTATTTTAAATTTCCCTGCTGTGGTGTCCTGTTCATCATCTCTGTTCTCGGGATGAACTTTCTACCACTGACATGATATACAGAGGTGCGCAGTACAGATGGGTTTAAAGGAATTCAAAAACTATGCATATTTTAAAGAATAATTTGAGAGGATTATATATTATACAAATAGACTTGAATGCAGCCAAGATTCCGAAAGGCAATATTTAGAAGTTAACACAATGAAATCAAAGGAGGAAATAGCTATGTAATCAGAGATACAAAATTCAATGAAAGCTAAACATGGCTTTAAGCAACAATTTTTTAAAAGGTTAGAAAATATAAAGTTGTCTGCTATGTATTATAATTGACTTTTCATAATCTATAACCAGAGAAGGCAATGGCACCCCACTCCAGTACTCTTGCCTGGAAAATCCCATGGACGGAGGAGCCTGGTAGGCTGCAGTCCATGCTAAGGGTCAGACATGACTGAGCGACTTCACTTTCACTCTTCCCTTTCATGCATTGGAGAAGGAAATGGCAACCCACTCCAGTGTTCTTGCCTGGAGAATCCCAGGGACGGGAGAGCCTGATGGGCTGCCGTCTATGGGGTCGCACAGAGTCGGACACAACTGAAGCGACTTAGCAGCAGCAGCAGCAGCAATCTATAACCATCATTTCTTTTTCTGTTTAGAGGAATCTGCTATTAGAAATCTTACTGATGGTAATAACCAACTTAGAGTAGCAGTTTTATTAACCTCTTAAAATACTGGAAATTTTAATCCATCTAACAATGTTCATGCTAAGTCTCTTCAGTCATGTTCGATTCTTTGCAACCCTATGGAGTGTAGTCCACCAGGCTCCTCTGTCCATGGGATTCTCCAGGCAAGAATACTGGAATGGGTTGCATTTTCTCCAGGGAATCTTTCCCGACCCAGGGATTGAACCCATGACTCTTATGTCTCCTGCACTGGCAGGCAGTTCTTTAACACTAGCATCACCTGGAAAGACCATGTTTGACACAGCTGTGGCCAAATAGACAGGAATCTCATCAGTGGATACAGGCAAAGAAGAGGAAGCCATAAATTAGATATCTGGAAATAAGTGGCTTAAGGTCACAAAAGCTGACCTTCATAAAAAAATAGCAGAGTGCAAAGGGATGAGACATGTTTAAGCTTACTGTGACTTAGCTTTCAATATTTATAGGGCATTATAACTTGGTGGATAGAAATTCTAAGCTGTAATTTTTGTACTATATTAGGACAAAGAGATGTGTGATGGTGTCCTTGTTTCAGTTCAGTTCAGTTCAGTCGCTTAGTCATATCTGACTCTTTGCAACCCTATGGACTGCAGTACGCCACGCTTCCCAGTCCATCACCAACTCCTGGGGCTTGCTCAAACTCATGTCCATTGAGTCGGTGATGCCATCCAACCATCTCATCCTCTGTCATCCCCTTCTTCTGCCTTCAATATTTCCCAGCATCAGGGTCTTTTCCAATGAGTCAGTTCTTTGCATCAGGTAGCCAAAGTATTGGAGCTTCAGCTTCAGCATCAGTCTTTCCGATGAATATTCAAGACTGTTTTACTTTATGATTGACTGGTTTGATCTTGAAGACCAAGGGCCCCTCAGGAGTCTTCTGCAACACCACAACTCAAAAGCATCGATTCTCTGGCGATCAGCTTTCTTTATGGTACAATTCCCACATCCATACATGACTACTAGAGAAAACATTGCTTTGACTATATGGACTTTTGTAGGCAAAGTAATGTCTCTGCTTTTAATATGCTGTCTAGGTTTGTTGTAGCTTTTCTTCTAAGGAGCAAGTGCCTTTTAATCTCATGGCTGCAGTCACCATCTTCAGTGATTTTGGAGCCCAAGAAAATAAAGTGTGTCAGTTTCCATTGTTTCCCCATTTATTTGCCATGAAGTGATGGGACTGGACGCCATGATTTTAGTTTTATGAACTGAGTTTTAAGCCAGCTTTTTTACTCTCCTCTTTCACTTTCATCAAGAGGTTCTTTCTCCTCTTTGCTTTCTGCCATAAGCGTGATGTCATTTGCATATCTGAAGTAATTTATATTTCTCCTGGCAATCTTGATTCCAGTTTATGCTTTATCCAGCCCGGCATTTTGCATAATGTACTCTGCATATAAGTTAAATAAGCAAGGTGACAAAATCCAGCCTTTGTGTACTCCTTTCCCAATTTGGGTACGCTGTTCCTTGTCCAGTTTTAACTATTGCTTCTTGACCTGCATACAGATTTCTCAGGATGCAGGTAAGGTGGTCTGGTTCAGACCACCATCTCTTTCAGAATTTTCCACAGTTTGTTGTGATCCATACAGTCAAACTTTAGCATTGTCAATGAAGCAGATGTTTTTCTGAAATTCTCTTGCTTTTTCTATGATCCAACAAATACTGGCAATTTGATCTCTGCTTCCTCTGCCTTTTCTAAATCCAGCTTGAACATCTGGAAGTTCATGGTTCATGTACTGTTGAAGCCTAACTTGGAGAATTTTGAGAATTACTTTGCTAGTGTGTGAGATGAGTGCAATTGTGTGGTAGTTTGAACATTCTTTGGCACTGCCTTTCTTTGGGATTGGAATGAAAAACTGACCTTTTTCTAGCCCTGTGGCCACTGCTGAGTTTTCCAAATTTGCTGACATATTGAGTGCAGCACTTTCATAGCAACATCTTTTAGAATTTGGACTGATATCCAAACTTTAGTAAGCATAGAAAGTATCATGTTCTGTGCTTTAGTTTTCTATTGCTATGCAACAATATCATAAATTTAACAACTTATAAACACCACCAGGTGCTGCAGTGGTCAAGAATCTGCCTGCTAATGTAGGAGATTCATGAAACTTGGGTTTGATTTCTGGGTCAGGAAGAAGCCCGGAGAAGGGCATGGCAACCCACTCCAGTAATTTTTGGTCTGGGGAATCCCATAGACGGAAGAGTCTGGTGGGACTCTTCATGGGATCAAAAAGAATCGGACATGATTGAAGTGTCTTCGCATATAAGCATGCACATCAACCACATATGCATCAAGAGTAGGAAAGAAAAATGTATTTCATCCACTGTGAAAATGGCATTACTTGATAGATTGGTATGAACTTGGGTTTTGACATCAGACTGACTTTTTCTTTTCAACTGATGAGAATTAAAACATTAACTCTGTCATTGCCAGGCTACATACTTTGGGCAAGGCACATCAAAGATAAATTGAAGATAATGACATCTATTTCACAAAATTTTGAGCACAGAACTGAGGATATTGAAGGTCCCTTGTCTCTGTTAGCTCCAGAGCTGAGTGAGACTGTTCTCACTCAGTGAGCCAGGTTCTCTGGCTGTTTCTGCAGTTAAATAAAAGTCAAGAAGTGGAGTGTGTCTGACACTGATCAGATCAAGTGCTTGGAGTGTTCACTGATGCTGATGGTAAATTGTTAATTTACCATCTTAAGTTAGTTCAAAAGCAAAATTCAGGAACTTATCACCCTTTTTAAAATATTTATATAATTTATATGAGGTTATATGAGGTTTATATGAGGTTACATTTATATGAGGTTACTTTAAAACAGTATATCCATTATAATTATTTTTAAAATATTTTTTACTTAAATCAGATGCCATCATGGCAAATTTGAGTTGCTTTTGCTAACATGAACTCCAGAACTCCAGAATTTAAATAT
This sequence comes from Bos mutus, assembly GCF_027580195.1. Lineage (NCBI taxonomy): Eukaryota > Metazoa > Chordata > Mammalia > Artiodactyla > Bovidae > Bos > Bos mutus. The sequence continues at coordinate 84,158,193 of NC_091620.1, read as the reverse complement.
TTTTCTTCATTCTGCTGCTGCTGCTGCTAAGTCGCTTCAGTTGTGTCCAACTCTGTGCGATCCCATAGATGGCAGCCCACCAGGCTCCCCCTTCCCTGGGATTCTCCAGGCAAAAACACTGGAGTGGGTTGCCATTTCCTTCTCCAATGCATGAAAGTGAAAAGTGAAAGGGAAGTCGCTAAATCGTGTCCGACGCTCAGCGACCCCACGGACTGCAGCATTCCGGGCTCCTCCGTCCATGGGACTTTCCAGGCAAGAGTACTGGAGTGGGGTGCCATTGCCTTCTTCATTCTAGTACTGTTCATTTCATCACTTTATGAAAAGATGTCCACCAAAAAAATGATTTTGGTATGGGAAAAGTATCAGATCAGATCAGATCAGATCAGTCGCTCAGTCGTGTCTGACTCTGCAACCCCATGAATCGCAGCATGCCAGGCCTCCCTGTCCATCACCAACTCCCGGAGTTCACTCAGACTCATGTCCATCGAGTCAGTGATACCATCCAGCCATCTCATCCTCTGTCGTCCCCTTCTCCTCCTGCCCCCAATCCCTCCCAGCATCAGAGTCTTTTCCAATGAGTCAACTCTTTGCATGAGGTGGCCAAAGCACTGGAGTTTCAGCTTTAGCATCATTCCTTCCAAAGAAATCCCAGGGCTGATCTCCTTCAGAATGGACTGGTTGGATCTCCTTGCAGTCCAAGGGACTCTCAAGAGTCTTCTCCAATACCATAGTTCAAAAGCATCAATTCTTTGGTGCTCAGCTTTCTTCACAGTCCAACACTCACATCCATACATGACCACTGGTAAATTCATAGCGTTGACTAGATGAACCTTTGTTGGCAAAGTAATGTCTCTGCTTTTGGATATGCTATCTAGGTTGGTCATAACTTTCCTTCCAAGGAGTAAGCATCTTTTCATTTCATGGCTGCAATCACCATCTGTAGGGATTTTTGAAGCCCATAAAAATAAAGTCTGACGCTGTTTTCGCTGTTTCCCCATCTATTTCCCATGAAGTGATGGGACTGGATGCCATGATCTTCGTTTTCTAAATGTTGAGCTTTAAGCCAACTTTTTCACTCTTCACTTTCACTTTCATCAAGAGGCTTTTTAGTTTCTCTTCACTTTCTGCCATAAGGGTGGTGTCATCTGCATATCTGAGGTTATTGATATTTCTCCCGGCAATCTTGATTCCAGCTTGTGTTTCTTCCAGTCCAGCGTTTCTCATGATAGACTCTGCATATAAGTTAAATAAGCAGGGTGACAATATACAGCCTTGACGTACTCCTTTTCCTAGTTGGAACCAGTCTGTTGCTCCATGTCCAGTTCTAACTGTTGCATACAAATTTCTCAAGAGGCAGATCAGGTGGTCTGGTATTCCCATCTCTTTCAGAATTTTCCAGTTTATTGTGATCCACACAGTCAAAGGCTTTGGCATAGTCAATAAAGCAAAAATAGATGCTTTTCTGGAACTCTCTTGCTTTTTCCATGATCCAGTATAGACAGTGCCATAATTTGGCCCTGAATGGTGTTTAATCAAAGATATTCTCATGAATATGTTTTGGTCTGGTGTTGCCTACCACACTAAACAATTTCTTTTCTATAAGCTTACTATTGAGGGGGAGGCTTCCCAGGTGGCGCTAGTGGTAAATAATCCACTTGTCGATGCAAGAAGATGTTAGAGATGAGGGTTCAATTCCTGGGTTGGGAAGAGCCCCTGGAGGAGGGCAGGGAAAATCACTCCAGTATTCTTCCCTGGAGAGTCCCAAGGACTGAGGAGCCTGGTGGACTACAGTCCCTAGGGTCACACAGAATCGGATACGACTGAAGCAGCTTAGAACCTGAACTTTTGAGGAGCAATTAGACAGACACAATTAGGTTTCCATCAGTACCTTTTGTAACATCCTTTTTGGCTCTGAATTCATAAATAAGAAAGAAGAATCAAAGCCAAAATGTTTGGTTAGATAGTGACATACACAAGATAGAACGTCCTTACAAACAAAAGCATGTTTACTAATGAAAAATAAAGGCTATAAATACTTTAAAGTATTTCAGACATTTTTACATTTTCCTGAATTGCTTTTGAGACATTCTGATTAGGATCGGTTGCTATGAAAGAAGAAAGATATATGGTCTTTAAAGATTCTTGAAACTCTTACATGGCAATTCTGGTCACATTTCATTAGCCATATAAGACATGGTCAAGCATAACTTCAAGTGGGTGAAGGGGGACACTTCTACTCTATGCAGAAAGACAACTGTAACATACTTATTAAGACCACTGTCTATCACAGTCTTGGCCTCCCCAGGTCACTCAGCAGTAAAGAATCTGACTGCAATGCAGGAGATGCCACAGGAGATGCAAGTTTGATTCCTGGGTCGGGAAGATCCCCTGGAGAAGGAAGTGGCAACCCACTCCAGTATTCTTGCCTGGGAAATCCCATGGACAGAGGAACCTTGTGGCCCACAGTCTATGGGACCACAAGAGTCAGAAATAACTTAATGACTGAGCACACACACATGCATTACAGTATCCCCTGTTGGTCCCCAAATAAGTATATCAATCTTTCAGAAAGCAATATAAATTTATTCTGTCCTCCAAGGAAGGAAATCCCAAAATACAAGAATTAAGGCACAAGCACACCGTGTGGAGTCTCTGGGTGGCATGTGATAATCTCTACATTAGGGATGATGTACAGTAGTCTCTTTATCTCACTCAGCTGTGGCTTCCTTAGATCCCGAGACATATGAACATAAGATAAACTGTCAGCTCCCCACACATCCATCTTGCAGAGATACAACAGGTTCACAATAATGGCATATTTCAGAATGACAGAATATGAGCCAACTGGCAGACTCTGATATTTACCACTCTTGAGAGCCCTCTGGGTCAATATTCCAACCGTACCCTTCTCCAGAAATGGGCAATATACCTTGCCCTATTTTCATTCCCTATATGTATCTTACTTGATCAGTTTTCCACAGCTTCTGATACAGCCTTCTGGGAAGTTTTTCTTTTATCATAATTGTCTTTAACAATATTTGAAATGGGGCATGAGACACATGCCTAGTGTGGTAATTGAATGGTGGCCTAAGAAATACTTAGAGTCACTAGAACAAGGGAGGGACAAGGAAGAAGCCCTCACAAGAGCCTTCAGGGGAAACACGAGCCTGTCTACACTTTGCTTTCAGATGTCTAGCCTCCAAAACTGTGACAGAATACATTTTTGTTTGTTTTTTTTAACCCACTAAGCTTATGATAATCTGTACAGCAGCCCTAGGAAATAAAAAACCTTCCTTGGATCCATGTGACTTGCTTTGGCAGGTAAAATGTGAGCATAAAAGATGAGTATCTTTCAGGTGAATAGACCTAGTTACCAGTATGGGGCACTGTGGCACTCTCCTTGCCTTAGTGATTGTGGAAGAATGAATCAAGATAAATATTGTTGTTCAGTCACTGAGTCATGTTTGACTCTTTCTGATCTCATGAACTGCAGCACATCAGGCTTCCCTGTGCTTCACTATCTCCTGGAGTTTGCTCAAACTCATGTCCATTGAGTCAGTGATGCCATCCAACCAGCTCATGCTCTCTCAACCCCTTCTCCTCTTGCCCTCAATCTTTCCCAGAATTCTCCAGTCAGTCGACTCTTTGCATCAGGTGGCCCAGGTATTGGAGCTTAGGTTTCAGCATCAGTCCTTCTAATGAATATTCAGTGCTGATTTCCTTTAGGATTCACTGGTTTGCTCTACTTGCTGTCCAAGGGATTCTCAAGAATCTTCTCCAAGACCACAGTTCAAAAGCATAAATTCTTCAAAGCTCAGTCTTCTTTATGGTCCAACTCTCACATATGTACATGACTACTGGAAAAACCGTAGCTTTGACTATATGGACCTTGGTTGGCAAAGTGATGTCTCTGCTTTTTAACACACTGTCTAGGTTTGTCATAGCTATTCTTCCAAGGAGCAAGCATCTTTCAACTTCGTGACTGCAGTCATCATCCACATTGATTTTGCAGCCCAAGGAAATGAAATCTGACACTGTTTCACATTTTCCCCATCTATTTGCCACAAAGTGATAGGACCAGATGCCATTATCTTCATTTTCTGAATGCTGCATAACCCAGCTTTTTCACTCTACTTTTTCACCTTCATCAAGAGACTCTTTAGTTCCTCTTCACTTTCTGCCATTTAAGTGGTATCATCTGGATATCTGAGGTTGTTTGTATTTCTCCCATCAATCTTGATTCCAGTTTGTGATTCATCCAGCCATGCATTTTGCATGATACATCTGCATGTAAGTTAAATAAGCAGCATGACAGTATACAGCCTTGATGTATACTCCTTTCCCAATTTTGAACCAGTCTGTTGTTCCATGTCCAGTTCTAACTGTTGCTTCTTGTCCTGCACACAGGTTTCTCAGGAGGCAGGTAATGTGTTCTGGTAATCCCATCTCATTAAGAATATCCCGCAGTTTGTTGTGATCCACACAAAGGCTTTAGTGTAGTCAATGAAGCAGGAGTAGAGGTTTTTTAAAATTCCTTTGCTTTTTCTATGATCCAGCATATGTTGACAATTTTATCTCTAGTTCCTCTGCCTTTTCTAAATCTAGCTTGTACATCTGGAAGTTCTCGGTTCACATATTGCTGAAGCCTAGCTCAAAGGAATTTGAGCATACTCTTGCTGAATGTTACTCAGCCAAAAAAAGTAGCAAAATTATTTCATTTGCAGAGACTTGGATGGACCTAGAGACTGTCATAAAAAGTGAAGTAAGACAGAAAGAGAAAAACACAAATATTGCATATTAACACATATATGTGGAATCTATAGTATAGATGAATTTATTTGCAAAGCAGAAAAACAGACACAGATGTAGAGAACAAATATATGGATACAAAGAGGGGAAGGGAAAGGGGGGTGGATTAGAAGATTAGGATTGGCGTATATACTCTATTATATATAAAGTAGAGATGAGAACCGACTGTATAGCACAGGAAACTCTACTCAATACTGTGTGTGTGTGTGTGTGTGTGTGTGTGTGTGTTAGTCACTCAGTCATGTCCAACTCTTTGCAACCCCCTGGACCATAGCCTGCTAAGCTGCTATGTCCATGGAATTCTCAGGCAAGAATACTGGAGTGGGTTGCTATTCCCTCCTCCAGGGGATCTGCTTGACACAGGGATCGAACCCAGATGTCCTGCATTGCAGGCAGATTCTTTACCATCTGAGCCACCAGGGAAGCCCACATAATGGTCTGTGGTGACCCAAATGGAAAGGCAATCCAAGGAAGAGGGGATATATGTATATGTGTGGCTGATTCACTCTGCTGTACAGCAGAAACTAAAACAAAAGCAACTATTAAAAAAATGACGATGCCTAAATCAACTTAGGTCTCTGGTTGATTTAATGATCAGATTAGCCTGGCTAATCTGTTCTGTATGTGATTGCAAGCAATAAATAAATAAACTTGTGTAGTTTTAAGCCACTAACATATTTGGCCAGTTAGTGACTGCAACATATCTTAGCCCATACTCATGATTAAAGCAGTTAACAGAAATTTGGGGATTAATAATCTTCTTTAGATGTTCCAATGCAAACTTTACTAATTCCCTTTTAACATATTTGTTGCAAGTTCAAACATAGCTCAATAACACTCTGAGGAAATACTAAAGAGGGAGTATCAAGAATCTTGGAATCAAAAACACCTGTCTGGAGTTCAAATACATCTAATTTCTTTTAGGAAGTCCCCTGTGTCTCAGTCTTTTGATGTACAATATATAAGCAGTGTTTGTGAGGTTCCAGTTAGATAATTGCAAACACTTTGTAAACTATAAACAACTATATCAGTTCAGTTCAGTTCAGTTCAGTCATTCAGTCATGTCCGACTCTTTGTGACCCCATGAACCGCAGCACGCCAGGCCTCCCTGTTCATCACCAACTCCCAGAGTCTACTCAAACTCATGCCCATTGAGTCAGTGATGCCATCCAATCATCCCATCCTCTGTCATCCCCTTTTCCTCCTGCCCTCAATCTTTCCCAGCATCAGGGTCTTTTCAAATGAGTCAGCTCTTTGAATCAGGTGACCAAAGTATTGGAGTTTAAGCTTCACCATCAGTCCTTCCAAAGAACACCAGGACTGATCTTTAGGATGGACTGGTTGGATCTCCTTGCAGTCCAAGGGACTCTCAAGAGTCTTCTCCAACACCACAGTTCAAAAGCATCAATTCTTTGGCGCTCAGCTTTCTTTATAGTACAACTCTCACATCCATACATGACCACTGGAAAAACCATAGCCTTGACTAGACTAAACTATATACACATAATCAATTTCCATTTCACATCTGTGATGACAAGAAACTACCCATACCATTATATTTAGGGGCAAGTCTTAACAAGGTGAACCAAAACTCCCAACTTTTCCTAAATGAATAATACAGATTCTTCATATTTCCACATAATCATGAATTCCAGTGAGATATATCAAAAGAAGACTGAACCCAGAAAAAAAAAAAAAGATACATTCCAAAGATAAATTCTGCTAAATGGTCTTCTCACAATGACTCCTTATCTTCAAGATAATGGATGAGCTTTTATGGCTTAAAGAATCTGAGCTGTTTAAGGACTATGGCTGAGGGCTACTTAAAAAGTCAGAGAAAAACAATAACCACATACGATCATTCCAGCCAAAGCAACAGTACCTGGAGGATACAGATGATTACCAGAGGAAATAAAATGAACCTTGGAAATAAGCAAGGTTGTAAACAATATTTATTAATATTATTTTCTGCTTTATATGACAAAAAAATTGCTTGAGAAGAGCAGTTATAGGAGAATTTAGGTTTTTTTTTTTCTCCAACAAAATAATTCCTGAAAAACTGAATTGCTGTCTAATATGCTGGCTCAATTAGGTCATGAAGACAGGCTCTGTCTCGCTACTCCCCCATCCTTGTTTCTCAAGTGGCTGTTGGAATTTCAACCTTTATATATTCATTCCAGCAAAAGAAAACAGAAAGTGAGAAGAAAGTCTATTGTCATTTTAAGGAGACCTCCTGGAATGACTCCATGAACATTTCTAATTGCATGTCACCACATGCAACTAGTCACATAGCCACTCTGAGACACAAATAGGCTAACGAATACAGTCTTTCAGCTACAAGTGACATGGCCACTTTTAGTATGTATATTTGTTAGAATTTGTGAGTAGGATGGGGATGAACGTTGTAGTGTCTGCTGCAGGAAAGAAAAACTGAAGTAGAAATGAAAGGGAACGATAGCTAAAGAATAAATAAAGAACAAGCACTCATTCCTTATGTAAATAAACATATTTATCTAGAAATTCATTTATTCAACAGATATCTACTGGGAATAACATAATGTGAGAGGCTTTACTAGGTCCCATGGTACGGTGAGAGTAAGACCCTGTGCGTGTGTGCTAGGTCACCTCAGTCATGTCTGACTCTTTGAGACGCCATGCACTGTAGCCGCCAGGCTCCTCTGTCCAGGTGATTCTCCAGGCAAGAATGCTGGAGTGAGTTGCCGTGCCCTCCTCCAGGGGATCTTCCCGACACAGGGAAGAACTGAGGTCTCTTATGTCTCTTGCATTGACAGGTGAGTTCTTTCACCACTAGCACCGTGTGGGGAAGCCAAAGATACTGTTTGCCTTCAGGCAAATTGCGATTGAAGGAAGATTCATAATGATAGATTAATAATTAAAATGAAAATATAAATATATAAGAGATGGCAAGATGGAGGCAAAAAAAAATCTCTTTCAGTAGGTTGAAACTATATGTTTGATTGATATTGGTAAAAAGATGTCTTGAACCAGGGTGGAGGGGTTGTGTCAGCGGGAATCAAAGTTGCGGAACCTATATCAACTTTTTAAGAAAGGCAGAAGTAAAGGGCTTCAAAACTGAATGTATGTTTGTGGGAAAAAGAATAATAAATAATAGTACATCTAAGATTTTGTGTCTTCTAAGTAATTGGAAAAAATACTCTTATGTATTAAATGAGCAAGCAGATCAGGATGAGAATCAAGCTGAAGAGGTACTAAGATGATGCAGAGTTTGGGTTAATGAAGCCTTGTCTGGTTCTGGTTGACACCAGCTTCCCACCCCGCAGCTCTCTTGTGTCTCCTCAGCACTATGACATGCCTCAATCAAATCATTTAACATACGGTGCTAGAAAAGACCACTGCATCGCCAACATTTTGCTACGGCTGGCTTTTACCGGCTTGCATACATTAAGTGTGCACATTTTTTTTTTCCTTAGCCCTAGTTCAGTGACACAAGTTGACAGTTTGAAACCAGTCATGGTAGGAGCATTTACACCATAGAAATTGGCAAATGCTTCTTATCAGGCTTTCTCTTTCCCTGAAGAGCTAGTTGTTAAACATCTATCAACACATCTTTATGTGTAACTCTCTGCATGCCAGACTGTAAGTTTTTGGAGGGTACAGCCATATATGTGTCTTATCCATATATGTGTCCTCTTTTGGCAGGAGTGCAGCATTTAGTGGTGGCAATGGGTGGTGGTTTCACTGAAGTTCCATAAGAAATGTGGGTTACTTTAACAGATAATCAGAGAAAAACATTCTGCACACAGTTGGAAAAGTGGTTTGGAGTTCACTTTTGAGAGCTTAGCTTGAGTTATATGTGGATGTGGTGATAGTTAAGTTTGAGAAAAGAAGTAATAACTCATATGTGGAATGTGTTATAAAGTTGGTACAGCTGTTAAACTTAAATGTCAACATTGTGGAGGGAAAAATAAGCTTTTTAATACAGAGTTTGCTTTATCTTGCAGTAACCTGGAACTGGAGCCTGCAAATGTATGGCTTACGGAATCATCTAGAAAGCATGGGAAATGAGCTTTACCTTGGGTCCACTTGAAAAAAAAAAAATGGCATCACATCATGTAGATAGGCATAATAGTAATGTAGATGAAGTGTGCCTCAGTTTCACCCTTCAGAATCACTTTGTCTTCCCAAGATTCATAAAACATGAATGTATGAAATGTTATAAGTCCCCTATACAAACACTCAGAATTGACATAGATTACTACAGAGTAATACAATTATAAGAGGATAAAGCTTATGTTCACTCTGAATAAAAGAATAAACACTTAAATGTGAAGTAACAACTTAGTGAGCTACTTAAAGGGCAATTGCAGAGCAGATTTTCAATTGGTACTAAAACCTACTGCAGAGAGATAGCCACATTTTACGTCATTTCATTATGTGGGATGTTTCCAGATGTAATGAAAAATGCAAGGTCCTAATTCAGGATGCTTGTTCTTTAATACAACTGAAATAAAATCCTTGGTCCTAAATCAGCTTAATAACATAAAGAATAATTACACTGACCAAATATAAATTGAGCGCATGTAAAAATGTATTCAAAGGGCATAAAAGTAAAATCATATTAGTTATAAATTTAAGTGATAATCTTTATTGAAAATATATAATTATATGATGTCCTGACTATCCCATAATATAAAGAACATATGGTTACTATAAATATGTTAAGTCTAAAGCTGTGCCTTCTGGGGCAGCATGGTGAAATAAATCAGGTTTTCAACCTTTTAATATCATCTGTGTCTCTCAAATCAGTGTAAGTGGATGCACAATAGGGGATAACACTCAGTATTTGTGGCAAACTTTAAAAAAAAATGGATTAATATACCTTTGTTAGAAATTACCTAGTCCCCTAAATGTATGTTCTAAGAATTTACCTGCTATTCTACTAATAATTTAATCACCACAATCTATCTGGAAAAAAATATATATTTCTATTAATAACACAGATACCATCATAGACAGGCTTTTTAACATTTTTTGTTTTCTATATGTAAATCCATAGTACATGACCTTTTAAAAAAAGGTCTAAATTTTCTTTTTTAGGCCTATACTGGCTATATATACTATTAAATGACTATGCATCTTGCTTAATCCTCTGTTTTTAAGCAAGCCAGAGAGCTTTGTGTGTATTTTCTCCACATAGAGCTCTTTAGAATTAATGTATAATCATAATGAATTTTATTACTAAAGAATAAAATTATTTGCAGCTTCTGCATGGACACAACTGATTAAAGTCCAGATGAACAATTTTAAAGAACTAGCTTAATTTAAAAGTGCTTTGTCTAATATTTCACAATATTCAGTGATCTATTTCTACATCAGTTTTGTGTCCTTGAACTTATTTTTGAGATGGGGACATGTCTGTAAATGCCTCATAATATCGTTATAAGATTTAAAAGAGATGTAATTTTTTTCATTCTCCACATTAATGATAGTTACTATTAAAAGTATCAGATAGTTTTAATTTTAGTGAATTTGTAAATTAAAAATCATACAAATGACTAGAAATCATGTACAATGTACAGTGATCATGTACAACGCATTATGTAAAGCTGACCATATATGTCACTAGTATTGCTTTATATTGTAAAAAATGGATTTATTTGAAGTACAAAATCTGTATTTAAAAGTCACTCTTGTGTTCAGAAGTGTTTCCTTGCATCTAGAGGCTGATAAAATGCATCTTTCTAATAAGAAATATAAAAATTAATTTGAAATCTAAAGCCTGATCTTTGAGTTCTAAAACAACCTCAACCCTGAAAAGTTTGCATTTGGGCAGATATACACTCAACTACCAGCAGGTGGCAGTATGCATATGGAAGAATAATTTTTCAAACTGCTTCTGTACTGCCTGAGCCACCAGGGAAGCCCTTGCAAACTGCAGATTCTGGCTATTACTAGCAAATGCATTTGCATTTAATTTTAAGCTCTATTTAGGAGGGAAAAAAAGAATTCCTAACTGCTTTAAGATCTCTTACTATTATCTTCCTTATTGTACTTCAAGAAAGAGTATATGGTTGTCATTTGTGAAATACACTGTCTTAAACCTAGTGAGCAAGAGTGCATGCCAAGTTGCTTCAATCATGTCCACCTCTTCGTGACCCCATGGAACTGTAGCCCGCCAGGCTCTCTGTCCATGGGGATTCTCCAGGCAAGAATACTGGAGTGGTTCTCTCATGCTGATTCTTAGATAATACTTTTTACTATAAATAAGTCAAAATATTACTCCATTAGGTGAAAGTTCATTAAAACATAAAAGTTTAACAACAGAAAAAAGACCCAGAATGGAATTCCAATTCAGACCAAGTAAATGGGGATGATGTTTGCAGAGACACTAAGTTTTTTCTCAGTAGACCCTGAAGTCATGCCAGAGTGACACCAGAGGAGTGAGTTGCCATGTCTTCCTCCAGGGAATCTTTCCAACCCAGGGATTGAACCTGCATCTCTTACATCTATTTGCATTGGCAAGTGGGTTCTTTACCACTAGCACCGCCTGAGAAGTCCTAAGACTAGTGTAGTCCAAGTTTTCAGGAAGATGAGAATTACTGATTGGCCTTTTAGCATGAATCTGATCTGTCATTTAGGATCAAATAGGCCATTTAACTGTGAGATCCTTTAGTATATGTTCTCATGGCTGTTTATTTGTTGGGGGTTTCTCCAGCTTGCACACATATGTATACAATATTTTATTTTCTAAAATTGTATGAAAAAGGAAGGATAAAAATAGAATCTGAGATAGAGATGGACTAGTGTCAATTCTTCAGGATTATTCAACAGTGAAATCATATCATTTATCAAACTAGTAGGAAGCTTAAATCTGTTTCAAAAATTGGTTTGGATATATATGTAGCAACTGAAACGTTTTTCTTTTTTATCCTGTGTCTCTTATCCCCATAGCCTATGAATGAAGGGTCAGAGATGGCGGAATATGCTATACTAACAACCCTTCCCCACTGTCCCTGGTCATTCATGATTATGTTTTGTTTGTTTGTTTTTTGGCAGAACATGTGTCAGCAGAATGACTGTAGAAGTTTGTAGAACAGGGAGAGTTGGTGTTCAGAAGTAACTTAAAAATTAGGGTAGTGAAGTGGAGAAGGTAAGAAGTATGTGAGAAGGCGATGGTGATGGAGGAGGTCCTTTCTATTTGCATTGGACTCATGGAAGTTTATTTTTACTTTTTTCTCCTAAATAAAAGTATATCTAAATAGATATATCTACATGTTTCCATATTATATGTCACATAGCTTGTTCAAGAGTATAAATATGCAATGTAATCATATATGTATCTGAAATAAGAGAAACAAAGAGAATATGACAGTAAAAATCTATGACTTTTCAATAAAAATTATTTTGCAGTTTAATGAAAGTTTTGTGACTTCTTCATCTAGAGTAACTCTAATATAAAAAATGTTTTGAAATATATGCTATTTACATACTAGCTCCTTTGTTGAAGAAAGAAGTTTAGGCTTGATAGGGGGAGGAAAAGGTGTTGCTGCAGACAGCTCTGTTATTTTTCAGTTCTATTGACTATTGCAGATTCTGAAGCCCTGTCCTCAAGTTACTAGCAGATTCACACATGTATGTTAAAGATAAGATGGATACTATTAATCTAACTCAGAAATCTTCTCTACTTCCATCCTGTTAGGAGGCAGACTGTAATCCCTGGGCCCAATTCTGATACTGGAGAAGTATCCACATTTCCATTCTATGAGTTTTCCATACTTCTCTTTCAAAAGTATCATTCCTACTTTCTGTCTTAGTGAACCTCATGCTGATTCTTAGATAATACTTTTTAATGTAAATTAGTCAAAATATTACTCCACTAGGTGAAAATTCATTAAAACATAAAAACTTACAACAGAACAAAGACCCAGAATGGAATTCCAATCCATACTGAGTAAATGGGGATGGTGTTTGTAGAGACAACTGCTCTTTCTCGGTAGACCCTAAAGTCACACCAGAAGTGCAGCAGGATTAAACTAAATGAGACTTGGTGTGACTCACAAGAAGATAAGCATTTTTGACCTTTCCATTCCAGTAACTTAAGAGAGATGGACTATATGGATTAGCCCATATGGAGAAACAAGGAAATTTTATGCAATAGATTTTAAAAATGCATGTGTCAGCTAAACGTGTTTCAAATCCCATATTCCAAAAAGAAAAGTGGATTTTTGAAAACTTTTTAAATTGTATTGAATTCTAGCATGCATGTGGAAAAGTACACACATCAAATCGAATGGACTGATGATTTGATTTTTTATTGTTACAAAACAAATACACCTAAGTAACCAACAATAAGATTAAGGAATAGAACATAACTAGAACCTAATGGTTACCTAATACTAACTTCTCCATTACTACTTATATGTAACCATATCCTGTTTTCTAAAACCACAGATGAGCTTTGTATTTCATTGAACTTTATACAAATACAATCATGTAGTGTATATGCTTCTGTGTCTGGTTGATTTTAATCAACATAATATTTATGAAGTTCCAGACATGTAGTTCTTATTCATAATCATGCCACACATCTCATTGTATCATGCAAATTTCATCCAATTTGAAACTGTTATGAATAGTATTTCTATGAATATTATAGTATATATCCTTTGACATACATATGTGTGCATTTCTACTGGGTATATAACATACATATATTAAGTTACATAATTAGTAAATGCTGCCAAACCATTTTTCAAAGTGATTGTACTAATTTATACTTTCCCTAATTGTGATGAAAATTTTGGTCACTCTATATCTTCACCAGTACTTATTATGGTACGTAATTTTCATTTAGTCATTCTCCCAGTGCACTTTTAAAGACAATTTATATATATAATATCATATAGAAAACAAAAACACATGTGAAATATATATCATATATTAACATGCATATATGTCACGTACACAACATGATACTAAAAAGAGTTTGACTTAGATGTTGCAGAGACTACCAGCCTGCTGTGGAATAAACAATTGACTGGACAGCCTACATGATCCTTGCCCCCACACTATTTTTTCCTGGAAAGAGAGAAGGAAGAGACCCTGAGGTCTGGAAGAGACCACATCTAATTACTTAGCGGCTCTCTTCTACAATGCATCATTAGTAATCTAGGTCATATCTTCAAAGAGCTCGCTGCTGCTGCTAAGTCACTTCAGTTGTGTTCGACTCTGTGTGACCCCATAGACGGCAGCCTACCAGGCTTCCCGTCCCTGACATTCTCCAGGCAAGAACACTGGAGTGGGTTGCCATTTCCTTCTCCAATGCATGAAAGTGAAAAATGAGAGTGAAGTCGCTCAGTGGTGTCAGACTCCTAGCAACCCCATGGACTGCAGCCTACCAGGCTCCTCTGTCCATGAGATTTTTCAGGCAAGAGTACTGGAGTGGGGTGCCATTGCCTTCTCCTCAAAGAGCTTACCTTTACCTTAATGCTTTAGAAGAACGGATCCTCCACCTGCGCTTGGGGACTGAACAGGGAGGACCTGAGATAGAGAGGCCGGTTCAAAAAGTACTGCTCTGTTGGACATGCAGGATCAGGTGCTGAAACAGAAGAGTGCATTGGAGAATCAACCCAGGAATTTCAGTTGCTTTATATTTTGCACCTCCTGAAAATGAGTCTCCACTCTTGAAAAATATAAACTCTTAGGTTAATTTCCTTCCTAAATTGTTACCTTGAATACAAAATGCTATATGTGTCAGCTTAATGAGAACTGAGAGAAATTTTGGGCCATTTAAACTTCTGCTCCTGGGCCTAAATGGCATTTCATAGTTTTTGCCCTGAATGTTTATAAACTTCAACCATAATAGCCAGTTAAAAACAAATTCACTTCCCTAACAATTCTGGCCAAGTCAATCACGCATGCTATGCCTGGAGAACTTTATAGTCAGACAGATGGACCTGATTTTGAACTTCCAAGTTTTCAAGTCACTTCTCAGAGCCTTAGTTACTTCATTTGTCAATTTCGAATAGTTTAGGCTGGCTACTATGGGAATTGTGATAATTAGATTAAAGAATTAATATAAAATGCTTGGTAGTGTCCCTGGAACACAATAAGTGAGTAAGTGAAGTAGCTCAGTCGTGTGTGACTCTTTGTGACCCCATGGACTGTAGCCTACCAGGCACCTCTGTCCATGGAATTTTCCAGGCAAGAGTACCAGAGTGGGTTGCCATTTCCTTCTCCAGGGGATCTTCCTGATTCAGGGATCGAACCCAGGTCTCCTGCATTTCAGGCAGACGTTTTACCTTCTGAGCCACCAGGGAAGATCCTAGAACACAACAGGTATGTAATAAATGATCGATAAGACTGTTAAAATTTATTATTAAATAAATTTTATGTCTTAAATTTCTATCAGGATCAAAATGGCATGGTGTTGCTCATCTATTATAAATTTGTTTATATCATTCAAAGTAATAGTGGATATTTCATATCTATATGCAATTTTCATTATTTTTGGAATTTGCTACACTGAGCAGCATTTTCAACATCCAAAAGGCTGTATTTATTTCTACTGGTTTACTTAAATTTTCAATAAAAATTCTTACTTAATAGAGTACTGAAACAGAAAAAAAAAGACCCCACACTAGGTTTATTATAATGAAAATGGGTGTTTATGAGTGTTTATTTTGTTACTCATTATATATATATATATATATATATATTTATATTTATATATATGTAGAGAGAGAGAGAGAGATAGATTTCTCCATAGAATCCAACAAGTTTGGCAAGCTGTCTATGGAAGTTTATTTTTATGAAGATTGCCACAATTTTGTATGAGTAACTATATAAGACCAGCTTGTGAAAGTCTGTCATATTTTCATTCTTGCCTAAGAGCAAACTAAATGAAGTCAATAAAAAATTCTTAAGCAAGAAGAGTACAATGCCTTTATGGAAAGATGTTTGATTCTTGGCAGAGAAACAACCTGAATTTAGGCTGCCACTTCAACTGAAGTATTGTAAGAAAAAAAAATTATGCATCTGAAATTTCCTCCAAACAATGTAGAATGACAGGAGTTTCAATAAAATCTTACAAAGGTGTGACATATGCCTTAAACTCATGATATAATAGTATCATCATGTCATAGTTTATTCCCCCAAAACAAAAGGCAAAATGTATATTAAGAAGGAGTAGCAGTAATGAAACAAGAATTTCTCATAAGTATCATGTAAATTAGCATTGTTCAAACAATTTTTGAGCTTTCAGTTTTAATCCTTTGCATTCTAATTGACCCTGTCACAATTTGGTCAAATAATTCAGGGTTGAAATTATACTTATTTAAACAGTTATATTAAGTCACTAATTCTAATTCCAAAATTCCTATTAAGTTTGTACTATGCTTTATATACACTGGCGGGCTTCCCAGGTGGCTCATTGGTACAGAATCTGCCTGCCAATGCAGGAGACACAGGTTGGATTCCTAAGTCAAGAAGATCTCCTCCAGGAGAAAGTGGAGTATTCTTCCTTGAAGAATCCCATGGACAGAGGAGCCTGGCAGGCCTTGTCCATAGGGTCGCAAAGTCAGATATGACTGACTGACTGAGCACCATCAGTATATACTGGCACCAAGAATGTGATGGTGAATAAGAAACTTTCTTCCCATAAAGTTTATGTTGCAACAGATAAAAACAATACACAAAGAAGAAATTAGCTCTGATTGTTGCTATATAGAAATTGAAAATAGGTTTCAGTGTTCACAGATGATGACCATAAACAGATTTGAATGGCAAAGAGTTGGTAATCAAGGAAAAAATCAATGGCAAGAACATAACAGACAAAAACAACCTGTCTGATGGGAAGACATGATGGTGGGCACCCATTATTAAGGCACAGAAAAATTATTTTGAGGCCAAAACACAGGAATAAGTTAGAAAGTGGAAGGAGTGAAGTTGCAGAGGTAGACAGGGGTCAGGTCATATAGAGCCTAGGATTTTACTGAAAGTCATTTGAGAGTTTTAAAATTCTCCAATAAGTGATATAATTGATTGATAAGTGATTTAACTTGATTCATACTTTAAAAAAAATGAAGATTGGGGAATGGATTATGAAAGTTCAGTAGAGGACTTTATTCAAAAAAGAAAGCAAGTTAAATAGTCATGACAATAAAAGATAGCAGCTCTGAGTAGAGATGATCATAGTAGGTATGGGGCGATGTGGCTAGATCTTGGGTAGTTTCAGGACTTGCTGATAGGTTAAATATGGGTGCTGAGACATATCGAATCATCTAGGAAACCTTCTAGGTGTTTATTTGGTGCTGTTGCTATTTTCTTAAAATGGGAAAGACAGTGACAAGCAGCCTCAGGATGGTGGTAGAAGTTAACAGTTCTATTTCTTATTCATTTTTTAAGTGTGTATTACCTATTAGAAATACACATGGAAATGTTAAGCTATTAAATATTAAAAAACACGAAGTTCAGAGAAGTGGTCAATACTGAAGAAGTTAATCTGGGAATGAATCATCATCATTTTAGAATGCCAGAAAGCAGGTATGGTGTATGACTGCACTTAATATCTACCACAACAGAGGAAGGATATCTATCCAGTGCCTGGTAAGTCAAGAGTCATCTGTGTATAGAGCTTTGAGACTTTGAACTTTATGTTAAAATCCAACCATTCAGCCTAGGATTCATAAATTTATTGACCATAATGTATGTGAAGCTCTTGCTGCTGAGCCCTGACTAGGTAGCCTCCACCTGGCCTCCTGACTCACATTTATGCTGTTATCTTTAATCTGGTTGATTTTCCATAGATCTTTCCCAGTTTTTCACTGAGTGCTGAATCATAGAGATTTCTCTCTGCCTCTGTTTAAATCATCACATGTGATTTTTCTGGAAGACTGAAATGAATCCAACAAGGTCATGATAATGAAATGAATTTACTAATGAAATACATATGTATGATTGTTACATATACCAGCTAAGCACTCCTTGGCTCTTCAATTTAGAAATATTTTATATTTCTTAAAGTTAAAAACAAAAATTGACCAACTATATCTAAACAATCATTTTCAAAGATTTTAAAACAAGTTTTAAAAATGGATAAATTCATTAAATTAATCCTTTGACTTTTGGCAAATAGGCTGGTAGTAAACTGACTTTCTGGGGCTTCTCTGGTGGCTCAGATGGTAAAGAATCTCCTTGCCAATGCACGAGACCTGGGCTCGATCTCTGGATTAGGAAGATCCCCTGGAGAAGGGAATGGAAACTCATTCCAGTGTTCTTGCCTGGAGAATCCCATGGACAGAAGAGTCTGGTAGGCTACATACAGTTCATGGGGTCACAAAGAATTGGACACAAATGAGCAGCTAACACACACACAGACACAAACTGACCTTCTACAAATTCACCTACAAAAATGTCTATTTCTCATGTGCAATTTACCTTCTAAAGTAGTGAAGTGTGTGCTTTGACTTGATTTTGTAAGGAAAATTAATGTGTAAAAGCTGATAGATTTAGTGTTAAGAGTTATTAAGCTTGTGATTTTTTTAAGTGAAAAATCAGAGGTACTGCTAACCCTACTAAACAGTGTTTCCTACCTTAATAACTGCAGAGAATGCTGAATTTAATTAGAGATTAGTGAATATAAATCCATAATCCTACCCATACAATTCCAAGGACCCTCTGAAATCTATTCACAGATCTAAGATTACAATACCCTGAGAACTTTATACTAAAATTCAAGGCCACCTTGGTATCTATATCTTGGTCCCCTTGATAATCCATGTGGTAAATGGGAAACTATGTTGGACCTCCATGTTTCATAGCTTTTAGTAGGACATCATTTCTCAAATACTGAGAAATTTCTGGGGAAAACAGTCTTACAACAAACAGTACAGTTCTTGGAAATAAAAGGTCCCCAACTATAGCAAACACGGCAACATAAGAAACCGTGACTTCAAACAGGAGTCTGTGAAGTAAAAACAAAAAAAAATTTTAACTTTAGAAATCAACCTTGAAGGATAAATGTAATTTCCTGAGCAATCTTGGTAAGGGGTATCCAAGGAGTATTTGTAAAAGAAAGTCTCACAGCTGATGTAATATCCTGGCAATCTTATTAGGTTGGGTTCAGTTATTACATTTGAACACCAAAGTAAATTGCTCTTCTTCCCACTGATAGTTGGGAAAATGGATTTTGCCAGATATACCTATGCAATTGGCTACTCACTTTTTATTATATAATAATTTTAATCTTCATGAAAACCTTATCCATTCATGCACACTTTAAAACACTAAATAAACTCCAAAAATACCTCAAGAAGTCCTTAAAAAGATCTCTTTGTTCTTAAGAGGTGCCCTACATCACCTCCACGGAATTCTCAGGACTTGGCAGAGTGAAGTATCAAAAGCCACTGTTTGGTAACCAACAGATGTGTTTCTCACTAACTATAATAGAACGAATTTCTAATTTGCTCAGTAAATATTTATAAATGCTTAACACTTAGTGGTTTTTGTGAAAATATAAAATTAAAGTAAACAAAAGAACAAATAACAACATAACTAAACATTCCAACAAGAAATTAGTTGATTCTCTCTGGTAGCTTATAGTATAGAAGAAGAAGAAGAAAGTGTTAGTCACTCAATAATGTCCAATTCTTTGCAACCCCATGGACTGTACCCACCAGCCTCCTCTGTCCATGGAATTATCCAGGAAATAATACTGGAGTGGGTAGCCATTCCCTTCTCAGGTGATCCTCCCAACCCAGGGATTGAACCATCACACTTCTGTCATTACACTTAACTCCTGGTACTTCTGAAGGAATGATTTAATTATTACAGTACCAGGAGTTAAGTGTAATGACAGAAGTATGATGTACAGAGCTTCATGAAAACACAGAGAGGAGGTCACATAAACTAGACTAAGAGGCTTGAAAACTTTTACCAAAAATTATAAATTTAGACTTAAGTTCTGAGGGACAAGCAGGCATTAACTTGCTAAGGAGGAAAGCATTTATGTGCATAGGTCAGCATGTGCAATGTATGAATACACAGAATTACTTGACATGCTCAGAGTAAAAAAATAATTTATAATAGAAATTAAGAGTATTGTTTTTAATTTTTTTATATATAAAATTTAATATAATACAAATTAAGAGTATTTCCAGAGAAGGCAATGGCAACCCACTCCAGTACTCTTGCCTGGAAAATCCCATGGACGGAGGAGCCTGGTGGGCTGCAGTCCATGGGGTCGCTAAGAGTCGGGCACGACTGAGCAACTTCACTTTCACTTTTCCCTTTCATGCATTGGAGAAGGAAATGGCAACCCGCTCCAGTGTTCTTGCCTGGAGAATTCCAGGGACAGAGGAGCCTAGTGGGCTGCCGTCTATGGGGTCGCACAGAGTTGGACACGACTGACGCGACTTAGCAGCAGCAGCAGAAGCGACGCAGCAGCAGCAGCAACAGCGAGAGTATTATATATGTAATAATTGGAGAATCAGACCATCAAGGGCCTTTTGTGTTCAGTGGAACAACTGATACATGTTTGTCCTTTAAGTTTTAGGAAGGACTTAAAAGTCTTTTAAGCACATGAACACATAATTGTATTTATATTTTTTAAGTTTCTCTGAAAGGATATTGGAGTGAGTGAAGATGGATTGGTTGAAGGGAGACCAGTGAAGAAGTTATCATACTAAACCAGGATAGAAGTGGTGATGGGAAGAAATAATCTTGGAAAAGAGAAAGGGAGCCACTTTCAGGAAATAATAGGAAGGAGGAATCTATATGATTAAATAGTTGATGCAATGATGAAGGGAGGAAGGAGGGTGCAATAGATGCAATTCCTAGTTTTCCCACAGAAATAGAAGGTGTGGAGACAAGAAATTGACAAATATGTTTTAAGGAATATAATATGAATTCAACTTTTAATAAGTTGTGTATAAGGTTTGGGGGAACATCAAATTTATTATATGATAGGCAGTCAAATTTATGAAGTAAAACTTAACAGTATAACCAACACTGGAAATAAAATGTTTTATTAGAATGCAATGTGTGTTACATAGATAAAAATACATATTATTTATTTAGATACTTGGAAGAATATATAGTATTACAATATAAAATGGATAATCTTTCAGCATTATATGTGAAGAAAATTTGAAAGGTCATCATGTTTTATATTGGCAATTGCTTCACATTTTGAAGGGTCTTAAAGAAAGGATGAGCTAGGTATGGCAGGACAAGTTGCACCTTCCTTGTAGCCATCAGAAAAAATAGAAACAAAACAGGAAAACACCCACAAAATAGGAAAAGATAATTGATTTGCTGTGTCCAGTGCTAATTTAATACGAGAAAGTTCTCATAATGCAATTTGTTTGCAATGTAATTTTAAAAACAGTTAGTGTCTAAAAGTCTCCCAGAGAAGAACAATGGCAGCAGGACTCTATTATACTGAGACATTTAATGTCAGTTTTAGATGGTGTCTTTTCACTTCCCAACATCTCCGAAATATGGATGCATCTTAATATCAATAACATTTCATACTTGTTCTCTCCTAAAGCGCCAGTTCTTCCAATAGTCTGCAATGTGTCCAAAGTACAACCATTAAAATTCAGGAAAAAGGGTTTTAGTTGTTTGAAAGATACCTCTTAAAGCATAAGGAACAGATAATCAGAGGATAGGGGATTGAATGCTGTGAAAAAATTTTCAAAATACAAGAGCTAAAAGTAGGTTTGCCCTATATTATGTAAGTGCAAGAGCCCAGTACTAGTAATTTAAAACAAAATGATTCTTTTAAAAAATTCTCTATCATCAGTGCTTTGGAGCATCTGGATAAAAAACAGATGTCAATGACACTGAATTTAAAAATTATTGAAAAAGTTGTACTTTGTGAAATTTAGAAACACCATAATCAATTTAACTGGCTTATTTTTTTTCACTTATACATAAAAAATGGTAATTTATAATTTTTCAGAAAATTCTGCATAATTAAATCCAAAATAATTCTCTCAATTACCATAAAATTCTAAAAGTTAAGAAAGCATTGCACCATGGCTTAACTGGCAGTATTTGCTTTTCTTTTTAAAAAATAACATACATTCACAACTTATAGTATTTTAGATAGGTGAAATACTATATCTGGTGCAACAACAAAAAGACAAAAAAAAGAAAAAGAAAATAGAAATTGTTTCTGTAGCTGTAACTCTCTTCTACAAAGTTTTCTTTTTTCCTTTCCTAAAGTGGAAAAGAGAACCAATTAGATGGAAGATCATTCCATAGAGCAAGATGGCTCAACTAATCCTCACCAGCCACCATTTAGACTCTGAAACCTGGAATGATTAACTGTGACTTTTGAAAGTAAACTGACCACACATAAGGATCTGCCTATATGATCACCCAGCAGAGCAAAGAGAGAGGAAAGTGAAAGGATGAGCACAGTAAGGGAGGGAGTAGACGGGTGGAGGTGCGGGGTGGGGAGAGAGTCCTGATTCCCAAGGCATACAAGTTTTCATTATCCTTCTCTGAGCATCTAAATGACATTAAATTGCTCCAGCAGAGCAAAGGCAAGCCTTCAGACCTCTGGAACAACTTCAGACCATGACGTTTTCAAGGTATAATGCAGGCTATACAACCCAGAGTTGACTTTAAAACACGTGAATATTTACCAGGAAGCAGAGCTGTTGCCAGGGTAGGGAGGGTTTTTAAAGTGTGGTTTAAATGCATTAAGGAAACACACATACATAAAATGTCTTGAAACTGACAAATCAATGGAAGAATGTCATGGAAAGCTTGATGGAAACTTCCCTTGAAGTGGTAGATGGTTTAAAAGATAAAAGGAGCTCAATCTTGGTGTATCTGTGGTTTTGGACCCTTAAGTCTTTCGCGTAGTTAAAATGTACAAAGGAAAAACCAAGTATAGTTCCTGGGATCCTAATAGAAGGAGGATAAAAAGCCTTTTTTTCTGTTGCAGTTAGGCAAATATCTGTTCAATGTCATGGAAATATGTGTACTCAGACAAAGATTCAGAAACAATTCTGAATGTTGGCAGGAAACATTTATCGCATTGGTACCTTTGTATTCAAACTCCTTCACTTTTGTGATATAACACATTGCTTATTGGAATATTTATGCTGGTACAATTATCCAGGTAATGGTGTGAAAATTATAAGACAAAATTCTAAAAAGCAAATAATGCAATAAAAATGCATTCAAAGCACAGTCACATTGTTTATTAATTTTCTATTGCTGGCTAAGAAACCACAACGCATTTAACGGCTTTAAAACAATACCTGTTTATTAGCTCACAGTTCTGTAGGTCAGAAGTGTGGACACAGTGTTACTGGAGTCCCTGCTTAAGGTCCCACAGGTTGAAAATCAAGATGTCAAGCAGCCACATTCTCAGTAGAATCTTGCAGTCTTCTTTCAGTTTGATGGCACAAATTAGTTCCTTATGGTTGTCAGAGTCAGGTCCCTATTGCATTGCCTATTGTGAGATGGACATCACTTTCATCTCTGAGAGTTCACATGCTCTCTCCATCTTCAAAACCAGCAATGGAGAATCTCCTCTCACACTTCACATCTTTTTAGCTGGGGAAAGCCAAGATCCTTTTAAGGGCTCACAGGATTGGATTAGTCTCTGGCAGGACATTCTCCCTGTATAACATCAATTGATTTGGGACCGTTTAATTACATTCTGAAAAGTCTCAACACAGTAGCAGTCTTACTTGAGTTAGATTGACTGGTAGGAGACGTGTATTTTCAAGAGAATGGGAATCTTAGGTCATAATTCTATGACAGACAAGCAGATATAGTGACATTTAGGCATTTGGAAATGCAGTGAATTACCTAAAAAGCACCATGAAATTAAAAGATGCTTGCTCCTTGGAAGGAAAGTTATGACCAACCTAGACAGCATATTAAAAAGCAGAGACATTACTTTGCCAACAAAAGTCCATCTAGTCAAAGCTATTATTTTTCCAGTAGTTATATATGGATGTGAGAGTTGGACTCTAAAGAAAGCTGAGTGCCAAGGAATTGATGCTTTTGAACTGTGGTGTTGGAGAAGATTCTTGAGAGTCCCTTGGACTGCAAGGAGATCCAACCAGTCCATCCTAAAGTAAATCAATCCTGAATATTCACTAGAAGGACTGATGCTGAAGCTGAAACTCCAATACTTTGGCCACCTGATGTGAAGAAATGACTCACTGGAAAAGACCCTGATGCTGGGAAAGATTGAAGGCAGGAGGAGAAGGGGACAACAGAGGATGAGATGGTTGGATGGTATCACTGACTCAATGGACATGAGTTTGAGTAGGCTCTGGGAGTTGGTAATGGGCAGGGAAACCTGGCATGCTGCAGTCCATGGGGTTGCAAAGAGTCAAACACAACTGAGCAACTGAACTGAACTGAACTGAACCTAAAAAGGATGCAGGTTGGGAATTTCTGAGCTCTTCCCCTTTACTAGAAATGTCTTGGCAGATTTCATCTCTCACCCTTCAACGTTGTTGCCTTCCATTTTTAACTTGAAGCAGGTCTTGATAAACCTTACATCTTTCTCAAATATAATGGGTATCTGGTAGGTATAGCTTGTTAACATAAGAGTACACAGTTAATCAAGAATGGGACTTAACCAGTAACACCCAGCCTGGCATAGAACATCACTGATCTTGTCTGTGTTCAAAGAATTGCTATAATCATAGCTAAGTTTCTGATACAGTCTGCCCTCTGTATCCGTTGGTTCTGCATTTGCGGATTCAACCAACTGCAAACTGAAAATATTTGAAAAAATAAACCCAGAAACTTCCAAAAATTAAAATTTGAATCTTTCATTTATGGCAACTGTTTACATAACATTTACATTGTATCTACAACTATTTATTATAAATAGCATTTACATTGTATTAGGTATTAACATGGCTTCCCAGGTGGCATTAGTGGTAAAAAATAAACCCTCTTGCCAATGCAGGAGACATGAGACATGGGCTCGATCCCTGAATCAGGAAGATGCCCTGGAGGAGGGAATGACAACCCACTCCAGTATTCTTGCCTGGAGAATCCCATGGACTGAAGAGCATGGGGGGCTGCAGTCCATGGGGTCACAAAGAGTCAGACATGACTGAAGCAACTTAGCATATTACACAACACAGGTATCAATATTAAAAGCAATCTAGGGATGATTTAAAGTATGATTCAGTAACCATTACTGAAGCTGTGCTCCTTTAAGGGATGAATTTGTCTACTAAAGAGATTGTTTTCACCACTGAAATTTCCTCCTGAGATTTTCTTACCATATTTATGGCATCATAAGACCTTTGCTAAAGCACCCAGTTTTCTTCTCTTACCTCTTCTCTATCAAAACAGAGTCAAAGTATATGTTCTCACATCAGTAATTTGCATCTCAGTCTCAACTAAAAGCTATATAGAGTATTTTCACTTTATGTTGTACCTTGTACTCATGAAATAGTATGTCATTTAAAATTAATTTACTGATAGCAGGATATTAACATATGAAAATCACTTGAAAAGTATTTTGAATCATTATTACTAACACATTGATTGCCTATTCTAAGGCACTATATTAAAACCTTTAAGCTAGCAACTTGTTTAATCCTCAAGCTTCCCCTGTGTCTCAGAGGTAAAGAATCTGCTTGCAATGCAGGAGATTCAGGAGACACAGGTTGGATCCCTGGGTTAGGAAGCTCCCCTGGAGGAGGAAATGACTGCCTTCCCCAGTATTCTGGCTGGGACAATCCCATGACAGAGGAACCTGGTGGGCTACAGTCCATGGGGTTGCAAATAGTCAAGACACGACTGAGCAGTTGATCACACTGTCACATTATTTTCATCCTCACGATGTATAAGGTGGTTATTATAACTGCACAATTTTAACAACAAGAAAACTGAAGTATATAGAAATAAATGTTAAGGAAATTTATCAATGTAATATAGTCAGTTAAGAATATGACCCTAGATAACTTGATTTTATTGATTGCTATACTAACTGCCTTCCACAAAGGATACCATTCAGTAAGTATGAATATGTATATGGGCAAAAGGAAAATTTCCCTCCTGAAGTATGAGTTCCCTTTGCCAAATTCTGCCACTGTGATCAGTGGTTTTCCCCTCTTTGAGGCATGTGTGTATCCTATACATGCAAACATATATAAAATCAAAATGACTGTGCATGAGATATTTAGCACAATTAGGAGGCAATAACATGCATCTTCCTTTTTTCATGTGTAAAATAATACTGGAGATCTGAGTATATTAATTTGGTGTTTGGGGACTCATTTAGTATACAAAATGCATACTGAACCATGAGACTAAAAAAATCACTGTCTCCTCTGCTTCATAACTGGCTCCAAGATCTATGATAAGTCTGAAGCTTTACCATACATGCAAGCCAAGCAGTTGGCCAGTTTTATGGGTACTGCCAGAAAACATGAGTCTCTTGGATCAGAGACAGCTTAATTTTTATGTCAGTTCCCACTGTTCCCAGTTCCCAAGGGGCCAATGTACAAAGACCTAGGTGGAAGTGGCAACAAAGTAGCTTTGCATTACAGCTTGCTGCTGTTGCTAAATCACTTCAGTTGTGTCGGACTCTGTGTGACCCCATAGACGGCAGCCCACCAGGCTCCTCCGTCCTTGGGATTCTCCAGGCAAGAACACTGGAGTGGGTTGCCATTTCCTTCTCCAATGCATGAAAGCAAAAAACAAAAGTGAAGATGCTCAATCGTGTCCAACTCTTCGCGACCCCATGGACTGCAGCCTACTAGGCTCCTCCATCCGTGGGGTTTTAGAAGTATTAAATTCAAGGAACTCAAAAGTTTTACTATGAATTGCAAACAAATTTGCCTGACCTTTACTCTGGAGGAGGCACTCAATTTCTTAAAGTTATTCTACATACAAATGTTCTTAAAACAATGGTCCAGAGGCAAAAGGCAGTTAGGGCCTTGACTTGCAAGCCAAACAAAACTGACAAAATCATAAAGAACCATCACACAAACTCACTAGTTGTGGAGCTTTGGTGTATCACTTAATCCTTCTGAGCTTGGTAATCTGTAAAACAGTAGTACCAGACATTTATTTGTCTAAGGATGAACTATAATAATGTATTTTAAATCACATTGTGAACTGCAAAATACTCCAAACAAATGTTACAGTTGTTATTCTGATCATCCTTGAAATCAAATATATAAGCGCTTTTCTATGGTCAGCAAGTACATGACGGATTGGATGGATATTAACTTTAGTAATATTTTAGGACATGTTCAGCTGGCCATAATACCAATTAAGTCTGAGTGAGAGATTTTGGATTGTTTGGGACCCAACCCAGGGAAAGTTATATTAAAATTCAATGAATTACAAGGGAAGATGTTAATTCATGATTAGAAAAATAAATCCAACTCCTAAAAAGAAAGCAGGACATATTTTTATCCTGAAAAATGCCTGGGTGTTTTCAGAATTTGATTAAGTGTTTCATACCAGTTACAATAATATGAAAAAGAGCTTAACTAGCATATGGAGACATAAAGATGACTTGAATAAATAAAACCACCCAGCTGATTGTATCTCTACATAAAAGAAGGGCTCTTACTAATAACTTAAAAGTCTAATTTTGTGTGAAAAATACTGCTTAATTTTCTAACAGGTTAAACCTAAAAATATTTAATGTTTATTTAATATATTGTTGCACATATTGGATTAGTATTTAAACCTATATCTTCATTTAATAGATTGCCATTTTTAGTGCCCATAGTTATAAATTTAAAGTTCTTTCTTTAAGGAACTTATTAATAAAATAAGGTTTATTGAGTTATATTTTTAAGTTAAATGTTTCTCTGGGTTTATTTTCCTATGGGATAAGTAAAAAATTAAATTTGATTTGTTCACTTATCAAATGAATAAGGTGCACTGTTAACATAGAAAGCAGTTAATTTCTTTCTCCTTCTATTGCTGACTACTTAATCCTTAAGAAAGATAGTAAAAAAGCTTTCTTTAAGTATAATAAATTCCAGATTTTATAAAATCCCCAGAAGCTTTTAAAAAATGTTTCAAAAGCTTTAAGATGTGTCCTGTCCCCAACCCCAACAGGAAATTCTGACAATAGTTAAATATATTCATCATATGTGGAGTACAAGAAATATGATTATGATGCATCAGTGTTGAAAAAATTGTACAGAGGTAAAAAACGCATTACTCTTTTTGTTCAATTTACAGGCTAATCAGACACAAAGCTAAGTTGTGAAAGACATGAAACAAAGAGCAAATGGGATTTGTGTGTGTGTGTGTGTGTGTGTGTGTGTGTATCTTTGTGCGTGATGCCAGACCAAAAAGACTAGAGTAAGTAATTAAAATAAAATGGAGAGGTATCATTTTTTATAGTTTTTATTTTATTGTACTGGGGATATAGCACATGTAAAAAATGTTATATATACATACAATTTAAATAATAATAATAACCCAGATAACTACCACTCAAAAAATAGAATTTTGCCAATACCAGAGAAGTCCTTATGGTCCTCTGTAATAGAATTTGATCACTTTCCAGCATACTCTTGAATATTTTGTTAATCAATTCTTTGTTTTTCTATAATATTATGTATATATATTTCCTTAAAAAACTACTATCTGTATTTTAATTTTTCAATTTCAATGAATGGGATTATTTTGTATACATTCTTTTTATTTCCCTCTTTATACATTTTTTGAGATTCATCTAGATGATGCATTTAGTTGCAGTTTATTCTTTTCACTGTTGAATGTTAATCCAATGTGAGATTGTACAGCAAGTCATTTATATCAATATACTGAACTGATGATTGTTTGTTGGTTGGTTGTTTTGGCTGTTGCCAGCTTTGGGAGCACTTTCAGTCATTCATTATTATGAGCACACTGCAGGTTTTCGTACATGACTCCTGGAACACATATGCAGTGATTCAGTCTTACACTTGAAGACCTATACTTAAGAGGGAATTGATGGCTCATAAGGGCTTCCCAGGTGGCGCTAGTGGTAAAGAACCCACCAGCCAATGCAGGTAGGCATAAGAGACGCAGGTTCTATCTTGGGATTAGAAAGATCCCCTTGGAGGAGGGCATGGCAACGCACTCCAGAGTTCTTACCTGGAGAACCCATGGACAGAAGAGCCTGGCATCACACAGAGTTGGACAGGACTGCAACAACTTACCATGCAAGGTATATGTATCATCATTTTAATTAGTTTTTTTCAGTTTTCCAAAGAGCCTGAAGTAAATGTGAACTCTTTGATCCTTCTTACATTGCTGATGGGAATATACAATGGTGTGTGTGTGTATGTGTGCATGTTAGTTGCTCAGTCATGTCTGACTCTTTGCAACCCCATGGACTGTAGCGTGCCAGACTCCTCCATCCATGGAATTCTCCAGGCAAGAATACTGAAGTGGGTAACCATTCGCTTTTCCAGGGGATCTTCCCAACCCAGGGATTGAACCCAACTCTCCCTCATTGCAGGCAGATTCTTTACTGTCTGAGCCACCAGGGAAGCCCCTAAATGGTACAGACACTTACAGAATGTTTACAGCACTTTCTCAGCTTTTACTATATGAATCAGCAATCACACACATGGCCATTTATTACAGAGATATGAAAACTTACATTGACACAATACATAGGAAAATACCAATACATGAATGTATTAGCAACTTTATTTATAATAGAAAAGTTCTAACAATAGCCCAAATGTCCTTCCTTTGGTGAATGTATAGACAAACTCTGATACATCCATACCTGGAATCCATATGTTCTACACATGGAACACCACACACCACTAAAAAACAATAAAATATCAAATAAGTCTAACAACCTGAATGGACCTGAAAAATTATTCTTAGTGAAAAATGTCAGTCTCAAAATGCTTCATGTTGTACTGGTCTCATTATATAACATTCTTGAAATGGAAAAACAATGTAAAGATGGAGAACATATTCATGATTTCCAGGGGCCAGGTAGAGTGTGTATGTGTGTGTGATGAGGTTACAGATACAAGTACAAAAAAATAGCATGCTAGAGCTGTTTTGTGGTGACAGGACCATTTGGCACCTTGATTTGGGTGGTGGTTATATAAATCTATACTTGTGATAAAACTGCACAGAATTGTATATTCACAGAAATTAATGCAGATTTTAAAATGGTGAAAAGACTATATTCTGGTTAGCACTGAGGTGCCATTTCTTGGTTTTGATGTTATACAACAGCTGTGTAATATGCCTCTACTGGGGAAAGGTGGATAAAGAGTATATGAAAATCTGCACTATTTATGCAACTTTCTTTGAGTAATGCTTCAAAATAAAAAGGCTTTATGCCTATCACAGTTAACTAAAGAATAATTTTTTTAATTCTGGCGTGATTTTTAATTTTGTGTGCATGTGTATGTGTGTGTCTCAGGGAAAGCAATCAACATATACTATTTACAAAATGTTCTTGTCCCCTATTAGCCAATATAGACTGTTGATAGTATGCATATTCCTGTGTGTCCATTTACATACACTTACAATCCAACAGTTTCTCTACCAGAAATACATGAAAGCTAACATCCATTTATTTGTGTTTAAAAATTAAGCTACCAACATTACTCTAAATTATGCCTTGGTCACTGAACTCACTCTTTAAAGTATATAGGTGATATGACTATAGTCAGCTGTTCTGTACCACTCACAGAATTATTTCCTTACTTGTCTTTTGATTTTTTACATTACATTTGCAAAGAAACAAAGTTTTTTTTAATTCATTTAGAATATATGAACCAGGAGAGTATTTGAGGAGAAATTACTAATCACACAGTCCAATGTACACAAGTTGCTGGTATGAGCTTTTTTTCTGAGAACAGAATTGAAGTGAGAGGAATTAGAAAAGAACAAGAGGCTCCAGGAAAAGTAAGGAAGTGAAAAGTGGTGGAGACAGTTGGTGCTGACAGAGGTTTTTTTGATGGAAGCTTAAGTACTGCTTCCAATCTCCCCGTGGTTGAACCAGGTGGTACAGATTAGTGGTTTAATGCATTGTTCTAAGTGTCAAACCATTCAGGCCATTGCTCAGGATCCAAATCCAAAAAGGGGCCTTAAAATCACTCAAATGTAAACGAAGAGAGACTATGCTTACCAGATCCTTTTTAGGTAGAAGAGTTATATGAGGTTGGGGAATTCTTTGATAATTTATTTAAGCATGGGAGTAAAGAACTGGGAAGGCACCAAGTATCAATTGAGCATCATTAAACTGCCTTCTAAGAAATGGACCCCATTAACTACAGGATTATTTGCTTTGCCAAGTACAATGTGGGAGTAGGGGAGACTTGTTTGAGAAAATGGGAAGAGACTGATCACACCCTCCAATTAGCCGCCTTCCTTCCTTTTCTGCTACAAAGCAGTCAACTTTCTACTAGAATACAATAAACACCAAAAGCATATTGCTTTGAAGGACTGACGATTTATTAGCTTGCCTGGGGCATCCACATGTCTGTTTAGCCCTAGTGGCATATACACATTATATGTGTGTGGCCACATAATCACAAACATGCACAAATGCACAGAAAGTAGTCCTTCCAGCTGAAGAGAATACTGCTGACAATGCAATAACGCTCCTGAAAATGGTGCTTTGGGATTTCACACCCTCACTCTCACTTGGGCTTCCTCCTCCAGATCTAACTGTACTCCTGAGTACTGGCACAGAAATATGCCACATATATATATACACAAAACATTTATATCAGCCTAGAATTCAGTATTCTTTATCACACTGGAAACATGCCATATGGCAAAAAGACTTGGTGCTTATACAACAGAATTCTTTCCGACCTTCCCTCTTCCCTTAGTGTAAGATTACATTCATTTATTTGCTTGTAAAAAACCATGTAACTCTGTCCACTATAAGTTGGCAAGCCATTCCAACCATGCAAAGCACAGATAAGTAAATTTCAGACCAATTGTTGATGGCTAAATTCATCTTTTCTTTACAGAAAAGGCAATCCATATTTCTCTTTTTCCTTGACAGAAAACTGTACACACTTGTGTATGGGAATAATGAGGTCTTTTATTGAAGACTGTCATGAATAAACATTCAAAAACTATTTCTATGCTCAGTGGCTGGGGTTTTTACTTTTTCCTTTTACTTCGTTGCAGTTTTCTTGAAATTATATATATATGTGTGTGTGTGTGTGCATGTGTGCGTGTGTGTGTCTGCGCATGCGTTGTCACTTTAGTCATGTCCAATTCTTTGTGACCCTGTGGGCTGTACCCCACCAGGCTCCTCTGTCCATGGGGATTCTCCAAGCAAGAGTACTAGAGTGAGTAGCCATGTCCTCCTTCAGGGGATCTTTCCAATTCAGGGATCGAAGCTGCGTCTCTTATATGTCCTGTGTTGGCAGGCTGGGTCTTTACCACTAGCGCTACCTGGGAAGCCCATATAAATGAATATATATATATATATATATATATATATATAATTATTTATAATTGATATGATATGTGTATAATTAATTTAGTATGTATAATATTTATGTTGAAGATAGTTGTGCATAAACATTTTAGAATATTTCTATTCTTAGTGCTTCATAGTTTCTATTTTTCTTTTAACTTGGTTGCATTTTGTCTTGAGATTTCCTATATGTGTATATAAACATAATTATATTAACATATTGGAGAAGGCAATGGCACCCCACTCCAGTACTCTTACCTGGAAAATCCCATGGATGGAGGAGCCTGGTAGGCTGCAGTCCATGGGGTCACTAAGAGTCGGACACAACTGAGCGACTTCACTTTCACTTTTCACTTTCATGCATTGGAGAAGGAAATGGCAACCCACTCCAGTGTTCTTGCCTGGAGAATCCCAGGGGTGGGAGAGCCTGGTGGGCTGACGTCTATGGGGTCACACAGAGTTGGACACGACTGAAGTGACTTAGCAGTAGCAGTATATTAACATATATAGTATAATATAGTATAGCATATATAGCATAATATGTTAATATAAATACACTAGAATTATAACCAGACTCAATCTTAAAAGAAAGAGGTAATATACATTTAACTGATTTTGGAGAAAAGAGAGGCTGAGAGTGAAATTTGTTTCCTCTTTTTTCTACTAACTTGAAAATGCTCTTAAAAATGAAGTT
The DNA here is from genome assembly GCF_027580195.1 of Bos mutus. Taxonomy (NCBI): domain Eukaryota; kingdom Metazoa; phylum Chordata; class Mammalia; order Artiodactyla; family Bovidae; genus Bos; species Bos mutus. The sequence continues at coordinate 84,125,275 of NC_091620.1, read as the reverse complement.
ATTTTCGTTTGGTAGTTAAAGTTTCAAATACAACTTAAAAAAATCCTTAATAAAATTCTAGCTATCAGAATCAAACAACACATTAAAAAGATCATACACCATGACCAAGTGGGCTTTGTCCCAGGGATTCAAGGATTCTTCAATATCTGCAAATCAATCAATGTTACACACCACATTAACAAATTGAAAAATAAAAGCCATATGATTATCTCAATAGATGTAGAGAAAGCCTTTGATAAAATTCAACATCCATTTATGATTAAAACTCTCCATAAAGCAGGAATAGAAGGAACATACCTCAACATAATAAAAGCTATATATGACAAACCCACAGCAAACATTATCCTCAATGGTGAAAAATTGAAAGCATTTCCCCTAAAGTCAGGAACAAGACAAGGGTGCCCACTTTCACCATTACTATTCAACATAGTTTTGGAAGTTTTGGCCACAGCAATCAGAGCAGAAAATGAAATAAAAGGAATCTAAATTGGAAAAGAAAAAGTAAAACTCTCACTGTTTGCAGATGAGATGATCCTCTACATAGCAAACCCTAAAGACTCCACCAGAAAATTACTAGAGCTAATCAATGAATATAGTAAAGCTGCAGGATATAAAATCAACACACAGAAATCACTTGCATTTCCTATACCCTAATAATGAGAAAATAGAAAGAGAAATTAAGGAAACAATTCCATTCACCATTGCAATGAAAAGAATAAAATACTTAGGAATATCTCTACCTAAAGAAACTAAAGACCTATATATACAAAACTATAAAACACTGATGAAAGAAATCAAAGAGGGCACTAATAGATGGAGAAATATACCATGTTCATGGATCGGAAGAATCAATATAGTGAAAATGAGTATACTACACAAAACAATCTATAGATTCAATGCAATCCCTATCAAGCTACCAACAGTATTCTTCACAGAGCTAGAACAAATAATTTCACAATTTGTATGGAAATACAAAAAACTTCGAATAGCCAAAGCAATCTTGAGAAAGAAGAATGGAACTGGAGGAATCAACCTGCCTAACTTCAGGCTCTACTACAAAGCCACAGTCATCAAGACAGTATGGTACTGGCACAAAGACAGAAATATAGATCAATGGAACAAAACAGAAAGCCCACAGATAAACCCACGCACCTATGGACATCTTATCTTTGACAAAGGAGGCAAGAATATACAATGGAGAAAAGACAATCTCTTTAACAAGTGGTGCTGGGAAAACTGGTCAACCACTTGGAAAAGAATGAAACTAGAACACTTTCTAACACCATACACAAAAATAAACTCAAAATGGATTAAAGATCTAAACATAAGACCAGAAACAATAAAACTCCTAGAGGAGAAACATAGGCAAAACACTCTCTGACATACATCACAACAGGATCCTCTATGACCCACCTCCCAGAATATTGGAAATAAAAGTAAAAATAAACAAATGGGATCTAATTAAAATTAAAAGCTTCTGCAAAACAAAAGAAACTATAAGCAAGGTGAAAAGACAGCCTTCAGAATGGGAGAAAATAATAGCAAATGAAGCAACTGACAAACAACTAATCTCAAAAATATACACACAACTCCTGCAGCTCAATTCCACAAAAATAAACGACCCAATCAAAAAATGGAACAAAGAACTAAATAGACATTTCTCCAAAGAAGACATATAGATGGCTAACAAACACATGAAAAGATGCTCAACATCACTCATTCTCAGAGAAATGCAAATCAAAACCACAATGAGGTACCATTTCATGCCAGTTAGAATGGCTGCAATTCAAAAGTCTACCAGCAATAAATGCTGGAGAGGGTGTGGAGAAAAGGGAACCCTCTTACACTGTTGGTGGGAATGCAAACTAGTATAGCCACTATGGAGAACAGTGTGGAGATTCCTTTAAAAACTGGAAATAGAACTGCCATATGACCCAGCAATCCCACTGCTGGACATACACACTGAGGAAACAAGAATTGAAAGAGACACGTGTACCCCAATGTTCATTGCTGCACTGTTTATAATAGCCAGGACATGGAAGCAACCTAGATGTCCATCAGCAGATGAATGGATAAGAAAGCTGTGATACATATACACAGTGGAGTATTACTCAGCCATTAAAAAGAATACATTTTAATCAGTTCTAAGGAGGTGGATGAAACTGGAGCCTATTATACAGAGTGAAGTAAGCCAGAAAGAAAAACACCAATACAGTATACTAATGCATATATATGGAATTTAGAAAGATGGTAATGACAACCCTGTATGTGAGACAGCAAAAGAGACACAGATGTATAGAATAGTCTTTTAGGTTCTGTGGGAGAGGGAGGTGGGGGATGATTTGGGAGAATGGCATCAAAACATGTATAATATCATATAAGAAATGAATAGCCAGTCCAGGTTCGATGCAGGATACAGGAAGCTTGGGGCTGGTGCACTGGGATGACCCAGAGGGATGGTATGGGGAGGGAGGTAGGAGGGGGGTTCAGAATGGGGAACACATGTACACCTGTGGCAGATGCATGTTGATGTATGGCAAAACCAATAGAATAGTGTAAAGTAAAAATAAAATAAAATAAAAAATCTCTAAATGCACACCTAGGTATTACTGGCCAGTCATTTATCTGGTCATTCCACATACTGAACACTTTAAATCCTGAATAGAAATACAGACAGGAGAAGGAGATGGCACCCCACTCCAGTACTCTTGGCTGGAAAATCCCATGGATGGAGGAGCCTGGTAGGCTGCAGTCCATGGGGTCGCGAAGAGTCGGACATGACTGAGCAACTTCACTTTCACTTTCATGCATTGGAGAAGGAAATGGCAACCCACTCCAGTGTTTCTTGCCTGGAGAATTCCAGGGAGGAGGGAGCCTGGTGGGCTGCCGTCTATGGGATTGCACAGAGTCGGACACAACTGAAGAGACTTAGCAGCAGCCCCAGCAGAAATACAGACATGGCTCTTGCGAAATGTATGATTTAGTAAATAAAAAAGTTATTAAGTAGACAGACACAAATAAATACACATGTAATTGTAGTTATAAAGGGCTTCCTAGGTGGCTTAGTGGTAAAGAACCTGTCTGCCAATGCAGAAAACATGAGTTCAATTTCTGGGTTGGTAAGATCCCCAGGAGAAGGAAATAGCAAACCCACTCCAGTATTCTTACCTGAAGAATCCCATGGACAGAGGAACCTGGTGGGCTGCAGTCCATGGGGCTGCAAAGAGTCAGACACAACTGAAGGACTGAGCATGTACTTATAACTATAATAACTGCTATGATAGAAAAGCATAAGCAATTTGGTTCCACATTGTAATAACTGCCCTTTCTCTTATTTCAAACATTTCATGTTCTATTACAATTAAAATTTAGCTTCTTAGATATATTTGTCTATTGGGAAATATCATGTTTCTTTATAAATTAAAAGTCTAGGTCTCTCAGTTTTATTATGAGTTATAAAATCATAAATTTACATCTTATGTTTATGAAAAAGTAACACATTTTAGTATAGTGCATGTACTAGTAAATACAATAGACTTTTCTTCACTGATAGTATTTAAGCCCACCCCATTTCTGTATGCTGCTCTTTCTGCCAACATGATCTAATATAAGGTAGTAGTAAAGAATCAAATGTACAGGCTTACAAATTCTGGAGGTAGATCCATTTAAAAAACAAATAAAATGCCATTATTATAGGGTATTATTTATTAGTTTTTCTAAATAAATCCAATAATGTGTCACACAAATGTTTGAGCTTCCAAAATTGTGCAGTCATATATTTCCAGTTTAATACATTGCAAGTCAATGTATTTATTGGATTTGAGTTCCAGTAAACTCTCACTACTAAATTTCCTTGGCTTCAGAAAATTAATCACTAAAGACCATAGGAATTATATATAGTTTGTATATATCAAATGGTAGCTCTGCAAATTTGTTTGGGCTTATTTAGATTTTGTTGCTATGTATGATAAATAATTAAAAGATAACTGGATTATTTCTAAATCCTTCTAAGACATGTGTGTATTATTGTAACAAATCAACTTAAAAATCAGCTTAATTTTCATAATGATTTTCCAATAATGATGCCAAAGCTTTAACACCAGTGTTCTGAGGCACATGCATTCCTGGATTCCTTTGGCAGACGTTGCCACAAAACTTTGATTGAATCTAAGTCTAATATATTTACTTAAGTGGAACCTGTATTTCTATTCAAATACAACTTACGCCTGTATTTCTATTAACTAGATGCATTTAAAAATACATGTATGACATAATTGAAAAATGTACATCCCTTTGCAACACTTGAAATAAAAATTATCAATTACTTGATAGCTGCCTTTCAATTCTTAGCAGTGTTTTGTTATATATTTTGACTTATAGCTTGAGTGATACATGAAGAAAATGAGGTCTAGAGATATTAAGAAACTGACCACATCTGCTTAGTAGCTAACTAGTTGTATAGTCAAACATATAATCACATGCTCCAGGATCCTAACTTACTATCTTTGAACTATGCTATACAACATTATTAAAGATAATCACTTTCAAGAACTGTACCTTTTATAATCCACAACACTCTCTGTCATTCTTCATATCCCAACCATAAATATCACACGTAAGATACAGGAAAATGACAAGTTACAATGAATTTTGAAATAACCTTATATTTTCTTATGAAAGTTTGCAGTTTAGTTTTCTTTAAAGAAAATTATTCCATTTGTGGTTTTTCTAAAAGGGAATGAATGCAATTGTTTTCTTGCTGCCAGAGTGGCCCATCTAAACATTACTGTTCCAAATAGAACAAATTACATATTCAAAAATTCAAGTAAAAGTCCCATATAAAGGTTAATTATTTGTGTGCCATCCCTTGTGGAAGGAGGCATTCTTTTGCTTAGAATACATATTTAATATTCTATGAATAATTTAGATATGTGAGTCCTGCAGGGGTTGGAAAGCTAGCTTATTTGTTCATTTTTAAACTATAAAGTATTCTATGTGTTCCAAAAACAATTAGAATTAGTTTTGTTCTTTCTAGTAATTGAGTTTGAGATTTGGACTCTATATTTATTTTACTTTCTAAAAAGAAGTATGTTTCTGGTTGATTTAATACAGTTTTTTTAATATTATGAGTATATGTGAGTTTATATTTTCTATATTTCAATTTAATTAATAGTAAACTCTTAAAATGTCTTTATATGACAAATTAACTTTTCTAAACATCTTTAAAAAAATAAAGAAAAATTTTACAGGAAACTTTGGATCTTATGTTTAATGGAGAAGTCTGTATAAAAAATACAGCAAAAGCACATAAGAAAGAAAAAGCAAACATTTTCTATGTAAAACCCAAAGGAATAGTTGCTTTTCCCAGATCACAAGTCTGATTACAAGAGTATTCACATGGATTTCTCAGATTTTAGTGTCAGACCATTCTTATATTTTTATTGATTGTTCGTCTGTAACTAACTTTGTAAAAGAAAGTATTTTATAACCTAAAAGTTTATTAAATTATATATCATTACATTGTTTATTACATTATATTATACATTTATTTTAATACATATTTTTCCCTGGCAACTGAATGCAAATTACTTTTGAATAGTGTTTGTCATACTCTTTTATATGTTTTCAGCACTTATGATATTGACAAGTACAAAATATTCAATTAACTCACTTCTTTAGTTTCTTTTTTATATCTTTTAAAGACTTTATTTCTTTTTAGAAGTTTTATGTTTACTCCAAAATTGAGATGAAGGTACAGATATTTCCCATGTATTGGGTTGGCCAACCAGTTTGTTTGGGTCTTTCCATAACATCTTTTGGAAAAACTCAAACGAAACCATTTGCCAACCCAATACTTTTTATTAATATATTACCCCATTATCAACATCACTCACCAGGATGGTACTTTTTTTTTTTTTTTTACCAAGGATGAAACTATACTGATACATCACCCAAAATTCAAAATTTACCCAAGGGTTCGCTTTTGGTGTTGTACACTGTACAGGTTTGAACAAATGCACAATGACATATATCCATCATTATTCTATACAGAGTTTATTTTCAGTGCCCTAAAAATCGTTTGTGCTCTATGTATTCATTTCTCCCTCCCCTTCCTGATCTCAGCTAACGATTAATCCTTTTATTGTCTTCAGAATTTTGCCTTTTCCAGAATGTCATATAATTGAAATCATATAGTGTGTAGCCTTTTCAGATTGGCTTCTTTTGCTTAGTAATATACATTTAAAGTTTATTCACATCTTCATGGCTTGAAAGCCCATTTCCTTTTATTGCTAAATTATACTCCATTATTTGTATATCAGTTCAGTTCAGTTGCTCAGTCATGTCCAACTCTTTGTCGGACATGGACTACAGCATGCCAAGCCTCCCTGTCCATCACCAGCTCCCACAGCTTACTGAAACTCATGTCCATTGAGTCGATGATGCCATCCAACCATCTCATCCTCTGTCTTCCCCTTCTCCCACCTTCAATCTTTCCCAGAATCAGGGTCTTTTCAAATGAGTCAGTTCTTCACATAAGGTGGCCAAAGTATTGGAGTTTCAGCGTCAGCGTCAGTCCTTCCAATGAACATTCAGGACTGATTTATTTAGGATGGACTGGTTGGATCTCCTTGCTATCTAAGGGACTCTGGATTATTTATACCCTGGATTATTTATCCATCACCTACTGAAAGACATCCTGGTTGCTTCCAAGTTTTGGCAACTACAGATAAAGGCATTATAAACATCCATATGCAGATTTATGCATGGGTATGTTTTCAAATCCTTCCAATAAAACACCAAGAAGTGTGACTGCTAGATCCCATGCCAAAAAGTATGTTAATTTTGTATGAAATAACAAACTGTCTTATAAAATGGTTGCAACATATCGCATTCCCATAAGCAATGTATAAAATTTCCTATTTTCCACATCCTTGCCAAATTTGCTATTGTCAGTGCTAAATTTGGGTGATTCTAATAGGTGTATAGAGGTGTCTCTTTGTTTTATTTATATTTCTCTTATGACATATGCAGGTCAGGAAGCAACAGTTAGAACTGGACATGGAACAACAGACTGGTTCCAAATAGGAAAAGGACTACATCAAAGCTGTATATTGGCACTCTGCTTATTTAACTTATATGCAGAGCACATCATGAGAAACGCTGGGCTGGAAGAAGCACAACCTGGAATCAAGATTGCCGGGAGAAATATCAATCACCTCAGATATGCAGATGACACCACCCTTATGGCAGAAAGTGAAGAGGAACTCAAAAGCCTCTTGATGAAAGTGAAAGAGGAGAGTGCAAAAGTTGGCTTAAAGCTCAACATTCAGAAAACTAAGATCATGACATCTGGTCCCATCACTTCATGGGAAATAGAAGGGGAAACAGTGGAAACAGTGTCAGACTTTATTTTTGGGGGCTCCAAAATCACTGCAGATGGTGACTGCAGCCATGAAATTAAAAGATGCTTACTCCTTGGAAGGAAAGTTATGACCAACCTAGATAGCAGCATATTCAAAAGCAGAGACATTACTTTGCCAACAAAAGTCCATTTAGTCAAGCCTATGGTTTTTCCAGTGGTCATGCATGGATGCGAGAGTTGGACTGTGAAGAAAGCTGAGCACCGAAGAATTGATGTTTTTGAACTGTGGTGTTGGAGAAGACTCTTGAGAGTCCCTTGGACTGCCAGGAGATCCAACCAGTCCATTCTAAAGGAGATCCGCCCTGGGTGTTCTTTGGAAGGAATGATGCTAAAGCTGAAACTCCAGTACTTTGGTCACCTTATGCGAAGAGTTGACTCATTGGAAAAGACTCTGATGCTGGGAGGGATTGGGGGCAGGAGGAGAAGGGGACGACAGAGGATGAGACGGCTGGATGGCATCACTGACTCGATGGATGTGAGTCTGAGTGAACTCCGGGAGTTGGTGATGGACAGGGAGGCCTGGAGTGCTACGATTCATGGGGTCGCAAAGAGTTGGACACGACTGAGCGACTGAACTGAACTATGACATATGATGTGGAACATCTTTTCATATATTTATCAGTCACCTATACATCTTCTTTGCTCAAGTGTCTGTTAACTACTTTGGCTCATTTTTTTAATCAGGTTGTTTGTTTTCTTATTTTTCAGTTTTAATAGTGTTTTGTATTTTATTTTGCATTAACAGTCCTTTATCACATGTCTCTTTTGCAAGTATTTTTTATCAGTCTGTGGTTTGTCTTATAATTTTCTTGATATTGTCTCTCGTAGAGATGAAGTTTTCAATTTTAATGATCTACAGCTGATCAATTATTTCTTTCATGGATCATGTCTTTGATGTTATATCTAAAAAGGCACTACCATCGGTTTTCTTCTATATAATCATTCTAGGATGTTTATAATTTTGAATTTTACATTTATATCTGTGATACATTTTGCACTCATTTTTGTGAAGGGTGTAAGGTCTGTGTCTAGATTTATTTATTTGAAGTAAACGTTCACTTGTTCTAGCCCCATTCATTAAGAGGCTATCTTTATTCCGTTGTACTAGCTTTTCTCCTTTGTCAATGATCAGTTGACATTATTTACAGAAATCTGTTTCTGGACTCTCTATTCTGTTTCATCAGTTTCACTGTTCTTTTGCCAGTACCACACAGGCTTGATTACAGTAGCTTTATGGTAAGTCTTGACATTGAATTGCTGTTATTCAGTCTCTCAGTAGTGTCTGACTCATTGCGAACCCATGGACTGCAGCATGCCAGGCTTCCATTTCATTCACTATCTTTCAGAGTTTTGCTCAAACTCTTGTGCACTGAGTCGATGATGCCATCCAGCTATATAATCCTCTGTAGCCCCCTTCTCCTGCCTTCAATCTTTCCCAGCATCAGGGTCTTTTCCAACTAGTTGGCTCTTTCCATTTGGTGGCCAAAGTATTGGAGCTTCAGCTTCAGCATCAGTCCTTCCAATGAATATTCAGAACTGATTTCCTTTAGGATTGACTGGTTTGATCTCCTTGCAGTCCAAGGGACTCTCAAGAGTTTTCTCCAGCAATACAGTTTGAAAATATCAATTCTTTGGTGCTCAGCCTTCTTAATGGTCTAACTCTTATGCCTGCACATGACTACTGGGAAAAACAAAGCTTTGACTATGTGGATCTTTGTCAGCAAAGTAATGTCTTTGCTGTTCAACACACTGTCTAGGTTTGCCATAGCTTTCTTTCACAGGAGCAAATGTCTTTTAATTTCACAGGTGCAGTCACTGTCCATAGTGATTTTGAAGCCCAAGAAAATAAAATCTGTCACCATTTCCATTGTTTCCACATTTATTTGCCATGAAGTGATGGGACCAGATGCCATGAGCTTAGTTTTTTAAATGCTGATTTTTAAACCAGCTTTTTCACTCTCCTCTTTCACCTTCATCAAGAGGTTCTTTAGTTCCTCTTCTTTTTCTTCCATTAGGGTTGTATCATTTGCACCTTTGAGGTTGTTGCTATTTCTCCCCGCAATCTTGATTCCAGCTTGTGCTTCATCCAGTCTGTCATTTCAAAAGATACACTCTGCATATAAGTTAAATAAGTAGGGTGACAATATACAGCCTTGATGTACTCCTTTGTTGATGTTTCCCTTGTGACTCAGCTGTTAAAGAATCTGCCTGCAATGTGGGAGACCTGGGTCTGATCCCTGGGTTGGGAATATCCCCTGGAGAAGGGAAAGGCTACCCACTCCAGTATTCTGGCCTGGAGAATTCTATGGACTGAATAGTCCATGGGGTCGCAGAGTTGGACACGACTGAGTGACTTTCACTTTTCACTTTCACTATTGTTTCATGTCTGATTCTAACTGTTGCTTCTTGACCTGCATATAGGTTTCACAGGAGTCAGGGAAGGTGGTCTGGTATTCACATTTCTTGAAGAATTTTCCATAGTTTGTTTTGATCCACACAGTCAAAGGATTTAGCATAGTCATTGACACAGAAGTAGATATTTTTCTGGAATTCTCTTGCTTTTACTTGATTCAACAGATGTTGGCAATTTGATCTTTGGCTCCTCTGCCTTTTCTAAATCCAGCTTGTACAACTGGAAGTTCTCAGTTCATGTACTGTTAAAGCCTAGCTTGAAGGATTTTGAGCATTACCTTGCTGCGTGTGAGATGAGTGCAACTGTGCCTTGTGCTCAGTCACTCAGTCATGTCCATCTCTTTGAGACCCCATGAACTGTAGCCCACCTGGCTCCTCTGTCCATGGGATTTTCCAGGCAAGAATACTGGAGTGGGTTGCCATTTCCTTCTCCAGAAAATTGTGTGGTAGCTTGAACATTCTTTGGCATAGCCCTTCTTTGGGACTGAAATGAAAACTGATCTTTTCCAATTCTGTGGCCATTGCTGAGTTTTCTAAATTTGCTGATATATTGAGTGCAGCACTTTAACAGCATCATCTTTTAGATTTAAAATAGCTCAGCTGGAATTCCATCACCTCTCCTAGCTTTATTTGCAGTAACGCTTCCTAAGACCCACTTGATTTCACACTCCTAGATGCCATCTTGGTTATCCATGTCATTAAGACCTTTTTTGAAGTTAAATAGTGCCAGTCCTCTATCTTTGTCCTTTTCCTTAAATATTGTGCTGGTTATTTGGGGTCTTATGCCTCTCCCTGTAAAATTTAGAATCAGACTGTTGATATCTATAAAATAACCAGTTGGGATTTAGATTGGAATGGCATTGAATCTACAGATTAATTTGGTGAGAAATGACATCTTGATTATATTGAATCTTCTTTACTAGAATATGGAACACTTTTTTCATCTATTTAGCTCTTTTTTTTTTAACTTCATTCATTAGAGTTTTATACCTGCTTCTAGTTTAGATTCTGTACATATTTTGTTAGATTTATACCTAAATATGTTATTTATTTCAGTGTTATAGTTAGTGGTATTGTATTTTTAATTTCAATATCCACTTGTTCATAGTTGGTATGTAGGAAAACAATAGACTTCTGTATATAACCTTGTATCCTGAAATTTTCTTATAATCATTTATTAGATCCAGGAGGATTTATCCACATAGAAAATCATGTCATTTGTGAACAGTTTTATGCATTTTTGTCCAATCTATTCTTTTTATTTTCTTTTCTTATTTGTTGCTTTAGCAAGGACTTTCAGTATGATGTTGAAAAGGAGTGGCAAGAGGAGGCATCCTCACCTTTTATCTGATATTTGTGGGTAGGCTTTGAGTTGATCACCATTAAATACGGTGTTAGTATAAAAGTTTATGTAGGTAGTCTTTATCAAGTTGAAAATATTTCCCTCTATTCCTAGTTTCCTATTTTTTTTTATCATGAATAGGTGCTGTATTCTGTCAAACACTTTTTTTGTACATATTGATATTATCATGTGATTTTCTTTTTTATTCTTCTGATAGAATGGATTATATTAATTAATTTTTAGAGGTTGGACATGTGAAGGGATTTGTCTCTAAGGTGTGAACACTCTCACTAAACCTCTGGATATACCAAAACAAAGAGATCAATATGAAATCAATATTCTATAGGAATTTTTCAGAATGTCTTTGCTGTGATAAAAGTTATATGACTATATAGGGGTTACAGTAGAGAATCCAGAACAGTATCATGAAAGGCATTATTCTGAAAACTGAAAACAAACAAAAAAAAAAGCATAGTACTTGAAATCAATTCCAAAAGAGGTCAAGAATTTTAAACTTAGAGTATGTATGCATTTTGGTAGTACAGAATTTGGAATGAGGGAAAATGGTGAAGGCACAGCCAACAGCATGTTGTTGAGTATATACTTTTGTTGAACAAATAAAAGAAAATTAGAAGTTTAGGAAAAATACATTAAAAAAGGAAAAAATTTTCCAAAAACTGTACCAGAGTGCAGCAACTGTGATATTAGATTGCTTGATATTTAAGAAGAAATTACTTTAGGTACAGAATGACTAGAGGGTTTAGATGAATGATAGCAGAAAGTGAAGAGGGTATTCTTAACACAGAGTTTTAGAGGTCAGAAGTATAATTTGAAAGGTGAATTGGGGACTGATGTTTACAATTCATGCCAATGCTACGAAAGAATATGGGTTAGGTGTTAGTACTCAGCACAGAAAAGATCAAGATGAAGATGGACTGTATGACGCTTGATAGATAATGACAGATATGTGATTTTACTGTCTTAAATAAGACCACTTGGGGACTTCTGGTTTCAGCTTCATCATGAAAGTTCTTGGAAGGTGTCACTCCTATTCTTTAAACAAGAAAAAGTTGGACAAACAAACTCAATTACTTTTCTTTAACATATCAGAAAAAAGAGGTTTAAGAACAAAGCAACACCTAAGAATCTGATAAGACAGCCACATCCAGAGAGATACAGCACCCAAGTTTTACCTTCCATGGAGCAAAGCCATTGGAACCATACCTGATAAGAACATTTAGATGTTCTTTTTGGAGAACTGCCAGAGGCGGCAGAGGATGAGACCCTTAGATAGCATCACTGATGCACTAGATATGAACTTGGGCAAACTCCAGGGGATGGTGAGGGACAGAGAGGCCTGGAGTGCTGCAGTCCATGGGGTTTCAAAGAGTTGGACACGACTTAGCAATTGAACAACAACAACCACAACCAGAGGCTGAGTACACTCGTAAGAGAATGACAAATTCCTGGGATTGCAGTCTTAGGATTCCCCCACTCATGCATAATTTTATCTTTCCCTCCAGAAATGCCACCAGGTTCTCAAGGTGAAGGTCTCCGGAGGATCTCCTCATGTGAGGATATGGGGCTGGAGATGCCAAGAACATTAAGAAATATATCCAGAGCCTTCCCCAGAAAGAGACCTTCTCTTCAGGGGAAAGGACTTTGCCATAGCATAATCCTGGATTCTTATTCCAATTAGGGGAGGTAAGTCCTCCTCATTCTAGTCCCCTCTACCTCTTGTGCCTCACCTAAAATGAAAACACACACACACAAAGACACAAACATACACATACGCATAACAGGTATGTGTGGGTGAGCGAGGGGAGAGGGGCAGGAAATGGTGTCACAGTCCTGAGACACAGACACTAAAAGGATGAGCTGAATAAAAGTGTAGAAAAATCACTTTCCTCCACATATTACCACAAAGGCTCCAGCATAATAACCATAGATACAGGTAAAGCGCTATAGGACACAGACTTTCTCTGAAGTAGGGAAGCCTAAGGTCAAGAGAGGACACAAAAATAAGGCACGAGAAGAATTGGAAGTTGATGGTATCTACAGCTACAACAAACAGGAAACACATCCCAGTTCCTAGGCTGATTAATATCAGTAATCATATGAAGAGCCTGTTTACCCCAGTTTCTATTACCTGACAAATCATGTTCCAGCTTTCAACAAATATAAACAAAACACAGCAATAGTGCCCCCATCAAAAAACCAAACAGAATCTGAAGAAGCAATCAGATTGGAAAAGCAATCATCAGAACCAGACTCACATGTGACATAGATGTTGGGTTAATCAGAGAATTTAAACTAACTGTGATTAGAGCATTATGAATTCTAATGGAATAAATAGATACAATGAAAGTACATATGGGTAATGTAAGCAGAAAGATGGAAAGAATCAAAAGGAACTTCTAGAAGTAAAAAAATACAATAACATAAATGAAGAATGCCTTTGATAGGCTCATCAGTAAATGTGACACAGCTGAATTCAGTGAACATAAAGAAAGATTAATAAAAATGTCCCAAACTGAAATGCAAGGAGAAAAAAGTATGAAAAAAAAAAACCCAGAATATAACATTGGAGTAATGTGGGAAATTTTCAAAAAGTATAATATGTATGTAATTGGAGTACTGTAAAGAAAAGAGAGAACAAAAGAGAGATATTTGAAGAAATAAAAATCAAGAATTTTCAAAATCATAACAGATACAAAACCATAGATCCACAAACCAGTTTGGAGGCCATGAGCAGGAAAACAAGAAAAAAAGAAACACAACCTCTACATGTAATATTTAAAATAAAAAAAGCAAAGACAGAGAAAAAATTGAAAGAATCCAGAGAAATAGAAACACTTTACCTATATAGGAAGAGTAAGTAAATTACATTGGAGTCTTTTCAGAAACCATGAATCGAGAAGAAAGTGAAGTGAAATATTTAAAGTTTTGAAAGATCTTTGCCTCGAAGTTGATGTTCAGAGAAATGATCCTTCAAAATTGAAAGAGAAATGACTTTCTCAGCCAAAATAAAGCTGAAGGAATTAATTACCAGCAGACCTACACCTGCAGAAAAGAAATTAAGAAATTAAAAGAAATTCTCCAGACGAAAGAAAGACAGTGTATGTTAGAAAACTGGACCTATTAAAAAAAAAGTGTTGGAGAACAGAAAAATGAAGATTAAATCTCTTCCTTTTTTCCCTTATTCTTAACTGATGTTAAAAATAACTGTTCAAAGAAATAATTGTAGCTAATATTTTGGGTGGCTATAGCATATGATTAGTGAAATGAATGACAGCAGTATCACAGATGATGGGAGGAAGAAACTGAAAATACTTTTTTATTGTATCTGTACTACTTATGGAATATTGCTACTGCTAAGTCACTTCAGTCGTGTCCGACTCTGTGCGACCCCATAGACAGCAGCCCACCAGGCTCCCCTGCCCTAGGATTCTCCAGGCAAGAACACTGGAGTGGGTTGCCATTGCCTTCTCCAATGCATGAAAGTGAAAAGTGAAAGTGAAGTTGCTCAGTCGTATCTGACTCTTCGTGAACCCATGGACTGCAGCCTACCAGGCTCCTCCGTCCATGGGATTTTCCAGGCAAGAGTAATAGAGTGGGGTGCCATTGCCTTCTTTGATTTATGGAATGGTATAATGTTATTTGAAGTTGAATCCAGGCCAGTTTAAAATGTACAGAATATGGTAAACTCTAGGGCAACTACTAAAGAAACATTTAAAGAAGTGTAAGAAGGGAGATAAAAGAAGAAAGGAGATAAAAATGGAACTGTAAATTAATAAAATACTCAAAACTAGAGGAGGGGAAAAAGAGGGGGGAAATAGAAAATTGGAATGAACAGGAGCAGCTGAAAACATGGTAAATATGAATTCAACTTTATCAATAATTACTTTAAGTAAGAGTGATATAAATAATACCAATTAAAATATAGAGATTTATGATAAGAAAGAAAATCGCCCACTTGTATTAAGAAATTCATTTTATTTTTTTTTAAGAAATTCATTTTACATATAAAGACAAAGATAGGTTAAAAGGAAAGGAATAGAGAAAAATACACCATGCTAACACAAATTCATGGTAATAGATGGGTAAACAGTGGAAACAGTGTCAGACTTTATCTTTTTGGTCTCCAAAATCACTGCAGATAGTGACTGCAGCCATGAAATTAAGATACTTACTCCTTGGAAGAAAAGTTATGACAAACCTAGATAGCATATTGAAAAGCAGAGACATTACTTTGCCAACAAAGGTCCATTTAGTCAAGCCTATGGTTTTTTCAGTGGTCATGCATGGATGCGAGAGTTGGACTGTGAAGAAAGCTGAGCACCGAAGAATTGATGTTTTTGAACTGTGGTGTTGGAGAAGACTCTTGAGAGTCCCTTGGACTGCCAGGAGATCCAACCAGTCCATTCTAAAGGAGATCCGCCCTGGGTGTTCTTTGGAAGGAATGATGTTAAAGCTGAAACTCCAGTACTTTGGCTACCTCATGGGAAGAGCTGAGTCATTGGAAAAGACTCTGATGCTGGGAGGGATTGGGGGCAGGAGGAAAAGGGGACGACAGAGGATGAGATGGCTGGATGGCATCACTGACTCGATGGACGTGAGTCTGAGTGAACTCCGAGAGATAGTGATGGACAGGGAGGCCTGGTGTGCTGTGATTCATGGGGTCGCAGAGTCGGACACGACTGAGTGACTGAACTGAACACAAATTAAAACAAAGCTGGAGTATCTATACTAATTTCAGACAAAATATAATTCAGAATGAGAAAGATATCAGTCATGAAGAGGAATCTTGATAATAATAAAGTGGTGAATTCTTCAAGAAGACACAACACATCTGGACATGTAGGCATCTAAAAAAGTGTCCAAATGGCTGGTGCAAGAATTGATAGACAAACCCACATCAACCTAGAATCTAAAAGCCCAGATAACTAAATAATCCAAAAGATGCATATTCTGAGAAACAGCTAACTTGAAAGACTGAATAATTTAGGCTATAAACTTTAAAACACAGATAAAGCAAAAATTTAACATGTTATAATAAAAGAGAAAGCTACACATTTGTACGAATGCTGCTTTCTTCAAACATTATTTAATTTTGCTGTCTCAACCTAGTAATCCTCACAATGAAATAGATCTAAAAATTCCATAACAAAGAAGCATTAATTTTCCCACATTATGCTGAATAATTAAAAAATGCAAAGTACCATTTGTTCTGAATAATTCTAGAGACAAATTTAATAAATTAACATAACCACCCACGTTGGACTGAAAAAAAAATAATTTAAATGCCTATTATTTTTAGTAATTTTTCTGCATGTAGACTAACATCTGGTTAATATGTTAGAGCCAGTCATACATAATGTCAAAACTATACAAGTAAATAATCTCCTCTTCCTAAGATAAATGTTATGGCTAATTGTAACCAAAACAGAGGGCTAAATCAATTTTTTAATAATTATAAGAAGAAAATGCACACATACACAAACATATGCACAATGCTGTGGGTGTATACTTATCTTGAGCATATTATAAGCTAAACCTAAGCAAGGACCTGCTTACATCTAAACATGTAGGTAATAAAGAAAAATAGAGGTGAAGCAATATAAAAGAAACATGACTGAAATTTTCAAGAACTAATAAACTCACAAATTCATAGATAAAGAAAGTATAAGAGGGATTTCCCTGTGATCACATGGTTAAGACTCCATGCTGCCAATGCAGGGCGCCCAGATTCAATCCCTTGTCATGGAACAAGAGCATACATGCTGAAACTAAAGATCCCATGTGCCACAACTAAGACCTGGCAAAGCCAAATAAATAATTTTTTTAAAAAAAAAGAAAGTATAACATATACCAACTGGTATAAGAAAAAGATATCCATTGACATACTGTAAGAAAAATTAATAATGACTAACTAACTAGACGAGAAGCGAAAAGCAAAGGAGAAAAGGAAAGGTATAAGCATCTGAATGCAGAGTTCCAAAGAATAGCAACGGGAGATAAGAAAGCCTTCCTCAGAGATCAATGCCAGGAAATAGAGGAAAACAACAGAATGGGAAAGACTAGCGATATCTTCAAGAAAATTAGAGATGCCAAGGGAATATTTTGGAGAAGGCAATGGCACCCCGCTCCAGTACTCTTGCCTGGAAAATCCCATGGATGGAAGAGGTCGTGAAGAGTCAGACATGACTGAGCGACTTCATTTTCACTTTTCACTTTCATGCATGGGAGAAGGAAATGGCAACCCACTCCAGTGTTCTTGCCTGAAGAATCCCAGTGATGGCAGAGCCTGGTGGGCTGCCATCTATGGGGTCGCACAGAGTCGGACATGACTGAAGTGACTTAGCAGCAGCAGCAGGGAACATTTCATGCAAAGATGGGCTCCATTAAGGACACAAATGGTACGGACCTAACAGAAGCAGAAGATATTAAGAAGAGGTGGCAAGAATACACAAAAGAATTGTACAAAAAAGACCTTCACGACCAAGATAATCATGATGGTGTGACCACTCACCTAGAGCCAGACATCCTGGAATGTGAAGTCAAGTGGGTCTTGGAAAGCATCACTATGAACAAAGCTAGTGGAGGTGATGGAATTCCAGTTGAGCTCTTTCAAATCCTGAAAGATGATGCTGTGAAAGTGCTGCACTTAGTATGCCAGCAAATGTAGAAACCTCAGCAGTGGCCACAGGACTGGAAAAGGTCAGTTTTCATTCCAATCCCAAAGAAAGGCAATGCCAAAGAATGCTCAAAACTACCGCACAATTGCACTCATCTCACACGCTAGTAAAGTAATGCTCAAAAGTCTCTAAGCCAGGCTTCAGCAATATGTGAACCGTGAACTTCCAGATGTTCAAGCTGGTTTTAGAAAAAGCAGAGGAACCAGAGATCAAATTGCCAACATCTGCTGGATCATGGAAAAGCAACAGAGTTCCAGAAAAACATCTACTTCTGCTTTATTGACTATGCCAAAGCCTTTGACTGTGTGGGTCACAAGAAACAGTGGAAAATTCTAAAGAGATGGGAATACCAGACAACCTGACCTGCCTCTTGAGAAACCTATATGCAGGTCAGGAAGCAACAGTCAGAACTGGATATGGAACAACAGACGGGTTCCAAATAGGAAAAGGAGTACGTCAAGGCTGTATATTGTCAGTCTGCTTATTTAACTTATATGCAGAGTCCATCATGAGAAACGCTGGGCTGGAAGAAGCACAGGCTGGAATCATGATTGCTGAGAGAAATATCAATCACCTCAGATATGCAGATGACACCACCCTTATGGCAGAAAGAGAAGAGGAACTCAAACCCTCTTGATGAAAGTGAACGAGGAGAGTGATAAAGTTGGCTTAAAGCTTAACATTCAGAAAACTAAGATCATGACATCTGGTCCCATCACTTCATGGCAAATAGATGGGGAAACAATGGAAACAGTGTCAGACTTTATTTTGGGGGGCTCCAAAATCACTGCAGATGATGATTGCAGCCATGAAATTAAAAGACGCTTACTCCTTGGAAGGAAAGTTATGACCAACCTAGATAGCATATTGAAAAGCAAAGATATTACTTTGCCAACAAAGGTCCATCTAGTCAAGGCTATGAATTTTCCAGTGGTCATGTATGGATGTGAGAATTGGACTGTGAAGAAAGCTGAGTGCCAAAGAATTGATGTTTTGAACTTTGGTATTGGAGAAGACTCTTGAGAGTCCCTTGGACTTCAAGGAGATCCAACCAGTCCATTCTAAAGGAGATCAGCCCTGGGTGTTCTTTGGAAGGAATGATGCTAAAGCTGAAACTCCAATTCTTTGGCCACCTCATGTGAAGAGTTGACTCATTGGAAAAGACTCTGATGCTAGGAGGGATTGGAGGCAGGAGGAGAAGGGGACGACAGAGGATGAGATGGCTGGATGACATCACCGACTCAATGGACGTGAGTTTGAGTGAACTCCGGGAGTTGGTCTTGGACAGGGAGGCCTGGCTTGCTGAAATTCATGGGGTCGCAAAGAATTGGACATGACTGAGTGACTGAACTGAACTGAACTGAACTGAACCAACTAGAATTATATTTTCATCTGAACTACAAAGAATGAGAAAGCAATAGAGACCATTTAAATTGAAAAAGTTTACAACTTCAAGTCTGTCATGAAAGAAATTTCCAAAAGACAAACTACAGAAGAAGAAAAAAAAAAAAAAAAACATTACCGCAAGAAAGGTCAGTCAGTGCAGTTCAGTTGCTCAGTTGTGTCTGACTATTTGTGACCCCACGGACTGCAGCACACCAGGTTTCCTGTCCATCACCAACTCTCAGAGCCTACCCAAACTCATGTCCATCGCATCACTGATGCCATCCAACCATCTCAATCTCTGTCATCCTCTTCTCCTCCCACCTTCAATCTTTCTCAGCATCAGGGTCTTTTCCAATGAGTTGGTTCTTCCCATCAGGTTGCCAAAGCATTGGAATTTCAGGTTCAGCATCAGTCCTTCCAATGAATATTCAGGACTGATCTCATTTAGGATGGACTGGTTGGATCTCTTTGCAGTCCAAGGGACTCAAGAATCTTCTCCAACACCACAGTTCAAAAGCATCAGTTCTTCAGTGCTCACCTTTCTTTATGGCTCAACTCTCATATCCATACATGACCACTGGAAAAAGATAGACCTTTGCCAGTAAAGTGATGTCTCTGCTTTTTAATATGCTGTCTAGTTTGATCATAACTTTCCTTCCAAGGAGTAAATGTCTTTTAATTTCATGGCTGCAATCATCATCTGCAGTGATTTTGGAGCCCAGAAAAATAAAGTCAGCCACTATTTCCACTGTTTCCCTATCTATTTGCCATGAAGTGATGGGACTGGATGCCATGATCTTAGTTTTCTGAATGTTGAGCTTTAATCCAACTTTTTCACTCTCATCTTTCACTTTCATCTAGAGGCTCTTTAGTTCTTCACTTTCTGCCATAAGGGTGGTGTCACCTGCATATCTGAAGTGATAGATATTTCTCTCGGCAATCTTGATTCCAGCTTGTGCTTCCTCCAGCCCAGCATTTCTCATGATGTACTCTGCATATAAGTTAAATAAAATAAGTCCCCAAGTCGGTAGGTGCCCAATATGCTACTGGACATCAGTGGAGAAATAACTCCAGAAAGAATGAAGGGATGGAGTGAAAGCAAAAACAGCACCCAGTTGTGGATGTGACTGGTGATAGAAGCAAGGTTTGATGTTGTAAAGAGCATTATTGCATAGGAACCTGGAATGTTAGATCCATGAATCAAAGTAAATTGGAAGTGGTCCAACAGGAGGTGGAAAGAGTGAACATCAACATTCTAGGAATCAGCGAACTAAGATGGACTGGAATGGGTGAATTTAACTCAGATGACCATTACATCTACTACTATGGGCACCAATCCCTTAGAAGAAATGGAGTAGCCATCATAGTCAACAAAAGAGTCCGAAATGCAGTACTTGAGTGCAATCTCAACAACAGAATGATCTCTGTTTGTTTCCAAGGCAAATCATTCAATAATAAGGTAGTCCAAGTCTATGCCCCAACCAGTAACGCTGAAGAAGCTGAATGGTTCCTTGAAGACCTACAAGACCTTCTGCAACTAACACCCAAAAAATATGTCCTTTTCACTATAGGGGACTGGAATGCAAAAGTAAGAAGTCAAGAAACACCTGAAGTAACAGGCAAATTTGGCCTTGGGGTACAGAATGAAGCAGGGCAAAGGCTAATAGAGGTTCATGACATTGTATAGGGGACAGGAATCAAGACAATCCCCAAGAAAAAGAAATGCAAAAAAGCAAAATGGCTGTATGAGGAGGCCTTACAAATAGCTGTGAAAAGAAGAGAAGCAAAAAGCAAAGGAGAAAAGGAAAGATATTCCTTGGTACCCAAATCTAATTTTTATCGATGTTACTGAAGTATCTATATGCTTCTTTACTTATTTTTAATCTTTAATCTCATACATTTCTTCTCTTTCTCCAAGCCCTGTTTTGTAGGCCCACCTATATTTCCAAAAGCACATCAATAGTTCAATCTCTTCCTCTTCCACACAACTGGAAAATGTAAATAAATAAGTTAAATACACAGGCTCTATAGCATCCAGAGTTAATATCCTTCTAATGTTAAAATTGTGGTGAGAAGACCAAATGAAGGAAATCTGAACAGAGACTCTTTTGACTTTCTTTGGCTACCATACAGGACTTAACACGAGAAAATCTCCAGAGATCCAAGGATGGTTATCTCTACAGAAGATTTCATAATTCTGGTAATTCTGTTTAAGTTCACTTGACATGCTTGGCTTTAAAACATATTTGCAGAATTAGACAATAATCACAAGTGGCCAAATGCCTAGTTTTAAAACACATTTAAAAAAATCTATTTTAGAAAGTTTTTTGCTTTGTCATTAATTTTTACAACTGAAACTTTTGATATTAGTCAGGAAATATGATGATACTTAGACCTTATTTTATAACCTACATGAAAATCATATCTTTTTTTGGGGGGGAGGGTTTGCTCCTAGCATTGAGTCCTTGATTTTATAGCATAGTGTTAATTTCTGTCATTGTAGAAGATGCTATATTACTGTTAATCTTAGGTTTGTTTTTCTGCTTTTCTACACAGAGACATACTCATGGTAGCAACCAGGGAAAATAGCTTTTATCAGTAATTTTCATTATATAATATATTTTAAGAAGATGGCAGTAAGATAAATAAAATGAAAGTATACTATGGTTCATTTTTATTAAAGTATATATTTTATTAATAAGTCTAAAAATACAAAAGATGTATTTTCTACATCAGTTTGTAATTTCTTCAATATGTGGAAATGTATTTTACATCATTTCTGCAAATCAAAATATCATCAGATATAGACCTCATTAATGTATGTTGCTACAAAAATATTCAAAAATACTGCCAATCATTATAAATAAAAAGCATGAATCATAAGACAATAAGTGTTAAAATGTAACATATGGTTTATCTTCTAAGTAATTTTTAAACTATGTGTTGGTGAAGTTAAGTGAAGTGAAGTCGCTCAGTCGTGTCCGACTCTTTGCAACCCCATGGACTGTAGCCTATCAGGCTCCTCCGTCCATGGCATTTTCCAGGCAAGAGTTCTGGAGTGGATTGCCATTTCCTTCTCCAGGGGATCTTCCCTACCCAGGCTTTGAACCCGGGTCTCCTGCATTGCAGGCAGACACTTTACCGTCTGAGCCACCAGGAAAGCCATGTATTGGTAGATTATATATATGTTGATATGATATGTACTTTAGATTTTAGTGTTAAAATGGTCATATCTGCACAGTTTTATCTGGAAGTGATATCATGAAACCAGCAAATATTAATAGCAACTGCATATTGTTACAGGATGCAGACATTTTAACACTAATTATAACTAATAAGATGTATTTCTTCTCTATGATATATTTATATATTAGGCAGTAATTAGGAAGATGTTTTGAATAAAACCATTCTTAAAAGAGATCCCTATGTCATGAAAATTAATGAAACAATTATTCTTTGCTAGAGATAATTTTGTTGGAAAGTTAGATATGAAAATTTCTGGAGAAAATTCTGCTTCTACTAATAACATGAAGGTCTGTCCTCTTTGTTGTTTGTTGTTGTTCAGTCACTAAATAGTATTCTCCTTTTTCAACCACATGTACTGCAGAACGCCAGGCTTCCCTGTCCTTCACTATCTCCCAGAGTTTGTTCAAACTCATATTCATTGAGTCAGTACTGCCATCCAACCATCTCATCCTCTGTTGTCCCCTTCTCCTCTTAACTTCCATCTTTCCCACATCGGGGGTCATTTCTAATGAGTTGGCTCTTTGCATCAGCTGGCCAAAGTATTGGAATTTCAGCTTCAGCTTCAGTCCTTTCAATGAATATTCAGGGTTGATTTCCTTTAGGATTGACTGGTTTGATCTCTTTGCTGTCCAAGGGACTTTCAGGAGTCTTCTCCAGCACCACAGTTCAAAGCATCAATTCTTCTGCTCTCAGCCTTCTTTATGGTCCAACCCTCACATCTGTGCATGACTACTGGAAAAACCATAGCTTTGACTATATGGACCTTTGTTGGCAAAGTGATGTCTCTGCCTTTTAATACAGTTTCTAGGTTTGTCATAGCTTTCCTTTCAAGGAGCAAATGTCTTTTAATGCCCCTATAGATAATAATTATAGTTTCTGGGGTACAAAAATATAAATTGAGCAGTTAGTTATCTAGAGGCACTGGAGAATCACCAAAAGCAGGCAGAATATACTGAGCAGGAGTCACTCTTTGGAACCAGAAACAGCATTGGATGAAGTTTCCTTTTTTAAAAAATAGTTTTTACCTGATATTAGACTCCAGTCTGTGACATGTGAAGTGGCAAAAACTCAGATGGAAATTTAGAGCCTTACTCTTTGAAGAACCACAGGAAAGAGTTTAGAGCTACTACAGCCAGTGGAAACGTAAGAGGAAATACAAGAAAGGAGAGATCCTAATTTAGAAAGCCTCAAATTCTGCATATAAATTCTGTCCACATCTCTGGCTAACACATGAATTATGTATGCAGATGGTAAACTCCAAACAGCCCAGGTAAGGCTAAAAGAATTAAACAGCTTTCAGAAGCTGCCCACATCAGCAAAGGCAGCTTTAAGTTTAACCTGGCTAACTGTACACTAACACAAACAAAAAGGAGTAGTCTTTTGAGGAATATATTGTAATCAAAACTGAAATCTCTATAATACCCTCTTTCACAATGACCAGGACATGATTGAAAATTTGACCCATATTCAAGAAACCAATTGAGATGACCCAGATGTTAGAATCAGTAGACAAAAGCAGCATTTGTGTTTGTGGACACAAAGGAAAATACGCTTATAATAAAAAATAAGAAATCTCAAAAAGAAAGGAAGACATTTAGAAAGAACCAGATGGAAATTTTAGAGTTGAGAAATACAAAACCTAAGATAGTTTATGTAATGTTCCAACATGGTCAGTTGTCAAAAGAGAGAGAGAGAGAGCAAACTGTAGCTAAAGAACTGCTAAATGTAAAGAAAAGAAAATCATCTTTAATCTTCATGTTATTCTATGCCAAGAATAAAGGCAAAATGATGGCAAAGTTAAAAACACAAAGTTAATTCATTCTTTTGAAACTTTTTACCCTTCAGAAGTGGGCAATTGTTCTTTCACAATGGTATTTAAATTAAACATTTACTCTTTATAATAGGTACATTCAGCTGAGCAAATTTTGATACATTATACTGAAATACAGTTTAAGGATAAGTACAGAGGGAATGTTATATAATCTTTAGTTTTATACTCAAGTATAAGAGTCACAGAAATTTGACACATGGTTACCAGTTAAAGACACATAGTACCATATAAAAAAAGGACTGTAGAATGTAGAGTATTTTAAAATATTAACTTATTTATAATTAAAGCATTAATTCAATAGTGCTAGTGAAATCATAATGATTAGATTACTAAGAGATAAAATTACTCATGTCTGTGAACATTTGTTCATGGAATACTGCTATTTCATTCTTGAAATAATATACTTTCCCCTCAAAACTTGAGTGAAACTTTCCAAGGCAGAACCAATTATATTATTCACCTTTGTCTTTCTCAAGCCCACTAATAGATTTAGCATATTAGATGCTGAATATGCTAGTCAAATAAAGAGTTACTACTCAAAAATCCTGAATATGTCAATTAAATAATAAAATAGGCTTAGTTTCTGAAAGATTTTTATCCTTTTGGTTTTATATATATAATGAAAAAGCTTTCAATTCTTGCTGCTGCTACTGCTGCTAAGTCGCGTCAGTCTTAACTTGTAGTTAACTTTAAAACAGAGTACAAGGAAAGTATTATAATTTAGCATTTTAATCTTAATAAATTCTTTAAAAGGGTAGAAAAATTCATTTCCATGGAAAATGTTTTAATAAGGTATGAAGGCTATTTTCAGCCATATGTTTATCCCATTATACATGTTTATGTTGATAAAAATCTGAAATTCCTATCAAAATCTTTAGTACCATTTACCTTCATAACTTTTGGCATTTTCACAACACATGAACACTGATATTATATTGGATACCGCAAAAGAATTGATGCTTTTGAGCTGTGGTGTTGGAGAAAACTCAAGTCTCCTGGACTGCAAGGAGATCCAACCAGTCCATCCTAAAGCAGATCGGTCCTGGGTGTTCATTGGAAGGACTGATGTTGAAGCTGAAACTCCAATACTTTGGCCACCTGATGCGAAGAGCTGACTCATTTGAAAAGACCCTGATGCTGGGAAAGATAGAGGGCAGGCGGAGAAGGGGACGGCAGAGGATGAGATGGTTGGATGGCTTCACTGACTCAATGGACATGGGTTTGGATGGACTCCGGAAGTTGGTGATGGACAGGGAGGCCTGGCATGCTGCAATTCATGGGGTCACAAAGAGTCGGACACGTTGAGCGACTGACCTGAACTGAATAATTATTAAAGTTTCCTTACCAATCTTGAAAAAAAAATGTATTGGAATTCAATTAGTCAAAACCTTAGTTCAAAGCAAATTGTTAACTTTGGGGGGACCATGGTCTTTCATAGATTTTAACAATTTTTAAAAGGAAATTCAAAAGAAAATAGTTTAATGACAGATCATGGAAATGTTACTGGAGCATTTGATTCATATTCAATGTTTTCCTTGGCTAAATAATGAAATCCAAAGATCTAAAGGTGTTTTCTTTTCCTTTTTAAACAACTTTGGAGAATGTATCCCCAATGGACAAAGTGGGAAAAGAGGAGGATAAAAGTAAGTCCAGTAAAAATAAAGTATTGTATTTTCAAAAACTTTGATCCGTACATGAGGAAGTAGTTAGAGCATGCAATTATGCAATACTATGTGTACAGAAAATACTTGGAAATGCTTAATTACAGGTGCTACTCAAGACATTTACAGAGAAATGATACTCTGCACCTACTCCAGATTACTCCAAATAGTCAAAGTCAATGGAATTTTCTCTGCTATTTCAATTTGTGATGTGATCCCTCCTCAGAGGTCTTTTTGTTTGTTTGTTTGCTTGTTTTGACACTACAACTAATAAAAATACCAACAATTTAGTGATAGCTCCTAAACAACCTAATTAGTGAGGACTGTGAAGGAGATAGAGAGATACTGGTATGTCCTAATTCTCAAATAAGCCTTTCTTAAAAGGCATGTAATGGCAGGATCTGTATATATATATATTTTTTCTTAATGTTGTCAGTAGTGCCTTTTCTTAAAATTCCAGTTTTTCTTACATGCACAGGTAATCCAGACAGGTAAAGTTGACTAAGTACAAGATAAAATGTAATGTCCTGTCTTATGCCCAATGTATTATTTTTCAGGTAGAGATGGCATGTTTAGAGAATAATTTATTGCATTATTTGGTGATTTTTCATTTTTTTCCCCTAAACTATAATGGAGAAGAAATTAAACTTTAACAGTAACAAATAATGTGCTCAAGTAAACATTATATAAGTTGAAATGAAACTCTGGAATTAAGAAAAGGTTTTTCAAAAGCTCAAAAATATTTCTAAAAGTTTCTGTATTCTTAAGACTACAGAAAGTATACCTTATTTCTGGCGGCTTGCAACATTGCTCATGTTGCTTGAGTAACATGATCATTTCAGGCAACAAACTTGATAGATCTAGCCTTATTTGATGAAGTATAACTAAATTGCCAAGAAGTGCAGAATTCTATCAAAATACTGCTGTCTAACAAGAACAATTCATGCCAAGATGGACACAATGAAGGACAGAAATGGTATGAACCTAACAGAAGCAGAAGATATTAAGAAGAGGTGGCAAGAATACACAGAACTATACAAAAAAGATCTTAATGACCCAGATAACCACAATAGTGTGATCAGTCACCTAGAGCCAGACATCTTAGACTACAAAGTCAAGAGGGTTTTAGGAAGCATCACTATGAACAAAGCTAGTGGAGGTGACGTAATTTCAGCTGAGCTACTTCAAACCCTAAGAGATGATGCTGTTAAAGTGCTGCCCTCAATGTCCAGCAAATTTGGAAAACTCACAGGACTGGAAAGGTCTTTTCACTCCAGTCCCAAAGAAGGACAATGCTAACGAACGTTCAAACTACTGCACAATTTGCACTCATTTCACATGCTAGCAAAGTAATGCTCAAAATTCTCCAAGCTAGGCTTCAACAGTACATGAACTGAGAACTCCCAGATATTCAAGCTGGATTTAGGAAAGGCAGAGGAACCAGGGATCAAATTGCCAACATCTGTTGGATAATAGAAAAAGCAAGAAGTTTCCAGAAAAACATATGCTTCTGCTTCATGGACTATGCTAAAGCCTTTGACTGTGTGGATCACAACAAACTGTGGAAAAATTCCTTAAGAGATGGGGATACCAGACCACCCTACCTGCCTCTTGAGAAATCTGTATGAAGGTCAAGAAGCAACAGTTAAAACCAGACATGGAACAATGGACTGGTTCCAAACTGGGAAAGGAGTATGTCAAGGCTGTATATTTTCACTGTGCTTATTTAACTTATATGTAGAGTACATCATGTGAAATGCCAGGCTGGATGAGTCACAATCTGGAATCAAGATTGCTGGGAGAAACGTCAATAACCTCAGATACGCAGATGACACCACCTTTATGGCAGAAAGTGAAAAGAACTAAAGAACCTCTTGATGAAAGTGAAAGCTGGCTTAAAATTCAATATTCAAAAAACAGATCATGGTATCTCGTCCCATCACTTCATGGCAAATAGATGGGGAAATAGTGGAAACAGTAACAGACTTTATTTTCTTGGGCTTCAAAATACCTTCAGATGGTGACTGCAGCTATGAAATTAAAAGAAGACTGCTTCTTGAAAGAAAAGCTGTGACAAACCTAGACAGTATATTAAAAAGCAGAGACATCACTTTGCCAACCAAAATCAGTACAGACAAAGCTATGTTTCTTCCAGTAGTCAATAGCAGATGTGAGAGCTGGACAATAAAAAAAGGCTGAGAATTGAAGACTCGATGCCTTTGAACTTCGGCATGGACAGACTTTTGAGATCCCTAGATTAAACCAGTCCATCCTAAAGAAAATCAACCCTAATATCCATTGGAAGGACTGATGCTGAAGCTGAAGCTCCAATACTTTGGCCAGCTGATGCGAAGACCCAACTCATTAGAAAAGATCCTGATGCTGGGAAAGATTGAAGGCAAGAGGAGAAGGGGACAACAGAGGATGAGATGGTTGGATGGCATCACTGACCCAATGCACATGAGTTTGAGCAAGCTCTGGGAGATGGTGAAGGGGTGAGAAGACTGGTGTGCTGCAGTCCATGGGGTCACAAAGAATCAGACACAACCGAGCAACTGAGCAACAACCACCAAGACTATGCTGAATTCAGTGAAACAAACTGTTACTGTAAGTGTCATAAGGACTATATGACTGTTTATACATGCAGACAGTCACAGCCTCCTAACTCACTTAACAATTAAAAATAAAAGAAGAAATAAAGCAAATAGAACAAAAGCAAAGCAAACTGAAGAAAGAAAAAAAAATTTACAAAGAAAGGCGTACAAGTAAATATCTGGCAAGATGACAGTCAGCTTCTACAGGCCAAATGAAATAAATCTAACTTGACATAGGAAACAAATCTAGACAGTAGCACATTAAGTTCAAGAACCAGAAATATGATTTAAATAGTATAAACTTCACTTTTATTATAAACAATCACACTGTCCAAATATTTTTCATGCCAAACTGAAAAGGAAGATGATTTTTTGAAGAAGGGCAATTATTGCCAAAATATGATTTCTCACGAATACAGACTCCTAAATAATTTTCTCTGGTAATGTCCACTTGTTAAATGGTTTTCTAACAAATAGTTTTGATGATTGTTTCTGATATATAAGTGAGCCTTGACCACAAATTTATCAACATAATGGAAATTTTGAACTGATGATTCTAAAATCAGACTTGCTAGCAATGGCTTCCTACTCCTCAACCAAACTCAGTCTCTTGAGGGCAAGAAATCTTTTTCATTAAACTTTGTATCACATTGAAGGAAGAAGAGAAAGAATAAATGGGCATGAACAATGTGACCATCTCCCCCAGCCATTGCACAACCAACCATTTCCAGCTAGAGTCAATGCATACAGCAAATTCAGGAGAAGTCATTGGAAATGACTGTGACACAAAACTAACCATATGACACATTAAGGCATCAATAGCACCTCCAAGAAAATAAATATCTCTCATTTGGCATTTAACAACCTTTGTAATTACTTCTAATTGAATGATTTCTAATCTTCTCTGGACTTCTTGCTCCCTATTTTCAAATTTCTACTATAGAAATACCTGGGAATTCAAAATCAACAGGGTGAGAAACTAAATCCATTTACAAATTTCTCTACCTGTGAAAAATACTGGGGTTATATTAGGCTAATGCCAAAATAATAGAATTTTTTAGGGCCCTCTATCAAATTTTTTATATGATCAGTTAATCATATAATTTCTACTTTGTCCACACATTTCTCTCTTCCTTCCTGGTTCCTTTTCTCTACCTCATATTGTGTCCTTTTTTCTCCTATTTCTTCACTGATCTCATTTCTTTAGTCTTTCCTGAAGCCATTTATTATGATTAAGACTTCAGGTTAATTTTCTAAATTATACTTCAATCACATTATTACACTGAAAAATAATGTCTACCAAACTAAATACAGTTTTCTTAAATTATGACTCAAAAATCAAAGCCTGATTTAGTTTTCAGCTGTTAATCTTAATAATTCCCTACATGGATCCAGTAGACCAATCCAGGTGGATTATTCTTCTTCTGAAACAAGTAGTCATCTTGCTCCTTCTCCCTAAAAAGTCCCCTTCTTCCTCAGCATTACAATTCTGCAGTTTCACAAAACATATCAGCGTTACTATCTGTGTGAAGTCTTGAGATTTCCAGACAGATATGATCCCCTTTTCCTCTAAACCCCCTAAACCCTCTTTTCAGATGCTAATCATCATCTATCTGGTGGTGTAACTATTTTTGTATTTTCTTAACACTCATCTGACATATCTATGCTTCATCTTATTGTGCTGGGAATTCTTCTCTATTCCACTTTCTATTATAGGACATTTCTCTGATTCTTACACAAAAAAGACCAAAAAAAAAAAAAAAGTCACTGTATAAAATTGAGAAGTCAGCAAAGTAAATAAAACTTAGCCACTTAAATCCATATATCTAACAGCCTCTAGTGACTAGAGAAAACCCAGATACCTACTTAGGGAATCCCTCACTCCAGTGTGTTAACTACTGTATGACTCAGAGTAAACATTTGGATGTCTGACTGGAACCATCCTTGTGGTTTGGTGTTCTCTGAAACAAAATATAATATATTTGACGGGATGTTATCAGTGAAAACACAATTTCCATTCTTTTTCTGTACAGGTACTGACCACAGAGAGGAGTCCCAGATGACTCAAGTAGTGGAAACATTTACCCTTGTCAAGCTATTTTTTGTCTAGAAGACTGGGGACCATCCTGTCACTCAGGCCTGCTGCTGAGTCAGGGAAAGGAAGTGAAAGGGAAGCACTGGTCCAGCTGGGCAAGTGGCCCAGACAGACGCCCACACTTACTGCCAACCATGAGCAGAAAATGAAGAACATATGGCTTAAGTCACCAAACTAGATATTTTCCTGGTAAATATAAACTTGGTACTTAGCAGATTGTATATAAAATGACAATAAGCAATTACTAATAATACATATATCACAATAAATGTCATTTGTCTTACTTTGTAAAACTTGTTTTTAAATAACATGAAGGGAAAAATCTATGGTAAACCACAGTTAGGTTATTATAAAATATATCAAGAATTCTATTGAACTGTGTTAGGTACAACAAACACTGATTATATTTAACAGCACTAATAAACTTATAAGCATTCAGCAGATATTACAAATTGTAACATGTGGCACACAATTAACAATTTCCATAAGCTGATTTTATCAAATAGCTTATCATTTTATATTTATAAATAGCTTACAAAGAAACTACATGAAACACATCAAAGTTTTATATCATTTTAAGTGACTGCTGCTGCTAAGTCGCTTCAGTCGTGTCCCTCTGTGTGACCCCATAGACGGCAGCCCACAAGGCTTCCCCGTCCCTGGGATTCTCCAGGCAAGAACACTGGAGTGGGTTGCCATTTCCTTCTCCAAGGCATGAAAGTGAAAAGTGAAAGTGAAGTCGCTCAGTCGTGTCCGACTCATGGCGACCCCATGGACTGCAGCCTACCAGGCTCCTCCGTCCATGGGGTTTTCCAGGCAAGAGTACTGGAGTGGGGTGCCACCGCCTTCTCCGATTTTAAGTGAAGATATTAGTAATTAGGCAGATGTTACTTACATTCTTCCAAACAGACCCAAAACATCACAGACACACAGCAAGGACCATTTTTCTTGTTATCTCATGGACAGTGGTGTGTGAATTGTGAGTTAGGGGTCTTATTCACCTCTGAATTCCTGGATGGAGCACAGTGCCAGGAAACCAGGAGATACCTAAAGAAAATGAATGAAAATTCCATCCACCACATTTGAATGTGTAACAGTTCTGATGTATTTCTTAGTTGACTGTAATTATTAGTCCAATTAAACAATTTTCTTCAATTTTTTAAATTAGAAATTAAAAATTTTAAATTGGTGTATTCATTTTTTGTTAAATTAATGATTTTATCTTAGTGAGATTAAATAATATACTCTGTTCTAAAAATGAGATGCAGCATTTATGAATCACCATAGACAAGATTCAGAGAAGGCAATGGCACCCCACTCCAGTACTCTTGCCTGGAAAATCCCATGGGCAGAGGAGTCTGGTAGGCTGCAGTCCATGGGGTCGCACAGAGTCAGACATGACTGAAGCGACTTAGCAGCAGCAGCAGTAGCAGCAGCAGACAAGATTAGAGGTTGATACCTAAACCAGCTAAGTAAGCACTTGGACTTAAGAAGCTCTGATAATCAAATTTTGTGGATTTGGAAGAAAACACTGAATCACTGCAGATCATGAGAGATACAGCAGCACTGAGAATCACTGATGAATATATATATATATATATACACACACACACACACACATATATATGTATTTTTAAGAGCAATTTCATCATATGTATGATTTGTATGATATTAGAGTTTTTTGTTTTATTCTCTATTTTTTAAAGTTAGGTGTATTTAAAATAAATGCATACCTGGTAAACATACATATCTATAGATACATAAATTCATGTATTTATACATACTTATTTGGGCTTCCCAGATGGTGCCAGTGGTAAAGAACCTGCCTGCCAATGTAGGAGACGTAAGAGTTGTGGGTTCAATTCCTGGGTCAGGAAGATCCCCTGGAGTAGAAAATGGCAACCCACTCCAGTTTTTGCCTGGAGAATCCTATGGACGGAGGAGCCTGGAAGTCTACAGTCCAGAGTCACAAAGAGTCAGACAGGCCTGAAGCAACTTAGCATGCACACACTTATACAGTCTTTTACCACTTTAATCATTTTTTTTTTTCTCTCTCAAACACTACATTGTGATTTTCTTACAGGCTAGGAATATACTATATTCAACATTTCATCCATCAGTTAGGAAGTTACTATTCTATTTCCAGTGAAATATTGTGGTGCATTAACAAGATAATAAATGTACAGATTATGAGAAGATGTAGATTTTGTGCACATTTTTTATCTAGAGATAAGAAAATCTGCTGATGAATTTGATATATGGTGTAAGAGGACAATTGTCAGAGGTAACATCAAAGTTTTGGTAGAATGAGGTTATCATTTACTAAATGAAGTGTGACCGGAAAACAGATACTTAATTTTTCCTAGAGAATTTATGAACATACTGTCCATGGTGATTTTTTTTTCTTTCTATTCACTCTCTGTAATCTCAAGAAATCCTAAGAAACAGACGGAAGCATATTATAACAATTCAGATTCTCCTATTCAACATTGAATCATCCAGCAGTAATCAAGTTACGTTTTGCATATATGGCCAAAGAATCAGCCAGCTCTAAATATTCCCTCTACCCAATTGATCAACACCTGTGAGCATGAAGTCTAATATTTATTACTTCTGCTGCTAATGGTGTTTCACAGAGTGTTTTAAAAAAATGAGTTGGTTGAACAATAAGAGAAAAAGAAAATGGTCAATGTAAAACCTTCCAGTCTGTGTTCATACAGTGATGTACAATCTCATATGTGATGTATGAAGTATGATCTAGTTTGTGATGTTAATGCAATTGAATATATAAAAGCTGTGGCAGTGCCTATACAGTAGCATAACAAAACTGTTCCTTTCTTGCTAGAAAACAACTTAGATGCAGTCTCACGACATAGACTTTAACTTACACACATTCAATGACCTTTCACATTTTCTCTCTTGTAGCCCCCATATCAGAACTTAGAATGCTGGTGGCAGTAGTTGAGAATATAATAAATCTGAATGCTGTTCCTCTTGGTTTTGAAAAACAGTACTATGCCTCATATAACTGCTTTAATCTCTGTTTTAGATGTTGAAATCAGAAACTAACCTTTGTATAAGAAGCAACTTCTTTCTTCTCTGGTGGCTCAGATGGTAAAGAATCTGACTGCAATGCAGGGAACCCAGGTTTGATCCCTTGGGAAGATCCCCTGGAGAAGGGAATGGCTACTCTCCTTTATTCTAGACTAGAGAATTCCACAGACAGAGGAGTCTGGTGAGCTATAATCCATGGGGTCGCAAAGAGATGGACACAACAGAATGACTAACACTTTCATTTTTCAATGATAGATTTACACCTGATAATTCTGTTCATTCCTTTTTGCTTACATGTATGAATAAAACCAGTAAAATGTACACTTTACCTGTTTAAAATATTAGTATCACTGAAAAATAAAATCATGCATAAGTAAATCAATTTAACTCAACCTCTTAAGAGCATAGTTATCTAGTCTAAGCATTTCTCATCAGTGCTGTAGACAGAGAAAAAGTGAAACTAACATTATAAGAAAAAGACTTTATAACTAATAAAAATTGTGAAAGATATTTTCATCTAAGAAATCAAGCTTTAGAACTCTCTCTACATATAACAGAGTCTAAAATTTCTTCCAATATAGGTTAGCAGTTCATATTCTGTATTATCATAATATAAAGGATAAACCAACTCAATAATATATCCCCAATATATTTTGAAATATATTCACTTTTTCTGACTTATCAATTTATTTGCTTGTTTGTATTTATGTAGTTTTATATGTGTTCTTAAGTTTAGATGCTGAGGACTTCTTTTTAAATATTAAATTTGTATTAAAAGTTAATTTCTAATATAATAATTAGACTGAGACTCTTAAGACAAAGGAAGCTTCAGTGAGTTTTTAGAGTAAAAATAAGGGATCTCAAAATCCTTTATAAACATTTTTGTAGATTCATTAAGTAGTATTTTTTCATATTCATACTTATTTTTTCAAGTGCCTATAAATATTATTATAATTTACAAAATATAAATTTACCTTAAAATATCACTGACCTTATCATAGTTTCTGACGGTTACACATTTTCCTGATCAGAAGTTACTAACAGTATCACTATTACCTTATGAATATCTGTAAAACATTTTGACATTAAAAACCAGGTCATCAGACTTGAAAAAGTTTAGGTACTAATTTACTCCATCTTAATGAAGTAACTGTCCTTAACTGATGAAATCTAATCTTCTGCCCTTTTGTCTGTAGTTAGTGGAGATTAGAAACATCTGGTTAGGATCAAATATTCATAATCCTCTCATGTAAAGTTACATAATCCAGACTTTTTTTTTAATGTATCTGGAAAGAACTAAATACTTACCAAAAAACTGGACAGAAGGTCATGCTAACCTTAGGTTATTTTGAAGTTTTATCGGGAATACCAATGCCCTATCATTTTAATTCTTTATCCTGTTTTACCTGAAAGATGCAACTGTTTTACACTTCAGCCTAAATGAGGCTAGTACTGCACAAAATGCTGTCTTTGGTTAATTGCTAGTTGTTGCTCCACACATGTCAAATTCAAGTAATTAAAACTGCAGTGCCCCCAAGCAAAACATTAAAATTTTTACATTCCAAAGGGCCTCATTAAAACCAGATGACTAGTTTGGCTTCTAGAAAGACTTGGCTAGAACATATCCACTTCAAATCCATACTGTCTTATTTGCTTACATCACAGAATGATTGACTCAAGAACCTGAAGGGTCCTCCAAAGTTTATCTAACCTCTTTCCAAGCAGAGTTTTAATTTAAATATCTTGGGGAGAGGCTATCTAATATCTCACTACAGATTCACATTTAAAAATATTTTGAGATGACTTGCATCATTAATTTGTATAACTTTTTAGTAAAAAACAACAAAAAACCTTCAATGTTCTATTTTACTAAAATTCTCTCAGTATAATCTTAGCTCATTAATTTCTGGTCTGTTGTTAGGTAAAGCAACACTAATTTTAACTGTCTTGAATAATACCCCACCCTACATTATTTTCAACATACAGAGCGCTCAAACTTTGCCTTCCTCACGATAATAAAACTTGAGAGTCTAAGTTCTTGATAAAAGTAACAGTCAAAAAATTTATAAATCCCATGTTTGGTTCATACATATTTTACGACGCTTGAGCAATTTATAATTGTGTCAATTATTTAACTACTCAGCATTTGAAAGAAGGGAATTAAAGGACATTAATATCATATTCCTTAAAGAATATTTATTTAAATATATATATCACAATAAATGTAATAGGCCCCTCATCATGGACAGTTTAGTGAGGTAATAAGTAAATAGCCTCAAGCAGCTTATGAGTCAAGCAATGAAAATATGCATACTGTATTGAAAATAATACAATCTTTGAAGCCCACTGTGACTTATCCTTTAGCAAATAATCCTAAAAGCTGCAAATGACAGTGCTTATGCAAGTAGTTTCTTCCTCCCCATTAGCAATGGCAAAAAGTAATCAATGCATAGTTGTTCCTGTCTGCCACTATGTCACAGGTCAACATTAAAACAGGCTGTAATGAAAAATACAGCTTTATGACATAACACATCCGATCGCGAATGCATGTGAGAGAAAAGACAGTCTTTTGAAGTCTAGGTAAATATTGAGTCACATTCAGTTTCCTTTCACACCTATTTGCTCTGGGCACAGTCTGTTAGCTGAGCACAGAAGGCTGTTGATCGTAACTCACTCAAAACATAGACCAGAAACATTGATTTTGTCATTTCAGCTGAGAAAATGGAAAAAGCAATATAGGGAAGGTATACGATTTTTACTGGACTTCATGTTACACACCATTATTACAGCAGTCTG
Source organism: Bos mutus (assembly GCF_027580195.1). Taxonomy (NCBI): domain Eukaryota; kingdom Metazoa; phylum Chordata; class Mammalia; order Artiodactyla; family Bovidae; genus Bos; species Bos mutus. The sequence continues at coordinate 84,088,737 of NC_091620.1, read as the reverse complement.
ATTTCTGGTTCCTCAGAAAAGTGATAAAGTACTGAATTACTTTTACTCATGAAACTGGCTTAATACAGTAAGAATTCAATTCATACTGTTACCATTACGCACATTTTTAATATCAGTGTAAGATTCAATCTTAAATAAAATACAAATTTCTGTTTTTATAGCCATGGAACATAAATCTTTTTTTCCTCCTGGGTATTTATCTTTCTATGTATGTTTAGGTAATGCTAAGTGCTTCACAAGAGAACATATTTCTGTTTTACCTGTAACAGTCATAATCATATTTTATATTATGGATATTCTATTTCTTAAATATCAACAGATCTTTTGATGAAGAAGAAATCATATATTTATTACATTTTCTTATTAATTTTAAATATTTATCAATTATTCAACTATTCAATATTCTCTCAAAACATGTTTGATTTCTAGGCCAAGGGCAAACTGCGTAGAAAACCATATATCAAGCAAGCAATATGCAAAGTTGCATATGTGCTTATATAAATATTCATCTTCATAAAAGGGCAACATGAATTTTAGAGTGACAAGCTAAAACACTTTTCCTTACACACAAAAAAACTTTGCAGATCGATTGTGACTGTGATCTTACAAAGACCCATGACAAAACTGCTAAAATGCAAATGACTCAAGTTGACTGAGTTAGGTTTATATCACGTAATAACCTTGCATCTCACCCTTGATTTCTTTATTTGATTAGTTTTTCCATTGCTGTGGAATTGTAGAAGGTTCTTCCAAGTACTAAGAAGGTACATGTTTTTATTCAGTCGCTAAGTTGTGTCCAACTCTTTGTGACCCCGTGGACTGCAGAACGCCAGGCTTCCATGACCTTCACTATCTCCTGGAGTTTGCTCAGACTCACATCCACTGAGTCAGTGATGCCATCCAACCATCCTATCCTCTCTCACCAACTTCTCCTCCTGCCTTCAATTTTTCCCAGCATCAGGGTCTTTTCCAATGAGCGAGCTCTTTGCATCAGGTGGCCCAAGTACTAGATCTTCAGTTATACCATGAGTTCTTCCAATGAAAATTCAGGATTGATTTCCTTTAGGATTGACTGGTTTGATTTTGTTGCAGTCCAAGGGACTCCCAGGAGTCTTGTCCAACACCACAGTTCAAAATCATCAATTCTTCAGTGCTCAGCTTTCGTTATGGTCCAACTCTTACATTAGCACATGACTACTGGAAAAAGCAGAGCTTTGACTATCCATATAGTCTTTATCTTTGTTGGCAAAGCAATGTTTCTACTTATTAATATGCTGTCTAGGTTTGTTAATAGCTTTTCTTCCAAGAAGCAAGGGTATTTTTACTTCCATGGCTGTAGTCACCATCTGCAGTGATTTTGGAGCCCAAGAAAATAAAATCTGTCACCGTTTCCATTTCCCCCCGCTATCTTTATGACATGAAGTGATGTGACCAGATGCCATGATCTTAACTTTTTAATGTTGAGTTTTAAGCCAGCTTTTTCACTCTTCTCTTTCAACTTCATTGAGAGGCTCTTTAGTTCCTCTTAGCTTTCTACTATTAAGGTTGTATCATCTGCCTATCTGAGGTTGTTGACATTTCTCCCAGGAATCTTGATTCCAGCTTGTGTTTCATCCAGCCTGGCATTTCTCATGATTACTCTGCATATACATGAAATAAGGAGGATGACAATATACAGACTTGATGTACTCCTTTCCCAATTTTGAACCAGTCCGTGTCCCATATCCAGTTCTAACTGTTGCTTCTTGACCGGCATACAGATTTCTCAGGAGGCAGGTCAGGTGATCTGGTATTCCCATCTCTTTAAGAATTTTCCTCAGTTTGTTGTGACCCACACAGTCAAAGGCATTAGTGTAGTCAATGAAGCAGAAGTAGATGTTTTTCTGGAATTCTCTTGCTTTTTCTCTGATCCAGCTGATATTAGCAATTTGATCTCTGGTTCCTCTGCCTTTTCTAAATCCTGCTTGTACATCTGCAAGCCCTCAGTTCATATTCTGCTGAAGCCTGGCTTGAAGGATTTTGAGCATTACCCTTCTAGCATGTGAAATGAGAGCATTTATATGATAGTTTGAACATTCTTTGTCATCACACTTCTTTGGGATTGGAATGAAAACTGATCTTTTCCAGTCCTCTGGCCATTGCTAAGTCCAAATTTCCTGGCATACTGAATGCAGCATTTTAACAACATCATCTTTTAAGACTTGAAATAGCTCAGCTGTAATTCCATCACCTCCACTAGCTTTGCTTGTGTTAATGCTTCTTAAGTCCCACTTGACATCATACTCCAGGATGTCTGGCTCCAGGTGAGTGACTATACCATTATAGTTATCTGATCAATCAGACCTTTTTTGTACAGTTCTTTTGTGTATTCTTGCCAGGTCTTCTTAATCTCTTCTGCTTCTGTTAGGTCCTTGCCTTTTCTGTCCTTTATTGTGCCCATCTTTGCATGAAATGTTTCCTTGGTATTTCTGATTTTCTTGAAGAGATCTCTAGTCTTTCCCATTCTATTGTTTTCCTCTATTTCTTTGCATTGTTCATTTAGGAGGGCTTTCTTATCTCTCCTTGCTATTTTTTGGAACTCTACATTCAGTTCCCTTTCTCCTTTGCCTTTCACTTCTCTTATTTTCCCAGCTATTTGTAAGGCCTCCTCAGACAACCATTTTGCCTTCTTGCATTTCTTTTTCTTTGAACGGTTTTGGTCACTGCCTCCTGTACAACGTTACAAACCTCTGTCCATTGTTCTTCAGGCACTCTATCTATTAGATCTAATCCCTTGAATTTATTTGTCACTTCCACTGTATAATTAAAAGCGACTTTATTTAGGTCATACCAGAATGGCTTAGAGGTTTTACCTACTTTCTTCAATATTTGCAGTAAGGAGTTCATACTCTGAGCCACAGTAAACTCCAGGTCATATTTTTGTTGACTGTATTGAGCTTCTGCATCTTCAGCTGCAAAGAACATAATTAATCTAATTTTGGTATTGACCATCTGGTGATGTCCATATGAAGAGTCGTCTCATGTGTTGTTGGAACAAGGTGTTTGCTATGACCAATGTCTTCTCCTGGCCAAGCTCTATTAGCCTTTGTCCTGTTTCATTTTGTTATCCAAGGCCAAACTTGCCTGTTACTCCAGGTATTTTCTTGACTTCCTACTTTTGCATTCAAATTCCCTGTGATGAAAAGGACATCCTTTTTTGGTGTTCACTCTAGGTCTTGGAGGTCTTCATAGAACCATTTGACTTCAGCTTCTTTGGCATTAGTGGTTGGGGCACAGACTTGGATTACTGAAATGTTGAATGCTTTGCATAGGAAATGAACTGAGGACATTCTGTAAGTTTTGAGATTGCACCCAAGTACTGCATTTCAGACTCTTTTGTTGACCATGAGGGCTACATCTGATTTAAATTCACCCATAACTGTCAATTTTAGTTCATTGACTTCTAAAATGGTGATGTTTAATCTTGCCATCTCCCATTTGACCACATGCAATTTACCTTGATTCATGGACCTAACATTCCATGTTCCTATGCAATATTGTTCTCTACAGCATCAGACTTTACTTTCATCACCAGACACATCCACTACTGGGAGTTGTTTTCCTTTTGGGTCAGCCTCTTCATTTTTTTTTTCCTGGAGCTAGTCTCTGCTCTTCTCCAGTAGCATATTGGACACCTACCAACCTGGAGGGGTCCATCTTCCAGTATCATATCTTTCAGTATTCTCATACAATTCATGGGGTTCTCAAGGCAAGAATACTGAACTGATTTGCCATTCCCTTTTCCAGTGGACTACCTTTTGTCAAAACTCTCCACCATGAAGGTACTTAGAAGCTCTGTAACTTCAACAATCTTGGGAGTTACTCTGTTCCCTGTCTTTCTCAGCTCTACTCTTTTTTCTCTGTGTTGGTCATTTGGTTTTCCCATAGGTAAAATTTCTCTATGTGAGAGGATATAGTAATACTAGGTCCACACAAGGCCCTAGTCTTTTAACAAAGCTTAGTGATCTCAAAGGACTGTATTTCTCCACTCTAGCATCTACATGTTAAATCCCATCACTGGGTCAATGATTGTGATTAAAGTGATGGGTAATGTAAGCCAGACCTAGATCAGCCACTCCTCTGGCTACAGAGAGAAAAGAAAGATAGGAGGGCAGGCATGACACTGGTCCCACCAGAATGACAAGCAGTAGATAAGACTCGATTCCCCCAAAAGGATGGAGTTGGCTGTTAATACATGAAATGTGGGTAAACAAGGGTATCAAAAATCTGTTCACCTCATTTCAACCTTTAGCTGCTCAGTTAGCACACCTATAACCAATTCAATGAATGACTTCACCTATAACAGTGTAATTATTTCACTTAAAACATACTTAGCCTCTCTCTAAAGGGCACAACCCATAGCAATATTAAGTCATCCTGTTCCAAAGCTGGTCCTTTTGGGTAAAATGCATTTTTCTAAATCAAGTCCAGATGTGAGTCGTCACAGTACCACAACACAATTCTAACTATAAATAGAACCATTTCCATCTTACTCAACAGACAATGTTAGGAAAAAGAGAAACAGTACAAAAAAATACTCCTATTTGAAAAGCAAGAAAGGAACAATCACAAGCTAATTCTTGTCTGTTACTGGTGTAAATTAATTGCTTTGACCCACTGTGGGGCTATCACTTGTCCGTGTGTCTCCATTACCACGCTCCTGAGGGCACAAGGGAACACGCTGTGCCTTCATGCAAAGCTCTGCAACATAAACAGTATTTAAGAATGGTATTAGTCTTGGTCCTGCAGGCTTTGAGGGCAGTCACAGGTGGCTAATTACAAAGCATGGGTTTTCCTAACAATACAATTATCTTAAAATCCTAGTCATCGATCAGTTGTCATTCAGGGTAGTTCTACTCATTAGTAATCAAAAATAAAATCTTGCCACGTTATGCTTCTTATATCTCTACTATGCCCTTGCATTTTCTGTCACCAACGCTGTGGATTCTAGGCAAGACCCTATATTCAGTTTAATGGCTTTCCTCCTGGCATCCCTCTCAGGTCAGTATTAATCTATATGCCAGAATTGAGGAGTGGAGACATATTAGTCCATTCACCTCCACACTTCTAGGCTGGAACCCTGGGGATGGTGAATGGGAGGATGGTGCGTGCCATTATATTATATATATATATATATATACACATATATACACACATATTTACATATACACACACATATAATCATTTAGAGGAGAGAATAACAAGTATTATTTCAGAGGATTCTGGATATTCCTTCATATTCCTTTAGGGTTTCAAACTTATTCTGGGATCTGTTTCTCATCGCCCTGATCTATTCTCTTCTTAAGGGCTGGCAAAAATATCCACAAGGTACATGATTGTCCTACTCCCAGTAGCCTTGATATCAAAACTGAAATGTTTTGCAGATTAAAATTATAAGCTTTAAGACTCTAGGCTTAAAGAGTTTTCTCTTCAAAATGAAAAAAAGAAATGAAAGGAAATAGTGCTTTAAAGAGGTAATAGAGGCATATGGCAAAAAAAAAAAAAAAATTAAACAATGCAGTGAGAGGTATTGTTTGTTTCTATTTTCTTGACACTCAAATTCTAGTTCCTTCACCAGGGGCAATCATTAAATTTCTACGTATATTTCCAGAAATGGTCTATATAAGTAATAGCACATTCATGTCTGTCATAATGTGATACTGCTGCCTACCCATCAGAACCATAATGAAAATAATTGAAAATTCCAAATGTGACAATAAAGTGAAGAAACAGTTTATTTATACACAACTGAATAGGATGTAAATTAGTAGAGGTGCCTTGGAAAAATGACTTGTCAGGATCAGCTAAAGTAAATTGATGTATACTCTTGTTGTTTAGTTACTAAGTCACACCCGACTCTTTTGCAACCCCCTGGACTGTAGCCCACCAGGCTCCTCTGTCCATGGGATTTCCCAGGCAAGAATACTGGACTGGCTGCCATTTCCTTCTCCAGGGTATCATTCTGACCCAGGGATTGAATGTATATCTCCTGCATTGGCAAGCAAAGTCTTCACTACTGAGCCACCAGGGAAGCCCATAGATACTATATGAATCAACAATTCCACTTGCAAGTATAGACAGCCAACAGAAATGTGTATACACAAACACCAAAAGACACAAATGATATTGCTCATAGCATCACTATTTGTAAAAAAAAAAAAAAAAAAAGCTTATAAAAAGTAGAATAAATTGTGTTATATTCTTAAAACATCATGTATGGCAACGAGAATGAAAAAACTGCCACTACTGACAGACGTTTGGATAAAAATTGCAAAAGTAACCTTGAATGAAAAAAACCAGACACATAAAAAGAATGTCCTGTATGATTCTGTTTACATAAACTACAAAAAGAAGCAAAGCAAACCTGTGCTCTTAGAAGTTAGGAAAGTGCTTACTTCTGAGGATTGACTGGAAAGGCTGATTGGTATGTGTATTAAAACTCAAAATTTGCTAAAATCCATGCTGTTACTGGAAGTATTCTACATAATCATGTATAATCATATATTTAATTCACAAATAAAATCAATGAGGTAGAGTTCTACTTACTGAAACAAATTTAACTCCAAATAGAGCCACACTTAAAAAGAAAATAGCAGAATAATACAATATCACAAAACATAGCTCGACTTTTATATATACATATACATTTGTAAAGCTCAACCTTTAGAAAACTAAGATCATGGCATCTGGTCCCATCACTTCATGGGAAATAGATGGGGAAACAGTGGAAACAGTGGCTGACTTTATTTTGGGGGGCTCTAAAATCACTGCAGATGGTAATTGCAGCCATGAAATTAAAAGACACTTACTCCTTGGAAGGAAAGTTATGACCAACCTAGACAACATATTAAAAAGCAGAGACATTACTTTGCCAACAAAGGTCTGTCTAATCAAGGCTATGGTTTTTCCAGTATTCATGTATGGATGTGAGTGTTGGACTATAAAGAAAGCTGAGTACCGAAGAATTGATGCTTTTGAACTGTGGTGTTGGAGAAGACTCTTGAGAGTCCCTTGGACTGCAAGGAGATCCAACCAGTCCATTCTAAAGGAGATCAGTCCTGGGTGTTCATTGGAAGGACTGATGTTGAAGCTGAAACTCTAATATTTTGCCCACCTGATGGGAAGAGCTGACTCATTTGAAAAGACCCTGATGCTGGGAAAGATTGAGGGCATGAGGAGAAGGGGACGACAGAGGATGAGATAGTTGGATGGCATCACCGACTCAATGGACATGAGTTTGGGTAGACTCCGGGAGTTGGTGATGGACAGGGAGGCCTGGCGAGCTGCGGTTCATGGGGCTGAAAAAGTCGGATATGACTGAGCAACTGAACTAAACTGATACATTTGAAAGATTATGTAAAATATCATTGGTATATATACTGAGCTGGTAAGTGGTTATATCTTGTGAGAAATAATATTCCCCTATATATATTATAATATCATAAACACTCAATTATATGTATGCATCATTATATACATATATATATATATATGCTGCTGCTAAGTCACTTCAGTCGTGTCCGACTTTGTGCGACCCCATAGACGGCAGCCCACCAGGCTCCCCCGTCCCTGAGACTCTCCAGGCAAGAACACTGGAGTGGGTTGCCATTTCCTTCTCCAATGCATGAAAGTAAAAAGTGAAAGTGAAGTCACTCAGTCGTGTCTGACTCTTAGTGACCCTATGGACTGCAGCCTACCAGGCTCCTCTGTCCATGGATTTTCCAGGCAAGAATACTGGAGTGGGGTGCCATTGCCTTTTCCTATATATACATATATATATATATATATATATATATATGTATGTATGTATAGACACACATGTATATATGTGCATTCAGTTGTGTCTGACTCTTTGCAACCCATGGACTGTAGCCCACCAGGTTCCTCTGTTCATAGAATTTTCCAGGCAAGAATACTGAAGTGGGTTGCTGGTTGCTATTTCCTATTCCAGGGGATCTCCCCTACCCAGGGATTGAACCCTTGTCTCTTGTGTCTCCTGCACTGACAGGTGGATTCTTTACTACTGGTGCCACCTGGGAAGCACATACACACACACACACACACACAAATGCATATATCAATTACATACATATATATATATACATATTCAAGTAAAAAATAAATTAGCCAAAGTGTGGAAGTAACTCAATGTCCATTAATAAATGAATGGATAAATAAAATGTGATATATACAAATGATGGACTATTATTTAGCCTTAAAAAGGAAGGAAATTCCATCAAAGATACAACACTGATGAATCTTGAGACCATTATATAAATGAAACAAGTCCCCAAAAAAGATAAGTACTGCATGACTTCACTTATATGAATATCTAAAGTAGTCAAATTTATAGAAAGTAGAATCATGATTTCCAATGGCTGGAGTAAGGAAAAGTTGAAAAGGGAGTTGTTGACACAGACTTTCATATTTTCAAGGTAAAAAGTTCTGTTGATCCATTTCACAACAACATGAATATAGTTAACAGTTTCAAATTATAAACTTACTCTGAACTTCCAGATGTTCAACCTGGTTTAAGAAAAGGCAGAGGAACCAGAGATCAAATTGCCAACATCCACTGGATCATGGCAAAAGCAAGAGAGTTCCAGAAAAACATCTATTTCTGCTTTATTGACTATGCCAAAGCCTTTGACTGTGTGGATCACAATAAACTGTGGAAAATTCTTCAAGAGATGGGAATACCAGACCACCTTACCTGCCTCTTGAGAAACCTATATGCAGGTCAGAAAGCAACAGTTAGAACCCGACATGGAACAACAGACTGGTTCCAAATAGGAAAAGGAGTACGTCAAGGCTGTATACTGTCACCCTGCTTATTTAACTTCTATGCAGAGTCCATCATGAGAAATGCTGGGCTGGAAGAAGCACAAGCTGGAATCAAGATTGCCTGGAGAAATATCAATCACCTCAGATATGCAGATGACACCACCCTTACGGAAGAAAGTGAAGAGGAACTAAAAAGCCTTTTGATGAAAGTGAAAGAGGAGAGTGAAAAAGTTGGTTTAAAGCTCAACATTCAGAAAACAAAGATCATGGCATCTGGTCCCATCACTTTATGGGAAATAGATGGGGAAACAGTGGAAACAGTGTCAGACTTTATTTTTTTTTTGCTCCAAAATCACTGCAGATGGTGATTGCAGCCATGAAATTAAAAGACGCTTACTCCTTGGAAAGAAAGTTATGCCCAACCTAGAGAGCATATTCAAAAGCAGAGACATTACTTTGCCAACAAAGGTCCGTCTAGTCAAGGCTATGGTTTTTCCAGTGGTCATGTATGGATGTGAGAGTTGGACTGTGAAGAAAGCTGCTGCTGCTAAGTCGCTTCAGTCGTGTCCGACTCTGTGCGACCCCATAGACGGCAGCCCATCAGGCTCCCCCGTCCTTGGGATTCTACAGGCAAGAACACTGGAGTGGGTTGCCATTTCCTTCTCCAAGGCATGAAAGTGAAAAGTGAAAGTGAAGTTGCTCAGTCGTATCCGACTCTTAGCGACCCCACGGACAGCAGCCCACCAGGCTCCTCCGTCCATGGGATTTTCCAGGCAAGAGTACTGGAGTGGGGTGCCATTGCCTTCTCCGGTGAAGAAAGCTGAGTGCCGAAGAATTGATGCTTTTGAAGTGTGGTGTTGGAGAAGACTCTCTAAAGGAAATCAGTCCTGGGTGTTCTTTGGAAGGAATGATGCTAAAGCTGAAACTCCAGTACTTCGGCTACCTCATGCGAAGAGTTGACTCATTAGAAAAGACTGATGCTGGCAGGGTTTGGAGGCAGGAGGAGAAGGAGACGACAGAGGCTGAGATGACTGGATGGCATCACCGACTCGATGGACATGAGTTTGAATGAACTCTCGGTGTTGGTGATGGACAGGGAGGCCTGGCGTGCTGTGATTCATGGGGTCACAAAGAGTCAGACAAACTGGAAGACTGAACAGAACTGAACTGAACTGATGGTAAATTTCATGATAATGTGTTTTCTACCACAATAAAAATGTAATTAAATAAACTAATAGAATAAGACAATGGTAAAATTATATATTAATTCTAAACTTTGCTCTAATCCCTTAACAACATGTTTTAATTCACTTTAATTTATATAGAGTTGCCTCAATATTTCAAATGGCTGCAGCACATTCCATTGTATAGAAGTATGACTATCTCAACTCATACTGATGAATAGACTTACAAGCATGATTCGCAGCTGTGTAAATAGGGAAAAAATGCAATGGAAAACAATTTTTTACTATCAAAGTTTTTTAGAAATTGTATTTTCTCCAACCCAGTTATTCAATTTCCATGAATGTATGCTACAACACATCTCCATACATGTGTTAAGATGTCCGTTCAAGTAAATTGACTGCAGCTTCTTTATAACAGCAAGTTTCACTTCCAAGTAAAAGGAGTACCATGAACATTGAATTTATCTGCATAAACAAGTAACCTGACCATATTTCTCATTGTAAAATGAACTCCTTAAAGGGTATTATTCTGCTTTATCTTCCAACTCACAATGTTCGGTTTCCTTGATGGGATAGCCATTTTCTACATTTTTTTTTTTCTGGTAACATTGGTTCTTCCGCTCTAAGAACAGAGGACAATGGCTATGCTCTACTTACGGGAACTCTAGGTTGAATATTTGCTTTGTGCTTTGGAACTTGGTGATATAGCATACACCATGTGAAATGCCAAGCTGGATGAAGCACAAGCTGAAATCAAGATTGCCGGGAGAAATAGCAATAGCCTCAGATAGCAGACGACACCATCCTTATAGCAGAAAGCGAAGAGGAACTAAAGAACCTATCAATGAAAGTAAAAGAGGAGAGTGAAAAAGCTGGCTTAAAACTCAACATTCAAAAAATGAAGATCATGGCATCTGGTCCCATCAATTCATGGCAAATAGATGGGGAAACAATGCAAACAGTGGCAGACTTTATTTTCTCAAGCTCCAAAATCACTGCAGATGGTGACTGAAGCCATGAGATTAAAAGATCTAGTCTAGTCAAAGCTATGGTTTTTCCAGTAGTCATGTATGGATGTGAGAGTTGGATCATAAAGACTAAGTGCCGAAGAATTGATGCTTTTGAAGTGTGGTGCTTGAGAAAACTCTGAGAGTCCCTTGGACTGCAAGGAGATCAAACCAGTCAATTCTAAAGGAAATCAACCCTGAATATTCATTGGAAAGACTAATGCTAAAGCTGAAGCTCCAATACTTTGGCCACCTGATACTAAGAGCCAAGTCATTGGAAAAGACCCTGATGCTGGGAAAGATTGAAGGCAGGAGAAGGGGATGACAGAGGATGAAATGGTTGGGTGGCATCACTGACTCAACGGAGATGAGTGAGCTCTGGGAGATGGTGAAGGACAGGGCAGCCTGGCATGCTGCAGTCCATGGAGTCACAAGTGTTGGACACAACTGAGTGACTGAACAACAACAAAAAGATTTATACATTTAAAAAATATATATCAAGTTATTTTCTAGTTTACTTCATTTCCATAGGCCTCAAATGTTCATCTGCAAGATAAAGAAATTACTCTTAACTAATTCAAGAGATCTGCCCACCAGTTCTAGGGCCATAACTTCTTGTAGAAGGTCCTAACTAAATTTATTTTCAATAGCAATGAAAACTGACTTGAAGAAAGAGGATGGAAGGTTGTATTTATCTTGTATTTTTTATAACTCTGTTGTTGAACAAGTGGATACAGCAAACATTTAATATGTCTTTGTTGTTGGTGGTGATGACAGTATTTTTACTGCTGTCTTTGCAATAAGGCAAGTGAAAAATGAGTTTAGTATCAGAATAACTATAAAAATACTTTACTAAAAGTGCAACAGTATTCGTAAAAATGGCAATAACAAAACAATTTTTAATACCAGAGACAATTTGACCTTTTACATAAAAGGTCATATATTTCTAAACATATAAATAGATATTATAGGATAGGGCCCATATATTTAAATAATGGAATTAGGATTCATAGAATTAAAGTGAGTTATCTAAGAAAACACAGCTGTAGAGAGTAGCTGAGATACAAGTCCAGATTCCTCTGGCTTTGGTTTCTCTCACCACTGTGTCATTACATCATGCTACTTCAGAAAAAGATAAGGCTCTGTACTTTCTAATTATATGTTCTTAAGTACTATCTAATTTTGAAGTAAACTTCTGATGGTTTTGTATGCTAATAAGAGAAATATCCATTGACATAGTGGACAAGTCTTCCTATTAGTCAATGTACAGCTATTTAATAAGAAAATCTAAAATGCTAACTTAAAATTTTAAAACATATTTAGAATTCTTAGTTGAAACTATACATTAGAAACCAAATGACCCAACCTCCGGTCACAGAGATCATGTAAAGTTGAACTTTGAGTCAAGCATGGCTGCCTACCCAATTTGGTATATGTTAAGTGGCATGTAGCTTCCATAAATATAGAGAGCACCAAAGGTCTTCACCACATCAGAGTTTGGGTAACACTTCATTTCACCAAACACAAATATAATATAACTTCTCTATTCTATATTTATGGGGCAGGTGTTGACCATATAATACTAAGTTTACTAAAGAATGTCAACTGGCAAAATATACCCCATGAATGATATTGGTAAATACAGTAGGTTCATAAGGAAAATGTACTGCTTATTTCTGTTTTCCAAACGAGAGAGAAGGTTACAGCGCATAGCAATTACCTTGAGGCTTTTTGCTTCACGAAAGGTGGCTTCCAATTTCATGACCACAAGTCTGGAGAATGCAATCAGTGTGGTCGTGGTCTAAGCAGGACCACCTTCCAACTCAGCACTGCCAATCAGAGCAGAGCACCCTATTTGGGAAGTGTAGTAGATCCCATGCTGCAGCTTTCAGAAAAGGAAAAAACTAGCACTCTCACTGAGGCCACTGTGAAAACACGGCCTTAGCATGGTAGCATTAAGCTGTCATTGATGCCCCTTAGCTGAAAAAAATAAATTAGCTTTATAAAATAGAACTTTTAACTTAAATGGAATTAACTGAGGCATTTTTACTCAAAGTACATCAATATGAACCGAATATTTATTTTGTGCAATATGTATAAGCTGCTGTGCTACTGTTTTAGGGTAATGTATAATATCACCATTTAATTTTTGTCATAAAATCTGCTTAACAAGTTAATAGTAAGCAAGCTATTCAAATACAATGGAATCATATTCTGTATTCTGAACTTTATTATTAATGTCTTAACTATATCCTTGCACTCTTCTGCAACATTGTGCTAAATAAAATTTAACACGATGTAGAAGACTGATTGTTGCTCATTTACTTATCTAATTGCTATGAAGTACCAAACAAAATCCTAAATATGTAATGTGTGACTACTATATTAATTAGATTCCTCCAGAGAAATGCAACCAATGGGGGATGGATCTGTATATATATCCCAAACATAAAGATTTATTTCATTCTCTATGATTTCAAAATTATTTAATTTTATCTTTATTAAAAATATAATAATTTAGTTTCTGAAAGTAATATATGAAAATATCATATATTTTAGACAATCTTTACAGAAGGACAGTAACTCAACTAAAACACCAAAACCTACTTTCCTTAACACCTGCACTTAAAAAAAAAAAAACCTCACTGGACAGGGGTCACATTCCCAAGGGAAAGAAAATTAAAATGAAGTCAATAAAGATATTTGATGGTTGTTTTTCCATCTTATGTGTTCATAAGCCTAAACAATTTATGGTAACAGCTGTGAGTAGGCGTTTAAAGAATACTTCTTTCCTGTTCATTTTGGTGACATGAGTCACTTTGACTTTTTCTTTTGGATAATGACACAAAGGAAATTTTTGTTTAATTCCAATACTTCATGCTACCTGAAAAAATGCACTATTTTGCACATAGTGCATTTTTTAGAGATCAAACTTTAACAAAAGAAGTCATAAATTTCAAATGTACACATGACATTGGTATAATATTATGATGAATACTTCGAGTCTTGAATCATCTGAGAATGTCCAATGTTCAGTATTAGCTCAGTTCAGTCGCTCAGTCGTGTCTGACTGTTCGCGACCCCATGACTTGCAGCACGCCAGGCCTCCCCGTCCATCGCCAACTCCTGAAGTTCACTCAAACTCACATCCATTGAGTCGGTGAGGCCATCCAGCCATCTCATCCTCTGTCGTCCCCTTCTCCTCTTGCCCCCAATCCCTCCCAGCATCAGAGTCTTTTCCAATGAGTCAACTCTTCCCATGAGGTGGCCAAAGTACTGGAGTTTCAGCTTTAGCATCATTCCTTCCAAAGAAATCCCAGGGCTGATCTCCTTCAGAATGGACTGGTTGGATCTCCTTGCAGGCCAAGGGACTCTCAAGAGTCTTCTCCAACACCACAGTTCAAAACCATCAATTCTTTGGCACTCAGCTTTCTTCACAGTCCAACTCTCACATCCATACATGACCACTGGAAAACCATAGCCCTGACTAAATGGACTTTGTTGGCAAAGTAATGTCTCTGCTTTTGAAAATGTTATCTAGGTTGGTCATAACTGTCCTTCCAAGGTGTGAGCATCTTTTAATTTCATGGCTGCAATCACCATCTGCAGTGATTATGGAGCAAAAAAAAATAAAGTCTGGCACTGTTTCCACTGTTTCACCATCTATTTCCCATGAAGTGATGGGACCAGATGCCATGATCTTCATTTTCTGAATGTTGAGCTTTAAGCCAACTTTTTCACTCTCCTCGTTCACTTTCATCAAGAGGCTTTTGAGTTCCTCTTCACTTTCTGCCATAAGGGTGGTGTCATCTGCATATCTGAGGTGATTGATATTTCTCCAGGCAATCTTGATTCCAGCTTGTGCTTCTTCCAGCCCAGCGTTTCTCATGATGGACTCTGCATAGAAGTTAAATAAGCAGGGTGACAGTATACAGCCTTGACGTACTCCTTTTCCTATTTGGAACCAGTCTGTTATTCCATGTCCAGTTCTAACTGTTGCTTCCTGACCTGCATAAAGGTTTCTCAAGAGGCAGGTAAGGTGGTCTGGTATTCCCATCTCTTGAAGAATTTTCCACAGTTTATTGTGATCCACACAGTCAAAGGCTTTGGCATAGTCAATAAAGCAGAAATAGATGTTTTTCTGGAACTCTGTTGCTTTTTCGATTATCCAGCGGATGTTAGCAATTTGATCTCTGGTTTCTGTGCCTTTTCTAAAAGCAGCTTGAATATCTGGAAGTTCACGGTTCACGTATTGCTGAAGCCTGGCTTGGAGAATTTTGAGCATTACTTTACTAGCGTGTGAGATGAGTACAATTGTGCAGTAGTTTGAGCATTCTTTGGCATTGCCTTTCCTTGGGATTGGAATGAAAACTGACCTTTTCCAGTCCTGTGGCCACTGCTGAGTTTTCCAAATTTGCTGGCATATAGAGTCCATCACTTTCACAGCATCATCTTTCAGGATTTGAAAGAGCTCAACTGGAATTCCATCACCTCCACTAGCTTTAATCACAGTGATGCTTTCTAAGGCCCACTTTACTTCACATTCCAGGATGTCTGGCTCTAGGTCAGTGATCACACCATCGCGATTATCTGGGTCGTGAAGATCTTTTTTGTACAGTTCTTCTGTGTATTCTTGCCACTTCTTCTTAATATCTTATGCTTCTGTTAGGTCCATACCATTTCTGTCCTTTATCGAGCCCATCTTTGCATGAAATGTTCCCTTGGTATCTCTGATTTTCTTGAAGAGATCTCTAGTCTTTCCCATTCTGTTGTTTTCCTCTATTTCTTTGCATTGATCGCTGAGGAAGTCTTTCTTATCTCCCCTTGCTATTCTTTGGAACTCTGAATTCAAATGCTTATATCTTTCCTTTTCTCCTTTGCTTTTTGCTTCTCTTCTTTTCACAGCTATTTGTAAGGCCTCCCCAGACAGCCATTTTGCTTTTTTGCATTTCTTTTCCATGGGGATGGTCTTGATCCCTGTCTCCAGTACAGTGTCATGAACCTCATTCCATAGTTCCTCAGGCACTCTATCAGATCTGGTCCCTTAAATCTATTTCTCACTTCCACTATATAGTCATAAGGGACTTGATTTAGGTCATACCTGAATGGTCTAGTGGTTTTCTCTACTTTATTCAATTTAAGTCTGAATCTGGCAATAAGGAATTCATGATCTGAGCCACAGTCAGCTCCTGGTCTTGATTTTGCTGACTGTTTAGAGCTTCTCCATCTTTGGCTGCAAAGAATATAAGTAATCCGATTTTGGTGTGATGTCCATGTGTAGAGTCTTCTCTTGTGTTGTTGCAAGAGGGTATTTGCTATGACTAGTGCGTTCTTTTGACAAAACTCTATTAGCCTTCTCCCTGCTTCATTCTGTATTCCAAGGCCAAATTTGCCTGTTACTCCAGGTGTTTCTTGACTTCCTATTTTTGCATTCCAGTCCCCTATAATGAAAAGGACATCTTTTTTGGGTGTTAGTTCTAAAAGGTCTTGTAGGTCTTCATAGAACCATTCAACTTCAGCTTCTTCAGCATTACTGGTTGGGGCATAGGCTTGGATTCGTGATATTGAATGGTTTGCCTTGGAAATGAACAGAGATCATTCTGTCGTTTTTGAGATTGCATCCAAGTACTGCATTTCGGACTCTTTTGTTGACCATGATGGCTACACCATTTCTTCTAAGGGATTGGTGTCCACAGTAGTAGATATAATGGTCATCTGAGTTAAATTCATCCATTCCAGTCCATTTTAATTCACTGATTCCTAGAATGTTGATGTTCACTCTTGCCATCTCCTGTTTGACCACTTCAAATCTGCCTTAATTTTTAGACCGGACATTCCAGGTTCCTATGCAATATTGCTCTTTACAGCATCGGACCTTTCTTCTATCACCAGTCACATCCACAACTGGGTATTGTTTTCGCTTTGGCTCCATCCCTTAATTCTTTCTGGAGTTTTTTTCTCCACTGATCTCCAGTAGCATATTGGGCACCTACCAACCTGGGGAGTTCCTCTTTCAGTATCCTATCATTTTGCCCTTTCATACTGTTCACTGGGTTCTCAAGGCAAGAATATTGAAGTGGTTTTCTTCAGTATAACATCTTATAAATTCCACCTTGACTCCATATTATTCTATGGCTATGGTTTTCAACTTAGCTATGCTATTTTTTGAGATGATTAGAAATTAAGATTCTTTAATAATTCAGATTTTAATTAGAACTTATTCTACTATTCTATTGAGTAGACTAGTAGATAATAATATTAGTAGAAAATAGTGGATAATAAAAAGATAATAAATTTCAAAGTAGTCAAAGTTATCATATAGATGGTGATAGTGATACATGCTCAGTCACTCTTTGCATCCAACTCTTTGCAACCCCATGGACTGCAGTCCACCAGGCTCTTCTTTCTGTCCATGGAATTATCCATAGTGTTATACTTTTTACTAGAACTATGGGCTTCCCTGGTGGCTCAGAGGGTAAAGTGTCTGCCTGCAATGCCGGAGACCCAAGTTCGATCCCTGGTTCGGGAAGATCCCCTGGAGAAGGAAATGGCAACCCACTCCAATATTCTCCAGCCTGAAGAATCCCATGGATGGAGGAGCCTGGCAGGCTACAGTCTATGGGGTCGCAAAGAGTCGGACATGACTGAGCAACTTCACTCACTCACTCGTTGAAAATATAGGTGAGTTACAACTATCCTTTGGTATAATAACAATGACATTAATAAATCTTGAGACCCATTCATGGGAGGCACAGTATTTATGGGAGCTTCTAAGTCTGCTATACAACATAATGTAAAATAATACAATTTAAATGATAATATATATCATCTTCCCTCATCTCCTGTAACCACTGAAGCTGATGGGGTGGGTTTTTCATGGATTATGATGTTTAGAAAGAGCAGAATGCATAGTCTGTTGTCAAATTTTCACTTGGACCAAAATCAAAATCTATGGGAACAGACATTCTTGGTTACACAAGATGCAGAGTCAGCCAAACCAAATTATGATGACATATCCTTTAATTTTCCACCTAACCCATGACATTTTTCTAGGAATAAAATAAAATCTATCTAGGCAAACTATGTTTACAGGTAGAATAATTGTTTCAAGTAGGTTTCTCCCTACAACCAACAGTTTGCATGCACGCTTATAATAAACATTCATTTAGTAGTTTATATGAACTGTCAGAGGATTCAGTTAAGTCTTATTGAGCATAAGGATTGGGTTTTCCCTTCTCACATATTTAAGAAATGTTTTGAGTTCAAGGAGGGGGAAACAACTCACATAAGATTACTATAGTAAATTTTTCCAATAGTGTTTATTCTGAGAAGACAGTGGAAGGTACTTGAATAAAGTAAGTCTGGCAAGACTTGAATGCTTCAGTAGTGGGCAATGGGAGTTGTTTTTAGAGCAGTGAGAGCATAAAGACAGATGACTCTTTATTTTCTGAGTTAACTCACTTTCAGTGACATGAAAGGAAACTGTGGGATGGTGACTAACGCAAGTGGGAAGCGTGGAAAGGCTCGAGAAAACCAAAATAGAGTTTGTGTTTAGGGCACTTCCTAAATTGTCGCTTCTTGAGTTAACTCCCCCTCTATTTTCCATCACACGTCCTTGCATTGCCTTGAATTTAGCTTTTAAAACATTTGCTACAACAATGATGATTTTATATGTAGCACATACTATTTTGGAAGGTATGGTTTTAGGGGTCTTTAATATTTTTAAGTTAATGTGGATTATTTACTATAACATCAATTAGAAATATTAAAGCAAGGATACATTGGAAACCAAACCTAATGGTGTGTTAGCAGAATATAAAATCAGAAGCATAAATATTTTCAGACCTTTCATATACGTGAATATTTATTGAAAGTGTTTCTTTTGTGATAGACTTCTGTGACCTACTCAGTTATCTCTTTAGAGCAGCAAGTAAAAAATGATCAGGGAGGCTGACAAGTTAAGAACACTCTTGATTATATTCCTTCCCTAGGTTCCCTTGTTATTATATTTTCCTGGACTCCTTTGCTGGTTGCTTATTTTTACTTAACCATTCTTTCACACTTTTTTTTAACCAATAAATCCTGGGCTTCTTCAGATTTTACTTCTTGGCCCTTCTCGATATTTTCTCTACCAATTATGTCCCACAAAAATTTCTATAATAATGGAAATTTTCTATAAGCTTCACTGTCCATGTGCCAAGCTTGACTAGTGATTAGTCAATTGAAATGTAACCAAGAGAATATTAAAGAATATAAAAGAAATGTTCTCCTCTAATTATGCTACCCAATGTCACCACCATCTCTTTTATCTATTCCTTTACTCTTCCTCCTTGTCTTTTCCTGTTTTCCTCTTTGATTTATTTTCTGTTCTCTCAATTCACCTCCTTTGAAGATCTCCTTCATGTACAAAGATTGATCTACTATTGCTATTGATCTCCAAGTTTCCAGGTGACCTATACATGCACTGATTTATTCATCATATATTCATCAGGCAATTAGTAGGTTCTAGGCACCATCAGATGTAATTCAAGAGAGAAGACTGACTGTGAAGAAAGAATTACAACTGTGATGACTATTGCAGGAGGTGAATATCTAACTAAAGGAAATTATATGGGAGTCATTTAAGGATTTTAGGTAATGGTAATGTTCCTAAATCTGGAAAATATAATCTCAATTGTTATAGGGTTTCTTTATTCTGGCGGGGGGCGGGGGGGGGTGGGGGGGGGGACACGTGAATGGGCAAAAATAAGAGTAACAGAAATAATGAAACTGTCTTACCCTGAAACTAGAATTAAGTATCATGGTGTGTTAATGCAAATTTTGTGAATTGTTTAGCTGGATTTCTTTCTTGTAGAGACAGTGTAGGGAAAGTTAGGAAGAACAACAAATAGCTCTTGGCCACCTTAAAGGAGAGGGCAATGTGCAAAACTCATCTGCTTTTAGGGTGTAGTGGTATGGCTGTTGTTGCCCTAGCTTGATTGCTTAATGAGGGAGTTTTGGTGCAGTTTGTGGAGAACAGGAATATTGCTTGCAGAACATGACTTGAAGAAAGCAAAAATAGAAGAAATTGCTTTACCCACCACTACCAACTTTGTTTTTTAAAATTTCTATTTTATAGAGAACTGAACAAAAGTACCACAATGAATAACTGTAAACCCTTCACTTAGAGTCACCAAGTGTTTATGTCTTCTGTCACTGGTTTATCTCTATATATATTTATACACGTACTTTAACCATTTGAAAAGTAGACTGAAAGTATAAAGATTCTCCATTAATATGTCAGCATACACTTTCTAAAAATAAAGACATTCTACATAATCAAAATATCATTATCAGATCTAAAATTATTATTTCATGTGTTAGTCGCTCAGTTGAGTTGGACTTTTTGTGACCCTATGGACTGCAGCCCACCAGGCTCCTCTTTCCATGAAATTCTCCCGGCAAAAATACTTGAGTAGGTTGCCATTTATTTCCTTCTCCAGGAAATCTTCTAACCCAAGGACTCAAACCTAGGTCTCCTGGATTGCAGGCAGATTCATTATCTTCTAAGCCACAAATAATTGTAATTGTCTATGTATTCCCAATTGTCTCAGAAGTCATAAGTTTCTGGCTCATTTAAAGAAAAAAATGCATTATCTTTTTGCACAAATTAAAGAATATTAACCTATTAAATTTTTTGCACCTTGCTTTTTTTTTTTACCCATAAAAATAGGTGCTGGATATCACCTATCAATTTATACAAAATTTTCTCATTCTTTTTTTTTTTTTTCATTCTTTCTAATTACTACTTAGCACTTCTTTTTACAGATATGCTATAGCTTATTTAACCAGTCTCTTATGGATGGCATTTGGGTTCCCAAATTTTGCTCATAACTAGTAACCTTTTGCATATATTGTTTTGTATTTTGGAAGGCCTATCTGCAGGGTGATTTCCCAAAAGTGAGATTTTCAGGTCAAAGGGAAAAATGTATACAAGGATTTTATTGAATACTGCCAAAATTCCCTCCAAAGAGCTTGACCATTTTGCAAAAAGTCAGAGTGCCCTATTCCCAAAAGCTCCAGGTGCAGAGTATGTTATGAAGTTTTTGAAGTTTTCCAGTCTAAAAAGTGAGAAATGTTTTGCCTATGTTCTCCTCTAGGAGTTTTATAGTTTCTGGTCTTATGTTTAGATCTTTAATCCATTTTGAGTTTATTTTTGTGTATGGAGTTAGAAGTGTTCTAGTTTCATTCTTTTACAAGTGGTTGACCAGTTTTCCCAGCACCACTTGTTAAAGAGATTGTCTTTTCTCCATTGTATATTCTTGCCTCCTTTGTCAAAGATAAGGTGTCCATAGGTGCCTGGGTTTATCTCTGGGCTTTCTATTTTGTTCCATTGATCTATATGTTTGTCTTTGTGCCAGTGCCATACTGTCTTGATGACTGTGGCTTTGTAGTAGAGCCTGAAGTCAGGCAGGTTGATTCCTCCAGTTCCATTCTTCTTTCTCAAGATCGCTTTGGCTATTCGAGGTTTTTTGTATTTCCATACAAATTGTGAAATTATTTGTTCTAGTTCTGTGAAAAATACCGTTGGTAGCTTGATAGGGATTGCATTGAATCTATAGATTGCTTTGGGTAGTATACTCATTTTCACTATATTGGTTCTTCCAACCCATGAACATGGTATATTTCTCCATCTATTAATGTCCTCTTTGATAAAAATAAACAAATGGGATCTAATTAAAATTAAAAGCTTCTGCACAACAAAAGAAACTATAAGCAAGGTGAAAAGACAGCCTTCAGAATGGGAGAAAATAATAGCAAATGAAGCAACTGACAAACAACCAATCTCAAAAATATACAAGCAACTCCTGCAGCTCAATTCCAGAAAAATTAATGACCCAATCAAAAAATAGGCCAAAGAACTAAATAGACATTTCTCCAAAGAAGACATACAGATGGCTAACAAACACATGAAAAGATGCTCAACATCACTCATTCTCAGAGAAATGCAAATCAAAACCACAATGAGGTATCATTTCACGCCAGTCAGAATGGCTGCGATCCAAAAGTCTACAAGCAATAAAAGCTGGAGAGGGTGTGGAGAAAAGGGAACCCTCTTACACTGTTGGTGGGAATGCAAACTAGTACAACCACTATGGAAAACAGTGGGGAGATTCCTTAAAAAACTGGAAATAGAACTGCCATATGATCCAGCAATCTCACTGCTGGGCATACACACCAAGGAAACCAGAATTGAAAGAGACACGTGTACCCCAATATTCATCGCAGCACTGTTTATAACAGCCAGGACATGGAAGCAACCTAGATGTCCATCAGCAGATGAAAGGATAAGAAAGCTGTGGTACATATACACAGTGGAGTATTACTCAGCCATTAAAAAGAATACATTTTAATCAGTTCTAAGGAGGTGGATGAAACTGGAGCCTATTATACAGAGTGAAGTAAGCCAGAAAGAAAAACACCAATACAGTATACTAACACATATATATGGAATTTAGAAAGATGGTAATGACAACCCTGTATGCGAGACAGCAAAAGAGACACAAATGTATAAAACAGTTTTTTGGACTCTGTGGGAGAGGGAGGGGGGATGATTTGAGAGGTTGGCATTAAAACATGTGTAATATCATATAAGAAATGAATCGCCAGTCCAGGTTCAACCTAGGATACAGGAATCTTGGGGCTGGTGCACTGGGATGACCCAGAGGGATGGTTTTGGTAAGGAGGTGGGAGGGGGGTTCAGGATGGGGAACACGTGTACACCCATGGCGATGTATGTTGATGTATGGCAAAACCAATACAATATTGTAAAAAAAAATAATAATAATAATAATATATTTAAAAAAATAAAGAAATTACCTAATTAAAAAAAAATAATAATAAAAAGTGAGAAATGATAATCTCAGTATAGCTTTAGTTTGCATTGTATTGACTAAAATAATGCATATTTTCAGATGTTTTATGAATATTTCCCTGTGTTAAATTCTATTCATGTGCTTTGCCCACTTTCTATATGCTTTTTATCCTTTATTTCTTAATATTTAAACTATATTTCTAAATATTTAAATATGTTACTATTAGATTAGCCAATGTGTACTTCTGTGAAACACCATGTAGAGTTTTTGTTGTTTCTGACCCAAGTGATACAGAAGTTCTTGCTTTTTGCTGGTCCCACTACAGAACAACTAATCACCTTCTCAGATTTAACATAAGATTAGTGTCCTGGATGAAGCCTTTCTGAAGTTATTCCTCCCTGCTTTTCCCCTGAGACATGAACAGCATTTTCTTCCCTCCATCAATTGGGAACAAAAGAAGAGAAATTGAGACAGAGTACTGGGGAAGATTTGGAGATGCAGATCTCTCTGATAAAATGTACAATTAGAGTGATACGTTGTGGAGGAAATGATTGACATATAAGAAACAGAAAAGTGGATGAAGATTCATCAGCACCATCCTAATCATTTTTCATATGGTTATGGAATCTGGCTAATGGCCTTTGCACCTCCTATACAACTGGAATACATTGCTGAATGGCCTTCAAGACTACATTCTTTGCACATACCAAAGTCCATTTCTAAACCTGTCTGAAACAAGGTAACAGAGAGGAAATGACAAGTTGAAAAGCTGTTTAGAGGTAACAATTTTAGGATATGATGATTGCTTTGGACAAGGATTTGTAAAAATGCAGGAAATTATGTCTCAACCATGGTACACATCAGAAACCCTCAGAGGGCTTTTTCAAAGGTGATTTTCCAAGACCACACCCAATCCCTAATGAATCAGAAGCTTTGTGACTGTGCCCAAGGCTGCTGGCATATATGCACTTGTGGAAAGATGAGGATGTTGAGTATGAGGTGTGAAATGAGACCTCAACATGTTCTGATAATAAGCAACTTTCATATAGGTTTATTTACCATTTAAGCTTACTCATTTTTTTCTGTTGTATTTTTAAAATTTATTATTGCCTTTTATAAAGGATTTTTTTGGATATCCTGTTGATAATCCTTCATCAGCTATACGTATGACATAACTTTCTCAGGTTACAGCTTATCTTTACATTTTGATTAAAGCATCTTTGAACTTAAAGTATGATTTTTTTAAAAAAAAAATTAATATAGATAATGCATGAATCTTTACTTTTTTGTTTATTCTAGATATCTTCTTCAAAATATATTTTCCTGATCTGAAGTCAAAATCTCTACTGTTTTCTAAAAAGTTTTTAAAACTTTTATAGTTTGCCTTTCACAGTTCAGTCTTGAATCCACTTAGAACCATTTATTTAACAATGTGAAGTGTTAAACAATGTGAAGTAGAAAGTTCATTTTACTATTTTATATGTGTGAATGCATATATATGGGGCTTCCCTGATGGCTTAGTGATAAAGAATCTGCCTGCAAATTAAAAGACACAGGAGACACAGGCGTGATTATTGGGTCAGAAAAGATTCCCTGGAGGAGGGCATGGTAACCCACTTCAGTATTCGTGCCTGGAGAATCCCATGGACAGAGGAGCCTGGTGAACTACAATCCATAGGGTCACAAAGAGTCAGACACGACTGAAGCAACTCAGTATATACCCACCCACAAACATATATATACAGAAACACACACATAGTTTTCCCAGTACTATTTGTTAGCAGTCATACTGCTATTTCACAAGTCTGTCTAGGGAACAGAAACGCTAGTGAATGCAATGGAGGCAGTTGGGGAGGGACTGAAAACTTTCAGTAGACACTTACAGGAAAACTTATATGGACAAGGATGGCTTCATGTCCTGTACAGTTGCAGAGACCCATGTGGAGAAGGGCCTGATTTATTTTTGTAATTTATATTTATATTCAGGTGGCATTGGTTTATGAGATTCCCAGGTGGTGCTAGTGGCAAAGAACTTGCCTGCCAATGCAGGAGATGTAAGAGACACAGGGTCGGTCCCTGGGTTGGGAAGATTCCCTGGAGGAGGGCAAGGCAACCCACTCCAGTATTCTTGCCTGGAGAATCCCATGGACAGAGGAGCCCGGCCGGCTACTGTCCACAGGGATACACAGAGTCAGACACAACTGAAGTGACTTAGTAAGCATGCATGTGTGACATTGGTTTATAATAGTATATAAGGCTCATAACAGTATATAAGGTTCATGTGTACAACATTATGTTTTTATATCTGTATACCCTACGATATGTTCACCACCCAAAAGTTAGTTTCCATCTGTCACCATACACGTTGATCCCTTTTACTCATTTCTCCCTCCTCTCCACCCTTTCCTACCTGGTAACCACTACTCTGCTCTCTGTATCCACATATTCATTTCTGTTTCATTCCACATGTAAATGTATTTATTTTTGTGTACTTGATTGCTAGTTTTATATTCCATGTATAAGAGACATCATACAGTATTTTTCTCCATCTGACTTATTTCACTTAGCATAATACACTCAAGAGTTATCCATATTGTCACAAATGGCAAGCAGTTTCACTAATGGGCATAAGTCTGGAAAAAACAAAAACACTAATTCGACAAGACTCAGGCACCCCAATGTTCATAGCAGCATTATTTACAACTGTCAAGACATGGAAGCAACCAAAGTGTTCATCAACAGATAAATGGATTAAGATGTGGCATATATATATATATATATATATATATATATATATATAAAATGGAAAGAAATTCAGTCATGAAAAAAGAATGAAATTCTGTCATTTTCAGTAACATGGATGGATTTAGAGGACATTGTGATAAGTGAACTAAATCAGAGAAAGACAAATGCTCTATCACTTTAATGAAAATCTAATAAACAGCAAACTACTTAATGTAAAAAAAAAAAGAAGACTCACAGATGCAGAAAACAAACAAACAAACTAGTAGTTACAGGAGGATGATGAAAGAGGGGAGGGCAAGATAGAGGTAGTAAATTAAAGGTACACACTATTAGGTATACAATAGTTCAGTTCAGCTGCTCAGTCATGTCTAACTCTTTGTGACCTCATGAACTGCAGCATGCCAGGTTATCCTGTCCATCAACAACTCTTGGAGCTTGGTCAAACTCATTTCCATCGAGCCGGTGATATCATCCAACCATCTAATCCTCTGTCATCCCATTCTCCTCCTGCCTTCAATCTTTCCCAGCATCAGGGTCTTTTCCTATGAGTCAGTTCTTTGAATCAGGTGGCCAAGATATTGGAGTTTCAACTTCAGCATCAGTCCTTCCAATGAACACCCAGGATTGGTCTCCTTTAGGATAGACTGGTTGGATCTCCTTGCCCTCCAAGGGACTCTCAAGAGTCTTCTCCAACACCACAGTTTAAAAGCATCAATTCTTCGGTGCTCAGCTTTCTTTATGGTCCAACTCTTACATCCATAAATGACTACTGGAAAAACCATAGCTTTGACTACAAGGACATTTGTCAGCAGACAAATTAATATCTCTGCTTTTTAACATGCTGTCTAGGTTTGTCATAACCTTTCTTCCAAGGAACAAGTATCTTTTAATTTCATGGCTACAGTCACCATCTGCAATGATTTTGGAGGCCAAGAAAATTAAGTCTGTCACTGTTTCCATTGTTTCTCCTCTACCAATTTGGAACGAGTCCATACTGTTGCTTCTTGACCTGCATACAGGTTCCTCAGGAGGCTGGTAAGATGGTCTGGTATTCTCATCACTTTAAGAATTTTCCACAGTTTGTTGTGATCCACACAGTCAAAGGCTTTAGTGTAGTCAATGAAGAAAAAGTAGATGTTTTTCTGGAATTCTCTTGCTTTTTCTATAATGCAATGTATGTTGGTAATTTGATCTCTCACTCCTCTGCTTTTTTGAAATCCAGCTTGAACATCTGGAAGTTCTTGGCTCATGTACTGTAGAAGCCTAGCTTGGAGAATTTTGAGCATTACTTTGCTAGCATGTAAGATGAGTGCAATTGTGCGGTAGTTTGAACATTCTTTGGCATTGCCATTTTTGGGATTGGAATGAAAACTGACCTTTTCCAGTCCTGTGGCCACTCCTGAGTTTTCCAAATTTGCTGGCATATTGAGTTCAGCACTTTCACAGTATCATCTTTCCAGATTAGAGATAGCTCAACTGGAATTCCATCACCTCCACTAGCTTTGTTCTTAGTGATGTTTCCTAAGGCCCACTTGACTTTGCATTCCAAGATGTCTGGCTCTAGCTGAGTGATCACACCGTTGTGGTTATCTGGGTCATTAAGATCTTTTTTGTATTGTTCTATGTATTCTTGCCACTTCTTAATATCTTCTGCTTCTGTTAAGTCCATATAGTTTCTGCCAGTTATTATGCCCATCTTTGCATGAAATGTTCCCTTTGTTTCTCTAATTTCTTTGAAGAGATTCCTAGTCTTTCCCATTGCATTGTTTTCATTTATCCTTTGTATTGATCACTTAGGAAGGCTTTCTTATCTCTCCTTACTCTTCTTTGGAACTCTGCATTCAAATGGGTCTATATTTCCTTTTCTCCTTTGCCTTTTGTTCTTTTCTCTTCTCAGTAATTTGTAAAGCCTCCTCAGACAATCATTTTGCCTTTTTGCATTTCTTCTTTT
Source organism: Bos mutus (assembly GCF_027580195.1). Lineage (NCBI taxonomy): Eukaryota > Metazoa > Chordata > Mammalia > Artiodactyla > Bovidae > Bos > Bos mutus. The sequence continues at coordinate 84,061,172 of NC_091620.1, read as the reverse complement.
GGGAGATGGTTTTGAATACCACCTTCTGTACAATTTTACAAACCTCTGTCCATAGTTCTTCAGGCACTTTATCTATTAGGTCGAATTCCTTGAATCTATTTGTCACTTTCACTGTATAATCATAAGGGATTTGATTTAGGTCATACCTGAATGGTCTAGTGGTTTTACCTACTTTCTTCAATTTAAGTCTGAATTTGGCAATAAAGAGTTCGCAATCTGAGCCACAGTCAGCTCCTGGTCTTGTTTTTGCTGACTTTATAGAGCTTCTCCATCTTCAGCTGCAAAGAATATAATCAATCTGATTTCAGTGTTGACCATCTGGTGATGTCCATTTGTACAGTTGTTTTATGTGGTGTTCGAAGAGGGTGTTTGCTATGACCAGTGCATTCCCTTGGAAAAATTCTGCTAGCCTTTGCCCTGCTTCATTTTGTACTCCGAGGCCAAACTTGCCTGTTATTCCAGATATCTCTTGACTTCCTACTTTTGCATTCTTATTCCCTATGATGAAAAGGACATCTTTTTTTTTTTTTTTTTGGTGTTAGTTCTAGAAGGTCTTGTAGGTCTTCAGAGAGCCATCCAACTTGAGCATCTTTGGCATTAGTGGTTGGGGCATAGACTTGGATTACTGTGATATTGAATGGTTTACCTTGGAAACAGAGGTTATTCTGTTGTTTTTGAGACTGCACCCAAGTACTGCATTTTAGACTCTTTTGTTGACTATGAGGGCTACTCCATTTCTTCTAAGGGTTTCTTGCCAACAATAGTTGATAAAACGGTCATCTGAATTAAATTTGCCCATTCCAGTCCATTTTAGTTCACTGATTCCTAAAATATCTATGTTCACTCTTGCTATCTTCTGCTTGATCACTTCCATTTACCTTGATTCATGGACCCATCATTCCAGGTTCCTATGCTATATTGTTCTTTACAGCATCAGACTTTATGTCCACCACCAGTCACATATGCAACTGGGTGCTGTATTTGCTTTGGCTCAGCCTTCTTCATTCTTTCCTGAGCTATTTATCCACTTTTCTCCAGTAACATATTAGGCACCTATTAACCTGGTGAGTTCATCTTTCAGTGTCATATCATTTTGCCTTTTCATACTGTTCATGAGGTTCCCACAAAATGGCAGAGTAGAAAGACATACACTCATCTTCTCCTGTGAGCACTCCAGAATTGCATCTAACTGGTTGCACAGAGTCGGACATGACTGAAGTGACTTAGCAGCAGCAGCAGCAGCAGCTGAACAACCATTGACAGGAAAATGTTGGATCCCACCATAAAAGATATCCTATGTCCAAGGGCAAAGGAGAAGCCCCAACAAGATGGTAGGAGGGGCAAAATCGCATTTAGAATCAAATCCAATACCTGCCAGAGATGCTTGGAGGGCTCAAACAAAACTTTGTGCATACCAGGACCCAGGGACCCCACAAGAGACTGAGCCAGACCTGCCTTTGAGTTTTTGAGTGTCTTCTGTGAAGGTATGGGTCAGCACTGGCCTGCATGGGGCCAGGGGCTCCAGTGGGGCCAGGGGCTTTTGCTGAAGCAGACCTGGGAGGCACAGCATGTGAGTCCCACCATAGAGCCACAAAGCAGACAGCCACAAATTGGAGAATAATTATATGAAATAAGTTCTCACACTGTTGTGAAAGTTCTAGGGCTCACAATGTATTTCACAACCCAAGGATCTGACAAAGGGACTGAGAACTCCCAGGGAATTTGACTTTGATAGCCAGTGGGATTTGATTACAGAACTTCCACAGGACTGGGGAAACAGACTCTTGAAGGGCACGAACAAGACCTTGTGTGCACCAGGACTCAGGAGAAAGAGAAGTGACCCTACAATAGACTGAACCAGACCTGCCTGTGAGTATCCAGGATCTCTGGCAGAGGTGTGGGTCAACAATGGCCTGCAGTGGGATCAGGGGCATTGAATACAGCAGTCCTGACATAAGTCCTTTTGAAAGAGGTCACCTCAGGCCAAACTACAGGGATGGAACAAAGCCCCATCCATCAACAGAAAATTGGACTAAAGATTTACTGAGCATGGCCCCGCCCATCAGCACAAGATCCAGATTCCCCGAACAGCCAGTCCTTTCCATCAGGAGCTCCCACGAGCCTCTTATCCTTATCCATCCTTATCCATCCTTATCCATCCTTATCCAAGAGAGCAGACAGAATGGAAATCAGAATTACAGAAAGCTAACCAAACTAATGACTGGATCACAGTCCTGTCTAACTCAATAAAACTATGAGCCATGCCATCTAGGGCCACCCAAATGGCTGGGTCATGATGGAGAGTTCTGACAAAATGTGGTCTACTGGAGAAAGGAATGGCAAACCACTGCAGTATTCTTGCCTTGAGAACCTCATGAACAGTATTAACAGCATGAAAAGATACATCATACAAGGATATCTTGTACAACATGGGGGAATATAGACAACATTGTAAAATAAATTTAAATAATTACAAACAATAACTTTTAAAAATTATAAATAACTATATTGTATACCTGTGGAGAAGGCAATGGCACCCCACTCCAGTACTCTTGCCTGGAAAATCCCATGGATGGAGGAGCCTGGTAGGCTGCAGTCCATGGGGGTCCCTACGATTCAGACATGACTGAGCAACTTCACTTTCACTTTTCACTTTCATGCATTGGAGAAGGAAATGGCAATCCACTCCAGTGTTCTTGCCTGGAGAATCCCAGGGACAGGGGAGCCTAGTGGGCTGCCGTCTATGGGGTCACAGAGAGTCGGACATGACTGAAGTTTCTTAGCAGCAGCAGCATATTGTATACCTGTAACTTACATAATCAGTTCAGTTCATGTCACTCAGTCGTGTCCAACTCTTTGCGACCCATGAATCACAGCACACCAGGCCTCTCTGTCCATCACCAACTCCTGGAGTTCACTCAAACTCATGTCCATCGAGTTGGTTATGCCATCCAGCCATTTCATCCTCTGTCGTCCCCATCTCCTCCTGCCCCCAATCCCTCCCAGCATCAAGGTCTTTTCCAATGAGTCAACACTTCACATGAGGTGGCCAAAGTATTGGAGTTTCAGCTTCAGCATCAGTCCTTCCAATTAACACCTAGGACTGATCTCCTTTAGGATGGACTGGTTGGATCTCGTTGCAGTCCAAGGGACTCTCAAGAGTCTTCTCCAACACCACAGTTCAAAAGCATCAATTCTTCAGTCCTCAGCTTTCTTCACAGTCCAACTCTCACATCCATACATGACCACTGGAAAAACCATAGCCTCGACTAGATGGACCTTTGTTGGCAAGGTAATATCTTTGCTTTTCAATATGCTATCTAGGTTGGTCATAACTTTCCTTCCAAGGAGTAAGCATCTTTTAATTTCATGGCTGCAATTATCATCTGCAGTGATTTTGGAGCCCCAAAAATAAAGTTTGACACTGTTTCCCCATCTATTTCCCATGAAGTGATGGGACCAGATGCCATGATCTTTGTTTTCTGAATGTTGAGCTTTAAGCCAACTTTTTCACTCTCCTCTTTCACTTTCATCAAGAGGCTTTTGAGTTCCTCTTCACTTTCTGCCATAAGGGTGGTGTCATCTGCATATCTGAGGTGATTGATATTTCTCCAGGCAATCTTGATTCCAGCTTGTGCTTCTTCCAGTCCAGCGTTTCTCATGATGTACTCTGCATAGAAGTTAAATAAGCAGAGTGACAATACACAGCCTTGACGTACTCCTTTTCCTATTTGGAACCAGTCCGTTGTTCCAAGTCTAGTTCTAACTGTTGCTTCCTGACCTGCATATAGGTTTCTCAATAGGCAGGTCAGGTGGTCTGGTATTCCCATCTCTTTCAGAATTTTCCACAGTTTATTGTGATCCGCACAGTCAAAACTTTGGCGTAGTCAATAAAGCAGAAGTAGATGTTTTTCTGGAACTCTCTTGCTTTTTCCATGAGCCAGTGGATGTTCGCAATTTGATCTCTGGTTCCTCTGCCTTTTCTAAAACCAGCTTGAACATCTGGAAGTTCATGGTTCACGTATTGCTGAAGCCTGGCTTGGCGAATTTTGAGTATTACTTTACTAGCGTGTGGGATGAGTGCAATTGTGTGGTAGTTTGAGCATTCTTTGCCATTGCCTTTCTTTGGGATTGGAATGAAAACTGACCTTTTCCAGTCCTGTGGCCACTGCTGAGTTTTCCAAATTTGCTGGCATATAGAGTCCATCACTTTCACAGCATCATCTTTCAGGGTTTGAAATAGCTCAACTGGAATTCCATCACCTCCACTAGCTTTGTTTGTAGTGATGCTTTCTAAGGCCCACTTGACTTCACATTCCAGGATGTCTGGCTCTAGGTCAGTGATCACATCATTGTGATTATCTGGGTCGTGAAGATCTTTTTTGTACAGTTCTTCTGTGTATTCTTGCCACTTCTTCTTAATATCTTCTGTTTCTGTTAAGTCCATACCATTTCTGTCCTTTTTCGAGCCCATCTTTGCATGAAATGTTCCCTTGGTATCTCTAATTTTATTGAAGAGATCTCTAGTCTTTCCCATTCTGTTGTTTTCCTCTATTTCTTTGCATTGCTCACTGAGGAAGGCTTTCTTACCTCTCCTTGCTATTCTTTGGAACTCTGCATTCAGATGTTTATATCTTTCCTTTTCTCCTTTGCTTTTCACTTCTCTTCTTTTCACAGCTATTTGTAAGGCCTCCTCAGACAGCCATTTTGCTTTTTTGCATTTCTTTTCCATGGGGATGGTCTTGATCCCTGTCTCCTGTACAAGGTCATGAACCTCCGTCCATAGTTCATCAGGCACTCTATCTATCAGATCTAGTCCCTTAAATCTATTTCTCACTTCCACTGTATAATCATAAGGGATTTGATTTAGGTCATACCTGAATGTTCTAGTGGTTTTCCCCACTTTCTTCAATTTAAGTCTGAATTTGGCAGTAAGGAGTTCATGATCTTAGCCACAGTCAGCTCCTGGTCTTGTTTGTGCTGACTGTATAGAGCTTTTCCATCTTTGGCTGCAAAGAATATAATCAATCTGATTTTGGTGTTGACCATCTGGTGATGTCCATGTGTAGAGTCTTCTCTTATATAATATAAGACTTCTATAATATTATACATCAATTATACTGCAAATTAAAAAATGGATAAAGGATCAGAATATCACTATATTGTATACCTGTAACTGAAACTTCAGTACTTTGGCCACCTCATGGGAAGACTTGACTCATTGGAAAAGACTCTGATGCTGGGAGGGATTGGGGGAAGGGAGAAAAGGGGACGACAGAGGATGAGATGGCTGGATGGCATCACCAACTTGATGGATGTGAGTTTGAGTGAGCTCCTGGGAGTTGGTGATGGACAGTGAGGCTTGGCGTGCTGTGATTCATGGGGTCGCAAAGAGTTGGACACGACTGAACTGAACTGAACTGAACTTATATAGTATTATACATCAATTATACTTCAAATAAAACAATGGATATAGGACCAGAATACACATTTTTCAAAGAAGGCAAACAGATGGCCAACTGGCACATGAAGAAAAGTCCAACATCACTAATTATTAGGAAAATGTAACTCAAAACTACAATGAGATATCTCCTCACATCTTTTAGAATGACTGTTATCAAAAAGGCAAGAAATAATGTGTTGGCAAAGATGGAGAAAAAAGAGGACCCTAGTACACTGTTGACAAGAACATAAATTGGTGCAGGGAATTAAAAACAGTACAGAAATCCTCAAAATCTCAAGAGTAGAAGTATCATACATCTAGCTGTCCCACTTCTGGGTGTTTATCCAAAGACTATGAAAATGCTAATTCAAAGATTTATGCAGTCTATGTTCATAGCAGCGTTATTTATGATAGCCAAGACATAGAAACAATCTAAGTGTTCATCGATAGAAAAATGGACAAGAAAATGTGGGATACATACATTGTTATCGCTGTTTAGTTGCTAAGCTGTGTCTGACTCTTTTGTGACCCCATGGACTGTAGACCACCAGGCTCCCCTGTCAATGGGATTTCCCAAGCAAGAATATCAGAGTGGGTTGCCATTTCTTTCTCCAGGGGATCTTCCTGACCCAGGGATCGAACCTGCATCTCCTGCATTGGCAGGTGAATTCTTTATTAGAAGTCTTTCCCTGAGTTACCAGGGAAGCCCTACACACACACACACACACACACACACACACACACACATATATAATAGAAGTGTGTGAACTTAATTTAATGCTCTCCTATTGCCATATTGAAATTTCAAATACTTTGTAAACAGGGACCCTCTCTTTAATTTTGCACTGGATATACTGGTCCTTACAAATCTTGTCTAGAAAACGTTATCTGGCAACATTTGTATTTAGACTGCTTTTGTCATCTTCAATGTCTATTTCCATTGGTTGAGATCTTACAGACTTAAGAATATTCAGTTACTCTTCTATTCAAGAGCAGATTCTACTTTTTGCTTTTCCCCCTCACATTAAAATTCTCAGCTAGTTCCCAGGATATGAAGATTAAAACACACACACACACACACACACACACACAAAGACACTCATTTATTAGGGAGAAATAACAGATTACCAAGTGATTCATTCTGCTATAAAACAAAGTGATAAAAAAAAGTCAAAGCTCAATCAGCCTAACAAGAAGGTAATATAGAGAGAACATGTGGTGACTATCAAATGTCAAGTAAGATTATTGTCCCTCACATACTTTTTCAGAACAGGTTGGATTACTTGCCTCCCCATTGAAACCCACCAATTAGAAATATAAGTAACTATATACTCCTCTAAGACCTCTAACACAGATCTTTGACTCTGTACTTTTCTTCCAATGTACACCTAGTTGAGATCAACATACACTGAGCACCTGGAAATTCAGGCTGTGGGGAGGAAAAGAAAAAGTAACAGGAGATGATTTGGATCCTCAGAGAAGGACGGAGACAGATCAAATACCCCAGTGATGCCTTTGTGTAGTATGAATATAACCCTATCTTACAACTAGTTCTGTAAGTCATGGTGGAAAGCACCTGTTCAATTCAGTTCAGTTCAGTTGCTCAGTCATGTTCAACTCTGTGACCCCATGAACTGAAGCACACCAGGCCTCCCTGTCAATCACCAACTCCCAGAGTTCACCCAGACTCATGTCCATCGAGTCGGTGATGCCATCCAGCCATCTCATCCTCTGTCATCCCCTTCTCCTCCTGCCCCCAATCCCTCCCAGCATCAGGGTCTTTTCCAATGAGTCAACTATTTGCATGAGGTGGCCAAAGTATTGGAGTTTCAGCTTTAGCATTGGTCCTTCCAAAGAATACCCAGGACTGATCTCCTCTAGAATGGACTGGTTGGATCTCCTTGCAGTCCAAGGGACTCTCAAGAGTCTTCTCCAACACCACAGTTCAAAAGCATCAATTCTTTGGCACTCAGCCTTCTTCACAGTCCAACTCTCACATCCATTTACGACCACTGGAAAAACCATAGCCTTGACTAGACAGACTTTTGTTGGCAAAGTAATGTCTCTGCTTTTTATTATGCTATCTAGGTTGGTCATAACTTTCCTTCCAAGGAGTAAGTGTCTTTTAATTTCATGGCTGCAATCACCATCTGCAGTGATTTTGGAGCCCCCCAAAATAAAAAATCAGCCACTGTTTCCCCTGTTTCCCCATCTATTTCCCATAAAGTGATGGGACCAGATACCACAGTCTTAGTTTTCTGAATGTTGAGCTTTAAGCCAACTTTTTCACGCTCCTCTTTCATTTTCAAAAAAGAAGCTTTTTAGTTCCTCTTCACTTTCTGCCATAAGGGTGGTGTCATCTGCATATCTGAGGTTATTGATATTTCTCTCGGCAATCTTGATTCCAGCTTATGCTTCTACCAGTACCCTACTGTAAATTAATACGTCTGGCAAGGATTGTTACTTTTTGGTGTGAAAGTATCAATAATCAATCTTCAAAAAGTAGTGGAAGAGATAAGTGAGGGGAATGAGTAATTGAAAAATCTGGTGTGAGAAACACAACAGAGAGTAGAAGCTAGGAAAGTTCATAACCATAAGGGTGTCTAAGTGAGCAGACACTAGAAGCAGGAAGAGCTGCCCTTTACAGCCATGGCTCTGGGAAGCATGGGTGAGTGGTCTCCAGGTTAAATATGAGAATAATGACTTGCTTCTCAATGAGGAAATGTTCTCAAACTTTAAGTTATTTACTTGAGGTGAAAATGAAACTTAACTGTCCAATATTTATTTAAAAGTGACAGAAGTTAGTTAATAAAATCTTCATTATTTTCTTAGACCAGTAGAGGGACCCATTTCTCATGCCTTTTTTTTTTTTTTTTTTTTTCTGCCTTTTTGAAAGTCATTTTTGCTGTTCTTACAAGATCCCAGTAATTCTAATCATTGCTTTTAGAGTTTGAGCCCCACAAAATTACAATGATAAGGTCTTTGATTATGAGGAGTCATGTCCAAGAGCAAGTGAATGAGGCAGGGTCATCTGAAATAGAAAAAAGGATCTAGGAAAGAAAACTGAAAAGTTGGTAGAAAAATGATGCATGTTCTTAGGGAGTTAAGGAATGACAGAGATAGTACTCTGGAAAAGATGAAACAACCTGTAAATCAATTCAGAAGTCAAAAGTGATATGACATTGAAACATGTAAAATATCATATAAGAAACGAGTTGCCAGTCCAGGTTCGATGCACGATACTGGATGCTTGGGGCTAGTGCACTGGGACGACCCAGAGGGATGGTATGGGGAGGGAGGAGGGGGGAGGGTTCAGGATGGGGAACACATGTATACCTGTGGCGGATTCATTTTGATATTTGGCAAAACTAATACAATTATGTAAAGTTTAAAAATAAAATAAAATTAAAAAAAAAATAAAGAACGGAGCCAAAATTGACAGAGCTAAAAAAAAAAAAAAAAGTGATAAACATGAAATCAAAGAAAAAATGATGTAGGACAGAAGACTTAGGGGATGCCTCTGGCCATGGTCTTCAGGGACAGAAACTCCTTTGGCTTCAGGAGGGGTTAGAAGTGAGTTCTGCTTTGCAAGGAGAAAGCAGAGAAAAATGAGAAGAATTACAACAATAATGGGCATTGTAAGCTGTAAAATATTTTCTCTCATCTAGTTTACGATGGAGTTTTCCCACTAGTAGGTTAAAAGTCAAATGTAAAAGGTGAAATCAATTTAGTAAGCAGTGACCAAGATTAAAAAAAGAAAGAAAGAAAACCAAAACATGAAGAGACCATAATAGAAGAGAATGGAAATGGAGTAAAATAGAATTGAAGGTATAGGTATATTAAGAATAAATAAGTTAAGAAATTTGCTTTAAGTTTATATGTCTATAGATGAACATACATTTACATGTATGTCTAACTCTGAATAGGAGTAAAATATATTCAAAACAAAGATTCTAGATTACTTCAAATTTTCTTCTGGCTCTAATATAAATATTTTAAATATATTAATATAGTTAATGTATATATTTGACATGTAAATATCTTAAAAATATTGGAATCCTGGGGCTGGGGAGATCTTCAGGGGACTAGGAGCAGGGAAAAATAGAAAAACACCATATACAAGGTATCAAAATAGTGTTATAGTCATATAGAATTTTATGTGTCTTTTTTAAAAAAACTTTTCAAGCACTTTTTTACTTAATCTGGTCAGGTTATACACTTATTTCAATATAGTATTAAAAATGCTTTTTAGATTCATTTGTTAAGGCAGCAGTTGGAAAGGATAGGGGAAAGTCAGAAAAAATTAAGTAAAATTTGAAAGTTGTTTTCTTCAATTATAGGACAGAGCAGCTATCTATTATATTCACTCACCAAGGGAAAAAAAAAAAAAAAAAACAACCCTTCACTTTTCTTATTGCATTTCCAGCATCCATCAGATTGAACTTCTAAGGCAATAAGAAAAGGCTGCTTGCTAAACCAAAAATTTGTGAAAGTGGTAAAACTAAATAAGCTTTTGCTAAAATATTATATACAATTCGTGAGCATTTATGTTTCATTATACAAATGTTAATCCTTAACTCAGACACTGTCTCACCAAATGAGGGGATACTGAAGCTTGTTAAAACCCAGACAGTGCAGCTGAACCAGGGAAATGGGGGAAAGTATAAACAAATCAAATGCTTAACCTTGAAATGAAGACATGTCAACATAAACATAACTGTACTTCTCATTTTCCTCAAATACAGTATTCCAACACAATGAAAACTAGCTTTCCACTGTGAACACAGCAGTGACATTCATTGTGTTTCTAAACAGAGCTATTAGATTCTTTCCTAGAATAACGGAATAGTGTGAATATTTTTACATTCCCGGATATTTTCTTTATACCAGGAGGTACTAGCTAGGTTTTCTATAAGATCTATATCTACAACAACCACCAAAGAAAACTAAGTGATATACCAAGTAATGTTTGCAGTATAACAAGCTACCCTAAAACTTTTTGGACTTAAAACAATAAACATTTATTACTTCTCACAGTTCTTTATATTGCTTAGGCAGTTCTTCCTCTCTAGGCATATTTAAGCAAAGCTTGAGGATTTAGAACAGTCTCACTCACGTCTGACAGTTACGAAGTTGGTTGATCTACTGAGTCCTCATTCAGGGAAGATTTGGGCTACCTTTGGTTTCTGGCACATGGTGGTACCAGGATTCCAAAGAACAGCAAGAGAGCAAGATCCAGTGACTAAATAGTTTCCAAGTTTTTATTTGTATCACATTTGCTAATATCCCATTGCTCAAAGCAAGTCATATGAACAAAGCAAGAATCGAAGGATAGAAAACTGACTCCCTTAATAGAAGAATTGCAAATTAGGAGAGATTTAACATTGCATTTTGAGTTGATTTTTATGGTGTAAAGTAAGGTCCAATTTCATTTTTTTGCATGTGGATCCAGTTTTTCCGATATCTTTTGTTGAACAGACTACCTTTTTCTCAATGTGTATCCCTGTCACCCTTTTTGAAGATCAGTTGACAGAATATATGTGAATTTATTCCTGGACTTTCTATTTTGTTTCATTTTTCTGTATGTCTGTCTTTATGTCTATACCACTCTGCTTTGATTACTGTGGTTTTGTAATAGATTTGGAAACCATTGTCATTAGTTAAAGCATTCTCAAGATTGCTTTAATTATTTGGAATCTATTGTGGTTTCATATTCATGGGGTTGCAAAGAGTCGGACATGACTGAGCGACTGATCTGATCTGATTAATTTTAGGATTGTTTCCTATTTCTATAAAAAATACCATCAGGGTTTTGATAGGGAGAGCATTGAATTTAAATATCACTTTGGTTAGTATACACATTTTAACAATACGAAGTATTATGATCTAATAAGATATTTTTCTATTTATTTGTCTTCTTTATTTCTTTTAATCAATGGTTTATAGTTTTAAGTGTACAAGTCTATCACCGTTCCTGACACTGTAAAAGTCTTGGAAGAAAATACAAGGGAAAAGCTTTTTGATGCAGATCTTGGCAATGATATCTTGGCTACCACACAGAAGCACAGGCCTCAAACCCAACAACAGATACTGGACTACATCTTACTAAAAAGCTTCCACAGGAAGGAAAGCAAAGGAAACCACAGAAAGAAGAAACTAACTAGAACAGGAGAAAATATTTGCAAGCCCTAAATTTGATGGAAGGTTAATCTCAAAAATATATAAAGAACATCTGCAATTTAATAATAATAAAATAACAAAAATAAGATATTAAAATGGGCAAAGGAATTTAACAGACATATCTCAAAAGATGACATACAAAAAGCCAATAGAAATAGGAAAAGGTGCCCAATATCAAATATTATCTTACACTTGTTATAATGGTTATTATCAAAAAAGCACAAAACAGGTAAATATAGGTGAAGTGTATGGAGAAATTAAATGTTTGTATGCTTCCAGTGAGAATGCAAATTGGTACACTAATTATGTACCAAACTGATCACATGGAACATAGCCTTGTCTAACTCAATGAAACTATGGAACATGCCCTGTAAGGCCACCCAGGTTGGACGGGACATAGTGGAGAGTTCTGACAAAACATGGCCCACTGAGGAAGAGAATGGCATACCACTTCATGATTCTTGCCTTGAGAACCCCATGAACAGTAAAAAGACAAAATGATATGACACTGAAAGATGAACTCCCCAGGTTGGTAGGTGCCCAATATACTACTGGAGAAGAGAGGAGAAATAGTTCAGGAAAGAATGAAAAGGTTGAGCCTAAATAAAAGCAACAACCAGATATGGAAATGACTGATGATGGAAGTAAAGTCCAGTACTGTAAAGAACAATATTGCATAAGAACCTGGAATGTTAGGTCCATGTATCAAGGTAAATTGGAAGTGGTCAAACAGAAGATGGCAACAATGAACATTGACATTTTAGGAAGCAATGAACTAAAATGGACTGGAATGGGCAAATTTAATTCAGATGACCGTTATATCTACTACTGTGGGCAAGAATCCCTTAGAAGAAATGGAGTAGCCCTCATAGTCAACAAAAGAGTTCAAAATGCAGTACTTGGGTGAAATTTCAGAAACAACAGAATAACTTCTGTTTCCAAGGCTAACCTTTCAATATCACAGTAATCGAAGTCTATGCCTCAACCACTAATGCCAAAGAAGCTGAAGTTGAATAGCTCTATGAAGACATACAAGACTTTCTAGAACTAACACCAAATAAAAGATGTCCTTTTCATCATAGGGGACTGGAATGCAAAAGTAGAAAGTCAAGAGATATCTGGAATAACAGGCAAGTTTGATCTTGAAGTACAAAAAGAAGCAGGGCAAAGTCTAACAGAGTTTTTCCAAGAGAACGCACTGGCCATAGCAAACACCCTCTTCCAACAACACAAGAGACGACTCTATATATGGACATCACCAAATGGTCAATACCGAAATCAGATTGATTACATTCTTTACAGCCGAAGATGGAGAAGCTCTATACAGTTAGCAAAAACAAGACCGGGAGCTGACTGCAGCTCAAATCATGAGCAAAATTGCAAAATTTTTGACTTATTGCCAAATTCAGAGTAAAATTGAAGAAAGTAGGGAAAACCACTAGACCATTCAGGTATGACCTAAATCAAATCCCTTATGATTATACAGTGGAAATGACAAATATATTCAAGGGATTAGATCTGATAGAGTATCTGAAGAACTATGGATGGAGGTTCATAACATTGTACAGGAGGCTGTGATCCAAACCATCCCCAAGAAAAAGAAATGCAAAAAGTCAAAATGTTGTCTAAGGAGGCCTTACAAATAGCTGAGAAAAGAAACAAAAGGCAAAGGACAGATATACCAATCAGAATGCAGAGTTCCCAAGGAGAGATAAGAAAGTCTTCCTAAGTGATCAGTGCAAAGAAATAGACAAATCAACAGAATGGAAAAGACTAGAGATCCATTCAAGGAAATGAGAGATAAAAAAGGAATACTTCATGCACATATGGGCACAATAAAGGACAGAAACAGTATGAACCTAACAAAAGCAGAAGAGATTAAGAAGAGGTGGCAATAATACACAAAAGAACCATACTAAAAAGATCTAATGACCCAGATGACCATGATAGTATGATCACTCACCTGGAGCCAGACATCCTGGAGTGCAAAGTCAAGTGTGTCTTAGAAAGCACCACTGAGCAAAGCTAGTGGAGATGATGGAATTCCAGTTAAACTGGAATTTCAAACGCTAAATATTTCAAATGCTAAAATATGATGCTGTGAAAGTGCTGCACTCAGTATGCCAGCAAATTTGGAAAACTCAGTAGTTGCCACCAGACTGGAAAAGTTCAGTTATCATTCCAATCCCATAGAAAGGCAATGCCAAAGAATGTTCAAACTACTGCACAATTGCACTCATCTCACATGCTAGTAAAGTAATGCCCAAAACTCTCCAAGCTAGGCTTCAATAGTATGTGAACTGAAAACTTCCAAATGTTCAAGCTTGATTTTGAAAAGACAGACAAACCAGTGTTCAAATTGCCAACATCCATTGGATCATACAAAAAGCAAGAGGATTCCAGAAAAATATCTACTTTTTCTTCATTGACTACACTAAAACTTTTGATTGTGTGGATCACAACAAACTGTAAAATTCTTAAAGTGATGGGAATACCAGACCACCTTACCTGCCTCTTGAGAAACCTGTGTGCAGGTCAAGAAACAACAGTTAGAACCAGACATGGAATAACAGACTGGTTCAAAATTTGGAAAGTAATACATCAAGGTCGTATATTGTCACACTGCTTGTTTATCTTATATGCACAGTACATCATGTGAAATGCCAGACTGGATAAAGCACAAGCTGGAATCAAAATTGCCACAAGAAATACCAATAACCTCAGATATGCAGATGATACCACCCTTAAGGCAGAAAGTGAAGAGAAACTAAAGAGCCTTTTGGTGAAAATTAAAGAGGAGAGTCAAAAACCTGGCTTAAAACTCAACATTCAGAAAACTAAGATCATGGCATTAGGTCCCATCATTTCATGGCAAATAGATGGGGAAACAGAGGAAACAGTAACAGACTTTATTTTCTTAGGTTCCAAAATTACTGCAGATGGTGACTGCAGCCATGAAATTAAAAGATGCTTGCTCCTTGGAACAAAAGCTATGACCAACCCAGACAGGATATTAAAAAGCAAAGACATTACTTTGCCAACAAAGTTCCATCTAGTCAAAGTTTTGGTTTTTCCAATAGTCATGTATGGATGTGAGAGTTGGACCATAAAGAAAGCTGAGCACCAAAGAATTGATACTTTGCAACTGTGGTGTTGGAGAAGACTCTTGAGAGTCCCTTGGACAGCAAGATCAAACCAGTCAATCCCAAAGGAAATCAGTCCTGAATGTTCATTGGAAGGACTGATGCGGAAGCTCCAATACTTTGGCCACCTGATGCAAAGAGCCGACTCATTAGAAAATACCCTGGTGCTGGGAAAAGTTGAAGGCAGAAGTATGGGACAACAGAGGACAAGATGGTTGGATGGCATCACCAACTCAGTGGAGATGAGTTTGAGCAAACTTCTGGAAATAGTGACGGGCAGGGAAGCCCTGCATGCTGCAGTCCATGGGGTCACAAAGAGTCGGACACAACTGAGCTGACTAAATGGAAAAGACCCTGATGCTGGGGAAGATTGAAGGCAGGAGGAGAAGGGGATGACAGAGGAGATTGTTTGATGGCATCACCGACTTGATAGACATGAATTTGAGTAAGCTGTGGGAGTTGGTGATGGACAGGGAAGCCTGGTGTGCTGCAGTCCATGGGTTCGCAAAGAGTTGGACAAAACTGAGTGACTGAACTGACTGACAGTCGTTGTAAAAAACAGTATTTGGGTTCTTCAAAAAATTAAAGCTGATATACAACTAAGCAATCCCACTTTTGAGTATATATCCAAAAGAATTGAAATGAAGGTTTAAAAGATTAATTTCCACTACCATCTTTATTACATTATTCACAATATTTAAGATATGTATACAACCTAAATGTCCAATGACAGATGAATAAAGAATATTTGGTATATACAGCATATTTATTTTGGGGGGCTCCAAAATCACTGCAGATGGTGATTGCAGCCATGAAATTAAAAGACACTTACTCCTTGGAAGGAAAGTTATGACCTACCTAGAGAGCATATTCAAAAGTAGAGAGATTACTTTGCCAACAAAGTCCGTCTAGTCAAGGCTATGGTTTTTCCAGTGGTCATGTATGGATGTGAGAGTTGGACTGTGAAGAAAGCTGAGCGCCGAAGAATTGATGCTTTTGAAGTGTGGTGTTGGAGAAGACTCTTGAGAGTCCCTTGGACTGCAAGAAGATCCAACCAGTCCATTCTAAAGGAGATCAGTCCTGGGTGTTCTTTGGAAGGAATGATGCTGAAGCTGAAACTCCAATACTTTGGCCACCTCATGAGAAGAGTTGACTGATTGGAAAAGACCCTGATGCTGGGAGGGATTGGGGGCAGGAGGACAAGGGGATGACAGAGGATGAGATGGCTGGATGGCATCACAAACTCGATGAACATGAGATTGGGTGAACTCTGGGAGTTGGTGATAGACAGGGAGGCCTGGTGTGCTGCAATTCATGGGGTCACAAAGAGTTGAACACCACTGAGCAACTGAACTGAACTGAACAGCATATTCAGTAGAATATCTTTCAGTCTTAAAGGAAATCCTGTCATATGTAACAACATGGATGAACCTAGAGGACATAAGTGAAATAAGCCAATCACAGAAGGACAAGTACATGATTGTACTTACATGAGATATTTAAGAGTCAAACCAAAAGAAGCAGGAATTAGTGGTACTTGAGAATCCCAGGGTTTGGGGAGCCTGGTGGGCTGCCGTCTCTGGGGTCGCACAGAGTCGGACACAACTGAAGCGACTTAGCAGCAGCAGCCAGGGTCTGGAAAAAGGGGAAATGAGATATTGTGTTTCAACTTACATAAAGTTTCAGTTTTGCAAGACAAATGTGTTTTGGAAATCTGATGTACAGCATAGTGCCTATAGTTAACAACACAATATTGTATACTTAAAACTTTTCTTAAAAAGGTAGATATCATGTTAAATGTTCTTATTACAATTTAAGAAAAAGTGATATTGAAAAGTAAGTCTATACAGAGAGTAAAAACTGTGGCTTCTTTTGTAATTTACCATATGAATTACTTGGATATGTTTTTGGAATGGAGGCAAAATAAAAGTAGAGGATTTATAATAACAGTATTAAAAATACATATTTTTTGAATATTCTTGAGAATTTAAAACAAAAAATTAATGTAGGACATTGAATATTATTCTTAAAATAATATGCAGATGGTCAGACTAGATTTTTAATGTTCATCGAGCTCATTATGAGATTCTAAAATGATATTGATGAAAGAATATCATAGAAGTTTTATTTTCTCCTTTGTTATAAACTTTACTTAGTGAATGACAGTCCTCTCCCATACTCTGTGGATAGGGGTAGAGAGAGAATCAATTCAAGTTCCAAACCTACAGTCTTCTCCATCTATCAGCATTTTCCCCACTGAGGATTTGTCCATGTTTAGTACATCCTGGTAGTTCAGATTTTCATGAGAGGGTACAGCATTTGATAATGGGGGGTAGGGAGTTTGAAGGGGGAAGGAAGGTGCAGAATCTCTCTCTTGGAACCTCTGAAACCAATTTTATATATAAGAACTTACTTATTTTTTCCCATGGGTAAGACCCATTTTAAACAGTCTCATGAGTATTTGGAAACAAACTATGAACTATTTACCAAGTGGAAACTAAATATCTCAATATGTGAAGCCTTGCACATCACCGAGCTCTCTGTTAGTAATAATGTAATATATGCAAATCTCCCCAGTTTATTGGAAATACTCTCCTAAAATAAGCCTTTTACTTTTTAGGAAAGTCTTAGCAAGCACAAAGGAAAGAGGTCATAATATAGAAAAAGAGGTCTCATATTTTTTCCACTGGAGTGTTTTTGTTTTTGACTGTGCATAAATTGCAAATATAATTGTGAGATTGGATCTCTTAATATAGAAAAATTATTCAATATATAGAATTCAAAATCTGAAGTAATCACATTGGACTTTGAATTCTATTTTTGCTACCAGCAAACTGGGTCACCCTGGACAACTAATTGTTTGACTACTGTAAGCCTAAACTTTCTAATCAGTAAAATTGTAGTAATAATGATGATGATGATGGTAAAATCAGCACATTTTTGGAAAGATTAATATCATAAAATAGCATATTTTATCAGTTATTATTCATGATTATTAATTTTACTGTGAAAGACAAAAGGACAGTTATACTAATCTCTCACTGAACAAAAATAACCACAATAACAGCTAAAATACAGAGATTTAGCTGAGGCCCAAAGCCAAATGTATTTCCACAGCACTAAAAAAATCACATATATACACAAAGTTAAAGGAATTTGTAAGATTAATTTCAAAGAGGAGTTCTCCAAATTCTCCCTAACTCTCCAAGTACTTTGACTTTTAACCATAATTATCTGGTAGCTTTTCAGGTATATGGTTTAAAGATTGGTAAATAATCGTATTCTAATGTAAAATTAGATAATCAAGCCAGAGTCTGCAGGAACATCTTCCATAAAGTCATTCCAAGTATTAAAGCAGGAAAACAAGCAAAAGCACATATACATGGATAATCTGGAAATGAATTAAGTATTTTATAAGTTGCCATACTTCCCATTTATTGTCTCAAATAATTGACCAGGTGTTCATGGAAGCCAACTTTGAGGTTTCTAAATTCTTTCAATCTTCTCTAAACCCTTCTGGCAATACTTATCTCAGTGAAAGATCAAATTCCCTTAGAGCACAGGAAGAGAGCTGTTTTATAAGTAGTTAGAAATAAACATATTACTGGAAAAACAGCCAAGATTATTGCACACTACTCTGCATGAAAACTTCAGAGTTTTTTTGCCTTTTTTTTTCTTTTGAAGTTGTTGTTGGAGTTTATCTGAGTGCATTTAAGAAGACTGTAATGTAATATTGAACATCTTAAAAGAATATAAACATCACAGTAAATATGAGCCACCTTTTTAAGATTAGCTACCTATTATAACTAGGTAAATCAACAAAGATCAAAATTTTGCAGTACTGCTATATATTGTCACCCTGCTTATTTAACTCATATGCAGAATACATCATGAGAAACGCTGGGGTGGAAGAAGCACAAGCTGGAATCAAGATTGCCTGGAGAAATATCAATCACCTCAGATATGCAGATGACACCACCCTTATGGCAGAAAGTGAAGAGGAACTCAAAGGCTTCTCGATAAAAGTGAAAGTGGAGAGTGAAAAAGTTGGCTTAAAGCTCAACATTCAGAAAACGAAGATCATGGCATCTGGTCCCATCACTTCATGGGAAATAGATGGTGAAACAGTGGAAACAGTGTCAGACTTTATTTTTGGGGGCTCCAAAATCACTGCAGATAGTGACTGCAGCCATGAAATTAAAAGACGCTTACTCCTTGGAAGGAAAATTATGACCAACCTAGAGAGCATATTCAAAAGCAGAGACATTACTTTGCCAACAAAGGTCCATCTAGTCAAGGCTATGGTTTTTCCAGTGGTCATGTATGGATGTGAGAGTTGGACTGTGAAGAAAGCTGAGCGCCGAAGAATTGATGCTTTTGAACTGTGGTATTGGAGAAGACTCTTCAGAGTCCCTTGGACTGCAAGGAGATCCAACCAATTTATCCTAAAGGAGACCAATCCTGGGTGTTCATTGGAAGGACTGATGCTGAAGCTGAAACTCCAATACTTTGGCCACTTTATGCGAAGAGTTGACTCACTGGAAAAGACTCTGATGCTGGGAGGGATTGGGGGCAGGAAGAGAAGGGGACAACAGGGGATGAGATGGCTGGATGGCATCATCAACTCTATGGACATGAGTTTCAGTGAACTCCGGGAGTTGGTGATAGACAGGGAGGCCTGGCATGCTGCGATTCATGGGGTTGCAGAGTTGGACACAACTAAGCAACTGAACTGAACTGAACTACACTTTCAAAAAGAGCACATTAGCCAAGGCTTGAAAGCAGCCAACTGTTAGAAGTTCACCTAGCACATCACATTGCCAATATACATGGTCAGGAAAAAAACATTTTGAAATAGTGTTAATCCTATGCTAATGAAGAAATTTGAGAGCCAAAGTTGAAGAATCTGTTTACAAATGCTAACTTTTGTAAATGGATAAAGGACAAGTAAATTTGATATACAGGAGCATTCAGTGTTAACTACAGCCTTGCATTGATTTCCCTGCTAGCTCAGTCGGTAAAGAATCTGCTTGCAGTGCAGGAGACCCAGGTTCCATCCCTGTGTGGGAAAGATCCTCTGGAGAAGTAAATGGTAAACCACTCTAGAATCCTTGCCTAGAAAATCCCATAGACAAAGGAGCCTGGTGGGCTGCAGCCTATGACATCATATAGTCGGCACGACTGACTGACTAACACTTTCACTTTTACTTGCATATAGATATTCAACTTTTGAAGTTTTCAACAATAGCAGTTATCAATTTTAATACTATCTCTTATTATGTCAATTGATATAAAAAGAGATCATTAAGTCCTCAAAAACTCTGTTGAGACCATTACCCCTATTAAAACTTACTGACCTATACAGCATTTAATTATTTTCATGTAATTTCTTTCAGTGTTTCTTATGATTTAGCTTTGATGATAGGGTGATTTTAACATAATCAAAAAGATTAATTCTTTTTCTGTTAAGGTAAAATTGTCTTGTGATTACAAGAGAAAGGACTTAAAGTTTACCTTTATTTACAACAGAATAAAAAAAATTAAAAACTTCTCCCACAGTATATTTTATATGAATATAATCTTGAGAGTCCCTTGGACTGCAAGGAGATCCAACCAGTCCATTCTGAAGGAGATCAGTCCTGGGTGTTCTTTGGAAGGAATGATGCTAAAGCTGAAACTCCAGTACTTTGGCCACCTCATACGAAGAGTTGACTCATTGGAAAAGACTCTGATGCTGGGAGGGGTTGGGGCAGGAGGAGAAGGGGATGATAGAGGATGAGATGGCTGGATGGCATCACCGACTAGATGGACGTGAGTCTGAGTGAACTCCAGGAGATGGTGATGGACAGGGAGGCCTGACATTCTGTGTGTCATGGGGTCCCAAAGAGTCGGACATGACTGAGTGACTGACCTGAACTGAATCTTATTCATATACAAAATAAATGAAATTTATAAAATACATATAAATATATATCAGAGAGATCATGTTTAACATCTTCTGATATATTGTTGTAATAGGTTTACAATTTGTTGTTGTTCAGTTGCTCAGCCATGTCTGACTCTTTGGGACCCCATGGACTGCAGCACGCAGGGCTTCCCTGCCCGTCACTATTTCTAGGAGTTTGCTCAAACTCATCTCCACTGAGTTGGTGATGCCATCCAACCATCTTGTCCTCTGTTGTCCCCTACTTCTGCCTTCAACTTTTCCCAGCATCAGGGTATTTTCTAATGAGTCAGCTCTTTGCATCAATGGCCAAAGTATTGGAGCTTCAGCTTCAGCATCAGTCCTTCCAATGAATATTCAGGACTGATTTCCTTTGGGATTGACTGGTTTGATCTTCTTGCTGTCCAAGGGACTCTCAGGAGTCTTCTTCCTCACCACAGTTTGAAGGCATCAATTCTTCAGCACTCAGCCTTTTTTATTGTCCAGCCCTCACATCTGTATGTGACTACTAGAAGAAACATAGCTTTGACTATACAGACCTTGGTTGTCAAAGTAATGTGTCTGCTTTGTAATATGCTGTCTACATTTGTCATAGCTTTTGTTCCAAGGAGCAAGCATCTTTTAATTTCATGGCTGCAGTCACCATCTGCAGTGATTTTGGAGCCCAAGAAAATAGTCTGTCATTGTTTCCATTGTTATCCTATCTATTTGCCACGAAGTGATGGGACCAGATGCCAGATCTTTGTTTTTAAAATGTTGAGTTTAAGCCAACTTTTTCACCCTCCTCTTTCATCTTCATCAAGAGGCTCATTAATACCTCTTTGTTTTGTGCTCTTAGGGTGGTACCATCTGTGTATTTGAGGTTATTGATTTTTTTTTCCCCAGCAATCTTGACTACAGCTTGTAAATCACCCAGCCTGGTATTTCACATGACGTATTCTGCATAAAAGATAAATAAACAGGGTGACAATATATAGCCCCGACATACTCTTTTCCCAATTTGGAACCAGTCCATTGTTTCATGTCCGATTCTAATTGTTGCTTCTTGACCTGCTTACAGGTTTCACAGGAGGCAGATAAGGTGGTCTGGAATTCCCATTCCTTGAAGAATTTTCCAGTTTGCTGTGATCCACATAGTCAAGGGCTTTTAGCATAGTAAATGAAGCAGAAGTAGATGCTTTTCTGAAATTCTCTTGCTTTTTCTATGATCCAGCAGATGTTGGTAATTTGATCTCTGGTTCCTCTGACTTTTCTAAATCCAGCTTGAACATCCGGAAGTTCTCAATTCACATACTGTTGAAGCCTAGCTTGAAGGATTTTGAGCATTACCTTCCTAGCATGTGAAATGAGTGCAACTGTATGGTATTTTGAACATTCTTTGCCATTTCCCTTCTTTGGGATTGGAATGAAAACTGACCTCTTCCAGTCCTGTGGTCACTGATGAGTTTTCCAAATTTGCTGGTATATTGAATGCAGCACTTTGACAGCATCATCTTTTATGATTTGAAATAGTTTAGCTGGAATTCTGTCACCTCCACTAGCTTTGTTCATAGTGATGCTTCCTAAAGACCACTTGACTTTGCATTTCAGGATATCTGGCTCTAGGTCACTGATCACAGCATCATGGTTATCCAGGTTATTAAGAACTTTTTTATATAGTGCTGGGTATTCTTGCCACCTCTTGTTAATATCTTCTGCTATTGGATCTACCCTGTTAGGTCCATACATTTTCTGTCCTTTATTGTGCCCATCTTTGCATGAAATATTCCCTTGGTATCTCTAATTTTCTTGAAGAGATCTCTAGTCTTTCCCATTATATTGTTTGTTTTCATTTCTGTGAATTCACATAATGAATAATAAAGCTATATTTCAAACACATGCCTAGACATAATGACCATCTACAGTTCAGTTCAGTTCAGTTCAGTCGCTCAGTCATGTCTGACTCTTTGCGACCCCATGAATCACAGCACTCCAGGCCTCCCTATCCATCACCAACTCCCAGAGTTCACTCAGACTCATGTCCATCAAGTTGGTGATGCCATCCAGCCATCTCATCCTCTGTCATCCCCTTCTCCTCCTGCTCCCAATCCCTCCCAGCATCAGGGTCTTTTCCAATGAGTCAACTCTTCGCATGAGGTGGCCAAAGTATTGGAGTTTCAGCTTCAGCATCAGTCTTTCCAATGAACACCCAGGACTCATCTGCTTTAGGATGGACGGGTTGGATCTCCTTGCAGTCCAAGGGACTCTCAAGAGTCTTCTCTAACACCACAGTTCAAAAGCATCAATTCTTCGGCACTCAGCTTTCTTCACAGTCCAACACTCACATCCATACATGACCACTGGAAAAACCATAGCCTTGACTAGACAGACCTTTGTTGGCAAAGTAATATTTCTGCTTTTCAATATGCTATCTAGGTTGGTTATAACTTTCCTTCCAAGGAGTAAGCGTCTTTTAATTTCATGGCTGCAATCACCATCTGCTCACCTAGAGTCAAATAGGGAATATCAAAGCCTGTCCTAGATTCCTTTATGACAACTTGACAGATACTGAGAAATATTTTTCAATGACTCCCAGAGCTATCTATTTTAACTATGTGTAAGCAAATCGTCCATCAGACCACAGTTAAACATCTACTCATTCAAAGCTAGTTCTTCCAGTGAGGAATGATTATTTCTAAACCAGGATGTCAAGGTGCAGGGCGGGGCGGGCGGGGGTTGATTAAACAGAAGAAATGATATATATTGTGTTCTCTTTACATTTAAATCATTCTCTTGAGTGGAAATTGTAAAACAAAAAATTACCAAAGGAAAATAAAAGAAATTTAAGTTACAAGTACTTCCTTTTTCTTTTGAATACAAGAAATACATAGCACATAGCTTTCTGTGATGGTGTGAACATAAATATTTATTTAACATCTTGCTCTGTGGTAAGTGTAGAAAAGTATAACACAAAAGTTTATCCTCAAGGACTGTCATAATTTCATAGAGACCATTTACCTTTTGGATACTACACTGGTTCTGCAGGTAAAATTGGCCCTAGGATGTGTGGAAGTCATCCTATCACAACAACGTGGGCCGCGAAACCAAAGATGGCCCCCTAGACTTCACTGGGGACTGTGGACAGGACTTAGAATCATGGGCTCTGAGACTTCCCTGGTGGTGCAGTGAATGGAAATTTGCCTACTAATGCAGGGGACACGGCTTCAATCCCTGGTCTGGGAAGATCCCACATGTCTTGGAGCAACTAAGCCCCTGCACTGAAACTACTGAGCCCATGTGATGCAACTACTGAAGCCTGTGCTTCAGAGCCTGTGCCCCTCAACAAGATATGCCATTGCAATGAGAAGCCTATGGACTACAATGCAGAGTAGGTCCCACTTGCTGCCCAAATGGCAAGGAAAAGAGAGAAAGCCTATGCAAGGAAGGTCCAGAGAAGCTAAAAAAAAAAAAAAAAAAAGAACCATGGACTCCATCTGGAGGGAACTCTGCTGCTGCTGCTGCTACTGCTAAGTCACTTCAGTTGTGTCCAACTCTGTGCGACCCCGTAGACGGCAGCCCACCAGGCTCCCCCGTCCCTGGGATTCTCCAGGCAAGAACACTGGAGTGGGTTGCCATTGCCTTCTCCAAAGCATGAAAGTGAAAAATGAAAGTGAAGTCGCTCAGTTGTGTCTGACTCCTAGCGATCCCGTGGACTGCAGCCTACTAGGCTCCTCCATCCATAGGACCTTCCCAGCAAGAGTACTGGAGTGGGTTGCCATGAACTCTAGGGACCTCTTTATCAACTTTTCCTCTTTACAGGTAAGGAGATTGGTACCACTGCAATATGAAAGCAAAGGAAAAAGAACAGCAACCCAAGACCAACTCTATGAATAAAAAGTCAGAAAAAAAGATGATAGAATGATTAACTTCATGACAAATTAAGCAAACGAGTAAACTGCAAAACAGCCTGTGTTCACAGAAGTTGTGTGTGTGTGTGTGTCTTTTAGATATCTATATAATATATAATGTGGATGATTAAAGAAAACCTCAATGTACACACTGATATCTTAACATGGCTTAGTATGGAGGCATTCAATTTTCTTCTCTTTGCCTCTTTCCACTATTATTTTCTACAGTGAAAAAGATATTTTGAAAACAAAGATAAT
This sequence comes from Bos mutus, assembly GCF_027580195.1. NCBI lineage: Eukaryota > Metazoa > Chordata > Mammalia > Artiodactyla > Bovidae > Bos > Bos mutus. The sequence continues at coordinate 84,036,317 of NC_091620.1, read as the reverse complement.
AATGCAAAAGAGAGGCTATGAGTGACAATGAACAACAGTAAACAAAGTTCACATTTCATGATTTTCCATTGACATCTACAAATAAATATTGATTCCCTTGGGGATACATACAGATTCTTAAATGATCATGGGAAGCATTTCAGTCAACTTAAACATTGACTGAACAGAAAAACACTTAAAGAGATTATCTGAGTTGCTTCTTTTCTCTGCAATAAGCTGAAAGCAAAAATTTCTGAGAAAGTAAATTTTGCATAAAATTTTCATAATGGACAGTTCTAAAATTTTACCAATAAAATACTTTTATTCTACTAAAATGAATAAACTAACCCACAAATACTATGCTGATAGCTACTCAATATTATGCAACCAAATCAAGTCATATTTTTTCACCCATTCTAATTTCTTTCCTTTCTGTAAAATTTCTTTTCCATAAGCTTAAGGATTTTTGCTATCCTCTTGAAGTACTAGATCAAAAGCCTTCTAGTTAGTGTTTATTTTCTAAAGAATCTCCATTTAAGAAACCTCTGTTTAAGGAAACGAAAGAAATCCCTTTGACAGAGTCTAAAACTATAACTTCAGCATATTAGTTATAGTTGAACTATATTCTAAGACTACTCAACTTTAGGAAACAATATTTCTGCCTCAGATATTTTCTGATACTTGCTTTTTTTTTTTTTTCACTCTGGAAAAAAGCACATAACATAAAATTGACCCTTTAACCATTTTAAAGTGTAAAGTTCACTAGAGTTGAACAAGTATTCACATTGTAAAACAGATATACAAAACTATTTCATCTTGAAAATTTGAAATTCTATGCCACTAAACAACTCTTTCTCTCTCTCCCTCACAAAGTCCCTTGTATCCACGATTATACATGTGCACTCTAAGTCGATTCAGTGGTGTACTTTCTATGAACTTAACTACTTTAGATAACTGCATGTACGTGAAATGATATAGTGTCTTTTTTGGCTGGCTTATTTCACTTAGCATAATGTTCTTACTATTCACCAGTGTTGCAGAATGTGATTTCCTTCCTTTTTAATGCTAATATTCCATTGTATGTAGTATCACTTTTTGTTAATCCATTAATCCCTCAATGGTCATTTGGGTTGTTGCTGCCTCTTGGCTATTATAAATAGTGACACAGTTAGCATGGCTCTCAAAACATCATTTCAAAATTCTACTTTCAATTCTTTTGGTTGTATACCCAAAAGTGAGATTACTATTTCATATGGTAGCCATCTTTTTAATACCTTGAGGATCTGCCTCCGTCCACATTGTTTTCTGTAGCAATTGCTATGAGCTTTTGATATACCAATATTGCAGGTTTGTATTAAAAAAGAGACAAGTAAAAAGGAAAAAAAAAATCATACTTTTACTTCTTTAAATCATGGAGAAGTAAAACTTCATATATAAACTTGAAAAAACATACATATGTGTCTAATTTGTGATAATCAAAATACTTCAACTGGTATTTATAAAAAGAGCAATGAATCAAATATTTTCCTACTGATTCATTCTTTACCATTTACCTACACTATACTATAACAACATAGTGTTGATATTCCTTGGTAGCAAGCATTTAAATGCCTTAATAGTACATGGAAAGAAGCCACAAAAATCTGACAATCTGAGAACGTTTTATAAATCAGTCCCTGCCTTTGGACAAACATTTTAAAAAGTTAGACTCATAGTATAAAGACTGATTAGAAAAATTTGGAAGATGAAAAGTTCATATGTCAGAGCTAAACAGACATAAAAATAAATATTTCAGAAGTATACATTCTGCTGCTGCTGCTGCTGCTGCTAAGTCGATTCAGTCGTGTCCGACTCTGTGCGACCCCATAGACGGCAGCCCACCAGGCTCCCCCGTCCCTGGGATTCTCCAGGCAAGAATACTGGAGTGGGTTGCCATTTCCTTCTCCAGTACATTCTATATAATATCAATATTAACTTATACAAATGGATTTGAAATAAATGAACTCATGTTCATGAAAGTTGCATTTTTTTAAAATGTCTAGTTTTTGAAAATGCCTCAGTGATGTAAAAAACTCCTTATGTCTCTAAAAGGACAATGTTACTGAATTTAGGACCTATCTAGATAACCTCAACATTCCTCCTGTAAGGCTTCTCATTTTCTGAGTTTCTGTATCAGTGAGCTAATCATATACATATATAGGCTGCTGCTGCTGCTCCTGCTAAGTCGCTTCAGTTCAGTTCAGTTCAGTTCAGTCACTCAGTCGTGTTCAACTCTTTGCGACCCCATGAATTGCAGCACACCAGGCCTCCCTGTCCATCACCATCTCCCGAAGTTCACTCAAACTCATGTCCATCGAGTCGGTGATGCCATTCAGCCAACTCATCCTCTGTCATCCCCTTTTCCTCCTGCCCCCAATCCCTCCCAGCATCAGAGTCTTTTCCAATGAGTCAACTCTTCACATAAGGTGGCCAAAGTACTGAAGTTTCAGCTTTAGCATCATTCCTTCTAAAGAACACCCAGGACTGATTTCCTTTAGAATGGACTGGTTGGATCTCCTTGCAGTCCAAGGGACTCTCAAGAGTCTTCTCCAATACCACAGTTCAAAAGCATCAATTCTTTGGCGCTCAGCTTTCTTCACAGTCATACATGACGACTGGAAAAACCATAGCCTTGACTAGACAGACCTTTGTTGGCAAAGTAATATCTCTGCTTTTGAATATGCTATCTAGGTTGGTCATAACTTTCCTTCTAAGGAGTAAGTGTCTTTTAATTTCATGGCTGCAATCACCATCTTGAGGGATTTTGGAGCCCCAAAAAATAAAGTCTGACACCGTTTCCACTGTTTTCCTATCTATTTCCCATGAAGTCATGCCCAATTCTGTGCAATCCCATAGACGGCAGCCCACCAGGCTCCCCTGTCCCTGGGATTCTCCAGGCAAGAACACTGGAGTGGATTGCCATTTCCTTCTCCAATGCATATAAGTGAAAAGGGAAAGTGAAGTCACACAGTCGTGTCCAACTCTTCGAGACCCCATGGACTGCAGCCTACCAGGCTCCTCCGTCCATGGGATTTTCCAGGCAAGAGTACTGGAGTGGGTTGCCATTGCCTTCTCTGTATATATAGACTACTTTATTATATTTTAGCCATGGAACCAAATCAAAATATTAAGCACTAAAAGGAAGAATATGGTTAGGTAATTTTTAAAAGTTAAAAAATGAATTTTGAAAGTATAGGTATGTATAGGACCAGGCTTGAAATTATATTGCTGTTTTCAAAAGAAAAGTTTTAACACCAATTTAAATGTATGGGTTTTCAGGGAAAACTTAATAAACATAACAACTTACAATCAGCTGAAAATTTTCAGTTTAATTTACATTCACAATTTTTTTTAATACCTAGTGAATTAATTTGCTAAGGTAATGGTACATTCAAATAACTGAAAGCATTTAATTTTTCATGTTGCTTCAATTACAGGAGCTTCCTTGCATGATTCCAGATCTATTTAAACTTGAAAGAGAGAAATGTATAACTAGAATTTCTATTTCTATTTTTTTTTTTATTTAGCATAAGTCAGATAGTTTGGGTTTGGGAAGAAGAAAACAGACTTGCATAATCAGCACTATTTGTTACTTGTGTATTTGTTTATACTCCTGTGTGGACCATTTGATTTTCAGAGACTCAAATTCCCTGTCTTAACATTCATATTCAAAAGAAAATGAAAGCATCTCTTTGGAGTATTTGAATTCCATTATCTGTTTTTTCTCAGTTCGTCTAATATAATAATTTAGAACTCAGACCCTGGAGTCCAGTTGCCTGAGTCACAAATTGCAGGTCTATCATCTTCTTTGTCGGAGAAGGCCATGGCACCCCACTCCAGTACTCTTGCCTGGAAAATCCCATGGACAGAGGAGCCTGGTGGGCTGCAGTCCATGGGGTCGAGAAGAGTCGGACACGACTGTGCAACTTCACTTTCACTTTTCACTTTCATGCATTGGAGAAGGAAATGGCAACCCACTCCAGTGTTCTTGCCTAGAGAATCCCAGGGACGGGGGAGCCTGGTGGGCTGCCGTCTATGGGGTCGCACAGAGTCGGACACGACTGAAGTGACTTAGCAGCAGCAGCAGCAGCAGCATCTTCTTTGTATGGAATCCTTAGCTAGTCTGTGCTACAGCTATCTCTACTCACCTAGTACTTGATGTTTTTAGGTTGTTGTAATAATTAAATTAATATTTGAATGCACTTCAAGCTGCCTGCTATAACACATACACAGTATAGAATGAATGTTAACACCATTATTTACCTAATGAAAAATGCCTCATGAAGAATAGAAGCTTTAATTTCTAATATGTAGTATTGAAGGTATATGAACATTAATTTTTATATATTTTTAAAGCATTTAAATTATGTAATACATATGGCTACCTTCTGTGTTCGTTTCCTAGGACTACTGAAGCAAATTATAGAAAACTGGGTGACTTAAAACAACAGAAAGCATTTTCTCAGTTCTGGAGTCCAAAGTCCGCAGTCAAGGCATGGTCAGTGCAGTGCTCTCTGAAAGCTTTGTGTTCTTGGTGGCCGTGATCTAGACTATAATAACAACCAGATCCTTGTGGTTCATACAGATTCTTTTAACATAAACACTAACCAATGGACACTGTAATTTCAACCTAATGACTGGCCAAAATGAACTGGGGTTGCTGTCTACAATGAGAGAATATATTTAGTTGCTGGTACTAGATTTGGACAAATGAGCCTCTGACTTGTATCCAGGTATTGAAAGTAAGGAGAAAAAGAAGTACCCTTGTGGCCTACATTCCGTTTTCCTTTCAAAATGGAATAGTAGCATGCTTTCTTCCAGCTCTGTATTTCACATGTCTTAACTTTCAAACTCTTCAGTTGCATTAACACAGTAATGACATCATCTAAAAAGCCAAATTTCTGTTAATAACTACTGTAAATGAGAGGGGAAAAAAGCCTGACTTTTGGATACTAGGGCACGAAAAGACTCAGCGCTCAATGCTTCCTTGTCTTGTTTCTTTGGTTTTCTGCTGCTACTGCTGCTAAGTCGATTCAGTCGTGTCCGACTCTGTGCGACCCCATAGATGGCAGCCCACCAGGCTCCCCCGTCCCTGGGATTCTCCAGGCAAGAACACTGGAGTGGGTTGCCATTTCCTTCTCCAATGTAGGAAAGTGAAAAGTGAAAGTGAAGTCATTCAGTCGTGTCCGACTCTTCTGGACCCCATGGACTGCAGCCCACCAGGCTCCTCCGTCCATGGGATTTTCTAGGCAAGAGTACTGGAGTGGGTTGCCATTGGTAAAAGTGGATAATTATCTAGAATATATTTTTGAAAACTCTTGTCACCCTTCTCAGTGTGTGATAGCATACAAGACAATACAATATATATGAGTTTTAAAAAATTTATCTTTTCTTTCTGGCTTCTGGTTTTTCTGTTTCTTGGAACATAACTCCAGTCTGCCTCTGTCTTCACATGCATGGTATTCTGTTCCTTTTCCTCTTTTGTTTTCTGTAAGGACAACTGTCATTGGGTCCAGGGTCTACCTGGATAATCCAGGATAACCTCATCTTGAGATACTTAATTACATCTAAGAAAGACCTTTTTTGATAAATAATGTCACAATTAGAGGCTCCAAAAGTTAGGACATGGACATGTCATTTTAGAGAACACCATCTGGCACACTACAACTTTCTCCTTTAATGTTTGATTTTTATTTAACAAATGCCTTCTCTTTAATATAGAAGCAATATTATTATATAATAGAAATAATTATTTTACAGTTTAATAATTAATGCTTAATACATTTTAACAGCTACTGCTTGTTTAATAATATTTAACTTACATGTTAGTTTTAGTATTCTTCAGAAAACTGTGATCTACCTGGTTTTATTTGATTAAGAGAAATTCATTACATATGGGTTTTGTTTTCTTTCAAATCTTTGAACTAAGGATATACTAAAACTTGCAGAGCCAATTTCCTAATTATACACAGTTGAGTGTTTCCACAATTTGTCTTTCAACTTCATAATTATATTATCAGCTTCTTTAGTTACACACTGCAAAAATGTTAGTTCTTGTTGACATTGTCACCATCTCCTGTTCACACCCTCCTATATATAATGTACAGTCAAGTACCAGATGGAAAGGCAGACACTAAACAATCAAAACATGCAATTAAAAGCTTCCCATCTCTAGGGAATGTTTTGGCCAAAAATGCAGAAGGTTTGGAGGGAAAGAAGACAACTTTTATTAAGTTCAGTCACATCTTTGGCTTCTGATCAAAAGTTAATGCTCTCTATTTTAATCATGAAGGGGAAGGCGGAATACAATTTGGGCAGAAAAGTATAATGGGGAAGCTTAACAGCTTCAATTCCAGTTTCAACTGAGCCTGGGGTCATTCTGCAACTTTATTACTTAAATGAAATGTTTACAGATGAACACTTTTACCATTACTATAAAAATAAAAAAATGTGTTAGTTGTAATGTGACTGATTACTGGAAATTAACCATTAGTAATATTTTCTAATTAATGTATTGCCTAACAGGAAATGTATTTACAAACTAGGAGGATAATAACTCTTGAGACTAGATATGGTACACCATTTATTTTTGTCTGGTCAAGTAGGATGAATGGATTATATTTATGTCAATATAGAGAAAGGAAAAGTTCCATAAAGCTTTAAGAGTCATTTAGGATTTGATGCGGAGAAGGCAATGGCACCCCACTCCAGTACTCTTGCCTGGAGAGTCCCATGGACAGAGGAGCCTGGTGGGCTGCAGTCCATGGGGTCGCTAAAAATCAGACATGACTGAGTGGCTTCACTTTCACTTTTCACTTTCATGCATTGGAGAATGAAATGGCAACCCACTCCAGTGATCTTGCCTGGAGAATCCCAGGGACGGGGGAGCCTGGTGGGCTGCTGTCTATAGGGTCGTACAGAGTCGGACGCAACTGAAGTGACTTAGCAGCAGCAGCAGCAGCAGCAGCAGGATTTGATGGGATGCTATTCAAAAAATGTATATCTGTTTTTAACAAAAGGGAGAGAGGCTTAAAAGGCAAAATTTTTTCAGAGACATTTTGACTTTATAAAGTAACATGTGGAAGATAGATTTTCCATCTATAAATTAGGAAAACAGGTATACTAGAATATGCATTTCATTTTTCCATGAAATAATAGTTAAAATTATAGCATATTTTCACCATGCATGACTATTTTTAAGTGCAATTGTATTAAATTAATTAGTTCTACACATCTTAAGGATTTTAAAAATTAAATCAACTTTCTGACATTTTATTTCAGCCCTCTCCTTTTTCTCCTCTCCATCTCATTTCATTATTACTTTCATTATTACTTAACTATACATCTAACTAAAATAACAATTATTCATTATGTTTTACTATTATTTATTATGTTTATTTTACTTGTCATAAAAATCTAATTCAAGATTTTATTTGACTTTTCTGTCTTCAAAAGATATTAACAGGAAAGAATGTTCTCTATCCATTATATTAGATATATGTCTACAACAATAACAAACAAAACACAACAAACAAATGTAAAAAATAAGGATCTAAGAATTTTCTAATGTCTCAAGTGCTAGCATTTCTCAAAAATACTTAGATATGGTGCAGTTTAATTTACCTTCTTACCAACTATAGCTTAATAGCCTTCCTTTGTTCATATTTTAAAGTAAGTGGGAAGTATGTTCATATTTTAAAGTAAATGGGAATTACTCAAGGAAAAAAATAAAAAGGAGAAAGAGTTAAAAAGCAAACAGTTCTTCCAAAGTTGTGATCTTTTAAAAAACTAATTTAACTATTCACTTTAAAATAATCATGTTAGACACAAAGGACATAATTGGTCTGGCATGTGTTCCAGTGAAGAGTTCATCTTCACATTCTTAGCAATAATCATGTAGGTTGCAGTTAACAATAAGGGAATTGGCTGAAGTTTTTCCAAGTTTTTTTTTTTTTTTTAATCAAATACTCAAAACTGTAGCAACATCTAAGTTTCAAGCACCACCAAACCCAAAAATTGAGAACAACTGGGGAAAACTTTTATTTTACTTTTATATTCAGTCTCCTTGCATATAGTCAAACCTATGGTTTTTCCAGTAGTTATGTACTGATGTGAGAGCTGGATCATAAAGAAGTCTGAGTGATGAAGAAGCGATGCTTTCGAACTGTGGTGCTTAAGAAGACTCTTGTGAATCTCTTGGACAGCAAGGAGATCAAACCTGTTAATCCTAAAGGAAATCAGTCCTGAATATTCATTGGAAGTACTGATGCTGAAGCTAAAGCCTCAATACTTTGGCCACCTGATGCGAAGAGCTGACTCATCGGAAAAGACCCTGATTCTGTGAAAGATTGAGGGCAGAAGAAGCGGGTGACAGAGGATGAGATGGTTGGATGGCATCATCAACTCAATGAACACGAGTTTGAGCAAACTCCAGGAGATAGGAAAGGACAGGGAAAGCTGCTGTCCATAGGGTCACAGTCTGACAGGATTGAGTGGCTGAACAATGACTCATGAAGCCAGAACAATAGATGACATCTTTATATGATATGTTAATTTATCAAAAATATTTGTTGAGTTTTTGATATTCAAAAAGCCAATAGATCTTTGGTTATGTGTATTTGAAAATGTTTAAGTATGTCTTCCTAGAATTGGAAGTCAAGCTGTTTTAGCTTGCGATCTCTAAAGTTGATGATGAGACAAGGACTCAGGCGCATGCAGTTTATTTGGAAACTGATCTTAGGAAACAGGAGTGATGAAGGGGAATATAGGTGATACTGAAAAGGAAGAAATGCCATGAATGGGCTTCTGATTTGGACAACTGATGCTCTACTCCATCAACTCCTGTCTGGGAAGTGGGGTGGTTACCTTGAAATTGTCATCCACCAATTTTAATGTGCCAGATCTTCCATTGGTTAAGGGTTGACCCTGGGAATGTGAAGTCTAGTGCACTTCATTGTTTTGGAGCTAGAATAACCCTCAGAGACAGAAGCAGATAGATGCAGGTATTTGCACTGGGGTTCTGTCACAAGTCTGAAAATAGTTTATCTGAGCCGCAAAGGAATACGGAGGAGAGATTCAAGAATCTTCAGCAAAGGTTTAGCCGCAAAGTTGATCCTGTTATGTATGTGGATGATATGAAGACAAGCACACAAGTTTAGAAAACATCCAGTTGACTCTTTTAAAGATCAAAAGGTTGACCCCAGTTCAGGGAAGGAAAGAGATTACAGAGCAATTCTGAGTATTTTCTAGAGATCTTATATTTATATTTTTAGTAATTTTCTTGTAGAAGGAAACTGCACAATAACATTACTTGGTTTGTTAAAAAATATACATTTATGTTTAGATCAAAACATAGAGTCCATGAAATTTTAGATAATACTGAATATGAACAAGGATCCACATTATCTGCTGGAAAATAATTCCTGCAAAAATGGTATTTTTCTGAATGTTTCTCAACAATCCATTCTATTTCCCATGAATTCAGTCAGTCTTTATCTTTCAAACTCAACTTTTCTTTCTTTCATTTATTATCAAACTAAATAAGGAAATTTGGTAAGTCTTTAAAAGTATCTTTAATTGAAATTCTGAGAGTACATGCCACTGAATTATAAGTTACTATCAGCTCTAAGATGTTTCAACAATGTTTAAAAAATGTCTTAAGTAGAAAACTAAAACTAACTTTATTTTAAAACAAATCACTACTTCAAGGGAAATATATATATATGTGTGTGTGTGTGTGTCTCATATTTATAGCTTATAAAACATTAATAGTTAGGTCATTGACTTGAATTGCTTACAGCATGTTAAATTTCATTTTCCTTTGTACCAGCTTTAGAATAGTAGTTATAAGTCAAATATTTAATTTGGCAGATCTAATTGATATAATATGACCAGAAGAAAAGAAAAAGAAGAAGAATCTTAGACACTTCTTGGGAAATCTGGGCTGTGGCCTGAGAAGAAAGGCAGAAACTATTAACACCTACAACAGTAGATTCATTTGGTCACGGTCATTTAGTATATCCACTTTAAAATGAAAAAAATAACCATATCTCAATATCTTCATCTACCTTTTCTTTTTTTGTTTGGTCCTGTTCTTTTCTCTTTAGAAAATTTTGTGTAGCAGTTACATGTATCTATGTATGGTCCTTTCACTCATTCTATTTATATTCTTTGGTTGTATTATCTAGTATATATACATTGAATGTCTATAATGTATAGTCCAAAATATCACAAGTTTAGAATAACTGCATCTCTTTTATTTAGCAATCCTTTGCTTAACCAACGGAAGTGTATTTTTGTGAATGGATTTTGCAATTTGGGCCAATATTTTGGAAACAGAAAGTCTAGCCACTGTGTCTCTAAGACTGCTTGTTAATATGCTTGAACAGCTTATTAGTAAACACAGCTGAATAACTAAAATTCAAAGCAAATTTTTGAGCAAACAAATTTGACCTTAGTTATCATGACACTGTGTTCACCCTCCAGTGATCTGTTTTCCTTTACTTCCAGCAAGCTGAGCAACAGTGCATTTTATTACTGTCTTTCTTACACACAACTGTACCTGCACAGAAAACTACTGAGTCCTGATTAACTTTTGACCTCTGGAAACCACCTAATTTTGGCTTCTTTTTCAATGCTTCAAATACCAAGGGGAAGCATTCAATTAATATTTCCAAGCTACATGATATAGAAAAAACATTTTGTTGACTCAGAGTTAAATTATGTCAAAAAGAACCAGCAGGAAATTGTTCCAGACCAATCTGGACTTTCTCAACTCTTGCTTCCTGGTAGCAGATTCTTTTTTTTTTTTTTTTTTTTTAATGTATACACTGAATGTAGTTGGCAAATCAGTTGGATCCATGACTACTGGGTGGGAAATGTGTCTTTTTTAACTTATTTCCTTCATATTCTCTCCTGCTCTATTTCATACTCAAGTAATAATTCACTGGCACAAGTGGATAAAAACAGCTATTCTAAAAAGGGAGTAATAGTAGGAGCTGTTTAAGAATCAAAACATTTTTAAAAAGTACAGCTGTACTGATATTGTTATCAGGCCAGCTATTTCTGATGGCTAGGTGATGGTAAGAAGCAGAACAAACTCTCAGTGCAACTATTTGCTGACTTGTTTCCGCTATTGTGGTATGCATTTATCTTTCAAAGTGATATAGCCCACATGTACACACTGTAAAGATGCCAATAAAATGCACGTGCTCTTCAAAAGATGTAAGTACATGAATGCAGTTATTGGTACTTCCTATCCATGGGGAGGAGACTGAACATCATGCAAGTGTCTTCATTCAGGAAGTTAATTCTTCATTTCATATAGAATAGCTTATATTTATCTCCAAAAGCATTCAAAACTAGTGGTGTAATTCATACAAAGTCTCAGGAACATACAGGCCCCAAGCCCTGTAACTGCCTAGCCATTTGCTCCTCTCCTCCACCTTATAAGCCATACCTGCCACCCAGAAACTCAGACCTGAGACTTCCAGCTCTGAATTGTTCTTCCTGAAGTGGATTTGGTATCATGAAGCATTCTTACTCCAGAAGGCATACAGGTAGAGACTGAGAAGGCGAACTCATAAGCGAAACCACCTTGTGAAGAGGATGACTCACTTCACTCTTCCGTGTATTCTCCCGTACTGTTTCTTCACCTGTAAGATGTGTGTTATAACAGGGTTTGTTGGTAGAATTACATGAGTGAATTAAGAATAGCGCCTGTCTGTAGTATGTGTTCCATAAATTTGTCATTGATACAAAACATTTCCCTTGCTTATCTTTTAACCACTGCTGACTTCACATGTAGATATGCTTATCTCTTATCTACTTAGTGTAAAGTAAAGGGCTAATGTGAAAGGTTACTTTACCACCAAAACATTTCCTCACTTTTATAGTACTAAACATTAAAAAAAAGAATACTAATCAGAGACATGACCCTTAGGGAAGGCAATGTAAATTACATAAATCCACTGTTAAAATCTATGTATATATCTGCTTCTAGTCTTTCACACCTGAAAATAAATTAATTGATTAAATCATAGCTAACGAAAGGCAACCTAGCCCAACTTAATTTTTTTCTTTAGTTCTCCACTGTCCTACTAATTCTTCTATTATATTTGTTTCTACATTCTCTCGTAGTTACCAACAACTCCTACAGAGGTTGCATCTATGTCATCTTTGAATAATTACACAGTAAAACACCTATCTAATAAATATTTACTGAATTAAAAATAAGGCAAGTCATATGTTAAAGGAGAAACATAACAAGGAAATATAAAACTGTAGGACACAGGTATTATAGGATGGCAGAAACAGCTCTAAGATTCCTGGAGAAGGGAGGGACCAGGGCGGAGAAATAATACATGAAGACATTGGATACTTACGTTCTGGAAATACAAGTGCTGACAGGAAAGAGTTAGGAGCTGAGAGATGTGGATAAATATATTTACCTCCTCCATGGGAGTGTTGAGCTTAATGTTTTACATTTTTTCTTGAGAGTTAAGGTGATAGTGTTTATAAACATCTAAAACCACAAGGACAAGGGGGTAGGTAGGTAGTGGTTTACTATTTTAACATGATTGAGTTGCCTGCAATGAGATACTAAAAGAAGAAATGTCACAAAAAAGAACTTATGACTGTGAGCCATCTGTCAATTAGCAAAGAAATGTAGGATGTTTTCTTACCATAACAACTGCTCTTTTGCTAGAGAGTGGCACTAGTAGTAAAGAACCCTTCTGCCAAGGCAGGGGACATAAAAGATGTGGGTTCCATCTCTAGGTCAGGAAGATCCACTAGAGAAGGAAATGGCACCTCACTCCAGGATTCTTGCTGGGAGAGTCTCATGGACAGAGGAGCCTGTCAGGCTACAGTCCATAGGGTCGCAAAGAGTTGGACAAGAAAGAGCATATGAGCACGTATACCCATGGAAGATTTTAACTCAGGCAGAAGTACACTCAAAAAATATACAAATCCTCAAGTTCAGTATGAATTCTTCTCAAGTTCATGGCCAAAACTCCTTCGAATCCTAACTATCTCCCATATAATTGTGACAAAATATCATCTCTCTTCAAAAGTGATAGGGAATTATGGGTTAACTTCCAGAAATTTTGTGGATTTACCTATACTCCTGATGTGAAATAAATTGTGTAAGGTTATAAGAACAGTAAGTATGTGAAGTATATGACGCCAACCCCAGAACTCAGAACTCTGGACTCATTGTCCAGGTTCACCTACTGTAACACACTACAAAGACTGGGAAGAAGGGAAGAAAACAGAAGACACTGAGAAATGAAAAAATAGGCCTTAGTCCTGCAAACACTAAATGAAGCAGTAGAGCTAAAAAAAAAAAAAAAAGGCATTAGTCCTCTAGATACTAAATGAAACAGAACTAACATGATTTGTTTAACTAAGCATAAAAAAGTTAAAGGAGATATGCTAGTCAGAATAATCATGGCTCTAGTGGATAAGATCTTGGGAAGAAATTTTAAATAATTAAAAAAAAAAGGATTCACTGCAAATTAATGAAAGGAAAATTTATATATTTAAACCAGATTAAGTGATTTATATTGGCTTTATGTGTATTGTAGACTAGTTAAGTTAGCTACACATCTGAAGCATCTCTGAAGTTTAGTGGATGGCATGAGAAGGGGAAGCTACTACAAAATATGGTAGTAAGAATGAAGAAAAAGACTAAGTTTCAGGAACCTGGGTTTACTCTTAGTGATAGTGCCATAAAGCCATCATAAGACATGTTTCAGTTTCCCCATTATGTCAGATGTCTCCTGGAGGGGTACAATTGCACAGATCAGTGTGGTAAATAATATTATGTATGATCATTCAGGCCAGGCCAGAACACAGTCTATTTAACCATATAGAGAAGAGTCATCAGGTAACTATATCTTAATCAGCAGATTTGGGTTCAAGGAAATGAAACCTGTCTCTGGGTGGATGATAGGAAAAAGAGAGAATTTATTCATAATATATTTGTGAATGAACACATACTATGTTTCAGGTAGTAGTATTATCAAGAAGAGTTAAGACTTCTATCCTAAAAGAACAATGAGAAAAGAAAGACTCTTAAGACATGAACTTAGGCATGCTGAGCCCAACTTGTACCTCTTAATCAAAACCATGGCAGAGGCTCCCGCTGGTACCAATGCTGATGTACAGAGCGCTACGGCCACATGGCCTGCTTGCCATGTTCCTGGGCTACAATTCCCACTTCTTTATCATTTTTTGAATTCTCAATTTCACATAGAAAAAATACTGTAAATGATTGACCATGTTTGTTTTATACTTTCAACCATGTGTTATTGGTTTCTCATAGGTGTATCTTATCCCAATGGAAATATTATGAGACCATAGCACAAATGTTGTATGCAGAGCTAAAAACATCTGGATTAAGCCATAGCTCTGTCATTTATTAGCTCTTTGGTCTTAGAAAAGGCTCTAAACTTTCTGAGCCTCAATTGTCTTCATCCTACAAATGGTTATAATAATAGAGAAGAATATAATAACAGAGAATTCCCACCACCTATGTGTTAGGAAAGAATAGAAGGATCCAATAAAAATGAAAATATATTAGAAAACTAAACATGGGACTGGTGTTTTTCTTTTTTAAAAGGGAGGCAACTGGAAAAATTTCCCCAGATGAAATTGCTAGTAGAATCCCCAGTAACAAAAATAATAATATTCAAATACATTTTATAAATCATTTCCTGAGTTAAAATATATAATATTCACTTATTAAAAGTTTTTAAACAAGAACATTTACATTTCAGGCTGCAATTTACTTTATATTGGTTGCATGGAATCAAGAATATTTGGGTTCCCACAGTGAAGTAGTTGAAAAAGACATTTCAAAAAAAATCTTAATTATAACAATTAATTCATTTTTCTATACAATTAATTTAAAAGCTTACAGATGGAACATAGTAAATTTTTAAAACAATAATCATGCTGTAAAAGAGTGTGTAACAGAATACAATACAACTAAAAAGCAAATTAAGCTTTCCTCCTACCCAGAATTGAGAACCTCTTACATAGAATAGCCCTGTAAACAGTTTCTTATGTATCATCCAAAAATAGTCTGTGTATTTAGAGCATTGTAACCAGATATAGTTTGAGATATCTTCTCAATATTACATATCACTGATCTAGAAACTTTAAAGTGAAATAATAAATTCCACATGTAAATTTAATCTAATACTCTACACCCTTAAAATAAATATCAAGATATAAGAAATACACAATATTTAGGATTTCTACATGTTAAAATGATGCAATAATATCAGAATTCAGTGTGTTATATGTTCACTTTTTTACTGAAAAACTATTACCCCATGATGAGAGTGTGCTCACAGCTCACATGGCTGCAAATTGCAGGTCATTTAATGGAAGATGGTTTATGTGTGTTTTGGTTGGATACTCAGCATACATTTTATATGGGTGCCCATATATGGGTGTGAATTCAAGGGAAGGACAATAATGAATTGTAAGAAGTTAAATGTGGGAATTCCCTGGTGGTACAGTGTATAAGAATCTGCCTGCCAAGGCAAGGGATACAAGTTCAATACCTGGTCTGGGAAGATCCACATGCCATGGAGCAACAAAGCCCATGTGTCACAAGTACTGATCCTGCATGTCCCAACTACTGAAGCCCATGCACCCTAGAGCTGCACTCTATAGCAAGAGAAGCCACAGTATTGAGGAGCCAGCGTACCATGGCAAAAAACAGCCCGTGCTCATCATAACTAGAGAAAGCCTGCATGTAGCAACGAAGACCCAAGCAACCAAAACTATAACTAAATAAATAATAATTTTAAAAGAAGTTCATATGTTTCTTTCATGTGGTTTTAATAGAGGAGAGTGGTTTTAGTAGGGGAACACAAAAATGAGTCCATGTGCTTAGGCCAGTAATTCAAGTCAGTTCAGTTGCTCAGTCATGTCCAGCCCTTTGTGACCCCATAGACTGCAGGAAACCAGGCTTCCCTGTCCATCACCAACTCCTGGAGGTTACTCAAACTCATGTCCATCTAGGCGGTGATGCCATCCAACCATCTCATCCTCTGTCATCCCCTTCTCCTCCTGCCCTCAATCTTTCCCAGCATCAGGGTCTTTTCAAATGAATCAGCACTTCGCATCAGGTGGCCAAAGTATTGGAGTTTCAGCTTCAACATCAGTCCTTCCAATGAACACCCAGGACTGATCTCCTTTAGGATGGACTGGTTGGATCTCCTTGCTGTCCAAGGGACTCAAGAGTCTTCTCCAACATCACAGTTCAAAAGTATTAATTCTTCAGCACTCAGCTTTCTTTATAGCCCAACTCTCACACCCATACGTGACCACTGGAAAAACCATAACTTTGACTAGACAGACCTTTGTTGGCAAAGCAATGTCTCTGCTTTTTAATATGCTCTCTAGGTTGGTCATAACATTTCTTCCAAGGAGCAAGCATCTTTTAATTTCATGGCTGTAGTCACCATCTGCAGTGATTTTTGAGCCCAAGAAAATAAACCCTCTCACTGTTTCCCTTGTTTCCCCATCTATTTGCCATGAAATGATGGGACCGTATGCCATGATCTTAGTTTTCTGAATGTGGAATTTTAAGCCAACTTGTTCTCTCTTCTCTTTCACTTTCATGAAGAGGCTCTTTAGTTCTTCATTTTCTGCCACAAGGGTGATATCATCTGCTTCTCTGAGGTTATTGATATTTCTCCCGGCAGTCTTGATTCCAGCTTGTGTTTCATCCAGCCTGGCATTTTGCATGAGGTACTCTGCATATAAGTTAAATAAGCAGGATGACAATATGCAGCCTTGCTGTACTCCTTTCCCAATTTGAAATCAGTCTGTTGTTCCATGTCCGGTTCTAACTGTTGCTTCTTGGCCTGCATACAGATTTCTCAGGAGGTAGGTAAGTTGGTCTGGTACTCCTATCTCTTAAAGAATTTTCCACAGTTTGTTGTGATCTACACAAAGGTTTTGGCATAGTCAATAAAGCAAAAGTAGATGTTTTTCTGGAACTCTCTTGCTTTTTCGATGATCCAATAGATGTTGACAATTTGATCTCTAGTTCTTTTGCCTTTTCTAAATCCAGCTTGAACATCTGAAAGTTCATGTACTTTTGAAACCTAGCTTGGAGAATTTTGAGCATTACTTTGCTAGCATGTGAGATGAGTACAATTGTGCGGTAGTTTGAACATTCTTTGGCATTGCCATTCTTTGGCATTGGAATGAATACTGACCTTTTCCAGTCCTGTGGCCACTGCTGAGTTTTCCAAATTTGCTGGCATATTGAGTGCAGCACTCTCACAACATCATTGTTTAGAATTTTAAATAGCTCAGCTGGAATTCCATCACCTGTTCTGGAGGTCATTATAGAAGTAATACACCATTATTTGCTAAGACTGGTGGTTTAGTCCTTAAGTCGTGTCTGACTCTTGTGACCTAATGGACTGTAGAATACTGGAGTGGGTTGCCATTCCCTTTTCCAGGGGATCTTTTCGACCCAGGGATCAAACCCAGGTTTCCACATTGCAGGCAGATACTTTACTGTCTGAGCCACCTGGGAAGCTAGGAATTCTTGTAGCAAAAGCCAATCTGCTGGTATCTTCTTAATATACTTAAACTGAGCAAGTTACACATTTGAATGTTTTTAAAGCAGTTTTAAAATATATTTAAAATATATGTGCTGTTAATAAAATCCAAAACTAAAGACCGCAAAATTTTTGAATTGCTCCTGGAAACCATAGTTTTCTAGTAATTTGGTTAGAAAACCATTTGCTTCTCTAAATGTAGTATTACATTTACCACCATTATCAAAGCTTCTGCAGATTCTGTGGTTATATTTTTAATATCTCAAGTTCAGAGTCATTTTTTAAAAAATACATTTTAAAAATTCTCCATTATTTTTTATCATACAGGTACTTTAAAATAAATGTAATAATTATGTGTGCTATGTTCAGTCACTCAGTCTTGTCTGACACTTTGTGACTCCATGGACTGTAGCCTGCCAAGCTCCTCTGTTCATGGGGTTTCCAGGCAAGAATACTGGCGTGGGTTGCCATTTCCTTCTCCAGGGGATCTCACTGACCCAGAGATCAAATCTGCACATCCTGCATGTCCTGTGTTGTCAGGGAGATTAACACTGAGCCATCTGGGAGGACATAAATCCCTAAATAAACTTGAGAATATATATAGTAGTAAAATAGGGAGGGTACAGTTTAGAGTATTTTTTCTTGACCTGTGGAAAGAAATACATCACAGGGCTCAGTTGTCTGATGTGTATTCATTCCAGAGAATATTTGACACTTGAGTGGCCCAGCTCTTGGGAGATAACTTCTAAGCCCTTTAAAAATTTGGACTAATAAGAGTGTTTTTAATTACCTGGGGCCTTGCAGTGCGTTAGCTAATTTATGCTAATAATTTGACATAACAGGTGGTGCATGAGCCTTAGGTCTCTGTAGCAGTAATTACTCTGTAGTAATAATTACTGTGTTAATCAATTTTCTACCAAGTAATCTGATAGTCATATCACCTTATGTTTCCTTGTATTTCTAACAATATGGTCCAGTCTCTACAGCACATATTCAGTCTTAGCAAATATTGCTTCCCTGGTGGCTCAGTCTGTAAAGAATCTGTCTTCAGTGAAAGAGACCTGGGTTCAATCCCTGGATCAGGAAGATCCCCTGGAGAAGGACACAGCAACCCACCCCAGTATTCTTGCCTGGGAAATCTCATGGACAGTGGTGCCTTGAGGGCTACAGTCCATGCTGTCACAAGAGTCAGACATGACTTAAGGATTAACCAGTCTTAGCAAATAATGGTATATTACTTCTATAATGATCTCCCATACATTACAGTATTAAAAATATGCATAATCAGACAAATACGATGATTAAAATATTAAATAAATATATGTCTCCTTATCTTTACTCAATAGTTTCAGTTAAGAGATAACTAAATACTAATATAAGAATCAAAGGTAAATACTCATAATGCTTAATGTAGTAATCTCTTTATGTAGCATTAGACAGTTATTAGTAATTTGGCCTGAATCTTACTTGAAATTAAACATCTGAAAAAGAGGCAATAAGATTTAAATAACAGCATGTCCTTCCTTGTGAAAATAAAAATTTAACCATACATGTAAGGATTTAGATATTTATGGGGTCTTTCATATAAATTCTAAATGGAGAGTCCGAGTAGTGGGTCCTTGAGCATCTATATACATAATGCTTTAAAAGAAAACCTTAAAAATACTGTCAAGGATTATGGAATTTGGGACAGCTGTAACTGACAATTGGTATAGTCTGGATTTAAGTGGTTCAAGATTCAGGACAAAAAAAAAAGGAAAAAAAGAAAACCATGTCTATAAACATGTAAATCTCAGTGGGAACAAATACACCCTGTCTGCTAATGCAGTATTCCTTCTATGAACTGAGACACATCTGTGAACTTAGCTTGTCACCTTCAGACCATTAACTTTCTTTTTCTAACATTAATTTATTTTTCTTTCTTGTATGCACTAGTTTTTCAAGATAATTAGATTCATATCTAGCTTCTTATAAAAACTCTTTCATTGATTTGGTTGAGATGTTTTAAAATTGATGGAGAGGTAGAAATAAGGAACAAGAAATGTGGGGAGGGAGGCAGCAGAGGGGAGGGAGGGTGAAAAGAGGAGAGAGAAAGAGCAAAACAGAAAAAGAGAGAGAGGTGACAGAGACACAAAAACAGAGAAATAGCAACATGAGACCAAAAACACCATTTGAGCCAGAGATCTTCTTAGTCCCTCTGCATTTCTTATAGATCAGTAAACCAGTCAGGTCTCATTTATCATAAACCAACTGACTTTAGATTTCTAGTGCTTATGTTTAAGAGTCTGGGTTATTCTTGAGATTCTCTGAAGGATGTTAAGAAGGAATTTAAAAACTCAGATGTATGTTTAGAACAACCAGTTCTGCAGCAGGGAAGATGTTCAACTGGAGAGAGAAAGGAGTTTTTCGCAAAGATCAGTGAGTAATGTTATTGGCTAGACTAAGGCATTGGATTCAAAGAGATAAAAGTGACAATACTGAACACACAATTGTTTGGGACTTAGAGGAGAGGGAGAAGAGGAAATAAAAAAAAACCCAGAATCTTGCCTTGGGAGTTTGATTTATAATAATACCATTTGAGGAGATGAGAGGTAAAGGAAACATAATGGCTGAACAGGGCTAATGATAATTTATTTGTAGGACATGTTGAGTTTGAGGTATCCAAGCACTAGTCAGGGGAAAATACAATAGACTGTTGAGATATCTGGAGCTAAGGAGAGAAAAAGTTGATAAAAAAAAGAAAATACGTTAAGAAGACATCCAGAAGTGACATATACTGCACTGTGAAAAGTCAAAGACATCAGAAAGAACACCAATACTGAAAGAATTTATAATGACAGATGACATAAAATTATATGCTCCAATATTAAGCAAAACAAGATTACATTTTGGCTAAAATAATAAAAATGCAAAAAGTACATACATATAGAAAAGTCTGAATAAATACATTAAAAAGAAAATGTGAATTACTGAGTATCAATGTCTCTATTTTCTAAAAAAATGTTCTTCTTTTTCTATTATATTATCATCTTTTTCTTAAAGTAAATAAACAAAACATTTAATAGAAGCAACTTCCCAAGCTATCACTTCTATGTAAATAACAAGTGTAACATATTAGCATCTATGAAGTTACTTCTATTAATTTCAGTCACATTATGTCTTAGCTATTATTTCCACATTGTGGAATCCTAATGATTTAAGTGTATCTTTTATAAAGAAATCTTTCTAATCCTTTGATCATTCTAATTGGGCCTCTAACAACTTTCTTCTCTATTATAGCTTCACTGAAGTATAATAACCAGTCATCACGCAACCCATGTTTGCTTCTCAGATGGCAAAGCCAGGTCCCAAAATTCATTTTGACCTATAAGTAATAGCAGAGTTCCTGCCACTAACCATTGTTCAATAAATATTGGTTCGATAAATAAGTGCTTAATTTGGAATAGAATTCCTGATTATGCCAGCCCATGATGGCCTTTTAGATCTCATTTTCTTATATTGGGTTAATGTTGTCAGGAAACTATCCAGAAATATATCATTATTTTTACCATATACCAAGGTTGACAAACAACAGTCCCTGAGCTAAGTGTGGCCATTTTCCTGTTTTTGCAAATAATGTTTTATTGAAAAATTGCTCTAATTAGACATCTCTCCATAGAAGACATACAGATGACCAACAAGCACATGAAAAGATGCTCAACATCATCAGAGAAATGTAAATAAAAACTACATTAAGGTATCACCTCGTACCAGTCAGAATGACTATTATCAAAAAAGTCTACAATCAAAATGCTGGAGAGAGTATGGAGAAAAATGAACCCTCCTACAATGTTGGTGGGAATATAAATTTGTGTGGCTACTATGGAAAGTGATGTGCGAGTCTCTTAAAAACTTAAAAATAGAGCTACCATATGATGCTGTGGTCCTACTCTTGGGAATATATCCAAAAACGAAAAATATTCTAATTTAAAAAGATATGTTCACCCCAATGTTCATAAAAGCAACTATCTACAATACTCAATATGTGGAAGCAATCCATATGCCCATCAATAGATGAATGGATTAATAAGATGTACCACACCCACACACTTATACAATAGAGTATTAGTCATAAAAAAGAATGAAATAATGTCATTTGCAGCAACATGAATGGACTTCAGTTTAGTTCATTTCAGTCGCTCAGTCGTGTTTGACTCTTTGCGACCCCATGAACCGTAGCACCCCAGGCCTCCCTGTCCATCATCAATTTCCAGAGTCCACCCAAACCCATTTCCATTGAGTCGGTGATGCCATCCAATCATCTTATCCTCTGTCATTCCCTTCTCTGCCCTCAATCTTTCCCAGCATCAGGGTCTTTTCAAATGAATCAGCTCTTCGCATCAGGTGGCCAAAGTATTGGAGTTTCAGCTTCAACATCACTCCTTCCAATGAACACCCAGGACTGATCTCCTTTAGGATGGACTGGTTGGATCTCCTTGCAGTCCAAGGGACTCTCAAGAGTCTTCTCCAACACCACAGTTCCAAAGCATCAATTCTTTGGTGCTCAGCTTTCTTTATAGTCCAAATCTCACATCCATACATGACCACTGGAAAATCCATAGCCTTGACAAGACGGGCCTTTGTTGACAAAGTAATGTCTCTGCTTTTGAATATGCTGTCTAGGTTGGTCATAACTTTCCTTCCAAGGAGTAAGCATCTTTTAATTGAATGGACTTAGAGATTATCATATTAAGTGAAGTAAGTCAGAGAAAGACAAATATCATACAATGTCACTTATATGGGGAATAAAAAAAAAAGACACAAATGAACTTACAAGCAGAAACAGACACATAGACACAGACATAGAAAACAAGCATATGGTTACTTAAGGGATGAAGGGAGGGGTAAATTAGCAGTTTGGGATTAAGCTGCTCTGTATAAAATAGATAAACAATAAGATCCTACTGTATAAGACAGGGAAGTATATTCAGTATCTTGCAAAAACTTATAATAAAAAAGAATCTGAAAAAAATACACATATCTGATTCACTTTGCTGTACATCTGAAACTAACACAACATTGTAAATCAACTGTACTTCAATTTTAAAATAAGAGAGAGAGAGGAAAAAGAAAAAACAAAAACTGCTACCCTCATTTTATATATTCTCAATGGTTACTTTCTCTCTCTAATGGAGTTGGGTACTTTCAACAGAGACCTATGGCTCACAAAGCCTGAAATATTTACTTTCTGAATCTTCTCAGAAAATGTTTCCTAGTCCCAGATTTATATCAGAAATGATATCTAGAATTTATCATTTGTGAGTTCAACAACAATGCTCTCTCTCTCTCCCTCGCTTTCTCTCTCTCTCTATATATATATATTCAGGACCTTGGCCTATATAAAACTTTTCTTCTTTTTGCTCATTATTTTGTGACCCATTTATAACCCTAAAGAAACTGTATCATCCTCAGCCTAAAAAGCATCACTGGATAGCTCTTTTATAGATTATTTATGGAAATTGTGTATAACTGTCAGTCGTACAGCATTTCTCCAAGGATCTATTATGATTAGTTTAGTTTCTACTGATAGCAAGCAATTATGTAATTTCTACAAAATGCTCATCACATATCATCTCATTTATTTATCACAAAATTTGCATGATTTAAAAATTTATTATTATTATTGCCTGAAAAAGAGAGATTAAGGCATTTATTAATAATTTGCCCAAAGATAATAGCCAGAGATATATTTCCTCTGACTTCTACTATTTGGTTACTTTTTGTATTTTTCGTAACTAAAAATTTCTCCCATTGCCATGTTATTCCAATATTAAGATATACCTTGGGTAAAAGAATTAAAAACTTTTTTTCTAGATAAATTAGGTAAGTACAAAGGTTTGTCTTTTTCCTATATTTCTTCCATAAAACATTACACGAGTAAGAGTAGACAATGCTCTACAAACTTACCCTTAGAAATAAACATTGCATGTTTTATATAAATGCAAAAAAATCATATCTGCTAATGATTTCTACATTCCAAACAAGAGAATAACAAATAGGATGTATCTATACTCTGCAGAATAGGTGTTCTACATATGATACTGTCTGCATCATATGTACTCCAAAGTACATAATTTTGCAAAATGGTAAATCCTGTCTGTGACCCAAACTGGTGGGCTGCATTTATTTTTAATAGCAGCAAGGCTGCTGTTGACTAATTAGATCAACAGAAGAAGCAAAAGTCAAGAACAATTTGCTTCACAGAAATATCAGTTCAATTCAGTTCAGGCGCTCAGTTGTGTCCCACTCTTTGCGACCCCATGGAGTGCAGCACGCCAGGCTCCCCTGTCATTCACAAACTACCAGAGCTTGCTCAAATTCTTGTCCATCAAGTTAGTGATGCCATCCAACCATCTCATCCTCTGTCATCCCATTCTCCTGCCTTCAATCTTTCCCAGCATCAGCGTCTTTCCAATGAGTCAGTTCTTTGCATCAGGTGGCCAAAG
Source organism: Bos mutus (assembly GCF_027580195.1). Classification (NCBI taxonomy): domain Eukaryota; kingdom Metazoa; phylum Chordata; class Mammalia; order Artiodactyla; family Bovidae; genus Bos; species Bos mutus. The sequence continues at coordinate 84,012,220 of NC_091620.1, read as the reverse complement.
TATTGGAGCTTCAGCTTCAGCATCAGTCCTTCCAATGAATATTGAGGACTGATCTGATTTAGGATTGACTGGTTTGATCTTCTTGCAGTCCAAGGGACTCTCAAGAGACTTCTCCAACACCACAGTTCAAAAGCATCAATTCTTCAGTGCTCAGCTTTCTTTATAGCCCAACTCTCACATCCATACATGACTACTGGAAAAACCATAGCTTTGACTAGACAGACCTTTGTTGGTAAAATAAAGTAATGTCTCTGATTTTTAATATGCTGTCTAGATTGGTCATAGCTTTTCTTCCAATACACTGAGGCAAATTTAAAATTAAGTTACTTCTGTGATTCAGAACTCACCAAAATAGGAATGAAATACAATTATGCTAGACATAATAAAATGCTATTTTCCAGTTCAGCCTCCATTGGGAGATTTCTAGAAATCATTCTATCTCAAATGTCCTCCAGATAAATTAGACTTAGTCTAGGTGTTCTCTGAACGTCTTGTGAGGTTTACATTCTTTCACCTCCAGTTTATGCTGTTGATTTGATGGCTCAAAGTGCCTCTAATACATGATGTTCTCTGTTCTCTAATTTAAATTAGGTTAGTCTCACTAACAATTAAGATGTCATCATTTTTCCCCCGGTTCAAATTCTCAGCCAGTCTGCCATTTTGTAACAAAATTTACAATTAACTTCAGTATAGATGTTTATTAAGAGAAGACAAACTCTTAACTCTTTTACCTGCATTCTGTTCATGAACTCTAAGGTACCACTGCCCATGCCTCCATGTCTTTCTGTGTGTGTGTGTGTGTGTGAGAGAGAGAGAGAGAGAGAGAGAGACAGAGACAGAGATATCCAACTCTTTTTATTTCACCTCTCTTCCCTGGGGTTCTGAACCAAGCTTTGCATCAAAGAACAATCTAAGCTTCAGTAACTAAACTCTGCTTTACTCAAAAGTTTCTCCTCTCAATGACCTTTTGAGTTTCATCTGGTTTCTGTAGTTCCCTTCTTAAGGATCAGTTTTTTGCAAAAATATTTCTTAGATCTTCATGCACACAGGCCTCTGTTAAGCCCATGTTATGAGCTACTCTTCCTTCAAATCTACTAGCCCGAGTCTGATTTTTTTCATCAAACACAACAGGAAGTCTAATTTTAAGTCCTGAAATCATTTTCTAGTAGATTGCTGCTAAGTCGCTTCAGTCGTGTCCGACTCTGTGCAACCCCATAGACGGCAGCCCACCAGGCTCCGCCGTCCCTGGGATTCTCAAGGCAAGAACACTGGAGTGAATTGCCATTTTCTTCTCCAATGCATGAAAGTGAAAAGTGAAAGTGAAGTCGCTCAGTCATGTTCAACTCTTCGCGACCGCACGGACTGCAGGCTACCAGGCTCCTCCGTCCATGGGATTTTCCAGGCAAGAGTACTGGAGTGGGGTGCCATTGCCTTCTCCTTCTAGCAGATTAAGAACATCTTATTTGTGTTTCACCACCTGTAGCCATTTTTTCCCTCTGATTTTCAGAAAAATTTAAACTTAAAGTGTAACTCTTTTTCCTTAATTCCTCAAGAAACCATTAAAACATTTTTGCATGTATCATTTTCTTAAGGTTTTGGGTGTTTCACAAATTGTTTGACCAATGTGTCGCTTGGAATCTCTCTCTCACCTTCATTTGCTGAGGCTAGCCTCTCTGTTGAACTCCGGGAGTTGGTGATGGACAGGGAGGCCTGGCGTGCTGTGATTCATGGGGTCGCAAAGAGTCAGACACGACTGAGTGACTGAACTGAACTGAACTGAACTGAGCCTCTCTGTTTCAACTACACTTTAAAATGATCCTCCTCTAATATCTCTGATTTTCTGTTTTAAAAGCACCTTTATTCTCAGATGCAATTGAAAACACATTTGCCATCACAGTTTCACATATGGTTATCTATACTTTCCACTCCTCACTTCAGCCTCTGCATATTTAAAAATTTATAAATAGTCTTACTAACAAAAGACTTTCTACTCCAGATTTTCTTTCCTTCTAAACGTAGAGCCTTGATGACCTGTTTGGTTTTTTTTTTCCTTTTTTTGTGGGGGGTAAAGGGGGGGATTTTATTATATAGTAAACAAAAAGTCAATAAGTAGAAGAAAAAATAATAAATTAGATTTCATCAAAATTAAGTACATTTGCTCTTCAAAAGACACTCTTAAGAAAATGAAAAAGCTAAACCAGACTGAGATAAAGTATTTGAAATGCATGTATTAAAAAAAAACATTTGTTTCAAAATATATAAAGAATACTTCCAATTAAATAATAAGATGATTCAGTAAAAATGAGCAAAATAATAGACATTTCACAGAAGAAGATACATAATTACATAAAAAGATAATCAGCTTCATTAGTCATGAGGAAAATTCCCAAAGGGATAGCTCACTATATTAAATGACCTCATTTCTGCAGCATAAGAAGAATAAAAGCTTCAAAATTTTAGTTTTTTTTTCTCTTTCCCTATCAGTTTTTGTAGGTGTGAAGAAAATGTATACATATTATTTCTCATGAGTAAAAACCATGCATGTGTGCTAATCAGATACTTCAGTTGTGTCTGATTCTTTGCAGTCCTATGGATTGCAGCCCACCAGGCTTTTCTGTCCGTGGGATTTTCCAGGCAAGAGCACTGGACTGGAGTGGGTTGCCATGCTCTCCTCCATGAGATCTTCCCCACCCAGGGACTGAATCCACATCTCTTATGTCTCCTGTATTGGCAGGTGAGTTCTTACCACTAGCATCATCTGGAAAGCCTGTATAAACTGTATTCCCCACTTTGAAGGCAAAAACAACAACAGGATGTAGTATATCTCAAATAATATTTTTACCTCTCTTGTTCTGTCCAGGGGGATTATCTTTCTTTTTGAAAAATAAAAATCAGGACCATAGTTGATGTAAAACTTGCCTTTCTTTCATATTTGCAAAAATATGAGATTTTCCCTGGTGGTCCAATGATTAAGACTTCCCCTTCCAAAGCAGGGGATGTTCATTGAATCCCTGGTCAGGGAGCTACGATTCCATGTGCCTCATGACCAAAAAACCAGAACACAACAACAGAAGCAATATTATAACAAATTCAGCAAAGACTTTTAAAAAATTAAAAATATATACTACAAGTCTGAATCCTATACAACAATATGGTCACAAATATGGTTAGTTTTCTCTTCTATTCCTGTTCTACTAGAGTTAATTGCCACAGTCTCTTGGCATACCCACTTGTAATTCTTAGTAATTTCTGAACATCTGTAAAACACCCCATTCTCTGTCTCCAGGCCCCACATCAGCTCTTATTTGTACACATTTTTAATCTCATGATGAAAACAATGATGTGAAATTTGCATTCAAAGACATTCTACCCTGCTTTGCTTTGAGACTCTCTTTAATGTCTAATTTGTCTCCTACTGCTGAAAAAGAAGTTTGCCAAGAAGGAATATTTTGAAGGCAACATCAAGAGTGAATATATAGAGAAGACACAACAACTAAAATACAGGTGCGGCTCCAGTCTTTTAGAGAACAAAATTGAGGACTAAATACCTTTTATTTATTTATTCATTTTTGTGAAGTAATATTTAATACTTTTGGTCTTTGTATGGGACTCATCGTTTTTTTTCCCCCAATAAATTGATGTTTGCTAGAGATGTTTTTCTATTGAGTCTCACATGAAAAAGAATTTACAAGTGTGTGTTTTCTTCTTGGAAACAAAAGATGCTCCATGAAAAAGGCTTTCTGATCCTGTTAACCTATTAACCTGTTAACCTCCCAAATAAAATCAGAATTATCTTCTAGAGTGCTGCTGCTGCTGCTAAGTCACTTCAGTCATGTCCGACTCTGTGTGACTTCATAGACGGCAGCCCACCAGGCTCCCCCATCCCTGGGATTCTCCAGGCAAGACCACTGGAGTGGGTTGCCATTTCCTTCTCCAATGCATGAAAGTGAAAAGTGAAAGGGAAGTCACTCAGTCATGTCCGACTCTTCGAGACCCCATGGACTGCAGCCTACCAGGCTCCTCCGTCCTTGGGATTTGCCAGGCAAGAACACTGGAGCGGGGTGCCATCTAGAGTGCTAGGTGATATGAAAAGTTAAAGCATAATAATAATCTATGTTGATTTGGGCTTTACAGTGTAACCTATACTCTTCGGTGGATAGATGGGTCCTTTAAAAATGACAGACTGTAAAAATTTTGTTCAAAGTGGTGGTATACCTCTTTGAACTAACTGAAGAGATCTAAGCTGCATTTCAGAGAGTTCAACTTCAGAGAAATTTCAAATGCTCTACACATATGGTAGAATCAGTTATAAAAGCCACTGCTGTGTGGGGCCTACTCAGTGTTGTTCCCTGGATAATATGGTCCACAGGAGCCACATAATAAATGGATTCTCTGTCTACTCATTCTACTTCCTTTCTGTAAATTTTAATTTCTTTCTGGATAGAGAAAAACCTGTTCCATATGTCTGGGCAGTGCTGCTTTAGAGGCATTCACATAGAGATAATAGGCGTAGTTTTTTTGGTATATCCCAGGAGTTCCCAGTAACATGTAAACATCTGCAAAACACCCCTATTGTCATTGTCTCCAGGCCCCATGTTAACGCTTATTTGTCCACATCTTTAATCTATGATTAAAACAACAATGTGATTGAAATGTGAACTCAAAGACATTCTTCCTTGCTTTGCTTTGTCCTGGTCCTTGCAGTCTGTCTTGGGTACAAAGCACAGTAATTAAAGACACAGTTCTTAAGGATAGTTACAGTGTGTTGATGAAAATAAGAAACAAATGGAGTCATTTCAGTCTTGTGGAGAAAACAAACTTCAGTGGAGGAAGAAATCTAACCCTTTGATAACTGCCTTTGCTGAAAATGAATTGGACTAATCCTTATGAGATAATGTTGAAGAAATGAAATGAAGACATTTTCTATCTTTTCATATCAACTCTTGCTCTAATTTTTTCATTGTTCCCAAATGTGAAAAAAGAAAATAGAGGAAAAAAGAGAGCATAACTGAAGATGACCCTAAGTACAATATTTAAATAGAATTTCAACAAATAGATTAGGAACCTTATGAGTATGGGCTATGGTATGGATAGCCATACCATATAATGATTTTTTAGCAGTCATGTATGGATGTGAGAGTTGGACCATAAAGAAGGTTGAGCATCAGAGAATTGATATGTTTGAACTGTGGTGTTGAAGAAGACTCTTGAGAATCCCCTGGACTGCAAGGAGATCAAACCAGTCAATCCTAAAGGAAATCAACCCTGAATATTCATTGGAAGGACTGATGCTGAAGCTGAAGCTCCAATACTTTGGTCACCTACTGCAAAGAGCTGATTCATTGGAAAAGACCCTGATGCTGGGAAAGATTGAAGGCAGGAGGAGAAGGGGACAACAGAGGACAAGATGGTTGGATGGCATTACTGACTCAATGGACATGAGTTTGAGCAAACTCTGGGAGATGGTGAAGGACAGAGAAGCCTGGCATGCTGCAGTCCAGCAGGTCACAAAGAGTCAGACACAACTGAGCCACTAAACAACAACAAAACGAGTATGGAAGCCAAGGACTATGTTATTCACTGTTACGTTTCTAGCACTTAGCACAGTGACTGATTTATAGACTAACAAGAATAACCACTTTCTTGAGTAATAGTGTCAGCCACAGTTGTACTATGCTTATGTGTCTCTGCTGAGAAGTAATGCTCAACATTATATGATGACATGGGAAGCAAATGAGGGAACTGAGGTTTATACAAGTTAGTTTACTCAATAATTTCCATCTACTCAGTTGTGGAGTCAACTTTATTTCCTTTTCTGAACATCAAAATCAGTTCCATCTGACCATAACACGAGTGTTCTTAGTTACCCATCTATACTACAGAGATGATGAGACACAGTTGAACTGAAAAATAGTAAAAGGTAAAAATATAAGCAAATAAACAGAACTAAAATGTGTTGATCAAATAGTCATAGGAGTGGTGTTACAGGAAAAGAAAAAGTAAAGGGGAGAGTTCCAATTTTTGGTTTGGTTGGCTGACTGGATGCTTAGTCTTTTCACAGAGTTAAGGAATGTAGAGGGAGCATAGGATTTCAGGGGGGAAAGAAACAATATTAGTGGTGGAAAAGATAATTTAATTTTTGACATTTGGGGGTTAATTTTCCTTTTAGACATCCAGGGAAAGAAACCATTAGCCCTAGGATGTGTGATCTGGGGATCACCATAGGAGTAAGATAAGGGAGATAGATTTATGTACCATCTGTATGTATAGTTGATTCTAGTCATTTAGAGTAGTTATGTTCTAGAATATTGCCACAAACTTGAATTAGCAAATACTGAACCATTGCTCCTAGGAAATAAAGGGTTAGGTTCCCAAGAGTTGTCTTGTTACAGTATGTTTTGTAATTCCACAATACATAAATTTGTTTTGTATGTGTTTTCTTTAAAGACAACTCATTCAATATATATTTATTATAAACAATTCAGTTTAGTTCAGTTCAGTTCAGTTCAGTCGCTCAGTTGTGTCCGACTCTTTGCAACCTCATGAATCGCAGCATGCCAGGCCTCCCTGTCCATCACCAACTCCTGGAGTTCACTCAGACTCATGTCCATTGAGTCAGTGATGCCATCGAGACATCTCATCCTCTGTCGTCCCCTTCTCCTCCTGCCCCCAATCCCTCCCAGCATCAAGAAATGCAAATCAAAACCACAATGAGGTACAATCTCATGCTGGTCAGAATGGCTGCTCTCAAAAAGTCCACAAAAAATAAATGCTGGAGAGGGTGCAGAGAAAAAGGAACCCTCTTACACTGTTGGTGGGAATGCAAACTAGTACAGCCACTAGGGAGAACAGTGTGGAGATCCTTTAAAAGCTGGAAATAGAATTGCCATATGACCCAGCAATGCCACTGCTGGGCATACACACCGAGGAAACCAGAATAGAAAGAGACATGTATACCCAATGCTCATCGCACCACTGTTTACAGTAGCCAGGACATGGAAGCAACCTGGTGTCCATTGGCAGACAAATGGATAAGAAAGCTGTGGTACATATACACAATGGAGTATTACTACTCAGCTATTAAAAAGAATACATTTGAATCAGTTCTAATGAGATGGATGAAACTGAAGTCTATTATACAGAATGAAGTAAGTCAGAAAGAAAAACACCAATACAGTATATTAATGCATATATATGGAATTTAGAAAGATGGTAATGATGACCCTATATGCGAGACAGCAAAAGAGACACAGATATAAAGAACAGACTTTTGGACTCTGTGGGAGAAGGCGAGGGTAGGATGATTTGAGAGAATAGCGTTGAAACATGTCTATTATTATATGTGAAATAGATCGCCAGTCCAGGTTTCATGCATGAGACAGGGTGCTCAGGGCTGGTGTGCTGGGATGACCCTGAGGGATGGGATGGGGAGGGAGGTGGGAGGGGAGTTCAGAATGGAAAACACATGTACACCCATGGCTGAATCATGTGAATGTATGGCAAAAACCACCACAATATTGTAAAGTAATTAGCCTCCAATTAAAATATACTAATTACTTTTTTTAAAAGATTACTGTATGTAATTTATTCTGATCAAGAGAAAACAAACAAGTAAACAAAAAAATGAAAAACAGCAACACAGAGAATACAAAGCCAAGCCAATCAGGTCTCTTTTGCAAACTTTAGAAACTGGTGCAATTTTAGAAACTTCAGATACAACCTGAAGACTTGTGTTGGAATCTGTCTCAGAAGATGTTCTTTCTCTGTTTATGAATAGTTAAAGTTTATAATGCTTGAGGAGGAGAGACTACTATATTAGCTTTTTTGCAACACAAATCTGATGAACTTTTAAATGAAGACATAAACCACTGTTAATTGTGCATTATTTCTGTTTATCCAGCTCTCTCTTTTTATTAATTATTTTTCTAATTATTACTTTGCGAGCTTGGTAACTTGTTAAATTACATAGCATTTTCAGAAGTGTAATTATGAAGACTGGTAAGATATTACTAAACATATTTGTAAGAAATTAGGCAAACCAGTAACTTTTCTCTTTATCAATTTCTTGATATAAGAAAGAAGTGATGAACCTTAATGATTGCTAAGATCACTTCTAGCTGTAAAATTCTGACTTTTCTGCTAAACATGTAATCCCAATTCCAATTGTAGTTTTTAAATAGACTTGAAATAGTACCTGTAAACTGCTGGACTTCATTTAGAAAAGGAAATGACAGGAAAATAACTCACAATGTCTCTAAATCACTGCAGATGTATTCACATGTCATTGAACATAAAAAACTTTTTACATTAATATAAAATACTCATTGTGCTTATTTTACTATAAAATATACAACTGTAGAATTGTCTGAAATGCCACACCTGTTCTCAACACAGCAGCACACATGCTAAAATTGGAAATAATGTACGTTGTGTAAGAAAATAAGGCTGCACTGAATTTGTTCCTAAGAAATGAGGTGGAATGTTTTATTCCAATCACAAATACCCATTGATGTCAAATATATGCAAACTACTTTTCCAACTACTATAGCAAATACATCATCTAGGTTTCAAAAGACTTAAAAATTAATAGAAGGGATAATGCAAGCATCTATTCAGTTCTTTCTTCCTTCATTCATTCAACATTTGTTCATTTTTAAATATTTATTATTGTCCATGGAGCTTGCATTCTGGTCAATCACAGACAATTAACCAACTCTGACAATATTAGGCAGACAATCTAAAATCAGTTATGTGGTAAACAGTTTCAAGGCAGTTTCTTTGGAAGCAAAGACCTACTGAAGAGGTATGATTTAAGCTCAGATTGAATGTCAAAAAGAAACAGCTTTCTGAAGACCAAGAAAAGGAGCATTTGAGGGAGAGCCAAATATCTTCTCTTTTTATATAAAGGAAAGGGAGGAAAAACAGAGAGAAATGGGTAAAACTTCACTCTAATTGATGCCATTTATTTCAGAATAAAAACTGATGAGTTGTGTAAATCTCTCTAGCCCAGTGACTTGTCTGGGACTGAAGGAAAGGAACTGACTTGTTTAATGTCTGATATGCTGATGTGTACAAAAAAAAAAAAAAAAAGTCTTCTTTATCTTATTAACACTTCAGGGAAGCTTTTCAACCCACGTGTAGTTTCCTAACTAGGTGGAGGAAGAAACTAGGACCAGTGAGGTTGGGAAGTTGTTTGAAGAACACCTAGTACTGGATGAAGTTGGATTTGGAATGCTTGGAGGTTGGCCCCAGACCTATCCCTACTACTCCATCCTAGAATCCTGTCTGCTAGCTTCTTTATACCAGCTGGCCACATTTGATTCAGTCTTCTCTTCTTGAAACTACTTGAAAAAAGCAATTTGTGAGTCTGTTACTTGGTTCTCCATTTGGTTTAACTCAAAGAGGGAAGAAACAACTGTTTGCTTCATATAATTTTTTTTTTGATTGAATATGCAATTAGCTTAGTAGAGGGGATATTTTTACTTAACAAGAAGGAGAAAAAAGAAAAAAAGAATAAGCATTGAATTCATAAGAAGACATTCTAATGAACATAATAGAACTAGTTTTAAGCATAAATGTATGATATTCTGGAGTTCTGGATTTTATATTCTTTAAGATCAAACAAAATGGGGGAATTTGCCTTTCCTCTTTAAAAAAAGAAGAAGAGTCTGTTATCTTCCCAAAATATATTTCTGGTTATGTTGGATAAATGAAAAAATCAGCAAGTATTTGAGTGCCCACTTTGTGTCTAGTGAATCATATAATATATGTATGGTGCATACTACATAAATATTATTCTTTTCAAAGTACTTCTTAAGCAAGGGCAGCTGCATGCTTCCAACTTTTTAAAATAATTTTTTAAGACAGATCCTCTGATAGAGTTGGTATGCCTTGCAAAACCAACTATTTTAAACAAAATATTTAAACAGTTTCCTAAATACTGGCTTGATGTAGTTTCTTATCTTATTTTGGCTAAAAATCAGAAAAATGAATCAAAGTTGCTAGATTTGACCATATTTATATCTAAACTTTGGCACTATATAAGGCTGTTCTAGAAATACATTTTATTAACAATACATGATACATATATCTATGTATTTTGAAAGATTCTGATAACAATTGCTACCAATGGAAAACATAACCCCCAAAACTCTACTTTAAAAATTTTATACTTAGGGTACAAACATTAGAGTTTTTGAAATTCAAAATATTTCCCTGAATCAGAAATTTTATTGATCAGGTTTTTCTGAAATTTGCCTTTTAGGGAAATGACTTACATGGAAATTTACCCAACATCAGTTTGAGCCAAATTTACCCGTTTATCAATTTATTAAAATCAAAACCCATGGCACTGGAGAAATTTTTACACAAGTCCATAAATAACTATGATCAACTGATTCTCAATCTTTTTAGTTATGATAAACTGACTCACTTCTTGAATTAGAACATTTAGATGTTTCCTTAGTGGAAAGTTTAAATTGAGCCTAGAGAGAATTTGCATCTGGGTGAATCCCTGAGTCTCTTGGACATATATAAGCTCATTAGATAAGGGTCCTTAAAATTCACCCTATACGTTCTCACATAATTTGCTCTGCAGAAGAGATGTTATTCTTTGACCTACACTTGGCTTTTCTGTATTTTATTTACTACTACAAAAAAATCCTTAAGATACTTTGCTTTGGTTCAAGAATATCCAGCAAATTGCTCAGACTTTATTCTACTTATAAAAGTAAAATTCATATCCTTAAATTGTTAGAATGATAAGAATTTAAACAAATAATTGATGCACTTTCTTCTATCTAAAGGTTTTTGTTTTTTTATAGTTCGTTCTCCTCCCTTTTTGCTTTGAGTACTATTGGCCACATGTAGGTTCCTGCATTTCAATTAAAATTTTAACAACTATTACATGCCTTCCTCTGTGCTAGGCTATTAGATTAGGGACTAAGCCTAAGGATTAACAAATTGGACTCATTCTTGTTTTCATGCAAGTTTTATACTAATGGCAAAGGCACAAATTTAAAAGAAAAGTATATATACATATATAATATATATATATATATATATAACTAGAAACTGTGATAAGTGACAAGAGAAACAATTAGAATGCTATGAAAGCAAATAATAGAGAAGAGACAGTACTACTTAAGACCGGATAGCCAAAAAAGCTCTCTTTGAGAGAATGATGCTTAAACTAAGACCTCAAAGGTGAAAATAGTGCACATCTTTACACCTTTAAATGTGTGCATGGTGAATAGTTGGAGAGAAGAGGCTGTAGAGAGTCTTTCTGAAAGAGTTAACTGCATGAGCAGAGAACTCAAGGAAAGAGAAAAAAATAAAAGCCGGGTGTTTTTGAGAAATTGGGAGGGGGTGGTGAGTATGGCTGGCACATGACAATCAGAGGGGAGAGACAGAGATGTATATGACCTTGAGAATTGCTGGCAAAGTCAGAAGACAACAGTTTTCATGGGAACATACTGGAGGACTTCAAGTAGGGCAATGATATAATCCCTCATGTACTTTCTTTCCACTTTAGAGTGATGCTTGCGCTGTTCTGAAATGACTCAATATGATGTCCATTCTAGGTAGAAAAAAATGTGAGAAATGAAGGGGTCTGGCAGACTAATGTTTTGAGGGCACAGGGACCATCCAGACCTTCACAGATTCTCTAGAAAGAGTCACCGAACTTGTACTCAGTACAACAAAGCAAGCATGTAGAGCAAGACCATAATAAGGGAATAGGACAAAGGCAGAGTCTGGAATATCCCAGCATAAGCTTCCTGTGCTCTGCCCCGAGAGGGCCGCTAAGAAAGCCCTACCTTCAGGAATGAAAGCATTTGTCTTTTTATTGAGCAATGTGTCTGTGTTGGAAAACTTGTTTGGGGTTCAGGGTTCAAGGTTTTTATTGGACTATGGTCACAAAGGCACATATGAGGAGCCATAACAAATGAAATTGCAGGCTCTCAGAAGGAAAGCAGGTGTTCAGTGCTCCAGGCAGGCAAAACAACCTTATCAGTGTATCAACATTTCAAAGGCAGATTTTCCAGACACCAGCCCAGGGCCTATCTTACAAGTAGGCCTTCTGTCAACAACTGTTTCAGCCTTGCTCTATCTTTTCTGTATGGCTACAGCTTCTGGGTCCAAAACCTCAGAGAAAATGACATTCAGAAGTTCAGAAGTTGATACCCCAAAACTGGAAGTGTTCCATCTTTTCCTATAAAAGTCTTCTCAGAATTAAATCCATTTCAAATTTTACCTCTATATCATCATTCTTCATTCTCTACCTTCATTTTTTTCATTACACTTTCTATTCCCTGAAACCCTACAACTATTATCTTTTTCTTTTTGTGATAGATAAACAACATATTAACATGTTATTTTTCCCCATCATTACAAATCATTCTTCATCCTAGATATCAAAATTTTACATGGGAAGGATGAATTATGATGGTGGTTCTGCAGTTCTCTGACTTTCTTATAAGAGCAGAGGCCATAGAAGGAATTGTAGGATGAATGAGTAAAAGAAATGAGGAAGAAATTAGGACAAAAGGGCAGAAATTTGCATTTCTTTTTCATTTGTATTTAATTCTATGTATTCAGATTATATCAACACTTAAACCTTCAAAATGAACCAAAACTGTACTAATAGAAATCCTTATGATACATATTATGATCCATATTACTTAAGATCACACTTAATACCTGTACAAATTATCATTTTCATTTTCATTATGTCTCTTGGATTTTGATTCAAAAATACAACAACCCAAAGGATGAGGTGGGGAGGGATGTGGGAGGGGATTTCAGGTATAGCAAAACCACTACAATACTGTACAGAAATTATCTTCCAATTAAAATAAATAAACTAATTTTTTAAAAATAAAAACAAACAAAAAATACACAATAAGTATCTCAACAACAAAAGAGTTAAATTTACTTCTCAAGGAAACAAACAACCATGTGGCGAAACAACATATTTAGTTGTGCAGTTGCTTTTGTTATTATTTTATCTCCCAGTAGCAATGTGAGCACATTTAATATTGTTTTAAACTTCAGGAGCCACCCCAGTGGTTTCCTATGTTTGTTTATTGTGGGTTGTGGTTATGATTCCTACATAAATGTTTAGAGATCTCTTGAAGTTTCAGACTCCTTTTGGAAAGACTATAGCCTCTAAAGGTAAGAATTTGTAGTCCTATGACCGTTTTCACAAAACACAGTTGCAAGTTTGACATGAGAAGTATGAGAAATAGAGTCTGTTGCAATGGAATTAATCTTTATCTATTCTGTTTTTACTGAAAGTATAAATATCAAGTCAGAAAAAAAAAAAAGAGTGCCTCTTCCTAGCATGCCAGACCTTGGAATAACCACAAAGTCTATAACAAAAGCCGTGGGTGGACACATGACAATTAGGAAGTGGATTTCAACCACTAACCCATTCACGAATGCTACAGAAAATGCCTTTGGACACAAACCACTGGTTTCTTCCATCAAAGACTGAACTTAGAAGTTAAGTAGCACTTTTCTATTTTACTATGGGCAAAGAAAATTTGAAAATTGAACAAATATCAGTTTTATCAGTTTAGATACCTATATAATTCAAGCAAAATGTCTCTTTCCTTTAATTGCTAAACACTTTTCTATTTAATTTTTATGAAACATTTCAAATGCTTTCCTTTCCTTCCTCTAAGTTGCTTTCTGTATCTATAGGGCAGTTGAATATCATAATTGTTAATAATCTGGTAAAATCAGGCAAACTTTGATTCAAATCCCTACTCCTCTACTTACTAACTATACATTTGGTATTTTTAGGTAGTCTCCCTAGCATCAGTGTCTTCACTTTAAAATAACATAATGGCACCTATCCCAGTGGGTTTTGTGAGAATTAAATAACATATAAAATACATAGCACAGTGCTTTCTATAACGAAGCCCTCAGTTCAGTTCAGTTCAGTTCAGTCTCTCAGTCGTGTCTGACTCTTTGCAACCCCATGGACCGCAGCATGCCAGGCATTCCTGTCCATCATCAACTCCCAGAGTTTACCCAAACTCATGTTCATCAAGTTGGTGATGTCATCTACCCATCTCATCCTCTGTAGTCCCCTTCTCCTCCTGCCCTCAATCTTTCCCAGAATCAGGGTCTTTTCAAATGAGTCAGTTCTTTGCATCAGGTGGCCAAAGTATTGGAGTTTCAGCTTCAACATCAGTCCTTCCAATGAACACTCAGGACTGATCTCTTATAGGATGGACTAGTTGGACCTCCTTGCAGTCCAAGGGACTCTCAAGACTTTTCTCCAACACCACAGTTCAAAAGCACCAATTCTTTGGTGCTCAGCTTTCTTTATAGTCCACCTCTTATACCCATACATAACTACTGGAAAAACCATAGCCTTGACTAGATGGACCTTTGTTGACAAAGTAATGTCCTGCTTTTTAATATGCTGCTTAGATTGGTCATAACTTTCCTTTCAAGGAGTATGCATCTTTTCATTTCATGGCTGCAATCACCATCTGCAGTGGTTTTGGAGTCCAGGAAATAAAGTCAACCACTGTTTCCATTGTTTCCCCATCTATTTGCCATGAAGTGATGGAACCAGATGCCATGAAATTAGTTTTCTAAATGTTTAACTTTAAGCCAACTTTTTCACTGTCCTCTTTCACTTTCATCAAAAGGCTTTTTAGTTCTTCTTCACTTTCTGCCATAAAGGTGGTGTCATCTGCATATCCAAGGTTATTGATATTTCTCCCGGCAATGTTGATTCCAGCTTGTGCTTCATCCAGCCCAGTGTTTCTCATTGATGTACCCTGCATGTAAGTTAAATAAGCAGGGTGACAATACACAGTCTTCACATACTCTTTTCCCAATTTGAAACCAGTCTGTTGTTCCATGTCCAGTTCTAACTGCTGCTTCCTGACCTCCAATAGATTTCTCAAGAGGCAGGTCAGGTGGTCTGGTATTCCCATCTCTTTCAGAATTGTCCACAGTTTCTTGTGATCCACACAATCAAAGGCTTTGGCATAGTCAATAAAGCAGAAATAGATGTTTTTCTGGAACTCTCTTGCTTTTTCGATGATCCAGAGGATGTTGGCAATTTGATCTCTGGTTCCTCTGCCTTTTCTAAAACCAGCTTGAACATCTGGAAGTTCAGAGTTCACATATTGCTGAAGCCTGGCTTGGAGAATTTTGAGCATTACTTTACTAGAGTGTGAGATGAAAGCAATTGTGCGGTAGTTTGAGCATTCTTTGGCATTGCCTTTCTTTGGGATTGGAATGAAAACTGACCTTTTCCAGTCCTGTGGCCACTGCTGAGTTTTCCACATTTGCTGGCATATTGAGTGCAGCACTTTCACAGCATCATCTTTCAGGATTTGAAATAGCTTAACTGGAATTCCATCACTTCCACTAGCTTTGTTCGTAGTGATGCTTTCTAAGGCCCACTTGACTTCACATTCCAGGATGTCTGGCTCTAGGTGAGTGATCACACCATTGTGATTATCTGGGTTTTGATGATATTTTTTGTACAGTTCTTCTGTGTATTCTTGCCACCTCTTCTTAACATCTTCTGCTTCTATTAGGTCTATACCATTTCTTTCCTTTATTGTGCCCACCCTAGGAAAACATTTTAGATGGTAGTATAGTTTGCATATAGTATACATGCTGCTATTGAACAGGCCGTGTCTCTGACAAATTTGGACTTATTTTTCTCTTGAAGAAATAAGAATTTGCCATTGCTGGCTCAGCATCTTAATGATGTCCATGCTAAGGACTGAGTTATTATCTTGACCTTACCCCGCTGCAGCTCCAGCCAATGTGTCAGCTTTCTAAGCTGAAGAAGTGGGTGTAAATGGAAGTATTCATCTCAACTATCCCTTTAATCAGAGTAGCAAGAGATTTTTTTTGTTTGTTTGATCCATCTGTAGATCAATGGATATCTCTAAATATAAGAAAGACTGAGAATGAAATATTGAATTTCCAAGTTTTGTGGTAAAATTTCAAGTAGGAAAGAGATTGAGAATGTCTTCAAGCTACCAAAACAGATAGTATTGCTTTAATTCCAAGTATTTGTTTAAGAATTTTATGCGTATTAACTTATTTAATCCCCTTAGTTACCCAATTTGATCCCAATGTGTTAGACACAATCATCAGTTTCATTTTATACATGATGGAACCACAGTGCAGAGAGGTTAAATGAGGTTCACACGGCTGGTCTATGCTGGGGTTCAAGTCAGGTTAGTCTGACTTCGGTCTCTGTATCCTAATTACCGTGCTCTACTGCCTCTCAATGAAGAGTACAGGGACACTGTTTGCCAAGTAGTTGCAGCAGCAGGAGGCTCAGCCCTCCTAAGAGGGTCACGAGGACTCAAACTTAAGCAATGCTAACAGAGTAGTGATTGCTCTGTCAAGTATTCCGTGAGCAGAGATCCAGCTTTGTAAATTCTTGGGAATTTAACTCTAACTCCTCGCTGTTACATAACTATATTAACCTTACAACTCCTTTAGTATGAAAAAAAAAAAAAATCCTAACAATTCTGTTTCAGTAATCAACAGATCAAGGGGACAAAAAGATAGTGGGACAGAGTTAACCTAAACAAAAACATTAATCACATGGATCTAATTGACATCCATAGAATACTTCAACTAACACAGCAGGATACTTCAAGTTCACATGGAACATTCACCAAGATAAACCACATTTTGGGCTATCAGACATACCTTCACAAACTTAAATCAGACCACAAGGAATTAAACTAGAAATCAGTAACAGAAATATAGCTGGAAAATCCAACAATATTTAGACATAAAACAATATGATTCTAAATAAGATATGGGCTAAAGAAGATGTCTCAAGAGACATTAGCAAATATTTTGAACTAAGCATAAATGAAAATAGAACTTATCAAAATATGTGGGATATAGTGAAAACAGTACTCAGGGGGATATTTAGATTACTGAATGCTATAAATCACAACTCGACAATAAGAAAACAACCCATTTGAAAAGTGGGTGAAAGATTAGAACAGAATCTTACAAAAGAAGATAGGCCAACTGCAAAGAAGTATATGAAAAGATACTCGATTACATTTCTTGTTAGGGAATTGCAAATTAAAACAACACTGAGATACCAGTGTTAGAATAGCCAAAACCCCAAACACTGACAATATCAAATGCTAGGGAAGATATGAAGTGACAGTCATTCTTATCCATTGTTAGTGGGAACACAAAATGGAATAGCCGTTTGGAAGAGGATTTGGCCAGTCTTACTATATGATTCTCTAACTGTGCTCCAAAATATTTATCCAGCTGAGCTGAAAACTTATGTCCATGCTATGAACTGAACAGGGATGTTTATAGCAGCTTTATTCATAATCACCTCAATTGGAAGCAACCAAAATGTCATTAATTATGAAGAGATAAACTGTGGTACATGATACAATGGAATATTGATATTCCATTGATAAAAGAAAATTAAAAATGATAAAAAGAAATGAGCTATCAAACCATGAAAAAACATGGAGGAAACTTAAATGTATACTGCTAAAGAAGTCAGTCTGAAAAGGCTACATACTATGTGATTCTGTTTGTAGAACATTCTGGAAAAGGCAAAGCTATAGATGCTGTTAAAAAAAAAAAGTGTTCGTGGGGAGAGAGATTAAAAAAGTGATGCACAGGAGAGGTTTGTTTTATGAAATTCTTCCCTGTGATACTATAATGGCAGATACCTGGCACCATGCATTTCCAGGTTCATATAACTTCATAAGTCAGAGTGAACATAAACATATGCAAATTAACAAAAAAATTATTCAGGAGATCAGGGGATCCCAGAAAAGAAAACAGGCTATAGCAATAAAATATAGTTATATTACAAATGTGTGACAGAACTTTACTGAAGGGGGGAAAGGATATAAGTAAAATATAAAATTAAATGCATTTGTCTCTGTCAACTTTGGGCAGACATGTGGTACATGCAGCTTTAAAGAAGTCCAAGTGGAATCTAGCCATGACCTCTGAAGGAGCAGGGGTGAAGTATCCTTCCCGCTGTTCCCTGAATGGAGGATAACTGAGCTCCATGATCTTGAGTCAGCACTTTTTGGCTTAAAATATGTGAAAAAAAGTTAAACTAAATAAGCCTCTTTCTGTATATTCATCTAGAAAATGGTGATGATAAAATACCTGCCTCAAAGAGTTCTATATGAAATAAATAACAATATTTTACAATAGGTGTTATAAGGTGTTACCAAATTGTAATCCTTATTTTGATTGCTACTGTGGTGAGACAGCTCTTTGGTTTTCCTTCACAGGACTTATTTCTTAAATTCTGTTACACATAAACTTAGTTTCAGGATCATTCCAAAATCTATACTTCTTCCTTCTTGCTTTCCCATCATGACTTTCCCATATCAGTCCAAATTAAAGAGGAGAACTATATCCACTGGTTGGAGGGAATAATTACAATGCTAAACTTGCATAGTAATGGAGGGTACAGGTAATTGTAGTTTCCAGGTAGTTGCTCACTGTGTCTCTCTTGGTTAGTCCTGATTTGCCTGGTAAACATGAATTCATCCAAGCAGCATCCTCTCAGAAAGACTACCTTCTCCAGTAGCATGTATATGCTTTTATCAAACTCTCACCAAATTAAAGGATAAAATATTTTAACTATCAGATAAATAGTAAAGAGAAACTAGAATTCTAGAAAGAAGTATCAGTGACTAGACAAGAAGACTATGATGGCTATAAATGGGTATAATCTCCTAATGAATAAAAAGTGAATCCAAAAGGCATTTTTATTTGGGTGCTTTAATCTTCTCTTCATTGGAAATAGATTGCAAAATATAAGAATTAACTCATGTAATTTTTGCTCTACCTTTTTTTATACCTTAGTAAAAGCAGTATATGCTGTTTCACATCATTTATTTATAAAATGAGCTATGTTAGTATCAAAACTGTTTCCATTATGAATTAAAGTGATAAAAAATTATATGGAGAAGAAGTCCGATCAGTCATGAGCTCCTGTGTCTTTCTAGTATTAATACATGGCCTCTTCCTTTTATAGATTGAAATAAAAATATTGGATAAAAACCTATAAAGATCTTGGCTATGTAAAAATAGTATTTCTTACTGATTGTCTAATACTCATATAATGGATGTTTTTATTTCTAAATCTCAAAACTAGCACACCCTGAAATAGTTTAGTCCATTTATTCTGTACTGTTTGAGTTTTTTGCATCATCATGTAAAGACTCTCAGTGTTTATGAATAAAGAACTTTCTTTAATTATTGCTTTTCATTTTTTTTAACTTCTCACAGCTGCTGCCTAATGAATACTGTAGGATATTCACAAGACATGAACAAAGTTTTTTTTTTTTTTTAATGGATATTTTGAATTTAAAATTCTTGAAATCAAAGATAAAAAAGGATGAAAATTTGTTTTCCTCAAGCAAAAGAAGTAACAAATACATTCATTGCAGATGAGTATTTTTAAACAAAAAAAAAAAGCATATACATTTTCATTTATAAAATGAAAGTATATACAACATCCAAATTTCTGAAAGCTCTCCTTTTTTTACTGAATCTAGCCAAGTTTAGAGATGTCAAAAAGTTCTTTAGATGGTTGGTCTTAAAGGGTCAGCTTTTCTACCCTATTTTGTGTTCCTCTAGAATATTATTTCTAAAAGTATGCATTACAAGTAAGACTGTTTTCTTAGTTCTTTGCAATCCTAAGATAGTTACTCAGTCTTGTCTGATTCTTTGCGACCCCATGAACTGTATCAGTTCAGTTCAGTTTAGTCTCTCAGTCGTGTCTGACTCTTTGTGATCCCATGAATCGCAGCACGCCAGGCCTCCCTGTCCATCACCAACTCCCGGAGTTCACCCAGACTCACGTCCATTGAGTCAGTGATGCCATCCAGCCATCTCATCCTCTGTCGTCCCCTTCTCCTCCTGCCCCCAATCCCTCCCAGCATCAGAGTCTTTTCCAATGAGTCAACTCTTCGCATGAGGTAGCCAGAGTACTGGAGTTTCAGCTTCAGCATCATTCCTTCCAAAGAAATCCCAGGGCTGATCTCCTTCAGAATGGACTGGTTGGATCTCCTTGCAGTCCAAGGGACTCTCAAGAGTCTTCTCCAACACCACAGTTCAAAAGCATCAATTCTTCGGTGCTCAGCCTTCTTCACAGTCCAACTCTCACATCCATACATGACCACAGGAAAAACCATAGCCTTGACTAGACGGACCTTGGTTGGCAAAGTAATGTCTTTGCTTTTGAATATGCTATCTAGGTTGGTCATAACTTTTCTTTCAAGGAGTAAGCGTCTTTTAATTTCATGGCTGCAGTCACCATCTGCAGTGATTTTGGAGCCCCAAAAAATAAAGTCTGACACTGTTTCCACTGTTTCCCCATCTATTTCCCATGAAGTGATGGGACCGGATGACATGATCTTCATTTTCTGAATGTTCAGCTTTACGCCAACTTTTTCACTCTCCTCTTTCACTTTCATCAAGAACTGTATAGTCCATGGAATTCTCCAGGACAGAATACTGGAGTGGGTATCCTTTCCCTTCTCCAGGGGATCTTCCCAACCCAGGATCGAACCCAGCTCTCCCACACTGCTGGTGGATTCTTTACCACCTGAGCCACCAAGGAAGCCCCATTGCAATCCTAAAAACCTAGTTAAACCAGTTTTTTGGTACCATGGTAAAATGTATTCTAACTCAAATTCTCCTAAGCTAACTGGCCTAAGTGAGAGCAAAGCTAAAAACATGACTCTGTCATTTAGAATTGTCATAATACTTCTTGGTATAGAAAAATCTTAATTAAATATGTTTACAGAATGATCCTCTAATACATCTTTGAGTCAATTGCCTTCCATTGAGACTGCCCTACTGCACTATATATATTAAGATACATTTTAAGACAGTATCTTGTTTCTACATGCCTGACTGAATTTTAGATCGGTTTACTGTCAAAGAAGTTCCTCCATGAACATTTTTATATATGAAACCATTTTTGGTCACACCAGTCTGGAAGACATAAACCTGGCTCCACTGACAGTAATAAACTATACTCCCCTATCTTATCATATATTCAGTGTTAGAGAAATTACAGCTCCTGATAAATTTTCCCAAAACAGGATTTTTCTCCCAGTAACATATGGATATGTTACATCTGATATCAAGTGGCCACTATCATTTTCTTCTTAATCCATTCCAGTGATCTCTAGGAAGATCTTCTCTGGAGGTCTTTACTCCCTGAAAATCTATTTTATTCATCCATTTAAGGATGTATTCCACAAGTATTTATTGAGCCTTTCCTGTGTGTCAGAATCTTTTTATATCCTACAGATTTGGAATTGAATAAAACAGTAAATCAAATAAAATTGACTAAAAATCCTTGCCATCATACATCTTATATTTTAGGAGGAAAAGATAAATGATAAGCCAAGTAGATAAGTTTTACATATTATACACACACATACACACACAATTAGTAAATATGAATGAAGTAAAGCAGAAAAAAGGAAAAAGAGGGGTAAAATAGCAGGAAATTCATTTTCATTTCTCTGGATGCCAGAGATGGGACTTGTGCCTCTGGATTATAAATTCCATAAGATAGAAACTTCTTCCTGTTTCATTCCCCATAGTATTCTTAGCATATATGCAGTTGTGCTGGACATATTTTAAATATATAACAGACATATAGGTTGAATAAGCAAACCAGAGCCAAAATGCTAATAACAAAAAAGGACATTTATCTTATTCAACAGATTCCACCTCTAAGTATTCCTGGTGAATGCAGATTTTATGTAGCATAGGCACCACTATCTGGAGTGGATCCCCAAAATGTCAGAGTATAATCATATTTTTTTATGATTTGTTCAAAATAATCAAAAAAATTATTGGGGAGAAGAGGATTAGCCATGTGGATTACCCCCCAAAACCAAGGCAAATAAAATTTTTCACTTTGGATGTTACCAACTGGAATGACTGAATATAAATCAAAGTATAATTTAGAATCAAATCAAAGACTGTGCCAGGTAACCAACTGTTAGGAGACAATTCTATGTAGGTCTCCTGTATTTCTGTACATTTTGCTGATCTATGTCCCAGACTATCTTTTCAAGGATGTTTGCACTGTGAAGATCTTTGAAACAGACAGCGCTATAGTGTCTCTCCCTTGAGCAAAGAGCAATTTTATTGTTTTTATTTCTATTTTTGTTTGTGTATTTCCAGCACAATAAAGATAATGACCTCCTCCAGGGCCAATTTTAGGTTTATAACAGATTCAGGTTTATAACAGATTCCAGTTCCCTAATCTTGGAATTCCTCAGCTGTGACAAGCTACAGCATGTGCTATTTGTGTCATCTTTAAAGGACCCGGGAGCAAAATGAAGCAACACAAACATGAAGCTCATGCTACCTGCCCTGCCATGACTAATAAACGTCTTTGTCTCTCACTGAGGGGGCTCATGTCTTCTGCCAAGCACGAAACTAGGACCTACTTACTTGATAACTTTCAAGTTGAGTAAAATGCTCAGATTCGCAGTTCTTGACAGCAATATTCATTTTTGAAGAATTTAAGCAACTTGCTTTCTTTAAATTTACTAGAGGCAGAATAAAGTTCCAAAAGCATCAGCTTGGGTAGTTAATCAATAGAATTTCACTTTATTCAAATGTCAAGAGACAAATAAATTGCTTTTCAAAAGCAATTTAAGAGACTTTCTTTGTATTAATTGCAAGCAACAAAGATCAGTCCCTGTGGAAAACCAGACAGCCATGTACTGTTAATTCAAGTAATTTCATGCCAGTTATACATTTCACACTAATTTTACCTCAGGCTAAAATCATGTTAATTTCAACATTCCCAAAACAGAATTGTATTTGCAATATACTTATTATAGTGCTTTGATAAATATGCAAATATTGGATAGGAAATAGAAAAGAATTATCTGTGATATAAATAAAATATAAGGAAGGCATAGATGCAGCACAAGAAAAGCAACATTAGATAATGATAGTACTATAGCATGTTCTTTGTTAACTTGTACAAGTCAAAATGAGGATACACTTAGATATTAGGTACTCTCAGCATAATGGGAATTGTGCCTGTTTGAAACTCAGCTACAAATAAAAGTAGAGATGACCCGTAGACACGAGGGTGTTATGCCAAGCGCTTATCTCTATTTCTTACAATATTAGTATAAAGTAGATCATAGTAGATATAATCTACTCCTGTCAGAATAAACTCTAAGACCTCAGCAAGTCATTTAAATGGAAACCACAGGAATCATTAAATGATAATTATCATTCCCCCAAAGAGTTTAGTACAGTGCCTTAGTACAGTCCTCAATTCATTTAATATACTTATCTATATAATTTCCATATCTCTATAACCAACTCTCTCTATATTAATTATATATAAAGCATAAATACAAAGCATCATTTTCAAGATGAAGAAAAAAAGCTCAATGAATTTAAGTAATTTGGCTAAGTCAAAACACCTGGATAAGTATCAGGACCCAACATTGAAATTATATTTGTGATTTTATTACACTATATACAGTCTAGAATCCCTTGTACCTCAGTTGGTAAAGAATCTGCCTGCACTGTAGGAGACCTGGGTTCAATCCCTGGATGGGAAGATCCCCTGCAGAAGGAAATGGCAACCCACTCCAGTATTCTTGCCTGGAGAATCCCATGGACAGAGGAGCCTGGCAGGATACAATCCATGGGGTCGCAAGAGTCAGACACCACCACCACAGTCTAGCATACAGAGCCTGAATTTAGATCACTGGCAGGATTAGGCAGAAATTCATCCGGAGATTACTAGGTAATCTGGGAGACCTGCCATGGTACCAGCAAGCTCTGGAGATTCAAACAGGCAGATGAATAGTATCATGAGGCCCAGAAACAGGTAACAAGATCCAATGATATGATAAGATTTTGAGACACATTGCAATCATGGTGTGATCACTCACCTAGAGCCAGACATCCTGGAATGTGAAGTCAAGTGGGCCTTAGGAAGCATCACTATGAACAAAGCTAGTGGAGGTGATGGAATTCCAGTTGAGCTATTTCAAATCCTGAAATTTGATGCTGTGAAAGTGCTGTACTCAATATGTCAGCAAATTTGGAAAACTAAGCAGTGGCCCTAGGGCTGGAAAAGGTCAGTTTTCATTCCAATCCCAAAGAAAGGCAAGCTAAAGAATACTCAGGATCTGTACAATTGCACTCATCTCACATGCTAGTAAAGTAATGCTCAAAATTCTCCAAGCCAGGCTTCAGCAATACGTGAAGCGTGAACTTCCAGATGTTCCAGCTGGTTTTAGAAAAGTCAGAGGAAACAGAGATCAAATTTCCAACATCCACTGGATCATCAAAAAAGCAAGAGAGTTCCAGAAAAGCATCTATTTCTGCTTTATTGACTATGCCAAAGCCTTTGACTGTGTGGATCACAATAAACTGTGGAAAATTCTGAAAGAGATGGGAATACCAGACGACCTGACCTGCCTCTTGAGAAACTTATATGCAGGTCAGGAAGCAACAGTTAGAACTGGACATGGAACAGACTGGTTCCAAATAGGAAAAGGAGTACGTCAAGGCTGTATATTGTCACCCTGCTTATTTAACTTCTATGCAGAGTACATCATGAGAAATGCTGGGCTAGAAGAAGTACAAGCTGGAATCAAGATTGCCTGGAGAAATATCAATCACCTCAGATATGCAGATGACACCACCCTTATGGCAGAAAGTGAAGAGGAACTCAAAAGCCTTTTGATGAAAGTGAAAATGGAGAGTGAAAAAGTTGGCTTAAAGTTCAACAGTCAGAAAGCTAAGATCATAGCATCTGGTCCCATCATTTCATGGGAAATAGATGGGGAAACAGTGGAAACAGTGTCAGACTTTATTTTTTTAGGCTCCAAAATCACTGCAGATGGTGATTGCATCCATGAAATTAAAAGACACTTACTCCTTGGAAGGAAAGTTATGACCTACCCAGACAGCATATTAAAAAGCAGAGATATTACTTTGCCAAAAAAGGTCTGTCTAGTCAAAGCTCTGGTTTTTCCAGTGGTCATGTATGGATGTGAGAGTTGGACTGTGAAGAAAGCTGAGTGTCGAAGAATTGATGCTTTTGAACTGTGGTGTTGGAGAAGACTCTTGAGAGTCCCTTGGACAGCAAGGAGGTCCAATCAGTTCATCCTAAAAGAGATCAGTCCTGGGTGTTCATTGGAAAGACTGATGCTACAGCTGAAACTCCAATACTTTGGTCACCTCATGCGAAGAGCTGACTCATTGGAAAAGACCCTGATGCCGGGAGGGATTGGGGGCAGGAGAAGGGGACGACCAAGGATGAGTTGGCTGGATGGCATCACTGACTTGATGGACATGAGTTTGAGTGAACTCCAGGAGTTGGTGATGGACAGGGAGACCTGGTGTGCTGCGATTCATGTGGTTGCAAAGAATCGGACACAACTGAGCGACTGAACTGAACTGAACTGAACTGCTCAGATTCCAAAGAATACTGATAAGGAAAGGATAAGATTCAAGTCTCAGAGGAACCAGTGTACCAAGTAAAGTAGATTATCAAGGCAAGAACTGGCATAATAAAATTAGCCTGAAGCCAGGAAAAGGAGGTTTAATCCAAGAATTTGATAGGAACAAGGTAGGCCCTATATTGACACTGAGTCAGTTTATCTACTGAAGGATTATTTCCATTTTACAAGATGAAGGAAAAAAAGAGAGATAAATATGAGTCAAAAATTTAGGAAACATGAGGACTAGGAATCAAATAAAGCACTATGGTTATAGTTCTCTTTACTTGCCAATTTTCAAAATCCTCTGAATCTTAATGTTTAAAATAGATCAAATTTTGTTTGAGGAGGAAAATATATTTAAGAAATGTTATTCTGAGATCTATAATCCAATGGTTTATGTTATCAAATGTTTTTGATTTCTTATACCAGCTAAAAGTATGAAAATTAAAATTGTATTTGTATTTTTGTTGAAAACAGTCTTCAAGGCAAATATACTGTTTACTTAGTATTTGATTCCAAATTCTACTTGGGTTCTATCTGCCTTGGTGACCCAGCCCAAATCACAGATTACCCTCAAGGGCCCTTCTTGAAATTTTACCTTAAGATGCTACCTGAAGATGAATTGTTTTTAAGTATGTTTTCCATGGACTACACTATGATTGTGTTCTTTTAGAAATACAAATTCTAAGGAGAAATGTGGAATAATTTAACAGCACATAGCGTAGGAAGAGGCAGATAATGCCTTAGGCAGTTATCATCCTTTTGTTTGTTTGTTTGTTTGCTCCACTCAGTCCTTGCTTGATCATTCAAGAGGAAAGTTGAATTCGAAATCATTTTTAAAAGGAAAAAAAAAAAAGACACTAAGATTTTATTTTCCCACATTGGATAAAGGGCTATAGCATAGAAAGAGATCCAAGGGAAGAAAGTGTCTGTGTAGTCCATTTTTATTTATAATTTTATTTATAATATTTGTAATTCTAGTATTAGTCTCACTACAAGCTCAACTGTGTAGACTAGTCATTTAATAAGATATATACATATACAATCCTTTGAATATTAGATTAACTTTTTACTTACAAGTAATGTGTTACATGATTTGAGTTCCCTGAAGTTCCAAGAAAAATATGATTCATAATGTAGAAGTCAAAGTGAAAAAAAAAAAAAAAAGTGCTGGATGCAAATAAGACACAAGTAATCACAGGTTTATTTTCTACCAGATCATTCTTATTCAAATCATAAAATTAAAATTGAATTTATCTAATTATATCAGTTAATCAAAGCATTTAAGTGTATTTTCTTTTATGACATCAAAACACACTCATATATGTAAATCTGTGCACTATTTTATGCCCAATTAATATCTAACACTTAGCATTTTCACTTTTACTTTTTAATACATATAACAAAAATCTGCAAAAATTATAAAATGCTTTTGAAAATTCTGAAAGAGATGAGAATACCAGACCACCTGACCTGCCTCTTGAGAAACCTGTATGCAGGGCAGGAAGCCACAGTTAGAACTTGACATGGAATAACAGACTGGTTCCAAATAGGAAAAGGAGTACATCAAGCCTGTATATTGTCACCCTGCTTATTTAACTTATATACAAGGTACATAATGAGAAATGCTGGACTGGAAGAAGCACAAGCTGGAATCAAGATTGCTGGGAGAAATATCAATAACTGCAGATATGCAGATGACACCACCCTTATGGCAGAAAGTGAAGAACAACTAAAGAGCCTCTTGATGAAAGTGAAAGAGGAGAGTGAAAAAGTTGGCTTAAAGCTCAACATTCAGAAAACTAAGGTTATGGTAGCTGGTTCCATCACTTCATGGCAAATACATGGGGAAACAGTAGCTGACTTTATTTTTGGGGGGCTCCAAAATCACTGCAGATTGTGGTTGCAATTATGAAATTAAAAGACGCTTGCTCCTTGGAAGGAAAGTTTTGACCAACCTAGACAGCATATTAAAAAGCAGAGACATTACTTTGTCAACAGAGTTCTGTCAAGTCAAGGCTATCATTCTTCCGTTAGTCATGTATGGATGTGATAGTTGGAGTATAAAGAAAGCTGAGTGCAGATGAATCGATGTTTTTGAACTGTGTTTTTGTTTTTGAACTCTTGAGAGTCCCTTAGACTGCAAGGAGATCCAACCAGTCCATCCTAAAGGAGATCAGTCCTGGGTGTTCATTGGAAGGACTGAGGCTACAGCTGAAACTCCAATACTTTGGCCACCTGATGTGAAGAGCTATCTCATTTGAAAAGACCCTGATATTGGGAAAGATTGAGGGCAGGAGGAGAAGGGGATGACAGAGGATGAAATGGTTGGATGGCATCACCAACTCGATGGACATGAGTTTGGGTAAACTCTGGGATTCAGTGATGGACAGGGAGCCCTGGCGTGCTGTGGTCTATGGGGTTGCAAAGAGTTGGACACAACTGAGCCACTGAACTGAACTGAACTGAATTCTTGCACAGAATATGACACTTTCTCTTTAAAAAACGTTTTAAAAATAATGAAAAATTACACTGAATTCCTTTCTGAACATTGGCATCAAGGTTCTACACTCCCATTTACTAATATGTCAGGCCTCCCAAAACTCTCTTCTAAGAAACATGCTAAAAATAAGGCATTCTAATACATAATGATGACCTACCCAATCTAACAGTCTTGGCTAGAAAACTGATGAGAAGCTCCAATTCTACCAAAAACTGATTAAGAAGCACATTCCAAGTCTCATGTCTAGATATTTTCCACCTAGATATTGCTTATAGTGTCCAAGCCAAATAATTCACAATTTGCCAGACCTCTACACCTCGTTCCACATGAGATAGAGAAAAGTCATCTGAAATACTCTACTTGATTAATTTCAGAAAACTAATCCAAAGCAATTAGACTTTGAAGTTTTATAATTTTTCCAATTTTATTAAATTTATTACATGTCTTATTTTTTTAGAAAAGCCACATAAAATACTACATTGTATTTCTCATGAAACATGTCATTCATGTCTTCCTTTCACGAAGAAGTGGTGTTGTCTTTCTTTTCAAAGATAGGAATCACCTAGTTTTTTCCTAGCTTTTTCACTTACAGGTAACTTTTTGTAACAAATGTAAATTCTCTGTGTCTGCTTCCTAATCTTTGAAGTGAAAATAATACTATTACTTAATTTAGGATTATTATGAATATATGAGTTAATCCACATGAAGTGCTTAGCACACTGAAAGTCTAATTTTTAGCTATATATCTTATTATTATCAGGTAGCTCAGTGTTTTCAAGAAGATGTCATTCATTTCTCCATCTTGATTGGTTAAAGTGTGATCCTAAATTTATTAACCACTGTGAAGTCCCACAGTTATGTCTGACTCTTTGCAACCCCATGGACTATAGCCTACCAGGCTCCTCTGTCCATGGGATTTTCCAGGCAAGAGTACTAGAGTGGGTTACCATTATTGAATTCCAAGTAATTGTCATGCTTTTCAATCTCAGATAAATTGCCATTCAAAACTATTTAAAAGATGGACCAAAAGAGAATATTTATAGTGAGTTTCCTGAAAAACATGCATCCATTCATTTTTTTGGAGAAATTTCAATTATTCCATATGATTTTCATAGATGATACAAAAAGGGGGACTGTATGGTCACATATTTTCTAAAACATTAATAAATTCAACTTTATTCAAACTACCACACAATTGCACTCATTGCACATGCTAGCAAGGTAATGCTCAAAATCCTCCAAGCTAGGCTTCAGCAGTACATGAACCAGATGTACAGCTAGATTTAGAAAGGGCAGAGGAACCGGAGATCAAATTGCCAACAACCATTCGATCTTAGATAAAGCAAGAGGATTCCAGAAAAGCATCTACTTCTGCTTCACTGACCGTGCTAAAGCCTTGACTGTGTGGATCACAACAAAATGTGGAAAATTCTTAAAAAGATGGGAATACCAGAACACCTTACCTGCCTCCTGAGAAATCTGTAGGCAGGTCAAGAAGCAACAGTTGGAACAATGGACTGGTTCCAAATAGGAAAAGGAGTACATCAAGGCTGTATATTGTCACCCTGCTTATTTAACTTATATGCAGAGTACATCATGTGAAATGCAGGGTTGGATGAAGTACAGCTGAAATCAAGATTGCCAGGAGAAATATCAATAACCTCAGGTATGCAGATGGACCTGGAGAAGGACATGGCAATCCACTCCAGTAATCTTCCTGGAAAACCCCCATGGACAGAGGAGCCTGGCAGTTTACAGTCCATAGGGTCACAAAGAGTCAGACACGATTGAGCGACTAACCACAGCTCAGTGCAGCACATGCAGATGACACCACCCTTATGGCAGAAGGCAAAGAGGAACTAAAAAGCCTCTGATGAAGGTGAAAGAGGAGTGTGAAAAAGCTGGCTTAAAACTCAACATTCAAAAAACTAAGATCATGGCATCCAGTCCCATCACTTCATGGCAAATAGATGGGGAAACAAGGGAAACCGTGACAAGATTTTATTTGCTTGGGCTCCAAAATCACTGTGGATGGTGACTGCAGCCATAAAATTAAAAGTCCCTTGCTCCCTGGAAGAAAAATTATGACCAACCTAAACAGCATAATAAAAAGCAGAGACATTACTTTGTCAACAGATATCCCTATAATCAAAGCTATGGTTTTTCCAGTAGCCTGTATGGATGTCAGAGTTGGACCATAAAGAAAGCTGAGTGCCAAAGAATTGATGCTTTGGAGCTGTGGTGCTGGAGAAGACTTGAGGGTCCTTTGGACTGCAAGGAGATCCTTGCAGACACTCCTAAAGGAAATCAACCCTGAATATTCATTGGAAGGACTGATGCTGAAGTTGAAGCTCCAAGACTTTGCTCACCTGATGCAAAGAGCTGACTCATTGGAAAAGACCCTAATGCTCGGAAAGATTGAGGGCAAGAGGAGAAAGGGACAACAGAGGGTGAGATGGTTGGATGGCATCACCAGCTCAATGGACATGAGTTTGAGCAAGCTCCTGGAAATAGT
Source organism: Bos mutus (assembly GCF_027580195.1). Classification (NCBI taxonomy): domain Eukaryota; kingdom Metazoa; phylum Chordata; class Mammalia; order Artiodactyla; family Bovidae; genus Bos; species Bos mutus. The sequence continues at coordinate 83,981,676 of NC_091620.1, read as the reverse complement.
GAAGGACAGGCAAGCCTGGCATGCTGCAGCCCATGGGGTCACAAAGAGTCAGACACGACTGAGTGACTGAACAACAGTAGTCATAGTAACTTTTGTCAATATTCATAACAAGCTATACTTATACAAACATCTACAAAATTTTACTTCAGCTGAGACTTCTACTCTGAACCCGACATGTTCAAAATCGTCAATCAAGTCTTAATTTATAAACTGCCTCTAATCAACTTCCTTTTGCCCATAAAAAGTTGAGTCTATTTAGTTGCACAGTTTAGATATTATCTTGGATAATTCTTCCTCCCCTCACCCATATCCATCTTTTTAGTATTCACATTGATATTACTGCCCTGAACAGGCACACGGCTTCCCACTTCCACTCTTTCCATTTTATTTCAAGAAAGCCTTTTCTCTCCCTCTAATTACGTGCATATTCTATGAACTGGTCTTTTTCTACCTACTTTGTTCTTCCTTTGCCACACTACAGAAAGAGAAATCTTGTCAGAAACGTACATTTAGTCATGTTATTTTAAACAATCTTCCATTGTTTTCTTTTCCTCTTAGGAGCAACATGCTTCATATGACCTAATTGTTTGTACTCCCTCCCTGTCCTCTCTCTCAATCTCTTGCTGCCCCAATTACACTGATTCTGTTCCACTTCCTAGTATGTGCCATGACCACAGTTCCCTCTTACTGCAAGACCTTGGCACATGCTGTTCCTTCTACTTGCAATGCTCTTTCCCAACTAAATTCTACTCAAAATCTAGGCTTTGGCTTAAGGGCTACAGCTTTCTCTAACCATACCCTACACTGCAGTTTAATCAGACCCTTCCTTTCTTCCTTCTACCCCTCCTTCTTTCCTTTCTCTCTCTCTTTATTTATTTTTTGAAACTTGAGGGGCAGAATTGATTAAACAAATACTTCATGGAACATTATCATCACCTATGTGGGCATAACTGTAAAAGATTGTATTTTTTTAAAGATGACCTCAACAGTCTCTCTAATGTTTTTCTTGCCACTACTCCTATTGAAAATAGGGGCTATGATACTTCTTATGTCAGAATGTGATTGTGGCTTCTTTCATCATAAAGTATGGTAGATTTTTTATGATGTGACTTTTGAGGTAGGTCATTAAAGACAATGCACCCTCCACTTGGTTCTCTTGGAACATCCATTCACTGGAAGCCCCCTTTTAGATGCTTTCTCTCGGATACCAGCCACCTGGCTGGGAGAAGACTCAGCCACACAGAGAGGCCATGTGTAAGTGTTCTACTGATCAGCTCCGTTTGGCTGTTGTTTAGTCGCTGAGTTGTGTCCGACCAAACTTTAAATTATCTCATCCTTGATTCCAAATGTGAGTAAAAACATCATCTTGAAAATAGATCATCCAGCCCCAGATGCTTGTGTCCCCAGCCATTTTAATCTTCTAGGCTGAATTCTCAGACAAACTGCAGCCTTTCTGAATTCCTAACTCACAGATCAGTGAGTATAATAAATGCTGCTTTTTTACATCACTAAATTTTGGGGTGATTTGTTACATAACAGTAATAATCAGGACAAATGACCATTTTGCTTTATATTTTTTCATTATTTATCATTTTTGAGTGAAAACTCCCACTTCTATTCTCTTTCCACTGACCACTGTACTACTCTGTATTAATATGTGCCCTTTTATAAGCACATAACTATAAGGAATGTTAACAGTTGTCTTTTCTATATATCTATTTTCATTAAAATAAATGATTTTGATCTAAGATACTTCCTCCTGACTTTTCTGGTCGGCACTGTTCACGACCTGTCTAGGTTGGTAACTGCATATCAAAGTCACTGTTCCTAAATGCTCCATACTACTCCACTATGTGCATTCATCACATTTATTTGTAATATGCTCATTCTTTACTTTTTCACTGACTTTGGCTTTTGGAGGGGTGTGTGCCACATGGCATAAAAGATCTTAATTCCCCGACAAGGGATTGAACCTGTGCCCCTGCAGTACCAGCATAGAGTCCTAACCACTGGACCACCAGAAAAGTCCCATCACTTTTTTTTTATTACCTAGTTGTCTTGGGCTGAGTTCTTTCATTACCTCCAACTCCCTTCTTTGTGAAAAACCAATAAAACAAAAAACAGCTCAATATGGACTAGAGTACATATAACAAAGGACACAATAAAGAGTGAAATAATTGGTTCAGAAGTATACTCATAAAAAGACAGGCATATATAATTCCCCTAAATACCATCAGGTATCTATAGCAGTCTCAACTTCTACCAGCAGTGCACAGGAACACAAGAATTTCCACCTTCTACATATTTACAAATACTTGACATTTTTCCAAGCTCTAATCCTGTGGAATCCTGGAATTGCTTTACTTTAAAGTTGTAAGATAATCAGAGAAGGAAATGGCAACTCATGCCAGTATTCCTGCCTGGGAAATTTCATGGACAGAGGACCCTGGCAGTCTACAGTCCATGGAATCACAAAAAAGTCTGACACAACTTAGTGACTAAACAACAACAAAGTAAGTTAATAATATAACATAGCTTTGTTGTGCACTGTCTATATATACCTTTTCCCCATTTTCACTTAGGTTTCCTGAGTTTTCCTTTTGATTTGCAGAAATTCTTTGTAGATATTCTTTGTTTGAAGCATTACAAATATTTTCTTCTGGTCTCTAATAAGAGATTCCCTGATAGCTCAGTTGGTAAAGAATTTGCCTGCAATGCAGGAGACCCCAGTTCAATTCCTGGGTTGGGAAGATCTGCTGGAGAAGGGATAGGCTACTCACTCCAGTATTCTTGGGCTTCCCTTATGGCTCAGCTGGTAAAGAATCTGCCTGCAATGCAGGAGACTGGGTTCGATCCCAGGGTTTGGAAGATCCCCTGGATAAAATTTAACCAAAACTCCTTAAATTTTGATATTTTCAAATCTGCCTTTAATATTATTATTTGTTCCTAAGCTTTTCTGCTTGGGTCCTTTATTTCACTTTTTTTATTCATGTCTTTATTCCATCACAATTTACATTTGTATACAACGTAGATAGTGATACAACTTTAGTTTTCTCCACAGAAAAGTGAGTCAAGTTTTCCCAGGGCTATCTACTATATAATTCATCTTTTCTCCCCTGAAATTTCATGTCTCCTTAATACTATGCTTAGCATCTATGTGTACAGGACACTGTTGGTATCTTTCTGTTCCTGTATCAGTACTCCAGTGTTCCCATGATAATGGTTCTGTGACACAGTTTAATATCTACTGGCATGGGGCCTCCTGGCTGTTTTACTCTTTTAAAAATAGTTTTAGTTAGTCATGGACTTCTATTCTTCTAATACATTTTTTGAGAACTGTTTTCTCGTGTTTCTCCAAAATTTTGCTTGAGTTTTATTAGAATTATTTTGAAGTTAGAGATAAATTTGAGACAATTTACTGTTGACTTTATAATGCTATCACATTCAGAAATATATTACCTCTTTCCATTTATTTAAGTCTTGTGTTATAACTTATCTTATAATAGTCTTTGAAGCTGTTTACTGGTAATTCCTAGATAGTCTATAGTATTTTATTTTGTTTTGCTTTGTTTGAGGAGGTGTGTTTTGTTTTACTATTTTGAACTGTATTTTACTATCAATCTTATTTTCTTGTGGAATAAAACACCATTTACTATTTTAAGTTGTATTGTGTGAGATATTTCTGATTTCCTTTATTGGAGCCAGCAAGTATTTTTTTTAATCATATTTTACCCAGTTTGTTGCTTGGTTTATTTTTTCCTCTCTTTCATGGTATCAGGATGTCCAAACACATCATCAAGCCAATAATAAACAATTCCAAAGTTTATTCCCTACTTGAGAACAAACAAATTGCTGGCCAAGGGGCCACCAGCAACAGGATTCTCTGACTTCAAAGTGGGGAGAAAAAGTCTCCTGCTAGGTAGCTGTTGATTTCTGAATGATGCTGTGGGCAGAGTGGTAGAGCAAGACAGGCTGCCCTGCATGAAAACTTATCCACAGGACTTAGCAGAAGTGTCTGGGGATGATGTTCTGGCTGGTGTCAACATTTTGACCAAATGTCATTTTGCTGAGAAAGTTATTACTTACAACCAGTTCTATTTTCCCATGACATATCACCTGCAAGTAAGGATAATTCAGCCTCTTTGTAATCTGCCCCCTTCTTTTTGGATGGTTCTATAAAATCATTTTCCATATTAAAGGAGACAAATAGCAGACTCTGGCATGAGCCTTGCCTATGTTTGATTTCCTACTCTATCATTTAGAAGCTATGTGATATTGTTTTCTGTACCTTAGTTTTCTCATCTGTAAACTGGGTATCATACTGGACCCAATTCACAGTGTTTCTGGGAGGATATATATATAATATTTAGAAGTGTCCTAGCAGAGACCAGTGACAGGTTAATCTCTTTGAAGCATTTATATCTGTGTGTAACTTTATCTCCTTAAATATGGTGGTGGATGTCAGTCTCTTCCCTTAGACTTTTGGCTCCAAGAGAGCACCCATTTTATCTGGATTTGTTCACCATCACATTCCAAACACTTAGCACATATTATGGAACAGAGTAGATAATATATGTTGAATAAATACGTGAATGAAATAAAGAATGAATAAAAATGTTTATTATAAATTTCCTCTAAATAATTTAATATACTAATGAGTTTTTCTTTTTTAATTCTAAGACAATAAAATTTCCCAAGCATATATTACCATAGACCTTTTGTTTGACCTATCTCAGTGGAAAGCCACTAAGGACCAATGCCCATTTGTACCACGACTAGTGAAAACTTGTTCACTATTACTGGCATTAAGTCAGGCTATTACAGAACCACATACCCAGAATTTAGGATGTTGGCAACCATAGAACTGTTTGTTCTACATTACATTTCAGTATAATGCTCTAACCTTATGCTGAATGGCTTTAGAAGGACCAGTTCTATAAAATACTTCAATATTTTACTATAAAGAAGTAACTGAAAGTGTATGTTGTTAATGGTACATGGTTTTCTTGGTGAGGACTACTGGAGTAATTTCTGGTGCTGGTGAGAGAAATATTTTCCTTTTTTTTTTCTCTCTTAATGTTTGCTTTTGTGGGAAAAAAAAAACCCCACAAAGTTTCTTAATTAATTGCATTTGCTTGATCATAATAACCATAAGAAAGCTTCAATGAAGGAGATCCTGGTTCAATTCCTGGGTTGGGAAGATCTGCTGGAGAAGGGATAAGCTACCACTCCAGTATTCTTGGGCTTCCCTTGTGGCTCAGGTGGTAAAGAATCTGCCTGCAATGAGGGAGACCTAGGTTCAATCCCTGGGTTGGGAAGATCCCATGGAAAATGGAAAGGCTACCCACTCCAGTATTCTGGCCTGGAGAATCTCATGGACTAGAGTCCATGGGGTCACAAAAAGTCAGACATGACTGAGTGACTTTCACTTTCACTTCTACTATGAGTTAGGGTTTCTATTCTAACTCCTAGTTTCATCAAAATGTTCCACTTTATATTTTACTCATGCATTTTAACTATTTTAATATATTTTATTGATTTAAAAATATTCCTTTGTCCTTTATAAGACAAGGGAAAGTATAATAAAGAAGTCAATTTACAGTATAGTAATAAAATTATTTATAAAATATAGATTGCTAAAATAGCAGAGAGACTAAGAGGAGGAGAAGAAAGAAAGAAACAATGCCTGTTACATATCTTTTGCTATTCTGTAATGGTAAATTGATCTTTCTTTGGGAAACCACACCTCTCCCCTCTCCTCCCTCAATCACTCCAGGGATCAAAGCCTTCCATACCCTGGACAGTGACTACTTGAGTCTGTGATGTGATTTAAGCCAAGCTGACTAGGTACAACTGGGATTTTTGGTGAAACTTTTGGAAAAGAAGCATGCATTTTCTGAGTCTCCCTTAGAGTAGAAGCCACGAACCAGTGGTGGTAATCCTGCCACCATGTGGAACTGTCTACTTGACTGAAACAACTTAAGAGGAAAGCAGAGAAAAGACATGGAGTGGAAATTCTCATGGAATCATTTAAGCCTGGAAATTCAACTCTGCCTGATGCATCCTGGGGCTGGCCAATTACTAACAAAATGTCAAATAAAATGATGATTGTTTCATATAAAACTGAAGATGCTTTAGCCTGAGTTCTCCTTCAGAAAGAATAGCCTGGAACAAATATTTGAGGAAAGGTAGCAAGCATAGTTTGAGAATGATCCCCAGAATCTGGCTGGGGGACTGGGAACAGCAAATTGAGAAAGAGAGAAAACCAAAACAAAAATGTTTTCTAGAGTTGGTCACTGCTGTGGTCAATGTGGACTAGCTTCCATCAGGACCTTGTGAGGAACACTGAAGTATATACTCAGAATTGTCTGCTCAAAGAAGAACAGAACACATTTATCTACGAGCCTCCTCCCAATGGTAAAGAGATTTCTCTAGGTTTCACAAGTGTAATTACAAGATGGTTTCATCAGGGAGACCCATGCCAAAAGTTAGAAACATGAGGTATGTTATGTATGAGGTGCTGTCATCTTGCACTTCCACAGAGTCCTTGCCAAGATGTGGCCAGAGTAAAAGATAAGTCAAGAGCATAGGAACAAGGTAAATAAGGAGATATGTTAAAATTCAAACTCTAAAATACAGAATTGAAGAGAGGAACATGAGGGTCCTTCTTCCTCAGCTAAAAAGGTGACTATCTTACTATCTATTTTTCACCCCCCGCCCACAGATACAAAAAACAGGCGTTTGAAATGTATTCTATTGTACAAGAATGAAACTATGAGTTACAAAGTCAGGAAATTAAAAAAAATATGAGCATTTTTATAAGCTCATTCCTATGGCCTTCATTAAAGTCTCATTTCCATTGTGTTGAAATAGGCTTGTCTAGAAAAATAAAAGAAAGAAAACTAATTTGTTGAGAAACGTTCTTTCTTAACCTTTGGACAAGGGGTGATTCGTTTCTCACCTTTATCTCTGGCTATTAATTTAAAATTTGTTGAGAAATAGACCTAAGTCATTAGCTGAGAGTGAGGGAGATATAAACACAGAATTTTTTCTGTAAGAGAAGGAATTCCCAGACCAAAGTCATGATAAATCACCTATGGTTCTCCACTGATCTTTGCCTTTGGAACCTCACCACAGATAAGAAAGGTGACATCTTGCTAATCGTTTGAGAGAGGTACTTTTCCTGACAAACCCTGAAGGAGGGTACCAGTCTTGGCACAGCTATACTTACTCCCAAACCCATACTCTGAGGACATGAGCAATAAAGATGAAGATTTTTCCAGTAAGAAAATTCTCCTCCTTAAGGCCTTTCAAATGTGACTGACCATGGAGTGAAAACAAGAGACCTTCCTAGAAAGCAGAATAAGATTGGCTGGACATGGAACTCATGCTGGAACTCTGCTGCTGGAAGGGAAGAGAGGGCATCTGGTATTAATTGTTCTACAGGATATGTTTTGAGATTTGGACCAGTGATTGTTGGGTGTTATCTCTCTGCTTCTCTTTATTAAAATGGGAGATTTGTCCATTTATCTTATTTTATTTTAAATATGTTGGAAATTATTGAATGTGACATTTAACTTGAAGTTGCTAGATCATGAATAATTAGGTCACAATTTCTCAACCAAGATATTACTTTTCTCTTTTTGGTTTAAGAAGTTTGAATTGTTTTCTGATTGTTGCAATCAAAATATCCACTGGCTTTTGTATTGAGAAATTAATAGTAGCGGAATGTTTAAATAAGTACATCTATTTGATGTAATAGTGTGAAGCTACACAACAAGGTATAAAAGGGGTTCCCAGGCGGCTCAGTGATAAACAATCTGCCTGCCAATGCAGGACTTCAGGAGACTGAGACCTGGGTTTGATCCCTGAGTTAGGAAGATCCCCTGGAGAAGGGCATGGCTACCCACTCCTGTATTCCTGCCTAGAGAATTTCACAGACAGAGGAGCTTGGTGGGCTACAGTCCATGGGATCGCAAAGAGTTGGACATAACTGAGCAACTAACACTTTTTCATATATTTAATAGTTTTCTTTGCCTCAAAGTAATTTAATGAAATGCTTAGATGAATCATTTGGAAAGTGTTAAGTATTGTCTATATCTGAAATCCTCTATCAAAGCATGGTTGGAAATATTAATTATTTCATGGCATACAAGTCTGAGTCAATATAACCTTAAGGATAGAAGTGTGGGATTAGTTACATGATCTGATTAGATTCAAAGGTATAAATGACACTTTTGATAGTGAGAGAAGGAACAATGGAATAGTTCATAGCATATGTTGAGGGTGGAGGAATGCTGAATTCTATTTGAAAGTGTTACTCACTCAGTTGTGTCTGATTCTATGTGACCACATGGACTTTATCCTGCCAGGCTCTTCTGTCCAAGGAATTCTCCAGGCAAGAATACTGGAGTGGGTAGCCATGCCCTTCTCCAGGGCATCTTCCCAATCCAGGGATTGAACCTAGGTCTCCCACATTGCAGGCAGATTCTTTACTGTCTGAGCCACATATCATATAATGGCAAACAATTGCTTACATTATTGTTTCGAAACATCTATAAACAGGTGTCTACAGAATCAAGGTTTTAAGTAACCAAGATGTTGTTGCCACTAAATCTTTAGAAACAGTAGGGTCACAATGGGCTTGGTAGGCAACTTATGTGGGGAGGTGGGGGGTGGCGAGGGGGCTGTGCTGCATACATGTGGGATCTTAATTCCCTAACCAAGAATCACACTCTTGCCTCTGCAACGGAAGCATGGAATCTTAATTACCAGGCCACCAAAAAGTCCCTAGTCACATGCTTTTAAGTGTGGGAGAAACTTGGAGAAGGAAAATTATAAACTTAAATCTTTAAATTCACATTTAAATATATAGTAAGAAAAAAATAAATTCTAAGTCTTCCTAAAAAAAAAAAAAAAACAAACAAAAACCTTGTCTGCTACGGCCACAGAGGTTGAAACTTCTGAAACCAAACCAACAGTCTAATTCTGTGAGCAGTAAAATCACAATGTATAATGAATTCTCAACCTTACATAAAACATGTGCTTCCCTTCCTGCAACACTGGGTTTTGCTGGATTAGTGGAGGGAGCTTGCATTCCTGGTGGAATGTTACCACCAGGAAGTATAGCAGTGGTTACAGAACCCTGGAAATTCAGTCTGTCACCAGTCTGTCATCAATGAAATTCTCATTATGATGTATCAACAGGAAAAGAGCAGGGTTACTATACAGATGGGAGAACACATTCTATTAAGTGGAAACTGGATAGAGATGAAGAGTTTAGAAGCAGTATAGCTATAATGAAGGTGATCCTCTGAGATATCCCTCCATTCATCCACATTCTGTAGTAAAATTTAAGGAAACAAATTACAATAGCCTGATACAGGGGGACTGTCAATGGACAGACTGGTCAGGAATAAAGCCTTGGGTCACACCATTAGGCAATGATATGTACCCAGATGAGGTTCTTCCTGAGGGCAAATGAAATGTGAAATGAGTAGGCTAAGACAATATAAATCATAGCTATGATTATATGACCACATATAGAACTGAGGGCTGAAGTAGCTGCATTTCTTCCTTACATACTTACAAATATATTTTATTATTCATTTCATTTTCTTTATTTTTCTTAATCTCCCATTTTCCTAATAATTAAAACAAGTTCAGTTCAGTTCATTTCAGTCGCTCAATTATGTAGGACTCTTTGTGACCCCAAGAACTGCAGCATGCCAGGCCTCCCTGTCCATCACCAACTCTGAGAGTTTACTCAGACTCATGTCTGTTGAATTGGTGATGTCATCCAACCATCTCATCCTATGTCCTCCCCTTCTCCTCCCATGTTCAATCTTCCCCAGCATCAGGGTCTTTTCAAATGAGTCAGCTCATCTTATCAGGTGGCCAAAGATTTGGAGTTTCAACTTCAGCATCAATCCTTCCAATGAATATTCAAGACTCATTTCCTTTAGGATTAACTGGTTGGATCTCTTTGCAGTTCAAGGGACTCTCAAGAGTCTTCTCCAACACCACAGTTCAAAAGCATCAATTCTTCGGGACTCAGCTTTCCTTACAGTCCAAATCTCACACCCATACACAACTACTGGAAAAACCATAGCCTTGACTAGATGGATGTTTGTTAGCAAAGTAATGCCTCTGCTTTTTAATATGCTGTCTAGGTTGGTCATAACTTTCCTTCCAAGGAGTAAGCGTCTTTTAATTTCATGCCTGAAGTAACTATCTGCAGTGATTTTGGAGTCCAAGAAATAAAGTCTGTCATGGTATCCACTGTTTCCCCATCTATTTGCATGGAATGATGGGACCAGATGCCATGATCTTACTTTTATGAATGTTGAGCTTTAAGCCAACTTTTTCACTCTCCTCTTTCACCTTCATCAAGAGGTTCCTTAGATCTTCTTTGCTTTCTGACATAAAGGTGGTGTCATCTGCATATCTGAGATTATTGATATTTCTCCCAGAAATCTTAATTCCAGCTTGAGCTTCCTCCAGCCCAGCATTTCTCACGTTGTACTCTGCATATAAGTTAAATAAGCAGGGTGACAATATACAGCCTTGACATACTCCTTTTCCTTTGGAACCAGTCTGTTGTTCCATATCCAGTTCTAACTGTTGCTTCCTGACCTGTATACAAATTTCTCAGGAGGCAGGTCAGGTGGTCTGGTATTCCCATCTCTTTCAGAATTTTCCACAGTTTAATGTGATCCACACAGTCAAAGGCTTTGGCATAGTCAATAAAGCAGAAATAGATGTTTTTCTGGATCTCGCTTGCATTTTCTTGATCCAATGGATGTTGGCAATTTGATTTCTGGTTACTCTGCCTTTTCTAAAACCAGATTGAACATCTGGAAGTTCACAATTCATGTACTGTTGAAGTCTGGCTTGGAGAATTTTGAGCACTACTTTAAGGGACTCGCAACCACTTCAGTATTCTTGGCTTGAGAACCCCATGAACAGTATGAAAAGGCAAAAATATAGGACACTGAATGATGAGTTCCCCAGGTCGGTAGATGCCCAGTATGCTACTTGAGATCAGTGAAGAAATAACTCCAGGAAGAATGAAAGGATGGAGCCAAAGTAAAAACAACACCCAGCTATGGATGTGACTGGTGATAGAAACAAGGTCCTAAGCTGTAAAGAGTGATATTGCATTGGAACCTGGAATGTTAGGTCCATGAATCAAGGCAAATTGGAAGTGGTCAAACAGGAGATAGCAAGAGTGAACGTTGACATTCTAGGAATCAGTGAACTAAGATGTACTAGAATGGGTGAATTTAACTCAGATGACCATTATGTCTACTACTGTGGGAAAGAATCCCTTAGAAGAAATGGAGGAGCATCATAGTCAACAGAAGAGTCTGAAATGCAGTACTTGGATGCAATCTCAAAAACGACAGAATAATCTCTGTTCATTTCCAAGGCAAACCATTCGATATCACAGTAATCCAAGTCTATGCGCCAACTAGTAATGCTGAAGAAACTGAAGTTGAACAGTTCTATGAAGACCTACAAGACCTTTTAGAACTAACACCCAAAAAAGATGTCCTTTTTATCATAGGGGATTGGAATGCAAAAGTAGGAAGTCAAGAAACACCTGGAGTAACAGGCAAATTTGGCTTTGGAGTACAGAATGAAACAGGGCAAAGGCTAATAGAGTTTTGCCAAGAGAACACACTGGTCATAACACCCTCTTCCAACAACACAAGAGAAGACTCTACGCATGGACATCACCAGATGGTTAATACCAAAATCAGATTAATTATATTCTTTGCAGCCAAAGTTGGAGAAGCTATATACAGTCAGCAAAAACAAGACCAGGAGCTGACTGTGGCTCAGATCATGAACTCCTTATTGCCAAATTCAGACTTAAATTGAAGAAAGTAGGGAAAACCACTAGACCATTCAGATATGACCTAAATCAAATCCCTTATGATTATACAGTGGAAGTGAGAAATAGATGTAAGGGACTAGATCTGATAGACAAAGTGCCTGATGAACTATGGATGGAGGTTTGTGACATTGTACAGGACAGGAATCAAGACCATCCCCAAGAAAAAGAAATGCAAAAAAGCAAAATGGCTGTCTGGGGAGGCCTTACAAATACCTGTGAAAGAAGAGAAGCAAAAAGCAAAGGAGAAAAGGAAAGATATACCCATTTGAATGCAGAGCTGCAAATATAGCAAGGAGAGATAAGAAAGCCTTCTTCAGTGATCAATGCAAAGAAATAGAGGAAAGCTATAAATGGGAAAGACTAGAGATCACTTTAAGAAAATTAGAGATAAAGGAACGTTTCATGCAAAGATGGACAATAAAGGACAGAAATGGTATGGACCTAATAGAAACAGGAAACAGGAAAATAGAAACAGGAAAAATTAAGAAGAGGTGGCAAGAATACACAGAAGATCTGTACAAAAAAGATCTTCACGACCCAGATAATGACAAAGGTATGATCACCCATCTAGAGCCAGACATCCTGGAATGTGAAGTCAAGTGGGCCTTAGGAAACATCACTACAAACAAAGCTAGTGGAGGTGATGGAATTCCAGTTAAGCTATTTCAAATCCTAAAAGATGATGCTGTAAAAGTGCTGCACTCAATATGCCAGCACATTTGGAAAACTCAGCAGTGGCCACAGGACTGGAAAAGGTCAGTTTTCATTCCAATCCCAAAGAAAGGCAACGCCAAAGAATGCTCAAACTACCATACAATTCTACTCATCTCACACGCTAGTAAAGTAATGCTCAAAATTCTCCAAGCCAGGCTTCAGGAATACTTGAATTGTGAACTTCCAGATGTTTAAGCTGGTTTTAAAAAAGGCAGAGGAACCATAGATCAAATTAAATATTATTTTGTTTAATTCAAAGTATTTATAGCTACTTAAAGTCATGTCAAGACTGTATATTGTCATCCTGCTTATTTAACTTCAATGCAGAGCACATCATGAGAAACGCTGGGCTAGAAGAAGCACAAGCTGGAATCAAGATTGCCAGGAGAAATATCAATAACCTCAGATATGCAGATGACACCACCCTTATGGCAGAAAGTGAAGAGGAACTAAAAGCCTCTTGATGAAAGTGAAAGTGGAGAGTGAAAAAGTTGGCTTAAAGCTCAACGTTCAGAAAACGAAGATCATGGCATCTGGTCCCATCACTTCATGGAAAATAGATGGGGAAACAGTGGAAACAGTGTCAGACTTTATTTTTTTGGGCTCCAAAATCACTGCAGATGGTGACTGCAGCCATGAAATTAAAAGATGCTTACCCCTTGAAAGAAAAGTTATGACCAACCTAGATAGCATATTGAAAAGCAGAGACATTACTTTGCCAACCAAGGTCCGTCTAGTCAAGGCTATGGTTTTTCCTGTGGTCATGTATGGATGTGAGAGTTGGACTGTGAAGAAGGCTGAGCGCCGAAGAATTGATGCTTTTGAACTGTGGTGTTGGAGAAGACTCTTGAGAGTCCCTTGGACTGCAAGGAGATCCAACCAGTCCATTCTGAAGGAGATCAGCCCTGGGATTTCTTTGGAAGGAATGATGCTAAAGCTGAAACTCCAGTACTTTGGCCACCTCATGCGAAGAGTTGACTCATTGGAAAAGACTCTGATGCTGGGAGGGATTGGGGGCAGGAGGAGAAGGGGAGGAAGAGGATGAGATGTCTGGATGGCATCACTGACTCGATGGACGTGAATCTGAGTGAACTCCGGGAGTTGGTGATGGACAGGGAGGCCTGGCGTGCTGCAGTTCATGGGGTTGCAAAGAGTTGGACACCACTGAGCGACTGAACTGAACTGAACTAAAACTATGGTGGAGATAATAAGATAATGGCAACCTCTTTCAAAAGATCCCATGCATGCACTGCTACACTCAGTGCCCCCAACCCTACAGCCAACCACCACCGCACCACGCCTCTGCTGGAGTCTCCTGGACACTTCCGGCAAGTCTGGGTCTCTCTCTTTTGGGGTCACTGTTGCTTTCTCCTGGGTCCTGGTGCATATAAGTTTCTGTTTGTGCCTTCCGTAAGAGTCTATTTCCCAGCCCTGTGTAAGTCCTGGCAGCTCTAAGGTGTGGTTAATGGCAACCTCCTCCAAGAGGGCCCATGCCATATCCAAGTCTGCCGCACCCAGAACCCCTGTCCCTGTGGCAGTCCCTGCTGACCCTTACCTCCACAGGAGGCTCTCAACACAGCTCTGTCTCAGTCTCTGTGGGATCCTTGTGTCCTGGTTTGCACAAGGTTTGTTTGAGCCCCCTGAGCGTCTCTGGTGGGAATGGGGTTTGATTCTAAATGCAAATTTGCCCCTCCTACCATCTTGCTGGGGCTTCTCCTTTGCCATTGGGCGTGGGGTATCTTTTCATAGCCACTCCAGCTCTGCACAGCCACCACTCCAGTGCTGCGCAGCTGCCGCTCCAGCAGCTACTGTGTTGCTGGGGTTTCTCTGACCTTGAACGGGGGGTTAATAGAATGGTTAAACTTATATCTCATCAGTAAATAAGTTTTAAAATATCAAGAGGGAATATACCTCAGCTAAATAATGACTAAAGATTACCCACATGTTGATACTGTGTTACATAGACTTTGTATCCTCTTTTGGAGAGTAGTATGTTTTTAGCAGCAGGAGGGATAGTTATACCAGCTAAAGCTAACACATGCTTTTGCTATTGTCTTTAGGTGAAAATGGAAATATGATTCAAATTGGTACACATGGCTATCAAGTTGAAAAGTGGTGGACTGTAGTAGTTTCATACGATGTCAACATGGCCAAGCTATAACTACATTTTCTAGAATTTTTTTTTCCTTTATAGTTCTGAGTTGCAATTAGCCAAGAGGGAAATATTCACAAGATTGGGAAGACAAAATTGAAGAATCATTGATTACTTTGTGGAGATTATAGTGTTTCTGCATGTTAAGAAATGGACACAAAGTGCTGGTGGCTTTCAACTTATCTTTCCTCTAACCCCTCCCTGCTTACAGCTTTTCTTCCAACTAGCAGCCCTGCTCTTTAATGACAAGCCAAGCCATGACCAAACGCAAAGGCAACAGCCTCCCATAGTCTTCTCTACCAACTGTCCATCAGGAAGGCTGGTTAGCAACTTTTCCTTGATCACTTATATCCTTTTTGGAGATCACCTTTTCTTACTTCTTTATCTCCTCTTGCAATTCTATAAGCAATAATTTTTCTACAACACGCACAGTGGTTCTATGTTTCTCATTGACCCCTGATTAATATTTGCTTTTAAAACAGTTGATATTTACTTCTGTTTTGATTTCTTTTTCTTCTCTTGGTCCCCACTTTCTCTTGTCCTTTTACTTACTTGAATCTACTTATATGTTATGCTCTTCTTTTCCCTGACCCTTAATAATAAATGTTTCAGACCTCAGTCTTGGTCCTTCTTCTCGAGCTATTGTCAATCCTTTGATAAATCTTAGGTAATCTTGCAGTTTAAATACTTGATTCATCTTTTTCATTTATATAAGATCTAATCTATCAGAAAATATACATAGTTTTATTTTCAAAAGATATGCAGAATTCACCACAGTTCAATCATGTATACCCACCTCATTTATCTGAGTTACCATTATTTTAAATGTCCTCTTTCTCCTCTAGAGGTTTCTTAACAAAGAGGTCAGAGTAACTGTAATAGAGTTTATGTTCCATCATATTATCCTGTTAATCAAATCCCTGAAATATCACCCATTTATTTATAACTACAGCTGAAACACTTGCAATGGCTTACAAGGCCCTTCTGAGAACCTATGAGATCGAGGCCCATCCTATACTCTTTGCCTGCTCACTCCACTCCAGCTACTCTGGCCTTGTTGATGTTGGAAACATACCACATGTGCTCCCACATTCAGCCCTTCATAGCTTTCTTCTCTATGATCACATGTCACCTGCTCAATGAAGCCCACTGTGACTACTGATTAAAATTTTCACCGAGTCACTTACATGTCTAGTCTGCAAAGACTGCTGTATATTTTTCCATGTATTTATTACCTCCAACCATGACAAATAATTTTATTATATATATGATATCATATTTAACCTTCCAACCTCAACTCTAGGTAGAATAAAGCTTCATCAGGGCAGAACTTTGTTTTCTTTTTCTTCTTTTTTCAGTGATGTAATCCACATGACTTGTATAATGATGAGCAACTAGTGATTGCTCAATAAATATTTGTTACATTAATAAATGAATGGTGAAGTTAATTTCTATCAAGATCCAGTACTTTTCCTGGCACAGAGTTTCTCTATACTATAATTTTTCTTTTTCTTTTTTAGAAATGTTGACAAAAGATGGTGTTGTGTAAATATTACTGTGTTAATATTAAACACTACCCCTAGAGCCTATTATACAGTGAAGTAAGTTAGAAAAAGAAAAAAATACAGTATATTAATGCATATATATGGCATCTAGAAAAATGGTACTGATGAATCTATTTGCAAGGCAGGAATAGAGACTCAGACATAGATAGAGAGCAGACTTATGGACACAGTAAGGGAAGTAGAGGGTGGGATGAATTGAAAGAGAAGCATTGAAATATGTACATTATTGTATATAAACTAGATAGCTAATGGGAAGTTGCTTTGTATCACAGGGAGCTCAGCCTGGTGCTCTGTGACAACTTGGAGGAGTGGGATGAGGTGAGAGTTCAAGAAGGAGGAGACATGTGTATACATATGGCTGTTTCATGTTGATGTATGGCAGAAACCAATACAACATTGTAAAGCAATTATCCTCCAATTAAAATAAATGTTTAAAAAATTAAGCACTATCTTTTATTAAAAAAAAACACAACTATGCCCTCATAAAGAGCAATGACAAGCAAAATTCAAATCTCTTATACTTTCTAAAGAAGAAAAAACAATTACAATAGCAATAAATGATGAGGAAATGATCTAACCAAAATATCACGCATAACCTACTTTCATCTGTATTATCAGTTCAGTTCAGTTGCTCAATAGTGTCTGACTCTTTGTGACCCCATGGACTGTAGCACACCAGGCTTCCCTGTCCATCACCAACTCCCAGAGCTTGCTCAAACTCATGTCCATAGAGTAAGTGATGCCATCCAACCATCTCATCCTCTGTCATCCCCTTTTCCTCCTGCCTTCAATCTTTCCCAGCATCAGGATCTTTTCCAGTGAGTCAGTTCTTTGCATCAGGTAGCCAAAGTTCTGGAGCTTCAGCTTCAGCATTAGTCCTTCCAATTAACATTCAGTATTGATTTCCTATAGGATTAACTGGTTTGATCTCCTTGCAGTCCAAAAAGCTCTCATGAGTCTTCTCCAAGACCACAGTTAAAAAGCATCAATTCTTTGGTGCTCAACCTTCTTTATGGTCCAACTCTCACATCCATACATGACTACTGGAAAAACATAGCTTTGACTAGACAGATGTTTGTTGCCAAAATAATGTCTCTGCTTTTTACTATGCTGTCTAGGATGATCATAACTTTTTTTTCCACAGAGCAAATGTCTTTTAATTTCATGGCTGAAGTCCCCATCTGCAGTGATTTTGAAGCCCAAGAAAAAGTCTTTCATTATTTCCCCTCTATTTGCCATGGAGTGATAGGACTGGATGCCATGATCTTTGTTTTTTGAATGCTGAATTTTAAGCCAGCTTTTTCACTCTCCTCTTTCATTTTCATCAAGAGGCTCTTAAGTTCCTCCTCGCTTTCTGCCATACGGGTGGTGTCATGTGCATATCAGAGGTTATTGAGATTTCTCCTGGCAATCTTATTTCCAGCTTGTGCTTCTTCTAGCCTGGCATTTTACATGATGTACTCTGCGTAGAAGTAAAATAAACAGGGTGACAATATACAGCCTTGACATACTCCTTTCCCCATTTGGAACCAGTCCATTGTTCCATGTCCCATTCTAACTGTTGCTTCTTGACCTGCACACAGATTTTTCAGGAGGCAGGTCAGGTGGTCTGGTATTCCCATCTCTTGAAGAATTTTTAAGTTTTTTTGTAATCCACACAGTCAAAGGCTTTGGCATAATCAATAAAGCAGAAGTAGATATTTTTCTGGAATTCTCTTGTTTTTTCTATGATCAACTGATGTTGGCAGTTTGATCTCTGGTTCCTCTGCCTTTTCTAAAACCAGCTTGAACATCTGGAAGTTCAAGGTTTAGGTACTGTTGAAGCCTGGCTTGGAGAATTTTGAGCATTACTTTACTGGAGTGGGTTGCCATTGCCTTCTCCATACTAGCGTGTGAGATAAGTACAATTCTGCAGTAGTTTAAACATTATTTGGCATTGCCTTTCTTTGGGATTGGAATGAAAACTGACCTTTTCCAGTCTTGTAGCCACTGCTGAGGTTTCCAAATTTGCTGGCCTATTGAGTGCAGCACTTTCACAGCATCATCTTTTAGGATTTGAAATAGCTCAACTGGAATTCCATCACCTCCACTAGCTTTGTTCACGTGATGCTTTCTAAGGCCCACTTGACTTCGCACTCCATGATGTCTGGCTTTAGATGAGTGATCACACCATCATTGTTATCTGGTTCATTAAGATCTTTTTTGTATAGTTCTGTATATTCTTGACACCTCTTCTTAATATCTTCTGCTTCTGTTAGGTCCATATGATTTCTGCCTTTTATTGTGCCCATGTTTGCAAGAAATGTTCCCTTGGTATCTCTAACTTTTTTGAAGAGATCTCTAGTCTGCATTATAGTCATCTGTATTATAGTTAGGTAAAAATAAGAGACTCTTTAGAATGATGTTGGAAATTTAAACAAAGGTTTGTTTAGTACTTCCTTGTTGATAAATTTCAGCTATATTTAAATTTGAATAAACCAGAAGCAAAGGGGAGAGCCAAATCCAAGAAATCCCTTCCTGCACCAAAATAAAAATAATAATAATAATAAATGAGGGATAAGATTAGCTGGGATTGAACTGCTTGCCATAACTGGGGGGGAAAAAGTTACTGCAAAAACCACATCTCAGGAAACATTTCTAAGTGTGATTGAGGGTGTAGTCTGGTGGTTTATGTAGCAGTGTAGAGCAGAAAGTCCATCAGGAGATCAGAAAAACAAACTTGATCATGAGCCAGTGACCAGTAAGTCAAGAGCATAGCCCACACAGCCCAAGGGCAATGAGCCTTAACCTAATGTTTCAAGACACTTGTAGAGTTTTGCCTTTTACTTAGAAGAGCAAGACTTTAATGACTTGTGGAGCCTACTCCTTGATTCCAGATGTTTTTCTTCCTTGTAAGGATGCCATTCCTCTCCCTCTTCTTTCACATCAGCAACAAACAGCTATCTAAACCAAAAGAAGGTACAGAGCATAAATACTGGAAATTTCTATCTGCTTCAAGATGCGAAATTTTCCTCCAGGAAAGACATCTTAGCTTTGAATATACTTTGTAAATACATTCCTATTAGGTAAAGATTCTAAGTAAAGTATAATTCTTGACTATTTAAATCTTACACAAATATTTTATGTTTTATTTCTTAATGCAGAAAACCACCATGTTTTTTAATGCAGAAAATCACTACTCTGAAAATGATATTTATAGCATAATAACTTTATTTGAGTAGTTTAGAGTAGTCCATTTGTAGAGTTCACAGAGTCTGACAGAAAATTCATTTTAGGTAGAAGTCCTTGATAGATGATGATTTGAGATAGATAGAGTAGATAAACAGATAGGTAGATCTTCCAAGAATGAGCATGAATGGCTCCCAATCTTGCCAACAAAAGCATGCATCAAAGTAGTAGCATGATCAAAGTAGTATGCATAACTTCTGACTTGATTTGTGATATTTTTAAAATCTAATCACAGAACAAAATATAGAAGAAAGTAATAAGGTAAAAAATATTTATTCTCAAAATATATGGAATTATTAATCTAATAATGTAAAAAATATTCAAAAATGTAAGCTTTTTGACAACAGCGATCATAATAAAGAGTATTTTATAATGCCAAATATGGGTCACATGTAAGGATTAATCATTTATAGTTAAATGGCAAAGATTATCATTGTGTATTAGATTAGTGTTATATATTATCCTGTCTATAGAATTCTTTTTTCTGAAATCAGACACAAACCAAATATTTTTAAGAATATTTCCCCAAAGTCCAAGAAATTATTGTTCAAAGAACTAGACGATAGATATGTACAACATATATTTATTTACATAACTTTAATGAGCACTGCTGCTGCTGCTGCTGCTGCTAAGTCACTTCAGTCATGTCCGACTCTGTGTGACCCCATGGACGGCAGCCCATCAGGCTTCCCCGTCCCTGGGATTCTCCAGGCAATTTCCTTCTCCATTATTGAGCACTATTCTCAGTTAATAAAGAATTACAACAAAAATATTCCTGTAACATGTAACTAGATACATAAATATGAGCTCTGATAAACATCAAACATATATGTAAAACCAAATGGTACATTCACCAATGAGAAAATATTTAACCATGTTAAGCTACTTTTATTTTGCCCAAGTAACGTTCTCTTGGCAAAACATTATTTTCAGAAAAGAGCATATTACCAGTTGATAGAAATATTATAATATTGTAAAGTTAAAAAATAAAATAAAAAAACAAATCCAGAAATATTTGTCTATATTCTTTTTTTGTAAACAGTTTTTTACCATTTATAGAAAAACATTATGTTTAAGTATTAAGCAAAGAGACCAGCTATCACAATCTAGATCCAAATAAACTGAGGCAAATCAAGTGTAAGTGATTTGTCTGAGTAAATTTATAACAGTATTGTAATTATAACCCCTTTCTTGAATTCCACTTTCCTGGTCTACTGCAAATTCTACTGGGCCTTGTAGATTCCAGAATGGAGAAGGTAATTATTTATTTAGTTGGAAATGTGACCATGATTTTAAAGAACAGGAATATATTTAGAATTTGTTTTTCTCTTCAAATATCTTAACTCCTTCATAAGTCCTTAGTTATTAGTTTGTGGTTAAAGACAACATAATTATCTGTTAAATCTTTGTAGTGTGGTTTGATTTTTCCTGTAGCAAATCCAACAACCTGAACTAAACTAACACGTTTTCTGGCTTCCTCCACTGAGAAAATTTATAAGAAAGTGGGCCAGCCTTTCTGTCCTGGGGCAAATTTGTCTAAGAGCTAATGTTTTAGTTTGCTAGATAAGAAATAAATAAATAAATAAAACACTCTTGGTGTTTCTACAGGTTTAAAGCCACAAGACAAGATGTTGATTTTCTTAAAAACACAGACCTGTTCATCTGTCTTCTTGTCAATTTTTATTTCACAGCCATCAATCTGAGAACAAGATAATTCTGGGTATCTTGTTTCTAAAACAGTGACATGTAGACATTACAGATAGCTGGTGCCTGGCAGGTAGGAATGGCAATACCCACCAGTGCCCAGATTTGTAACTTAATCTATACTGATATTTCACTTTCAAGTTACAACTCTAAGGAAAGACTAGAAAAAGAAGTATACAATGAAAGTCACTATTATCTATTATAAAAATTCAAATAGAAACTGGACAGACAAGTGGGAAAGCTAGTACTGAAGAAACACTGCCAAGTTTCTTAAAGTATGGAAGATCAAAGATGAAGATTCACTTTGAAAATATTAATGCCTTTGTGAAAAGAGTTGGGTTATGGCCAATTCTTCTCTAATTCTGAAGACTTAAGAACAATATAGGTTGTAGATAAGAATTCCCTGTTTACAAGACAAGTCTGAATGTCCAACTGAGAGGCTGGGCATCTCCTTTTCTGGCAGGTACTCAAAAGGCAGACATCAATTGAGCAGGAATGGTTAAGTGCCAGTTTATGGAGTTGGGGGGAAAAGTGACTTCCATGGTTACTTTCAGTCTTCAGATTTTAAATATAAAGGCGCCACAAAGTCAACTAAAAGGAAATATACTTATAAATAAATCATGGTATTTGGAAACAGAAAACTGCCTCCTTCATGAACCCATACTGATTTTATTTATTATTTTCTTTTGGCTTCTGATACTTTAATTGCTTCTTTTAAGGTTTATAAATTATTAGAGCTTGGGTGGCCTATTATTCTGGGTTACAAAGTAAAAATTAAGAATCTGTGGGTCCTTTGTTGCTTCATAGATTAGTCACATGGCCTTAGGCAGGTTGCTAATTTCTCTAACATTAAATGATTAAATTAATAATTGAAGGTGTTAAAAACTGAGTTAATGATAAATATTGCTTCTTCTTAATACCTGATATTACTGAAAGCTGGGTTTGTTGACAGATCTTCCCTTCTTTTTGAATTAGAAGAAGAATCTTTTATTATATAATATGAGGTCTCATTACTCTATCTCCTAGTGACAAGTAAACATAGAATTCACAGCCTAAAACTGTAATAGAATGTTTTAATTGAAGCTAAAATTCTCACTGGAAAACATAAAAACAATTTAAGCCCTTTCAGTTCAGTTCAGTTCAGTCCTCAGTCGTGTCTGACTCTTTGCAACCCCATGAACCACAGCACTCCAGGCCTCCCTGTCCATCATCAAATCCCAGAGTTTACCCAAACTCATGTCCAGTGATGCCATCCAGCCATCTCATCCTCTGTCGTCACCTTCTCCTCCTGCCCCCAATCCCTCCCTGCATCAGGGTCTTTTCAAATGAGTCAACTCTGCATGAAATGGCCAAAGTATTGGAGTTTCAGCTTCAGCATCAGCCCTTCCAATGTATACCCAGGACTGATTTCCTTTAGGATGGACTGGTTGGATCTCCTTGCAGTCCAAGGGACTTCTAAAACACCACAGTTCAAAACCATCAATTCTTCAGCACTCAGCTTTCTTCACAGTCCAACTCTCACATCCATACATGACGACTGGAAAAACCATAGCCTTGACTAGACAGGCCTTTGTTGGCAAAGTAATATTTCAATATGCTATCTAGGTTGGTCAGCAACAATCTAAAACAACTTTATCAAGAACAACTTGTGGTTTGATCTTTCTCTGTCTTTATTTCATGCCTACCACTGATATGTTTTGCATAATAATATCATCTTTGTATTAAATTTATTCCTCTTAATTATAATAAGCATAATTTATTTTTTCTCATTCTCAGCAACTAAAAAAGAAAAAAAAATCCTCTACTTGACGACATTAAAAATTTAAAACTATAGAATTACAGATACAGTTTTTTGTAAAGGAAAACAACATACCCTAATTTTTAAGTATCTAAATGATTTTTATTATTCCCTATTTTAAAATATTTTTAAAAGATGGCTCACATATTTGGTCCATTTCCAAAGTGTAAATTACTTTTTTTGTTGTTATTA
Organism: Bos mutus; assembly: GCF_027580195.1. NCBI lineage: Eukaryota > Metazoa > Chordata > Mammalia > Artiodactyla > Bovidae > Bos > Bos mutus. The sequence goes on along the minus strand of NC_091620.1, from coordinate 83,958,421 downwards.
TTTTGCTTATTGCATACCTAAACAATAAGAACAACACTGGCAACAGTGAAAAATTCTTTCCTTAGCAGCATGTTTAGATTAAAAATATTCAGAATTTGAAAGTAGATTTTTATGAAGGCTTCCACGTTCCCAAATTGGCTCTGGTCTGCAAGCTAACCTTGTCTTCTCTAAAAGAGGCATATAAATAGCCCTCCTGTGTATCTAACCGGGAGAGAACTATTTCTTCCATATGCCCACATCAACTGTACAGTTCTCCCATTCATCTGATCTATTTGGAGAAGTCTATTTGAATTCTCAAAACCATCTTTTTGCTTTAACAATGACGTCTTTTGGTAATTAAAGAGCTCTGTTCTTCATATCATGCCCTACATTTATCCCAGAACACTGCTTGTCAATCTTTGCTGACCTATACTTGAGATTCTACTTCACCTAAGAGTAAACAGCAACAAAGTCTGCTCTTTTAGAATATGGGTACCACATATGGCACGAAGCAAATTTGCTATGTGTGACCATATGGTGGGGTCATCCATTGCCAGGTCATTTTGCCTACTGTGTTTTAGACCATCCTATAATCTTTCATCTGGCAAGTATGCAGTAAAGTGAAACAGTAAAAAGAAGTGATACTGTAAAAAGAGCAGAGTCAGAGTCTTTCTCCTCTCCTTCCTTTTTCTCTTCTCCCCTTGATCCTTTTATGTTTATGCATATTTATATTACTTAGCATCATTAACACCAATATGGATTATTATCTTTGTATTTAAAGATGTTCATTTATAATGAATCCTTAAAACAACAACAAAATAAGTTGTCTCTAAAGTCATTTAAAGAATCCTTTGTATAATATAGAAACAGCCTTCCCTGATAGCTCAGTTGGTAAAAAATCCACCAGTAATGCAGGAGACCCTGGTTCAATTCCTGGGTTGGGAAGATCCACTGGAGAAGGGATAAGCTACCCACTCCAGTATTCTTGGGCTTCCTTTGTGGCTCAGCTGGTAAAGAAACCACCTGCAATTCAGGAGACCTGGGTTCGATCCCTGGGTTGGGAAGATCCCCTGGAGAAGAGAAAGGCTGCCCACTCCAGTATTCTGGCCTAGAGAATTCCATGGACTGTATAGTCCATGGGGTTGCAAAGCGTTGGACATGACTGAGCAACTTTCACTCACTAGTATACTATACTTGACAATGATATACATGTTATTTCCACTATCTTTGATAAAGATTCAAGCTTCTCAAAGAGTCCCTGGTCCATAGACTTCCAACTTCAGGAAGCTTAATTGAGTAGGACTGCAGCTTTGGTGTTCTGAACTCCACCTCAGCCTTTGCTTGGAGGCCACACTTCCCAGTGGATGTCCCCAGTCAATGGTTGAACCTGGGAAGCATTCAAAGGCAGCATTGTTCCTGAGAGACACAGACTCCCCTCTCGCCTCTGGCTTGAGGACTCCCAAGTGTCCTACTGAACTCTCTTTAAACTACACTGCTGTTTAGTAGGCTTCCTAGTAACTTTTACTCCTTTTTCTCTATACTTGGAGCGAGACTGAAATTATGGTCTTAGAGCTGGGCTTCCTAGGTGGTGTACGGGTAAAGAATTTGCCTGCCAATGCAGGAGACTCAAGAGATGTGGGTTGGTCCCTAGGTTGGAAAGGTCCCCTGGGGTATGAAATAGCAATTCACACCAGTATTCTTGCCTAGAGAATCCCATGGACAGAGGAGCCTGGCAGGGTACAGTAAATGGGGTCACAAATGGTCAGACATGACTGAGCATGCACACGTGGTCTTAGAGCTATCCCAGACATTCTTCATTCCCTTTCCATTTTCTCCCAGTTCTCCAATAATATACCTGCACATTTTATTTCATTTTCCCATCTGCTTTTTAGAGGTCGCAGACAAACACAGGCCCCAAGGACTATAGATACATAAATATCCCAGTATTTAAAAATCTAAAACAGAAAATCAAAGAACCATAAAATTCAGACGTATTGAGATCAAATAAAATAAAAAGATGAAGTGACCAATGAATAGCAAAAGAGTTTAAGATGTTCACAATTCAGTGTCTTCACATCCTTTCTATACAGAGAAAGAATTCAACATTTAATTCATTCCTATTACAAGTCCCAAGCTCTCCTTGGCACAGTAAATACATCATCATACTTAATGCTCATACCTGCATCTTTTTAGCAGATAAGGAAAACTGAAACTTGGAGAAGTTGACACAATATATGCAAATGGGTGGATGGGAAATGGGACTCTAAACTGTAAACCTGTTCTTTGTCCTTCACTGCATACTACATTTGATATGGTGCTGCATAAATCAAGGAATAAAATCACTCCCACATTTTTCATATTGTTCTTCTTTTCATATGGGTTGCCCTAATTCATAGCTGCTTATCAAAAACATATCAAATTAATTGTAATGAGTGCACCCATGCCAAACCTAGTTGATTATAGTATGCCAGATACTTGCTCAGTTTTAAATGGCAGAATTTTTAAAATAATGTACAAACACACATTTGTCAAATATGCAGAATACAATATAGAGTTGATGATATGTAGGGTGATACATCGGAGAAGGCAATGGCAACCCAATCCAGTACTCTTGCCTGGAAAATCCCATGGACGGAGGAGCCTGGTCAGCTGCAGTCCATGGGGTTGCGAAGAGTTGGACACGACTGAGCGACTTCACTTTCACTTTTCACTTTCATGCATTGGAGAAGGAAATGGCAACCCACTCCAGTGTTCTTGCCTGGAGAATCCCAGGGATGGGGGAGCCTGGTAGGCTGCAGTCCATGGGGTCGCTAAGAGTCAGACAGGACTGAAGTAACTTAGCAGCAGCAGCAGCAACAGCAACAGGGTGATACATTTAGGATGCAAACTGATAGAATGAAATGACCTAAAAGCAGCAAGTTGATGTTTAACATAGAAAACATGTGGCCCTGATTTAAAGTTGAAAAGACAATTCTGTACTTAACAAAATTGTAACTGCTCAAGATGAGACTATTTTTCTTCTGAATGTAATACATGGGTTGGTCTTCTGGAATGACAGGAGTTCATGTAAAGGTCCAGTGTTTTATATGACCACAAACTAGATATGAGCCAACAATGTTATCCTGTTGCTAAAAGAGAAAATCTACTTTGGGACTATACTAATTTATATACAGCATTATCAAAGAAAGTTAAACACACAGATCTGGAGGATAGTCTCTGAATCTGGGCATCAACTTTAGGAGGAGTCTCCATAAACTTCAGTATTAAGGAAATTATGTTCAAATAGTATCTAGATGAGGGTTTATTCATGGATGCATTCAACAAACACTTAAGTGCACACTATAAAATAGAAGCATGCTTGATAAAGGGGATAAAAGAAGTGATCCTTGAACTCAAATACTTGAAGATATTTTAATAGGGAAGGTTTACTTTCTCCAAACTTGATTTCATTTAGGTTGATCTCAGGAAAAAAAAAAAAAAGCTGGCCTGCAAAGCTACATGAAAAATAGTTATGTTCCCAGGATTTAAGATAACTATTTCTTTCAGTTAACTACTCCCAGTGCCCTGTTGATGACCACAGATTGTGGCAAGGTCTACTGTAACCTTGGGACCTAAGCCCAACTCTACTCTCTCCAGGGAAAGGGTGGTATGTGTTGTCCTGTCTGAAGTGGCAGGAATGGACTAATAATTATTATATGCCAGCTGTTCATCACACGAGGGAAGTAATGAAGACTTGTCAAAGTCGTCCTTCTAGAATTTTACATCTAACCAGCTGGGTGCTCATGCTGCCCTAGAGTATGACAGGAAGTGCAGAACCTACACACCTCCTGAGGCTGTCCACAATGCCTCTTTCCTAAGAATGCAGTTTCATCAGGTCTGCTGGATTATCTGTTTTTCTTTTCATGAAACACGTGCAAGAAAAAATATGCTGCTGAATTTAAATTAGATACGCAAATGTTTGTTGAATAAAATAAGTAGGAGCTAAACTGTAGTCAGTGAGTGGAGGATGCATGCAACAAACTTTTAATGGAATACAGAAAAAGTTTTATAAAATTAGCAATAATGAGACATGCAATGAATTTCTTTTTAGGTAGAACTGTTTCAGCCATTAGGGGTCTTCAAGGAGAGATGAGGATGATATTATTTAAGCAAATTTTATTTCCAAAATGGGCAACTACTATACTGGGTAGAAAAATGTTGTCTTGATAAAATTCTTAGCCCCTTTCCACTTCTAAAATTCTGTTGGGCTCATACTTTGAACGGGCAATGCAAACTTGCATCCAAGCAGTTGCCTCATGTGGTTGATTAAATGGAGTTAGTTGACCTATGTATTTTCTCAACAGCAGTATTTTCTGACTATTGTTTGCACAGTTATGTTAATCTCTCCATCTCATATTTCTTAATGCTACATGTGAAATTTAGTGCTATACTTACTTTATTGTTTTAATAAATTACATTATTTTAAAATAATATTTTAAATGGATATTTACATGAATTTTATCTTTTTAATGTTTAGAGTACAAATCAAGTTTAGTAAAAGGTTAAATTTTACCCAAACATACAAGGCATTATCCTTGAAACCATACCTAGAATCTATCACTTTTTCTTCATAGTACATTTATTAACACTATGATGGAGGAGCCTGTTAGGCTGCAATCCATGGGGTCGCTAAGAGTCCGACACAACTGAGCGACTTCACTTTCACTTTTCACTTTCATGCATTGGAGAAGGAAATGGCAACCCACTCCAGTGTTCTTGCCTGGAGAATCCCAGGGACGGGGGAGCCTGGTGGGCTGCTGTCTATGGGGTCGCACAGAGTCAGACAGGACTGAAGTGACTTAGCATAGCATAGCATAGCATGAAGTAGAAAGATTGTCCTTACATGGAAATGTTATAAAAGGTATAAAATTCAGGGTCTTGAAAAAGTCCTAATAAAGGATCTTATTTTAATACTTCCCCCAAAGATAATTTATGCTGGCAGTATTGAACATAGTAAATAAACTTGGCATTTACATGCATTACCTTACTTACTTTGGTGCCAGAACTTCATTTTAAATGAATGCTCTATTTAATCAGCTTCATTAGTTATTTTCTCTTTTATTCATAAAACACCAAGCAATGCAGTTAAAATAGTAAAGCCAAAACCCAAATGGTAAAGCCATAATGAGTAGACTGCAAAAATATTCTGCCCAAATGCTGAAAAACTATAAATGGTTAATTCTAAAGGGAGAAAAAAAAATAACTGTACCTGTGAGACAAATATGAAATTAAATTTTTGTGAAAATGGGGAAAATTAGAACATACCGTCATTTCTGATCCTGGAGATTTCCCACTTATGTGATCTTTCTATTTTGGAGGTACTTGTTTTATATCTCACAAATGTTTTAGCAAGGAAGCAGGAATAGCATTTATTTAACATTCAAGAGAATCTAATTTTCTACTTCAATCTCTGTAAATTCTAGAATGGAAATCTTTTAAGTTTTTTTTCAAATAAATCAATATAAATATTATTAGCTATTTACTTCTCTATTATGTTTAATTTCTAACAGGGATATTTGTATGTGCCAAAGACTATTCTTAAAATATCACAAAGAACAGATAATTTCATATTTTGAATAATAATTTGTTTACATAACATCTATTTTTATTAATTTATTTTATTTTATTTTTAACTTTACAATATTGTATTGGTTTTGCCATATATCAACATGAATCTGCCACACGTATACACTATGCAAATAGAAATGCTCCAAATAAGAACTGTGAGAAACTGGATGGGAAATGAAATTATATAGAAAGAGAGAGAGGGAGAGGGAAAAGAGGAAGAGGAAGGAGAAGGGAGGGAGAAAGGAAAGAAGGAAGGAAGAATGAAGAAGGTAGGTAGGGAGAGAGAGAAGAAAAGAAAAGAAGGAAAGAAAGAAAGAATCATAGAATGAAAGATAATGCATGGCTACAGTGTTGTTTTGCATCAGTTTATTTTGAATGCCTTTCCATAAATTAAAAACAGCAGCTTAAGTCTCCTAAACTATCTCATTTATTTGATTAAAAAAAAAAGAAAGAAAGAAATTTGACATAATACAGATGCTTCCTCTCATCTAATGAGATCAAGACCAATTAACAATCAAAACTTATGGGCTGAAGTAACAGCTTCATTCATAAACCATGGTTATGGTTTATAGCTTACAATATCCAATTTTAGTTGAAACTGAAATAAGTCCTTAAAGATTCACAGAGAAATATGCAAAAATCACCCTATATTTTTTAAATGCATTTCCTAATCTTTTACATTTGTCTCATGAACATCTTTTTGACAGCAATTAGTAAAAATTTTCTAAAATATTGAACTTGTTTTTTTATATAAAAAAGCTTTCTTCTCATACTGCTACTCTACCAGTTACATAAGATTTGATTAATTGCAATAACTTGTTACAGTAACAAGTACAACTGGCATAATCAGTTTAAAAATAAATACAATACCCTGTTGATAAGCATAATAATAAAACCAATCTGCTCTTGATACAGTCTAACTGTTAAGAGAAAAAATGAGTGCTGTGCTCAAGCGTAGTTAACTAATCCTGAGCATACATGAAAGACATCAGTCTATATGAACCATACTCGTTAAGTCACTTAAGTGAAGAGAGATTAAGAGAGCTCTTCCATATTTATGCAATGACAAAATGTTGAGGGCATAAAATGTGGACAGAGTAGTCATTTGATTTAAGAAAATGTTTATATGTGGATCTACTTATACAAGCTTCCCTGGTGGGTTAGGGGTAAAACAAATCTGCCTGCAATACAGGAAACCCAAGTTTGACCCCTGATTAGTGCAGGCGGCTGCCATGGGCACGCTAAAGCATGGCCGAAAGGAGCTACCCCACGTCCGAGGTCAAGAGCAGAAGCCGGGAGGACCCCATGCCCGAAGGGCGGCGGCCAAGAGGAGTTACCCCACTTCCGAGGTCAGGGGCAGCGGCCAAGAGTACCAGACTGCAACTGCGCAGGAACAGCCCAGAGGAGCTACCCCACGTCCGAGGTCGGGGTGGGGGGGGGTGCGGCCGAGAGGAGATACCCAGCATCCGAGGTCACGGGTGGTGACGAGGGGAGTTACCCCACGTCCAAGGTCAGGGGCGGAGGCCGGGAGGAGATACCCCACGCCCTTAAGCCCGAGGCCAGGGGCGGCAGCCAGGAGGACCAACCCCAGGCCATGGCTGCGCCAGCACAGGAGGGCCTAGAGGAGCTATCCCGCATTGAAGGTCAGGAAGGGCGGCGGTGAGGAGATACCCCTCGTCCAAGGTAAGGAGCATTGGCTGCGCTTTGCTGGAGCAGCCGTGAAGAGATAGATACCCCACGCCCAAGGTAAGAGAAACCCAAGTAAGATGGTAGGTGTTGCAAGAGGGCATCAGAGGGCAGACACACTGAAACTGTGTGTTTCAGTGTGTCTGCCCTCACAGAACACTAGTCAATCTAATCACACTAGGACCACAGCCTTGTCTAACTCAATGAAACTAAGCCATGCCCGTGGGGCAACCCAAGATGGGCAGGTCATGGTGGAGAGATCTGACAGAATGTGGTCCACTGGAGAAGGGAATGGCAAACCACTTCAGTATTCTTGCCTTGAGAACCCCATGAACAGCATGAAAAGGCAAAATGATAGGATACTGAAAGAGGAACTCCCCAGGTCAGTAGGTGCCCAATATGCTACTGGAGATCAGTGGAGAAATAACTCCAAAAATAATGAAGGGATGGAGCCAAAGCAAAAACAATACCCAGCTGTGGATGTGACTGGTGATAGAAGCAAGGTACGATGCTGTAAAGAGCAATATTGCATAGGAACCTGGAATGTCAGGTCCGTGAATCAAGGCAAATTGGAAGTGGTCAAACAAGACATGGCAAGAGTGAATGTCGACATTCTAGGAATCAGCAAACTCAAATGGACTGGAATGGGTGAATTTAACTCAGATGACCATTATATCTACTACTGAGGTCAGGAATCCCTCAGAAGAAATGGAATAGCCATCATGGTCAACAAAAGAGTCCGAAATGCAGTACTTGGATGCAATCTCAAAAACGACAGAATGATCTCTGTTCGTTTCCAAGGCAAACCATTCAATATCACAGTAATCCAAGTCTATGCCCCAACCAGTAATGCTGAAGAAGCTGAAGTTGAACGGTTCTATGAAGATCTAAAAGACCTTTTAGAACTAACACCCCAAAAAGATGTCCTTTTTATCATAGGGGACTGGAATGCAAAAGTAGGAAGTCAAGAAACACCTGGAGCAACAGGCAAATTTGGCCTTGGAATACGGAATGAAGCAGGGCAAAGACTAATAGAGTTTTGCCAAGAAAATGCACTGGTCATAGCAAAGACCCTCTTCCTACAAAACAAAGAGAAGACTCTATACATGGACATCACCAGATGGTCAACACCAAAATCAGATTGATTATATTCTTTGAAGCCAAAGATGGAGAAGCTCTATACAGTCAGCAAAAACAAGACCTGGAGCTGACTGTGGCTCAGATCATGAACTCCTTATTAACAAATTAAGACTTAAATTGAAGAAAGTAGGGAAAATCACTAGACCACTCAGGTATGACCTAAATCAAATCCCTTATGATTATACAGTGGAAGTAAGAAATATATTTAAGGGCCTAGATCTGATAGATAGAGTGCCTGATGAGCTATGGAATGAGGTTCATGACATTGTACTGGAGATAGGGATCAAGACCATCCCCAAGAAAAAGAAATGCAAAAAAGCAAAATGGCTGTCTTGGGAGGCCTTACAAATAGCTGTGAAAAGAAGAGAAGCGAAAAGCAAAGGAGAAAAGGAAAGATATAAACATCTGAATGCAGAGTTCCAAAGAATAGCAAGAAGAGATAAGAAAGCCTTCTTCAGTGATCAATGCAAAGAAATAGAGGAAAACAACAGAATGAGAAACACTAGAGATCTCTTCAAGAAAATCCGAGATACCAAGGGAACATTTCATGCAAAGATGGGCTCGATAAAGGATAGAAATGGTATGGACCTAACAGAAGCAGAAGGTATTAAGAAGAGATGGCAAGAATACACAGAAGAACCATATGAAAAGATCTTCATGACACAGATAATCACGATGGTGTGATCACTGACCTAGAGCCAGACATCCTGCAATGTGAAGTCAAGTGGGCCTTAGAAAGAATCACTATGAACAAAGCTAGTGGAGGTTATAGAATTCCAGTTAAGCTATTCCAAATCCTGAAAGATGATGCTGTGAAAGTGCTGCACTCAATATGCCAGCAAATTTGGAAAACTCAGCAGTGGCCACAGGACTGGAAAAGGTCAGTTTTCATTCCAATCCCAAAGAAAGGCAATGCCAAAGAATGCTCAAACTACTGCACAATTGCACTCATCTCACATGCTAGTAAAGTAATGCTCAAAATTCTCCAAGCCAGGATTCAGCAATATGTGAACTGTGAACTTCCTGATGTTCAAGCTGGTTTTAGAAAAGGCAGAGGAACCAGAGATCAAATTGCCAACATCTGCTAGATCATGGAAAAAGCAAGAGAATTCCAGAAAAACATCTATTTATGCTTTATTGAGTATGCCAAATCCTTTGACTGTGTGGATCACAATAAACTGTGGACAATTCTGAAAGAGATGGGAATACCAGAACACCTGATCTGCCTCTTGAGAAATTTGTATGCAGGTCAGGAAGCAACAGTTAGAACTGGACATGGAACAACGGACTGGTTCCAAATAGGAAAAGGAGTTCGTCAAGGCTGTATATTCTCACCCTGTTTGTTTAACTTATATGCAGAGTACATCATGAGAAACGCTGGGCTGGAAGAAGCACAAGCTGGAATCAAGATTGCCAGGAGAAATATCAATAACCTCAGATATGCAGATGACACCACCCTTAAGGCAGAAAGTGAAGAGGAACTCAAAAGCCTCTTGATGAAAGTGAAAATGGAGAGTGAAAAAGTTGGCTTAAAGCTCAACATTCAGAAAACGAAGATCATGGCATCCGGTCCCACCACTTCATGGCAAATAGATGGGGAAACAGTGGAAACAGTGTCAGACTTTATTTTTCTGGGCTCCAAAATCACTGCAGATGGTGACTGCAACCATGAAATTAAAAGACGCTTACTCCTTGGAAGGAAAGTTATGACCAACCTAGATAGCATATTCAAAAGCAGAGACATTACTTTGGCAACAAAGGTTCGTCTAGTCAAGGCTATGGTTTTTCCAGTGGTCATGTATGGATGTGAGAGTTGGACTGTGAAGAAGGCTGAGTGCCGAAGAATTGATGCTTTTGAACTGTGGTGTTGGAGGAGACTCTTGAGATTCCCTTGGACTGCAAGGAGATCCAACCAGTCCATTCTGAAGGAGATCAGCCCTGGGATTTCTTTGGAGGGAATGATGCTAAAGCTGAAACTCCACCTCATGCGAAGAGTTGACTCATTGGAAAAGACTCTGATGCTGGGAGGGATTGGGGGCAGGAGGAGAAGGGGACGACAGAGGATGAGATGGCTGGATGGCATCACCGACTCGATGGACCTGAGTCTGAGTGAACTCCGGGAGTTGGTGATGGACAGGGAGTCCTGGCGTGCTGCGAGTCATGGTGTCGCAAAGAGTCGGACATGACTGAGCGACTTAACTGAACACACACACAGAAGAAAGACATGGCAACCTACTCCATAACTCTTGCCTGGAAAATCCCATGGACGAAGGAGCCTGGTAGGCCACAGTCCATGGTGTCGCAAAGAGTCAGACATGACTGAGTGACTTCACTTCACTTCACTTCACTTCAACACACACACAAGGCTTAATTTCATCACACATGCCACATTTCTTCCATGGAAGGAACTGGTACTATCATCTGGATCCATTTATTCAGCAATAAAATGTTAGTAAAGATTTATCTCTTCAAAGAAGTTTTGACAGAAAAAACACATCAATTTAGTTTGCTTCAAAAAAAATCATCCTGGTAAAACTCCACCTAGTTTTATACATTTATTAATCTCAATAACAATTATTTTTATTGATATCTTTAACCTAAATCACTCATTTAATAAAGAAGGCCTTTTTAAAGACATTACTTTTAATACCTTAAAGCACCTTTTACTAACTCTTGTTTTTACAGCTCTGAATCCAGTTTTATTCTACATCTGTGAATTGTATATGGTCCCATATAGTAAAATCTGAATATTTCCCACATTCCCCCATAGGGATATAAGTACTGATCCTGCAGAAATTCCTAAATAGTGAAGTGTCAGTGATTGGCATTCTATCCAACATAGCATGGAGCCTTGATCCAAGTATTGAAGTCAAGTAATAATCCTCTAGAAAGAGGCAGCTTCAAATACTGGAGATACCAAATATATAAACTAAGTATAATGAATAAGAGCCAAGGTCAAGATCAAAGTCATAGAATATGAGATTGATGTTAGTTGGGAATAGGATCAAGTAGATCTGGAGTTATGACAAGAAATCTCTAATTGCTGGGAATTCTATGTATTTGCACTTTGGTCTTATGGTTTTTAGATGTGGAATTTCATGATTGATTATAGAATCAAAGCCATAATAGACTCGGTCTTTTTGAAAAACACTCAAGAATTACCAACATTTTATGATCTTCTTATAGTTTCCATAATAAACATTAATCTGCTTGGCTAACATATACTTTGTCTAAAATTTTGACATTTCAGTAAAGTCAATTAAAAATACATTTAGTTCAATATAAAGTAACCAATAACAAAGTATTACTTTATGTATATATTCAAATAGATATTTCCCTGAGATACTTCTCTAAAGTTAAAACAAAAAGCTTGCTATGTTATATACAGAAATTAACCCATGTTTACTATTATAAATGTAGAGGTAATAAATTCTAAAAAAAAAAAGTCACAAAGTTGTTAAAAATGGATATTTTTAGCACCATTAGTTTGAATTAAGTAAGAGTTTTTTTACTTTCTACGTATTTTATTGACTAAATTTTCATTGTATAAATTACTTTTTAATAATAAAGTATTTTTAATTTTTATAAAAGCAATATATATTTAACAAATTCTTAAATATTAAATCAATAAAAAGTTCCATGTGTTATATCTATCAATACATTTCACAACTTTATCTTCAGATATTTTTTAATCACATAAAATCACCATTATTCAATTCAGTCTTGTTTGCTCTTACTTAAGTTTTTGAGCTTGAATTTACATACATCTGCTGAAGCTGGAAACAGTCTCCAGTTACTACTGTATATAAGCCAAAGTTTCTTTGCATGCTCAGTGTTATGATTTTGTGAATTACTTGCTTTCTGTCTTTTCCTCTCTTTCTGTCTCTTTCTTTCTCTCTTTCTGTCTCTGATACCCACAGACCCCATACACTCCTCCTCATTTACCCAATTTTCTTCCAAGGGCATATACATCATGCTAAGAGGCTGGTTGAAAAAAAAAATTCCACTGTCATCCACTTATTTGGCACCAGCCTATCCCTAAAATAATCCCTGTCTTGGCACTGATCCTGGATCACCAATCAAAACATCTCATATCTTTTTGATGAATTTCTTCTCTGAACACCTGGGTCCTTTTCCTGCTATTTGATCTAAGTTGGGGACTTTCAAAATCACCTAAATTGTGTAATATTGAACATCAAAAAAAAAAAAAAATAGCTTAGCCCTTAATCAGAATTCCCAAAGAAAAGCTCTTTGTCTGCAATGCAAATTTTCTATCCTCTAACCAACAATTTTTCAATTCTAAATTTAGGAAACATAGCCTTTATCCATCTGTAAAAAATCATGTTAGAGACTTAAATCAGATTGATAGAAACCTCCTCACCTTATTGTTGTTTCAAGTAACATTTGACTACAAGTGACAGACACCAGCATTGGCTATTTTACACCAAAAAAAGGAACATAAATATAGTGAAATTTTAGTTTAAGAAGCAATGAGCATTATACATATTAAGATAATTTTCAAATGCTAATGAAAGCCAGAAAAGACAACTTGCCTAATTTTTAGATAGGAAGATCCAGTGGTATGTTAATTATCACAAATTCAATCTAAATTTACTTCAATCTTGATAATATGCCAGTAAGATTTCTTTTAACTATCAGATCAGATCAGTCGCTCAGTTGTGTCCAACTCTTTGCAACCCCATGAATCACTGCATGCCAGGCCTCCCTGTCCATCACCAACTCCCGGAGTTCACTCAGACTCACATCCATCGAGTCGGTGATGCCATCCAGCCATCTCATCCTCTTCCTCCCCTTCTCCTTCTGCCCCCAATCCCTCCCAGCATCAGAGTCTTTTCCAATGAGTCAACTCTTCACACGAGGTGGCCAAAGTACTGGAGTTTCAGCTTTAGCATCATTCCTTCCAAAGAAATCCCAGGGCTGATCTCCTTCAGAATGGACTGGTTGGATCTCCTTGCAGTCCAAGGGACTCTCAAGAGTCTTCTCCAACACCACAGTTCAAAAGTATCAATTCTTCGGCACTCAGCCTTCTTCACAGTCCAACTCTCACATCCATATATGACCACAGGAAAAACCATAGCCTTGACTAGACGAACCTTTGTTGCCAAAGTAATGTCTCTGCTTTTGAATATGCTATCTAGGTTGGTCATAACTTTCCTTAAAGGAGTAAGCATCTTTTAATTTCATGACTGCAGTCACCATCTGTAGTGATTTTGGAGCCCAGAAAAATAAAGTCTGACACTGTTTCCACTGTTTCCCCATCTATTTCCCATGAAGTGGTGGGACCGGATGCCATGATCTTCGTTTTCTGAATGTTGAGCTTTAAGCCAACTTTTTCACTCTCCTCTTTCACTTTCATCACTTTCTGCCATAAGGGTGGTGTCATCTGCATATCTGAGGTTATTGATATTTCTCCCGGCAATCTTGATTCCAGCTTGTGTTTCTTCCAGCCCAGCGTTTCTCATGATGTACTCTGCATATAAGTTAAACAAACAGGGTGAGAATATACAGCCTTGACGTACTCCTTTTCCTATTTGGAACCAGTCTGTTGTTCCATGTCCAGCTCTAACTGTTGCTTCCTGACCTGCATACAGGTTTCTCAAGAGGCAGATCAGGTGTTCTGGTATTCCCATCTCTTTCAGAATTGTCCACAGTTTATTGTGATCCACACAGTCAAAGGATTTGGCATACTCAATAAAGCATAAATAGATGTTTTTCTGGAATTCTCTTGCTTTTTCCATGATCCAGCGGATGTTGGCAGTTTGATCTCTGGTTCCTCTGCCTTTTCTAAAACCAGCTTGAACATCAGGAAGTTCACAGTTCACATATTGCTGAATCCTGGCTTGGAGAATTTTGAGCATTACTTTACTAGCATGTGAGATGAGTGCAATTGTGCAGTAGTTTGAGCATTCTTTGGCATTGCCTTTCTTTGGGATTGGAATGAAAACTGACCTTTTCCAGTCCTGTGGCCACTGCTGAGTTTTCCAAATTTGCTAGCATATTGAGTGCAGCACTTTCACAGCATCATCTTTCAGGATTGGAAATAGCTCAAGTGGAATTCCATCACCTCCACTAGCTTTGTTCGTAGTGATGCTTTCTAAGGCCCACTTGACTTCACATTGCAGGATGTCTGGCTCTAGGTCAGTGATCACACCATCGTGATTATCTGGGTCATGAAGATCTTTTTTGTACAGTTCTTCTTTTAACTATAGCAGCCAATTATTAAGTTCATATTAAAAAGAAAAAAAAGGCAGACAATCCTTTCACAATTAAAAGTGAAAGTTGCTCAGTCATGTCCAACTCTTTGTGACCCCATGGACTATAGAGTCCATGAAATCCTCTAGGCCAGAATACTGGAGTGGGTAGCCTTTCCATTCTCCAGGGGTTCTTTCCGACACAGGGATAGAACACAGGTCTCCCACATTACAGGCAGATTCTTCACCAGCTGAGCCACAAGAGAAGCCCATACCTCCCAAAGAGCACTGACATGGAATTTACATTGCTAGATAGTAAAACATATTATGCAGTTAACAGTACTTAGAATACTATCTCTTTATTACATGTCTCTACATTACTCACAGCCTACTACTATCTTCAAGATACTTCATTGAAGTGTTCAGTTCTTCTAGGAGAGAAGGTACATCTTGAAACTAAGACAACATGATTTGGGAGATGACTAAGAACTCAAAGAAGAATCAGGTATTAAATCAATCCCATTCCTATGTATTTTCTGAAGATAAAAGGAAATGTATATTGTGTATATCATCTTTATTCATGATAGCCTAAAAGTGAAAACAACTTAGTTGTCCATAAACAGGATAATTGATAAACAAATTGCAGTATATTTACACAATGAACTAATAGCAAAACAAAACACCAATACTAAAAAAATGAAGGGATCATAAATACCTAATGTCAAACAACAAGAACAAAATACCAAAGAATACATGCTGCATGATTCCATATACACTAAGCCCAAGAATACTGAAAAGTAATTCATGATAGGGTCTCAAGAGTCTTCTCCAACACCACAGTTTCAAAGCATCGATTCTTTGATGCTCAGCCTTCTTTATGACCCATATCTCCCATCCATACATGACTACTGGAAAAACCATAGCTTTGACTAGATGGACTTTTGTTGGGAAAGTAATGTCTCTGCTTTTTAATACATTTTGTAGGTTTGTCATAGCTTTTCTTCCAAGGAGCAAGCCTCTTATAATTTCATGGCTGCAGTCACCATCCACAGTGATTTTGGAGCACAGGAAAATAAAATCTGTCACTGTTTCCACTTTTTCCCCATCTACTGCCATGATCAGATGCCATGATCTTAGTTTTTTAATGTTGAATTTTAAGCCAGCTTTTTCACTCTCCTCTTTCACCTTCCTCAACAGGCTCTTTAGTTTATCTTTAAAGCCATTCTCAGATTCCAATTCAATTAGCCCATGATCATGTATTAAAAAAAAAAAACAAAAAACTTAAATGATCGGAAAGCAGAGACATGAAGATGAGAAGCCAACATTTTAAGACATTGGGGGTAACCCTTAGAGCTGTTATATCCATTCCTTTACCATCCCCCAAGACATAAACACAGTTTCTACTGTTTTGACTTTTGAAAGGGCCAGTCAGTTTTGACTCTGAGATTTAAATGAAGTAACACTATTATTCCAGAACAATATTGGATCTTATAAGAGCTAACTTACTCCCCAAATTATTTTCTCCTTGTTAGAACGTGAGCCTCTAATGTGCTTCACTGTCTGGATGGTCAATTGCTTCTGAATTTATGATTAAGAGTAGTAAATCTTACAGTAACCTGTCCATTTTTATATGAATTGAGTTCCTTAGTGAGTATAACCAAAGCTATATAAGAGGCAGCATTACTAAGTCTATAATACTAGCAGACACATGAAAGACAGAGAAGTTAAAACCAATTTCAGAATAAGTTCTCTTCCAGTACATTTCTCTTAATAACGTAAGGAGTTCAGTTCAGTGGGTTGGATACCACATAACATTCTTGTCTGTGTGAGCTACAAAATCCATATTGGAAGCCAATGATTGGTTTTTGTGGATGAAAAACTACTCAGCCATAGTGAAAGCCAAGTCTATCTTAATCAGGGATAGTCCAAGTAGTTGAGAACATATATATACCCTCCATCCCTGGGATCTATTTATTCAAGAACCATTTAAAAACAATAAAGACAAGGGCTGATCAATACCTATGAAGCATGAAGCAAGTTATCACACTGAGTATATGAAAAATCTTTTCTACATCAGAGGTTTTTTTTTTTTTTTAATAAGTATTCAAGGGAAACACAATTATTTTCTTGACCCTGACCCACATTTCTCTCTCTAAATTATATCATCATATTTCATTCTTGCTCTTGCAAAGTTCCCAAGCATCTCATCAGATATCTTTTGCCCAGGAAACTGATACAGTTTCTGATCTGAGGCTTCTGTTTTTTCGGGCAGTTCTGCATTTACAAAGGAAGATAGATGATATTAATTTATGGTAAGTTGTTAAAATACAAAGTATGACAGATATCTAAGCACTGTGCTAAGGGAACCGGAGAAGAGAATGTTTCAGTTAGGTGATCTGAGAGTACTGACTGGAGAAGTCAAGAGTTCAATATGCACTCTCTAGAGAAAAGATAAAATTTTGAAAGAAAATAATGGAAGAATGAAAAAGAAGTGTATAATCTATGAACAAGGCACACTGCTTAATAGATGGATTGTGAAATATTTAGGTTCCATATTAAAGAACTTGTTTATTTTTTCTGCAGTAGGCACTCATCAGGTGAGTTTGACCAGGTAAGTGATTCAGCCTGACCTGTGCTTCAGGAAGATAATTCTGACAATATCATGCAGAATGGATTAGAATGAAGAATACTAGAGAAGCAGAGATCAGTTTGGAAGAAAAAAAAAAGGACTTAAGACACAAAATGGAAAAAATATATATTATGGATGTAGAATCAATAGAATTTGATAAGCAAGTAGAATTGAGAAACAACTATTGGGGTAATTCTAAAAAAGCTTTTCGTCATTCACCATCTCTTGTGGGAAACACAATGGACCAGAAGTATAAGAAAACAAGTCGTCTCCCTGAAAACCAAGTTTCAAAAGCATAGTCATATCTCCTAAGTACAAGAAGTGAAGAACATCATACAATGGAGGGATAGGCACTATGAATAATTCTGGGAAAAGACTAGGCAACCTATTAGGTCATTTTTTGTCTGTGACTTTTGTATTAATGGAATGGAATATGTGTTTTCCTTTTCACAGCATAGCTAACTGCCACTACCTCCTTTTAGCCTGCTTCTCTCTTTCATTCTTGTTTCTGTTTCCCAAGAACTGCATCCTGCATTCCTTCCTTCCAGCACTGTTTTTAGTACACTTGCTTTTTTGTTTTTACATGTTTCATTTAATAATCCTGATTCCCTTTTCACCATTGTGAGCCTCTGAAGCCATTTGCAATATTCTTAAGTCAGGACATGTTGATTCTCCATACTAATGACTGAGCTGCCTAAGACTAAACTGAATTCCCCACAACCTGCTTTGGAGTTGATTCATTTTCTTTCCTTGAGTGGGTCCGCTTTTCCTAATGGGGCTCCACAACTTTACTGATTTTCTGCTGTTTCCATTTCCTTAACTCTTCACAGCCTCTTATTTTACATCCAGCCTGTCTCCTTTGTAGTCAGGACACAAAGGTACTGGGTTGTCACCATTTTTCGAATACTAATACTGAGGCAGATAGCCATCACAATGAAACAGGCCGAAGGTTACTGGAAAGATTCTCAGTGTTGCTTGAAATTTGGTGTCATTAGTCACTTTATCCCAAGGTTTCAGAAACAAGCAATACAATTACATGTTCAGTTCAGTTCAGTTCAGTCGCTCAGTCATGTCCAACTCTTTGCGACCCCATGAAGTGCCGCACACCAGGCCTCCCTGTCCGTCACCAACTCCCGCAGTTCACTCAGACTCACATCCATCAAGTCGGTGATGCCATCCAGCCATCTCATCCTCTGTCGTCCCCTTCCCCTCCTGCCCTCCTATTCTCATATCTTTGCTTCCTCTTACTGTGAAAAAAAAAAATCGCTCTGGAGAAATATTGCTCTAGGCACCAGTGTAGCTGGATCAATGTAAAATTGAAGTATATTTTATATCATGTAAGATTTAAGGCTATTTTATAACTTTTTTAAAAAATAGATTAGTTTTTATTTCATTAAGCTTTCTATATGAATTTGTTTAAGTTAAAATTGACTTGCATTCATGAATCCTGGTTCTAAATCTCAAAATGTTAGTATATAACAGTGCTAAAAACAGTCTAATCATTCTATCTGGGTCTTATTTTCTTATTCATAGGATGAAAAACTGGACCAAACAAACTTTATAGACCCAAACTGTTTTAGAACACAGCCAGTATCATGAAGATAGTTTACTTTTATCTTATAAGAGATTATATTATTCTCCTGGCCCTTCCTCCACATTCATACCTGCTTCTCTCAACCAATAACAAAAAATTTTAAAAAAGAAAAGAAATCCTAGAAATTGTACTTTGGTTTAGTAGTGTATTTTTTGCAATGTTTTTCATAATTTTTATGTACATAATAATATCTACTGATTAAGTCAATATCAGAAATTAATTCAAAAGTAAGTTTGCACCATCATCAAATTAGAAATCCAGTGTAATTTCCTTGGCTTCTATATTAATTGTACTTTACAGTGATAATTAATATTCTTTATAAAGAATGGCTCTTTTCCATGCCACAAATTTGATCATGATTCTTTTTCAAATCTACAGAACCAATTTAGAAGAAATGAGATATGTTTTGTGTAAGACTTAAAAAAAAAAGAATAATATCCTATCGTGACCAATTATTTCAAGAATGTTTGCCTCCTGCTGTGTAAAACTTTATTTGCTTGGGGCAGTATGGTGAGTCCTTATTTGTTTAAGCTTCATTTAAAATATACCATACAGTACAAAATGCCATATCACGGATGCTGTGGTTCATTAACTCAAGGCCATATCATACTCAAAAAGGAACATAGTTCTTCAATTAATCTATAGATTTTGGATAACTGTGCAGAACTTATTACCATTCAAGATAATTATATACTTTTAGCATTTTTATTTTTGGTTTAGTGAAAGTTCATTTCTCAATAGCATTTACTCTTTTTTCAAACTGCTGCCGACATAAACCATTCTGTTTTCAAAATTCTTCCCAAATTCATTCTCCCATGTACACTTGTTGGAAGCTTTAGTGGTATCTAAATTAGACTTGGCAGAAATAAAGAGACTTTCAACTTTTGGACGGCACCTCCTATGGGGCACTGGTTTGAAAGAGGCAAATTGAAAATGAAAGAGATTTGATGTTTCAAGGACTAAAGCAAAAAATGTTTGAAAGTGGCATAATTTAAAACTACAATAACCTATGTTTACTTATAATGGCTAGGGAATGCCATGGTTTGCTTAATTGAGAACTGTAGGTAATTCAAGGATACATATGCCATATGTGGATTACTGATTTTCAAAATGCAATGTGATAAAATACATTCAGCCCTAAAACTTGGTTTTACCAAAATTTGAACTTTGGGGATTCAGATGGTTCTTCATTGTTTGTATATTCTTGGGTTGCCAAAACATACTCCCTTTCTAGCAAAAGATGAGTTTTTATTCCATCCCAAAGAAAGCAACGTGTCTTGTAACAAAGAAGAGGGTTGACTGGTTACAAACAATTGTATGTTTTTAAAAAATATGTGTTCTATATTCCTACTGCTTGTCAGAAGAGTCTGTATGTGGGAGCTCAGGAGCAATTCAAGACCTGGACAGGACGCACTGGATAGAACCTATATGAAGATCTGCTTATCCACCAAGTATTTTGGTCCACTAATTCTACCAAATGGAGATCTACTAGAAGCTAGACATTTCTTTAAGTACATGCAATACAGTTATTGTTCACTTTAGCGTCATTGCTTAATATAGTGAAAATGAAGAAGCAAGAAGTCAGGATTGTGAAGATGCTGTAGAAGGAGAAAAGGAAGAAAAAACATGAAAACATATCTGGATTTATCCATTCAAACACAATTAAGCAGTTCTATCTTGCAGATGTTGCATAAAATTCAGGAGAAAAAGATTGTTAAGGAATTGAAGTCTAAAAGAGGAGAAAAAAAATATAATACATTATCACAAGTACTCAAAGAGAAGTAGGCAGAAAGTACTAAGGGAAAAAAAAAAGAAAAAGAGGATGGTCAGATTTTAGTACAAGGAGGAAACTGGAAATTGTTAAGAATCGCCATGGATTGGAGGTAATTTTTTTTAATTTTTTAATTGGAGGATAATTGCTTTATAATGTTGTTTCCTGCCATATAATATTGTGAATCAGTTGTGTGTGTGTGTGTGTGTGTGTATGTGTGTGTGTATACACATGTATATATGGCCTTCCCAAGTGGCTCAGTGTTAAAGAATCCACCTGCCAAAGCAGGAGAAACAGGAGATGTGGGTTTGATTCCTGGAGGAGGAAACAGCAACCCACTCCAGTATTCTTGCCTAGAAAATCTCATGGACAGTGGAGCCTGACAGGCTACAGTCCATGGGGTGCAAAGAGTTGGAAACGACTTAGCGCACACACATATATATACATACATATACACACATGCACACACACACACACACCCTCCCTCTTGAGCCTTCCTCCCACCCCACCATATCTTGCCCCTCTATCTAATCACAGAGCACCAGGCTCGGCTTCCTGTGTTATATAGTAGCTTCCCACTAGTTATCTACTTCACACATGATAGTGTATATATGTCAGTGCTACTTTCTCAATATCACCCACCTTCTCTTCCCCTGCTGTGTCCATAAGTCCATTCTCTCCATGTGTTTCCACTCCTTCCCTACAAATAGGTTCATCAGTACCATCTGTTGTTAGATTCCATATGCTGCTAAGTCACTCAGTCATGTCTGACTCTGTGTGACCCCATGGACTGCAGCCTACCAGGCTTCTCCATCCCTGGGATTCTCCAGGCAAGAACACTGGAGTGGGTTGCCATTTCCCTCTCCAATGCATGAAAGTGAAAAGTGAAAGTGAAGTCACTCAGTCGTGTCTGACTCTTAGTGACCCCATGGACTGCAGCCTACCAGGCTCCTTCATCCATGGGATTTTCCGGGCAACAATACTGGAGTGGGGTGCCATTGCCTTCTCCCTAGATTCCATATATATATGCTTTAATATACTATATTTGTTTCTCTCTTTCTGACTTACTTCACTCTGTATAACAAGCTCTAGGTTCATCCCCTGCACTACAACTGGCTCAAATTCATTCCTTTTTATGGCTGAGTAATATTCCATTGTGTATACATACCACAACTTCTTTACCCATTCTTCATCTCCGATGGACATCTAGGTTGCTTCCATGTTCTGGCTATTGTAAGTAATGTTGCAGTGAACACTGAGGTACACTAAATTGTGGTTTTCTCAGGATATATATGGTTTTCTTAGGGTATATGCCCAGAAGTGAGATTGCTGGGTCATATGGTAGTCTTGCCTGGAGAAGAGAATGGCAACCCAATCCAGTAACCTGCCTGGAGAATCACATGCTGGCAGGTTACAGTCCATGGGGTGGGAAAGAGTTGGACATGACTGAGGGTACTTGAAGTTTTTCACCTTGCAACCTGGAAAGTAAGAAACAAACCCCATTTCTCCAAGATTCCCAAATATATCCGGGTATTTCTTAAAACATTCTGTCAACAGGAACTTTGCCTCTTAGTATAGAGGCAAAGGTGGATTTTGCCTCTGTGGGCTTCTCAGGTGGCACAAAGGTAAATAATTCACCTGCCAATGCAGAAGACACAGGAGACGTGGGTTCAGTCTCTGGGTCTGGAAGATCCCTTGGACTGGGAAATAACAACCAGTAGTCTTTGCTTGTAAATTTATTTTATAAATATGTATTTTATAAATAACCTTAGAACAATCAGGTAGAAATCAGTAAGATCAAAACTTTAAATTTCATGGTTCTCCAGTTCCGACCTTATTCTGATGCTTATTAAGCATATGCATAAAACAACCACTCAGAAACACAGACTTTTTTTCAAATGCACACGG
Organism: Bos mutus; assembly: GCF_027580195.1. Lineage (NCBI taxonomy): Eukaryota > Metazoa > Chordata > Mammalia > Artiodactyla > Bovidae > Bos > Bos mutus. The sequence continues at coordinate 83,935,895 of NC_091620.1, read as the reverse complement.
AGGATTTAGATAAAAATGACCATGTGCTGGATTTAAAGCAAGTCTGTCTTGATCCACTAAGGCAGCTGTAACAAAATATGACAGAGTGGGGATTTAATAAACAATAGAAAGCTTTTTCTCTCAGTTCTGGAGGCTGCAGGTCCAAAATCAGGATACCAGCATGGTCTCATGAGGTCTCTCTTACAGAACACAAACTTCTTATTGTATCTTCACATGACATAAAGGCACTAGCAAGCTCCCTGGAACCTCTTTTATGAATGCTAATCTCATTCATAAGCGTTCCACCCTCATGACCTAAGTACTTCCCCAATCCCCGCCTCTTAATATCATCACACTGAGCAGTAGGATTTCAACATAATTTCAGGGGGACACAAACATTCAAACTATAATAAAGTCTCAACAAATTTCACATCATTAAAATCATGCAGAATATGATTTAGGCAAGAAATAAAAGTAACAAGTGGATTCTTATGTATTGAAAAATTTTAGAAATTAAATTCAAAATAACCCACACATGGAGGAAAAATAAAAATAAAAACTGAAAAATATTTTGAACTAAATGAAAATGAGAACAACAACAGATTTTCTATATCTAGAAATCAACGAAGGAATAAAAAATACAAAGAAAGTATGAAAGGAAACAATTTAAGAGCAAATATTTATTAAATAGAAATGTGAATCAAAGAAATTAAAATTTGATTGTATGAAAAGACAATAAAATTTATGAGCCCCTAATCAAGAAAAAAATAAAGTGTATATAATCAATATCAGGAATGAAAAAGGAGTCTTTATGCCATTTTCAACAGACATTAAGAGCAAATAACAATAAATCATAACAATTATCAAGAAAAAGGAAAACAGATAAAATAGACTAATATCCCGGGAAAGATATCCTACCAATATGACAGAAGAAATATAAAATCTGAATAGATCTTTATCAATAATTTGTTAAATCTCTAATCAGAAAACTGCAAAAGAATGAAATCTCCAGCCCAGATGACATAAGCAGATGATTATACCAAACTCTTTAAGAAGAAATAATATTATTCATTTCCAAAATTTTCCAGAAAATTGAAAAAGAGGGAGCACTACAGACCTCAATTTATTGAACCAGAATGACATTGATTCCAAAATCTGACAAATTTAGCATGAGTAAAAATCACTCTTATGATCACATATGTAAAAATCCTAAATAAAATATCCCTAAACCAAATTCAGCAATGCACTAAAAGGATAATAAGTCATTTCCAAGTTGGATTTATATTCAGAATGCAATATGGTTTCAAAATCAGTCCATGTAACTCACCACATTAATAGATCTGCTCTCATTATTCCAGGTAGCTTCTCCACCACCATTCTTTACTCATCTCCACCATGAGTGTGCCCTGGCATGTTGATAAGCTTCACTGGCTTTCTAGTTTGACATGTCAATGGAAGACACTGAAAAAGAAAACAATAGAAAATTGATATCACATATGCTGTCCATTTGGACTGGTGCATTTATAAACGCCAAGTTAGAGCTTTGATTGTGTAGTCCTCTCTTGTTGTTGGGTAGTTGGTTGCTTAGTCCCTCAGTCATGTCCAACACTTTTGTAGCCCCATGGGCTGTAGCCTGCCAGGCTCCTCTGTCTATGGGATTTCCCAGGAAAGAATACTGGAGTGGGTTGCTATCTCCTTCTCCAGGGGATTGTCCCAGCAAAGGGACTGAACCCATGTCTCCTGCATTGCAGGTGGATTCTTTACAGCTGAGCCACCAGGAAAGCCCACAGTCCTCTTTTACAGTGTTGTATTTCATGAAAGTTAGGGAATCAATGCCCTCCCATCCTTTTGGATTTGATATGATAAAGTTCCCCACTGAAACTAGTTTTGAGGAGCTCTACCAGTTCCTATAATATATTCTCAACCCTCTCTATGTCTTTTTACAACTTCTTTCCTGCTGATCACAGAGAAACAAAAGGGAAGTCTTGTGATCATCTCAATACATGAAGAAAAAGTGAAATCATTCTATATTACTTCCTGCAGTACAGTTTTTTATTGTGGTAAAAGTCACATAATATAAAACACACTATTTTAACGATATTTAACTGGACCTTTCAGTGACACTAAGTACATTCATGTTGTTGTGCAACTCTCACCATCATCCATCTCTGGAAGTTTTCACTTTCTTAAATTGAAACTCTGTTCCCATGAAATACTAAGTCCTCATTCCTTCTCCCCACCTCCCCACCACCCTGGACCCTGCCATCTACCAATGTGCTTTCTGACTCTGAATTTGACTGTTCTAGCTACATATAAGTAGAATTAAACAGTATTTGTCTGCATCTACTGTATACCATAATGTGTTTTTAAAGGTTAACTTAATATATATCCTACAAACAGATTATATCTTCTCTTTTTTCCACTTTGCTGTATAGTTAGAAAATTAATTATTAATTATCTACTTTATACATTAATTATCTACTTTATACATAGTAGTGTGTCTATGTCAATCCCAATCTCCCAATCCTTAACAAACTAAGATTAGAAGAAAATATTAACCTGATAAAGGGTAAACCAAGAGGCCCCTGGCAAACATCATACATAATGATGAACTGTTTAAAGCTTTCCCTTTAAGATCAGGAATAAGACAAGAATGCACACTAACATCATTTTAATTCAATTCAGTATTGGTGTGTTTAACCTATACAACAGAAAAAGAGAAAGAAATACATAAGATTTTGAAAATATGTTTTAAATCCGTAGTTTGTTTTCTACATAGGAATATGTAGAAAATGTAAAATAAGAAACAGATAAAGAATTAGAATCAATAGGAGGGAGAGTGAGATGGTGGAGTAAGAGGAATGGAGCTCACTTCACCCCACACATACATCAAAAGTACATCTACATGTGGAAAAATTCTCACAGAAAACTAACTGGAAAAAGGCAGAACTCCCATACAACCAAAGCTGCAAGTAAAGTTCCTACTAACAAGATAGGATGGGGGGAAAAAGTATCAAGTTGATGTTTGTCCCCCTGGGAGGGGTTTAACAAAAAAGAAAAGACCACAAGACAGTCTGTTGCCCTGAGACATGACTGGGTGAAGCTACAGACTGTATGTCCCAGTCCTGGGGCCCTATGTGGAGGAGACAAGCCTCTTTGGCTGTTGGAAGAATATCCAGGGCAAACAAGAACACTGCTACTGCTGCTGCTGCTAAGTCCCTTCAGTCGTGTCCAACTCTGTGTGACCCCATAGACAGCAGCCCACCAGGCTCCACCGTCCTTGGGATTCTCCAGGCAAGAACACTGGAGTGGGTTGCCATTTCCTTCTCCAATGCATGAAAGTGAAAAGTGAAAGTGAAGTCACTCAGTCGTGTCTGACTCTTAGCGACCCCATGGACTGTAGCTGACCAGGCTCCTCCGTCCATGGGATTTTCCAGGCAAGAGTACTGGAGTGGGGTGCCTAGAGAAGCCTAGAATCCACTCAGGAGAGTATGCAGATACTGATTTGTCAATAGACAAGGTGGAGAGAGCTCTGCATGAGTACCTGCTGTCTCACCACACTCCTTGATGCCAGCTTGGGAAACACCTGGGTTCCACTCATTCTGAAGGCCACACAGCCATTCAAATCACCAAAAGCAACACGCCACAGTTCCTGCTCCCAAGCAAATGCTCCAGCCTTGTCCAACACAAGTCACATGTTGGTGTTGGATACAGGGCGGGCAGGTCTTTGGAGAAGGCTCAAAGTAGGGTTACAGAGGAGACCAGCAGCTTGGGGTGTGGTCCAGGTAGACTTCTTTTTCACTTCAAGCATCTCTTCTGACCACAGTGATATGAAACTAGAAATCAATCATGAGAAAAACAGGAAAAGAATGAACACATGGAGTCTGAACAACCAGCTACAAACAAAGCAAAACAGAAATCATGAAGTAATGACCAAGAAGAAAAGGGAGGGGAAAATGAGCAAATATCTGAACATTTACTTCAAAAAAAAAAAAAACAAAACAGGATTCCTAAATGGTTAATAAACGTGTTAAGAGAATACTCAAATTCATGAGTCATCAAGGAAATAAAATGTATAATCACAGTGAAATATTAACCCTCACCAATTAGAACTCATAATAAACTTATAAAGTACTGGTGTAGATGTGGAGCAAAAAGAACACTCTAACACTACAGTTGGGATGTCAGTTGGTTTAAAATTATCTGTCAGTCATGAAGATAGATAACCCCTATGATATGGCAACATCATTACTAGAATTATATTCAGAGAGTCAGGTCCATAGACATTAAAAAGCCCGGGTGAGAATGTTCATACAGCATTATTTTTAATAGTCAAAAATTTAGACCATCTAAATATATATCACAATCAAATGGATTAAAAATGGTAATATTCATACAGTGGAGAAGAAGTAAATATCTACTGTTGCATAGACAAGTCTCACAAACATAGTGAAAGAAGCCAGACAAAATGAATATAGCAGTACAGTTCTATTGATGTAATTTCAAAAAAAAGACAAAATTAAACAATAATTTTGGGGAGGTACACATACTTAGATAGTAAAATTAAAGCAAAGCTATGATACTATTATAATCAAATTCAGAAGATTGTTTCCTTGGTGAGGATAGGTGGAGACAAGAGAGGGGTTTTGGAGTTCTAACCAAGCCATTGTTACATGCTTTTGATTTGCAATTATTTCACTGAGCTGTATTAGTTCTGTCTCTTTTCCTAATGTACATTATATTTTGAAATAAATAAAAGATTTAAAATCAAAATTATTAAAAAAAATACTGGATAGAAAATGAAGCTGTTAATTAAACTGACTATAGACTTTAGAACAACATTAAAAGCCAGAAAACAAACAAGTGAAAAAAAACTTACATCAATGGTAGGCACATAAACTATAATTAATTGATTATTTTAAGTTTTATACTCATTAACAGCAGACTGGGATTTTAAAGGCAAAATAAAAATCAGTAATAGACTATAGAGGAAAACATTTTTTTGAACATTTAAGCATAATGTGAAGTTTTGTCCCTGATTTTTTTGTACTGTGTCTATTATCTTGCCTTTAAAATGAAAAAGTTTTTGCTGATAAAGACAACACTTAGCTCAAGCCCATTTTTCTAGAATTCCAAAAATAAAAAAAGAAAATATTCTGTGCTATTATAGTACCCCAAAAATGTAATGCTAAAAGGTAATTGAGGGACTTTAAGTGTATCTTATTTATAAGATAGAGGAGGGACCTCACATAAAGAGGGTACAACTTTGATAGAGGCATGATGACATTAGAAGTATGGTTGAGTTCAGTAAACTAGGAGTGGCTGCATGTGGCAACAGTCACAATAGCAGAGCAAAAAAACTAAAACTGACTGTATAAGAAGCATTTAGATGAAAGAATATTTAAAAGATCCTGAGAGGAAAATGATTAGACTAGATACTTATTTTAGGAAAACCTCCTCACAGGTGAATATTGGAAAGAGGGAATATTGGAATCCTGGGGACCAATTAGGATCTTTTCAAGTCCAGGAAAGAAGTGATGAACATCTTAACTAAGGAGCAAATACATGACTAGGCATGAAAGTTCCAATTTGAAAAAAAGAAAAGAGCAATAATATTAATAAGACCTAATGAGGAGTAAGGTACCAGAAAAAAACTTGATTACTATTTCCAAAGCTTTCAGACTGCATGGGGAATTTAACAAAATGCAGTAGAGAAATGAGGATCACCCAGGCCACTTTTCCAAGATAGTCCCCCTCTAGGCCTGCTGGCATCGTCATTATTAACAGGACACTTTTTAATTCTCAAAAATGTCCCAGATTGAATGATAAATTCTATGGTCACCTTAGTATTATTATATAGGAAGAAGGGTATATGTGTAACTTGAAAAGCTACTATAGTTTCAGATATGTTGATTTTGTTATTTTGATATCTATTGATTAACATATTCCCTGTAATAGGAAGTTGAGTTTTAGAGCTATAAAAAATTTCTGAGCAGAAAACTTCAGAGTTTGAAAAAATAATATACAAAGTCAAAGGAAAATACATGAGTGGAGATAATATCATTCTGGAAGAGGTGTTGCATTAAAAAAAAAAAAAAAAAAAGCCATGAAAGATCTCATTCCCAGCTACAACTAGTAATTCAGATTCATGTGATACTCCTTTCAATAGCCAACCTCCTTCATTAAAAAAGGTAGCTTTACATAGGCATTTCTGTCACTCCTTGAAAATTTTTCATCCTTCTCCTCTTATCCTTGTCTCCTCATTAGCTTTTACCTATCACCATGTAGAGTGGAATTCACAGGTGACTCAGTGGCAAAGAATCCACCTGCCAATGCAGGAGACACAGATTCAACACCTGGGTCAGGAAGATTCCCTGGAGAAGAAAATGGCAACCCATTCCAGAATTCTTGCCTGAGAAATCTCATGAACAGAGGAGCCTGGTGGGCTACAGTCCATGGGGTTACAGAGTCAGACGACTTAGCGACTAAACAACAACAACAACAAAATGTAGAATGGAAGTTAGCCTTGTGAAGAAAGGGAGTCATCAATAATCAACAGGAAAAGGAAAGCCTTGTTGTTTTTGGAGTGGGATATTTATAATACAAGACTGTCTTATTTTGCTTTTTTAGAGGACTGGCTGAAAACTGGTCATTCTCTGGATATTATGTGACCCTTCCCTACCCTTATCCACTCTTGCCAAATGGTTCATTAACTCTTAAGTATTGAGATGGCAAGAGTTTGGCAACATGGTTCAGTAAAGCTTAATGTGGGATGACATTCTCCAAAATAATATTTGGTCCGGAGGAAACTTAGGAACCAGTAGCTAATTGAACTGAAAGGAAAGTTGGGGACATGCACTCCAATTCACTCTTCCCAGAATCACTTCCTTTATCAATTTATAACAGAAATCTCGGCTTAGATACATAAGATCATTCTTCACATTTTGAACAACTTACAATGTATTGGTGCTTAATATTTCATTAGATTTAAAAAAAAGGTATATGTATTGAAATCACTTTTTCTTATATTTCTTTTTCAACTGCACTATTCATCTTAGTATTCCTTGCTGCTTGCTGCTCACATAGGATTATCTTATCACAGCTGGAAAACAATGAAAAAGCAACATAGCTGAGTATAATATTTCAGTTCTAGGCTAGTGAAGTATGGATGGTTTGGAATAGAAAAGAGAAACAGCTGTATGACTTCCTTGAGTATGTGATGGGTAATTTGTCAAGTTCTAAGCAAAAAATCCAGAGAATCATATTATGCACAAGGTCAGTAAAAGTTTTAGGACTGTTTTTTCTAAACAAAATGAAAATGCCAGGAATGGAGCTAAATGACCCAGGCTTCATACTTGGGGGAACTAGGCGAGTTGTCGTCGGATATTTGAGACATCTTATTCTGGCCTATCAAAAAAGTAAAATGACAGCTAACAAATAAAGCTAAGTATGCTTACTTTTCATGAGATAGAATGCTATGTGTAGGGATTTGGGGTGTGGGATGTTGGAGACAAGAAAGAATAAACATACAAGTTAAAAATTTCAAATAAAAGATTTTTGTATATGTGATTAAGTCAACCCTCAGACAGAAGACCTGTGAGGAACAGGATCACCTCACACTAAGTTTTATGGACACCCATCACCTTCTTCACAGTGTTTCCTCATTTTTGTAAATATAGACTTGGAATTTTAAGTTTAATAAAAATATAGTCACCAACTATAGGACTTTTGAAAAGTCATTAACTTTGGGTCTTAGTTTCTGTATCTGTCAAATAAGCATGCTGAACATGTTTGGTAGCAAGATAGTGTGGAATCCAGAGCAGCTATGGGAAGTTGGATAAGAGCTGACATGGAAAATTGATTCCGTTTTAGCAAAAATCTGAATTTTTTGAGAGAGACAATACTCATTGAGACTTGCACATAGACTTAAATGAGAAGAATGCAAAATCAACTACCCAATAAATATAACAAAATCTAAAATCTTCTATAGATCATGATTGCCTGGTATCCTCTATCAGAGTATATATCTCTTGGACCTACTTCCAGCATTCCTGAGGTCATCATTTATGAAAAAAATTATGAGGAATATAGGCATTTGAGTCAACCACATGCTATCATGCTATCCAAACAAAAGCAGTTTTGTATAAAAATGATTTGTATGTGAAAAATCATACCAAGTTTAATCACTGTAGATGAGATCATTGATGCTAAGTCCACAGTTCTTTTAAACAAATAGAAAATGGCTGCTTTCACATAGCCTGATCTGATTCAGACTGTCTCAGTTGAACAAGTGACACAGGCTGGTTCTGTTTACAATATTATATAAGTTTGCATATAGCTGTCGCTTTATATATTGTAACTCATTCTTTACTTTTTAGCCCAACTCACTCAGTGGCTAGCTTCTTAGAACTATGTGTTCTTTCCATTGCCTTACATTTCTGTTATCCATTGAATTATTCTACCCTACCCAAGCATATTTTGAAAGTATTCAAAGAGAAAAATCTTTTTATTTATTTGTTTGTTTTGCAAAGTTGCAAACTTTGCTTCTAGTTTGGAAGCATTTGAAATAAAAATCCTAATGGCATATTTTGGGAATACTCTCTCTGTGATTCTACAAGGCAAATGTCACAAATCAAACAGTTATAATAGTGGACTCTTCAGTCACCATCATCCTGAAAAGATCAGTTCACTATCAAGTGGAGAATCATGTTATTTTCTTTTGTGAAAGCTCTACAGAGGTGTACTAATTAGTCCAAGCGTAATAAATCACGGAGAAGGCAGTGGCAACCCACTCCAGTACTCTTGCCTGGAAAATCCCATGGACGGAGGAGCCTGGTAGGCTGCAGTCCATGGGGTCTCTAAGAGTTGGACACGACTGAGTGACTTCACTTTCACTTTTCACTTTCCTGTATTGGAGAAGGAAATGGCAACCCACTCCAGTGTTCTTGCCTGGAGAATCCCAGGGATGGGGCAGCCTGGTGGGCTGCCGTCTACAGGATCGCACAGAGTCGGACATGACTGAAGAGACTTAGCAGCAGCAGCAGTAATAAATCAAATTGGGAAAATTATTTGCTAGCAAATATGCAGTCCTTGAGGAAAGCACCTGAAATAAAATTGCTTTACACTCATAAGGGATAACTCCTCTGACTTTCTTCAGAAACAGAGCTACATAAATCTAACAAGAAAAATCAAGATGGCATTTCACCACTTAAGACATTAAGTGTTCTCACATAGAACAGTTTTAATAAAGAAATATCATAGAGCATATTTTATCATCTTTTATAATCTGATTTTGGTAAGAACTGTCTGAAACATATTGACTAGAGAAATATCATATTGACTTTGCTCTACACTCATATGTTTGTCAGTCAATAAGTCTTTTCAAATAACACAGGATTCAAGAGCAGGAAAATAATAATAAATGATGAGTCTTTAGTGAATTTTAGTTCAGTTCAGTTCAGTCACTAAGTCTTGTCCAACTCTTTGCAACCCCATGAACCACAGCACGCCAGGCCTCCCTGTCCATCACCAACTCCCAGAGTTTACCCAAACTCATGTCCATTGAGTCAGTGATCCCATCAAACCATCTTATCCTCTGTCGTCCCCTTCTCCTCCTGCCTTCAATCTTTCCCAGCATCAGGGTCTTTTCAAATGAGTCAGCTCTTTGCATCAGGTGGCCAAAATACTGGAGTTTCAGCTTTAACACCAGTCCTTCCAGTGAATACCCAGGACCAAATTCAATGGACTGGTTGGATCTCCTTGCAGTTCAGGGGACTCTCAAGAGTCTTCTCCAACACCACAGTGCAAAAGCATCAATTCTTCTGTGGCCAGCCCTCTTTATAGTCAAACTCTCACATCCATACATGACCACTGGAAAAAACCATAGCCTTGAATAGATGGACATTTGTTGACAAAGTAATGTCTCTGCTTTTCAATATGCTGTCCAGGTTGGTCATAACTTTCCTTCCAAGGAGTAAGTGTCTTTTAATTTCATGGCTGCAATCACCATCTGCAGTGATTTTGGAACCCAAAAAAAAATAAAGTCAGCCACTGTTTCCACTGTTTCCCCGTCTATTTGTCATGAAGTGATGGGGCCGGATGCCATGACCTTAGTTTTCTGAATGTTGAGCTTTAAGCCAACTTTTTCACTCTCCTCTTTCACTTTTATCAAAAGTCTCTTTAGTTCTTCTTCACTTTCTGCCATAAGGGTGGTGTCATCTGCATATCTGAGGTTATTGATATTTCTCCCAGCAATCTTGATTCCAGCTTATGCTTCATCCAGCCCAGCGTTTCTCATGATGTACTCTGCATAAAAGTTAAATAAACAGGGTGACAATATACAGCCTTGACGTACTCCTTTTCCTATTTGGAACCAGTCTGTTGTTCCATGTCCAGTTCTAACTGTTGCTTCCTGACCTGCATACAGGTTTCTCAAGAGGCAGGTCAGGTGGTCTGGTATCCCCATCTCTTTAGAATTTTCCACACTTTATTGTGACCCATACAGTTAAAGGCTTTGGCATAGTCAATAAAGCAGAAATAGATGTTTTTCTGGAACTTTCTCACTTTTTCCATGATCCAGCGGATGTTGGCAGTTTGATCTCTGGTTCCTCTGCCTTTTCTAAAACCAGCTTGAACATCAGGAAGTTCACGGTTCACATATTGCTGAAGCCTGGCTTGGAGAATTTTAAGCATTATTTTACTAGCATGTGAGATGAGTGCAATTGTGTGGCAGTTTGAGCATTCTTTGGCATTGCCTTTCTTTGGGATTGGAATGAAAACTGACCTTTTCCAGTCCTGTGGCCACTGCTGAGTTTTCCACATTTGCTGGCATATTGAGTGCAGCACTTTCACAGCATCATCTTTCAGTTTGAAATAGCTCATCTGGAATTCCATCACTTCCACTAGCTTTGTTCATAGTGATGCTTCCTAAGGCCCACTTGACTTCACATTCTAGGATGCCTGGGTCTAGGTGAGTGATCACACCATCGTGATTATCTGAGTCATGAAGATTTTTTTTGTACAGTTCTTCTGTGTATTCTTGCCACCTTTTCTTAATATCTTCTGCTTCTGTTAGGTCCATACCATTTCTGTCCTTTATTGAGCCCATTTTTGCATGAAATGTTCCCTTGGTATCTCTAATTTTCTTGAAGAGATCTCTAGTCTTTCCCATTCTGTTGTTTTCCTCTATTTCTTTGCACTGATCGCTGAGGAAGGCTTTCTTATCTCTCCTTGCTATTCTTTGGAATTCTGCATTCAAATTGTTATATCTTTCCTTTTCAATTGAATTTCAATTGAATTTTAGTTCAATTAACCTTTATTTTGACTGCAATTTCTGACTTCTTCTCCTGCTTCTAGATTTCCTTAGTCTGGTCAATTGGAAAAGTTAAGTGTAACCAGAATCTGAGAAAAGCAAACATACTGCTCTTCTGCAAAAACTCTACACTAAGTTAAAAAAACTTGAACAGAACACAACTGGACACTAACCATATTTTATTGAAAAAAAAAATGAATTGGCCAAGGTATCTGTTGATAACTCAATTTAGTAAACTGAGTTTTTTTAGCATCTGACTTGAGGCTTTTTTTCACGTTATAAATCATCGAGTGATTGTTTTTTAATTCCAACGATTTCAACTACTATATACATGTGAGAATGACTATCCAAATTTCTGATCCAACTATTCCATGATGTTCAGTACCTATGAATAACAATCTCTTATGCAAGATCTCCCAGATGTACGTACCTCAACAGACTTTGAACTCAAATTTTTGCTTTTCTCTTTTGAAATCTGTTTCCAGTATTCACCAGTTGCTTTTTAATGTATTTCTCACTTTATTATAAGCTTGTTGAGTGTAAAATGTGTGCTTATATTTACCTCTATGTATACTCAACACCAGAACACTGAGAAAATTAATGAACATTTGAATGACAGTCTAGATACAATCAATCCTGAAACCTCAAATTCATCATGGCTATTCCTTCAGTACATTGCTTCTGACACATCCGTTCCTTTGAACTTGTTTGTTTGTGTTTCTAATAACTGTTTTACTAAGCCCAGGTCAGAGTAGACTGAGGTGGGGTAAACAGGGGCACTGATGCTGTGTATATTACAGTTAGAGTAGACTACTTAATCAGGATCTTTGTCAAAAGAGAGACCTGTGGCCTGGAAATCCAAGACTGAAGTAATAACTGGCGTGGGTATCAAGACGAGGACAACATAGGGGCTCTTTTGGTGTAAGCATTCAAAATGCCAAAAAAATAAAAAAGAATCAAATTCAAAATAACAAGATGTATTGTAAATTGAGAACTTGGGAATTATTTCCTATGTAAGAGGAATGGTACACGTTCACCCAGAGAGATGAATTTTTCTAGACATTAACTCTTTGAAGAAGCTTTCTATGCTATCATGGAAATAGGTACTATATTCTCTGGATGGAGGGCCCATCTGCTCATGTCTTAACCATTGCTATTTTTATTGAGAGAAATTCTTTTGTTTATCCTCATTGAGACATGTTATACTTCAGATAAAATGTACTTTTCTTATTATGTCCCATGACTGAGCACAGATAACACATACATGAGCAGATTCTGTCTTAGAAAATGCTTATCATTTAAAGGGTATGACTTGTGGCACTGAATTTGAATACTGAAAACTAAAATACAATTTTTATTTGATATACAATTCTATAATACAGCATTTGCATAGATATGCAGAATACTTTTTTCCCTTGGGGAAAACAGTTTTTTTTTTAATTCCTATAAGTGTGAAAAATATTATATAAATAAAATCTTACTACTCAGCATTTTTTAACATTGTTAATACTCATTAACTATAAAATCCAGAGGATAGAAGGGCCTGGTGGACTATAGTCAATGTGGTCATAAGACTCAGACATGACTTACCGATTAAACAACAACCTAGTTGTAATATTTTTTTAAGACGTTATATTTTCATAGCTGATATAAGGACTGAATGAAACCAAAATTTTTATTTTTAAAAAATATGCAGCTAATTCTCCTTTTTCCATGTGCAAATATTAAACAAATATTCCCTGAGGATTTATATAAAGTTTTCCTTTCCAAGACTTATATTTAATTTTGGATTTAATCATCTTTGGAACTATTCTCACTTAATTTTGCTCAGGGTATATTTTGGAGTAAACAGATACTTGTTTATATACTTTTAAAAATGAGTGTTTCATGAACTGGTACTTTTATCACACACAAATAATTGTAGCCAAAAAAGAAAAATTAGATTGTGGGGGCAGGGAAACCATCTCGCACTGAATCTCAAAGGGTACAAAAAGTCCTGGGAAGCATTCCATGCATTTGCCCTGGGAAAAGGCATTGTAATTTGAAATGCTATCTCATAACCCATAACTTTCATATTGCATGGGCCATACATTTTTATTCTTTTTGAGTGTAGGAATAAAAAAGCAAGTCTTTTTATATATTAAAGAACACATAATAGATATAGGCATTTTAGCAGAAAAACAACTTATAAGCACCATGGAAGAGAGTTACTGAGGTTCTAAAATCAGCATGTTGAAAATCCAGTTAAGCAAGTCAGATTTGCATTTATGGATGAGTCCCTTTAACTGTCTCATGTAAGAGATATCATGTTTAACACACTGTGCATCTTCAAAAGAAAAAACAACCCAGTTTGAGACTTAGTAGAACAATTTTTATGGGATATTTATCCCTCATATATCCATATAGAAAAGACCAACAAAAACCCCACCAATATTCTTCTTCTACTCAAAGAATAACATTTTTAGAGTTAATCTTCATTCTACAAGTTTTTCTTTATAAACCATCATATGTTTTATTTATTTACTACATAAAAAGACCTATGATTCTTTAACAAAACTCTAAACAATATAGTAAATATGAATTATATTTTATATGAACTTGACAGAATTACAAATAACAGTTAATAAATATGAATTATTTTCTGCATAAAATCACATGATACTTTGTCTAAAAAACTGCCATTTCATCATATACTGAAGATACTGTAAAACCAATTTAGAAGACCCTCAAGAAAACAAAAAGTCCAAGAAAAATAATTCCCTATAAACTTGCCTCTATGTTTCTTCTTTATCATGCAACATAAGTGAAACCTTCAAATTTACAAGGGCAAAGGAGAAAAGTAGTAAACTTAAAGATAATATAGAACAGCACCAAAATTAGGAACACACAAATATGTATCTAATAGTGACTAACCAATAGTAACTGAATCAGCTCCAAACTCACCTCCCCAACAGAACATTGTTGTTATTGAAAATCTCCCACAAAGAACTCTATTTGGTTGAGACAAGGCTTTGATAGACCGCTTTAATAGGTACTATTATTGAACCATTAAAACTATAATTTAAGCTGAATGACAGGCAGTCAGGTATTTTCATGAAGAGAAAAAATGGGAACCAGGTCCTGGTTCAAGGTCTGTGTCCCATGCCAGAGACCAGTTGGCTGCTCCAGCCAAAGAAAGATCCTCTAGAGTGGCAATCAGGGAGGCCACCGTAAAAGGAAGGCACCTGCTAAGGAAAGTCCAATAGGATGAGTGAGGTACAGAAGAAGAAGAGCAGTCTCATAATTAATACTCAGGCTGTTGATGCTTTTGAACTGTGGTGCTAGAGAAGACTCTTTAGAGTCCCTTGGACAGCAAAGAGATTCAACCAGTCAATCCTAAAGGAAATCAACCCTGAATATTCATTGGAAGGACTCATGCTGAAGCTGAAGCTCCGAGACTTTGGCCGTCTGATGCAAAGAGCTGATTCACTGGAAAAGATCCTATTGCTGGGAAAGACTGAAGGCAGGAGGAGAAGGGGACAACAGAGGATGAGATGGTTGGATGGCATCACTGACTCAATGGACACGAGTTTGAGCAAACTCTGGGAGATAATAAAAGATAGGGAAGCCTGGCATGCTGCAGTTCATGGGGTCACAAAGAGTTGGACACGACTCAGCAACTGGACAAAAACAATGTTTGTAGGCTGGTATGTAATCGTTGTTATCTATCCATAGGCAACAGGACCACAGTCATCAATCTGAGCTATAAATTAAGATGTGAATTATAGAATGGAGTTTGAGAGATGACTGACAGGATCAAGATTAAGAAATGATCTGCTTACTACTTATAATAGACAAGACACAGAAACAGCCTAATGTATATCAACAGATGAATGGATAAAGAAGTAGTGTATATATATATACACACACACAAGGGAATATCATTCAGTCATAAAAAAAGAATGAAATATTGCTGATTACAGTAACATGGATGAACCTGGATATTATCATACTAAGTGAAGTAAGTCAGAAAGAAAAAGACAAATATATGACATCATTTACATGTAGAATATGAAAAAAATGATACAAACAAACTTATTTACTAAACAGGAACAGTCTCAGAGAACATAGAAAACAGACTTGTGGTTGCCAAGGGGGAGGTGGGTGGAGGAGGGATGGATTGGGAGTTTGGGATTAGCAGGTGCAACATACTATATATAGAACAGATAAACAACAACATCATACTGGATAGCACAGGCAACTATATTCAATATCCTGTTATAAACCATAATGAAAAATAATATAAAGAATATATATTCATATATAAATGAATCACTTTGCTGTATACAAAGTGATTTACAACATTGTAAATCAATTATACTTCAATAAAATAAATGTTTTTTTTTTTTAAAGAAATGGCCCAGTTACCAAGTTTGGTCTTCAGCTCTAAAGCTGAACTAGAGAAAACAAAGCATCTAGCCAAAATTTTAATTTTAAACTCTGAACAGTTTAGCTTTAAGCAGCAGCTCAATTTTATGACTTGTATAAACATGATGATCAGGTGTAGTGTAAAAGAAATATAATTTGGGACACCATGCATGCTTGTACCTCAGTTCTAATGTGTCATTAGGCAATTCATCTTACTATAACTAGGGCATCGAGCCCATGTGTTGTAATGGATTATTTCTGAGTCAACATATCATGGCAAGTTAAATAATCTAAGTCTCATATCTCCATCTGTAGATACAAAACAGTAAAACCTACCTCTTAAGCTTCAAAGAGGACTTTTGGATGGTACTCAACAAATGTTAGCTTTCAGTTGCTGAATACAGACAATTGAAAATAATTCCTGAGTTAACACAGACAGTCTGGGAGTTGGAGCATGATTAAGCTCCAGCTGATTGATAGGAAATATATCAATGGGTCTATCTACTTGGGAGAAGCTGAGGGAAGCAAGAGCAAGGGACTACAGAGATGGCTGATAATTATTTGTCATTAGTACCTTTCAATGAAGCAATTTATTACGTCCTCTTCAACCAAGAGATAAAATCTACTGGTATAGTGCATGCAGTGCAGTAATGAAGGACGTAAGATAAACGACTCCACAGAGTAGAAGTGAAGCAAGAAGGACTAAAATCCCTGAAAAGAGGGGTTTGAAGAAAGAAGAATAGACTGAAGACTGCCTAAATAAAAAAATATTAAAAAATAGTCCCAGTTTCCACTTACAGTCATGGAGATCTCAGGAAGGAAGTTACTGTCTGATAGAAAGTTAAAACAAATGAAAACAAAAAACAGCCAAGCCTGTTAACATTCAGTAAAATTTATGTAATATTTACCATGTGCAAACCATGGAAGAGTAAGTGGAGAGTAGGAACAGTGGATAGGATTCCAAGGATAATTTATCTTTGTCAGAATTGTCCAGAGCAAAAAATAAATGTCTCTTTTTTAACTATCAGACTAGGAAGTGGTGTTGGGTGGACATGAAATTTCATACTAGGTCCTTTGAGACACACAGGGCCAAGTTGCAAGAATCTGATAAGATGAACTAGCTGAGAGCAAAGAGAATGAAGAGAAATATTTTGGAAAACACATTGGTAGTAGGATTGTATAAGGTGACACCCTGTGTTTAGAGAATGGAAGAGAGAAGAGACCCAAAAGAGGAGCAAGTAGAATAAAGGATTAAAGCTCATATATATACATGCACGCATGTTGAATTGCTTCAGTCGTGTCCAACTCTTTGCGATCCTGTGGGCCATAGCCCGCCAGACTCCTCTGTCCATGGGATTCTCCAGGCAAGAATACTGGACTGGGTTGCTGTGCCCACCTCCAGGGGATCTTCCTGACCCAGGGATCAAACCCACATCTCTTAGGTCTCCTGCATTGTCAGGTGGGTTCTTTACCACTAGCGCTGCCTGGGAAGCCCATTCAATCCCTGTGTCAGGAAGATCCCCTGGAGGCAAGCACAGCAACCCACTCAAGTATTCTTCCCTGGAGAATCCCATGGACAGAAGAGCCTGGTGGCTATGTTCTATGGGGTCGCAAAAGAGTCGGACACAACTAAAGTGACTTAACAGACATGAATATATAACTACGACCTTAAAACATCTGTTGCTTGTGTTGTTTTTTTTTTTTTTAATACTGCTTAAATGTATGAAATTTAATAGTAAATACAGTTTTTTTAAGTTCATCCTAAGAAATGTACTTAGTTATTTTATTTATGTGTCCTCCCTCTGAGATCAGCAAATTTATTTTTAAAAGAAGTATCGAGGAACCATGGTTAGTTATTCCTATAAACTCTATCTCCATTTGATTCAAAAGAATTAAAATCTGGCATGTATCTCTTTTGATTAAGTACACATTCTTTGATTAATGAGCAATTAATGTCTTATAATTTGACAAAGGTAGATATATCATAGTCTTTTTCAAGTTACTCTCTTAAAGTGTAAAAATCAGAATTACTTGTTTTCTCAGCCAACACATTTGATAACAACAGAACTTTACTATCCTGCAAAATCAACATTTTACAAGCTCCATCCTTTCCTTAGATACATTACTCATTATCTATCTTGCTTTTTCCTGATAAATGGCTCCAGGTCACAATCAGTCATCAAATCAATTGGGAGGTGAGTCAAGCCCCTAATCAACACAATTTTACAACTTTTCCAGTGACTCTGCCTGGGCTTGCTGAGAGCCCTAAAAGGGTCCTTTGCCTCCTACATGCTCTAAAGTGCCTTTTGTGTGTTATCACAACACTATCAGTATCGCGAATTCAAGATATGTTTGTTTTAGTGAAGTCCTTACTTTGCAATACTCTGAAGAATCTTGGAAATATTGTTCAAGATGTCAGTTCCTTCAGGCTCTAAGAATGACATGTACCTTGGCTGAACTTTAAAATAAATTCTACATTTATCACTGTTTTACTGCATCCTTTTATTTTTGTTGGTTTCTCTTACAAGCATGAATTCTCTTTGATCTTCCCATACTTTGTAGCCACACAGAAATTATTTATAGAGTATGAGCCTCAATCTTTTTTCCTATAAAACAGCCTTGACAACTTAGTGCCACAATATTTCTCTCCTACAAGAACAAAAGATAACTAATTTTCAGTATCTGATCCCAGTTTATTCTTTCAAAATTTTCAAAATGTATCTTTAAAAACTCCCAACTCAAGTTATTTACCAAGAATATGAAAAAAAATTTTTTAATTTCCTATATATATCCCAAAATTTCTGGATTTCCAACACTCTGAGACTCCCCGAAAGTAAAAGTCACTCAGTTGTGTCTGACTCTTTGCAACCCCATGGACTGTACCGTCCAAGGAATTCTCCAGGCCAGATACTGGAGTAGGTAGCCTTTCCCTTCTCTAAGGGATCTTTCCAACCCAGGGATCAAACCCAGGTCTTCCGCATTGCAGGTGGGTTCTTTACCAGCTGAGCCAAAGGGAAGCCCATGATATTCACTACTGAATAATATTTTTTCTTCACATTGACATACTTTTTTAAAAAAGTCAACATGCACTATTTTTTTCTCCATTTCAATCAATCATCTTCAGCAACCTGTAGCCCAGCCCACACTCCACACACACAACCTTTGAGAGTAACTAACAGTGACAGGAAAAGGGTTCTTTGACCTTCAAATCCTTCCAATCTGGTGATCTATTTTCTAATCTCAGTAATAACTCCCGTCACTAATCTACTTCTTTCTTTCAATTCCTTTCTCCTTCCTCTTTTCTTTCTTCCTTCCTTCCCTCCCCAATTAAATGTTCATTTGTCTTCTACTATGTTTTAGCCTCTAGGGCTAAGTGTTGATGATAATAGAAATGAAGAACATGAAGCCTCAGATCTGAGAAGTTTTGCCAGGATCCCAAGGCCATGGGGTAAGTATTGCTGGGACAGTCATATAAGAGCACAGGGGAGGAGAATCCTTAGTCATACTGCTTGCCAGTTTCAATTAGCATTTGCAGCTTTCTGATAGGATTCATTATCAATCAGTGGTGGTAGCTCCATCAGTGGTGATGGTTACTTGTGGGATTCAGTGTTCTCAGCAGGAGGCTTCCAACAATTACTTCTGATGCTCACTGAAGGGACTCCCATGACTTGCTAACCTTTCTCACTGGACTGATCTGAGATAATCTTCTGTAGGACAGCCTATGGCAGCATTCTTGCTGACCCTTTAAGTAGCATACAGGGTCTTAATCGGCTTTTTTAAAGAAGGGTTATCTTAAGTGTTAACACAGTTTAGCATAGCTTTAGAGAAGCATATCAGAATGAAACTTTCAGAGTTACAGTCTACAGTGGCCTGAAATGCCCCTCATTATGGCCATTATGTAGTGTGAATTCTCATAGTTCCGAAGGAATTTTTATAATTGTGTTGCAGCATATACTTGGTTGAAAAAATAGATCACAGAATGTCATCCATCTCTGTGTTCTGGAAGGAATGCTGCTAAATCTGATACTCATACTGAGTCATTCAAAAAGCTGAGCTGAAAAGAATTCAAGATCCTTTAGCACTCATGTAAATCTCTGGTAGACAGAGATTTGGATTGCCTAGAGAATTTGGAATTCTTTATGGAAACAAATTGTGACTAGACATTTGCTAAAATGCTACTCTTCAAATAAATGCATGATAAAAGTAATGCTTACTGTCAGATATTCCTAGAGTACTAAGAAAGAAATTGAGAATGAGAAGGAAGAGACAGAAAACACAAGCGACATGTTCAACAATAGTAGTAATAGCTACTGTTTATCCTCTGTGCTACACCCTGTACATAAATTACTACATTCAATCCTCATAAAATCTTTTAAGGCTCAGCAAAATACTTATGGGCATTTAACAATGACAAGCTGAGGCTTAGAATGGAATAATACTACTAATTATCAGTTATGTATGTATCAAAGTATATAAAACTACATAGGTATTATGCCTATGTATTTAGAGTATCTGACAAAAATCTAAAATTTTCTCATGTTCTTATTTTCAAGAGAAGATAAAAAGAATCTTTTCCAAGATATTTATTGGTATTACATTTTCTTAACTCAGTGGTGTTCAAATTAGCATTAAGTGGTCCACAAAATTTTTCTGAACTGTGACAAAATAAGCCAGACTGAGAGCAAGATTTTAGACACATTGGTGAATAAAAATGTAACACACCCATCAAATATATGCATTTGATCATTTATCTAGTAATCAATTTTTACTGTGCTTTTAAAAAATACAAGTTCATAATAGTTTTTTTTTTTTAAGCAAACTACCTGCTTCACTGTTCATTAGAGAGGCACAGTCTTGAGTTACCCACAAAATCTAAGCTTCAATTGAGACTTTGATAACTCGTGTCAAATTATGCCTACACATAAGGATTTATTTATATATATATATATATTTTTTTTTTTTTCAGGAAGACATTAAAATCTGGCTTAAATATTGTTGCTGTGGTGGTAGAGTCACTAAGTCATGTTTGACTCTTTGTGACCCCAGGGACTGCAGCATCCTAGGCTTCCCTGTCCTTCACTATTTGCCAGAGCTTGCTCAAACTCATGTCCATTTAGTCAGTGATGCCATCCAACCATCTCATCCTCTGTCGCCCCTTCTCTGTCTGCCCTCAGTCTTTCCTAGTATCAGGGTCTTTTCCAATGAGTTGGTGTTTGCATCAGATGGTCAAAGTATTGGAGCTTCAGCTTTAGCATCAGTCCTTCCAGTGAATATTCAGAGTTGATTTCCTTTAGGATTGACTGGTTTGATCTTTGCAGTTCAAGGGACTCTCAAGAGTCTTCTCCAGCACCATAGTTCAAAAACATCAGTTCTTTAGTACTCAGCCTTCTTTATAGTCCAATTCTCACATCCATACGTGACTACCAGTAAAACCACAGCTTTGACTATATATGGACCTTTGTCGGTAAAGTGATGTCTCTGCTTTTTAATACACTGTATAGGTTTTTCATAGCTTTTCTTCCAAGGAGCAAGTGTTTTTTAATTTTGCGGCTGCAGTCACCATCAGCAGTGATTCTGGAGCCCGAGAAACTTCTAGTTTTTCATGCTGTCAATTTTTCAGCTGCTTTGTTTTTGTGATGCCCAGTTTCTTTTTTTTTAATTACTTCTATTTACAGTGATTCACAATTTACACAATATGCTAGTATAAGAACCAGAATTCTTCCATTTGCCCAATAAAGAAGTAAACTCCTATACATAACAATTCACAAAAGAGGAACCACATTTGAAGAAAAATTACCTTACCTTCTTTAGTAATAATAATACATATAGACTATTTAAATACATTTGTTTTTCTTATGAGCCTCAATGGCCAATAACAACTATGTATAGCACTGCCTTTTTTGCTATGAAACATCTAACAGACCTTGTAAAAAATTTTGTATCAGGGGTTCTGTCAACATTCTTCAAGGTTAGTGGGTAACTTAAATGATGGACAAATTCTATTCTGATCATAAAAAATTGTATAAGAAAGTCTAACACACTTTTGTACATATGACCTGGTCCACATTGCTATCTATAAATATATGGCTAAGTCCCCAAACTAAATCTGTGGTGGTTGAAATTGAATTATTTTGCAATTATTTTAGTTATTCCCATGCTGAAAGCTACTAAGAGATTGAGAGAAAAAAATAAAAATCATTATGGCACATCAGTCTTATTCCTTCATATATATGTGCTCTTCAGAAAAGTCTTAAACTTCTACTTCAAGACTGTCACATTATGATTATTTAATAACCATTAGGAAATTTAATTATAACCTAAGCATTTTATGATGGAAAGTATCCAGTATCAGTAAGTGCTTATGAAAACAAAAGGAACTGTATCAGCAGCAAAACATTTACTTATGTAGAAGGATTTAAAAAAATCTTCAACTACAGAAGCATAATGGAATTAAGTACATGAATAGTTTTATATACTAGACAATAATTTCTAACACTGGAATATATTAAGAGAATGGTTGGAACAACTTACTGCCTATTTTTTTTTTTTTTAAGGACATTAAAATGACAAATCCTGAAACACAACCTGGCTCCTCTTTAGACTGAAAATAAAATAAAGCTACCAGCTGCTTAGATATTATTTTATGAGTAACTGTGGCTTCTGTTACAAGCCCTGTTTCTTGTTCTTTGAACAGCCTGAAAAACAGACTTCTTTACATATGAGCATTAAAATAAAAATTTTAATTTATAATTATATTAAAATTAATATCACCTTTACTCTTAATATTAACACAGATTTATGAGCCGATCTATAATTTACTGAGGATTTTTAGTCTTTAGAAACACCAAAAATATACCAAGAACAATGAAAAGAAAATAATACTTAAATGCAGTTAGGAAATTACATTTAAATACAAGGGGCTTCCCTGGTGGCTCCAATTGGCCCAGTGTCAACCATCTTGATGGCCCTTATCTCAGAGTTACTCATCCACTAACTATGGTGGCCCATTTTTTTTTTTTTTTTTTTTTGCAATTGAAAGACATTTTGTTTCAAAGTGAAGTGAAAGTCGCTCAGTCATGTCAACTCTTTGTGACCCCATGGACTACCAGTCCATGGAATTCTCCAGGCCAGAATACTGGAGTGGGTAGTCTTTCCCTTCTCTCATCGATCAAACTCAGGTCTCCCTCATTGAAGGTGGATTCTTTACCAGTTGAGCCACAAGGGAAGCTCGAAGGTCATTTTGCTAGTCTTCAAAGCCACTTACCTCTATGTTATAACAATGCACCATCTGATATCCCTAGGGTGAATGTGGTGAAGTTTGGTTTGTATTTTAAGCAACAAAATATTTGGTTAACAATATGCTAAGTATTTTAATTCACTATCTAATTATGCTTATTTAAATATTCCTATTATGCTTGTTTTGTCCTTATAAAAAGGTTTAAAGGCTTTCTAAAGAGCCTCTTGATGAAAGTGAAAGAGAAGAGGGAAAAAGTTGGCTTTAAACACAACACTCAGAAAACTAAGATCATGGCATCCAGTCCCATCACTTCATGGCAAATAGATGGGGAAACTGTGGAAATAGTGGCAGACTTTATTTTTTGGCACTCCAAAATCACTGCACATGGTGACTGCAGCCACAAAATTAAAAGACACTTGCTCCTTGGAAGAAAAGTTTTGACCAACCTAAACAGCAAATTAAAAAGCAGAGACATTACTTTGCCAACAAAGGTCCATCTAGTCGAAGCTATGGTTTTTCCAGTAGTCATGTATGGATGTGAAGTTGGACTATAAAGAAAGCTGAGTGCCAAAGAACTGATGGTTTTGAACTGTGATATTGGAGAAGACTCTTGAGAGTCCCTTGGACTGCAGGAAGATCCAACCAGTCAATCCTAAATCTTAAAGTCCTGAACATTCACTGGAAGAACTGATGGTGAAGCTGAAACTCCAATATTTTGGCCACCCAGTGTGAACAACTGACTCCTTGGAAAAGACCTTGATGCTGGGAAAGACTGAAGGCAGGAGAAGAAGGGGACGACAGAGGATAAGATGGTTGAATGGCATCACCAGCTCAATGGACGTCAGTTTGAATAAGCTTTGGGAGATGCTTGGTGATGGACAGGGAAGCCTGGCGTGCTGCAGTCCATGGGGTTCAAAGAGTTGGGCACGACTGAATCCCAGGGATGGCGGAGCCTGGTGGGCTGCCATCTACGGGGTCGCACAGAGTTGGACACAACTGAAGCAACTTAGCAGCAGCAGCAGCAGCAGCAGAGCAACTAAACTGACTGAAAGGCTTTCTAAAGTTAACCTAGGAAACTGAAATTTAAATGTACCGACAGTTTATTGCTGGTGGTGGTGGTTGGTTGCTTTTTAAAACTCAACCCAATGTCACAGTGATGCACTAAAATTCCTGTGTAGAAATAACAGTAACAAGTTGGGTAAATAGACCTTTAAATTGTAAGACATTTGTCAGCCAAGGTCATTTTAGTACAGATTCAACCAGGCTGACTTTCTAAGCTTCCTAAGGAGCAATAATGTATGGATGGATATAAAACATGTGTTTTGGTGGGAAGAAAATCATCTTCAATAATGAATTTGGTAAGTTCAGATCCTGGAGCCTAGAAGTCAATGTTTAAATTTGACTCAGTTTCATTCAATCAGCCAGGCACAGCTGTGCTCACTTTTGTGGAATTCTAACTTGGGTTGAAAAAGTAAATTATGTTTTCATTGCTCCAGTGGCAGGAGACATGAGAGAATGTTTCTTGTCATAGGTGGAGTGGGACCTGAGGATGTCCCTTCTCCAAAATAAAATGTGATCCTATCATAGATCAAGGAGTTCCTAACATGGGAGGAAAGCAAGAGAACTATGGAAGGCCCCTGAAATTTTAAAGCAGAGAAAAGTAAAATTTAAATTTCCACAACACTCTTTAACAATCCAATGTCTTTATTCTCAAAAGCAGCGGTCAAAATGAGAGAGAAAAAAAAAAAAAGATGTAGAAAGAATCCAGCTGTGGTATTCATTTTTAGCCAAAAGTAAATAATCATTGAGCAGAAGTTTCTTTTCCACATATTGCTGGCTTTCAGCAGATATACACTTTTAATCAAGAACACGTGAGAGAACTTGAAGTAGCCCTTACAGCTCAAGCCAACACCTCAGTGGTTCTGGATTCTGACCCAGTGGCCACTGCCGATGGCTCACACAAGGATATTTAAAAAGATTAAGAATGACTCCTTCAACTTAGAGAATCTTGTTTTCAGAAAAGCCATGGCATCTCACAAGCAATAATTACTTACGATTTACATAGTTGAACTTATCCAACCCAAGAACAGCTACTTTAGCCTTTAGCAATTTTTTACATTTATGCCCACAGCATTTAAAAGCGGGCCTATTGGGTGATAAGGATTGACATATTAGTATATACACTATGTATAAAATAGATAACTAATAAGAACCTACTGTATAGCAAGGTGACTCTACTCAGTGCTCTGCAATGACCTAAATGGGAAGGATATCTAAAAAAGAGGGGATATATGCATACATATAACAGATTCACTTTGCTGTACAGCAGAAACTAAAACAATATTGTAAAGCAAATATACTGAAACATTTTAAAAAGTGAGCTTAAATTTAGCTATAGCCTGGCTATTACTCTATTTCTCCCACAATGGATGTTGCATTTTACTTGTCAGGATTAAATCATTTAAGTGACAGTAGATAACATCAAACAAAGGCCTCACAGATTAGACAACTCTCTTAAATACAATTTAAGGTTACTTTTATTCATTCAATAAATATTCACTGAGCAACTTTTATCTGTCAAGGCCCAAGTTAGAGACTGGTGACAAAGTTGTAAAGAAATAGTCAGATCTTTCGTCCTCAAGACCCAAAGAGGTCATGTATGTGTGGATATTGGTATGTGATGTAGGTGTGTTCATGTGTGTGTGTTATTTGGTTGAGAGATAATTTTTTAAAAAAAAATTACACCTACAAATATATCATTATAAGCCATAGTGAGTGTTCTGAATGAAAAGTAGAACATTCAATGAAAGATTATAATACAAGGCCTCATTTGAATATGTGTACTTCCAAAATGAGTGCAATCAGTGTTGTCTTGAATTGACTCAACGCAGTCTGACACAGGCAATGTTTGTGTTGTGCATCCCTCTATATCTCTTTTAGGTGATTTCTTTCAGCTCCTTATAGTGATCAATGTCTCTCCTACTTATACACTTCCTTTCCAGTGAGTGTCATGGGACTTGGATATGAACCCATATTCCTCTATTTCTCATTTAATTAAGGTCACACACATTTTGCTACTCTTGGTGGTGATAACAGTGTTAGCCATAAATGTGATGTATTTGCTAACTACTTGTTAGCAATATCCTGATTCTTAAAAAGAACAAAAGTAACTTCAGGAAACACAGAGGCTGGTTGAAAATATGTCTAACAAAATAGGATCTTGATGTTCCCCTCAAATAAGAGTGCAAAGAAAGTTGCAAATTCTGGCCCCAATTATGGCCAACCTTGAGCTAATGAATTGCTCTTTTCTGTGTAATCTTAGCATTACTCCACTGAAAAACTTCCTTAATTTTCTTTGGTCTATTATCACTTTTGTCAGGCATTTTTTCCACTTAAGCCAAAGGAGATCCCATTTCAGAAGAATATTTATGTGTAGTTTTTCCTTCTTGAAGAAAAATGTTTTTCTGCCTTCATGGTGATTTGCAATTTTAGCATTTAAAAGATGAGTACTAGAACTTGATAGATTAGATGATTCAAAGGACACTGATCCATCCTGAAAGTGAAAGTGTTAGTTGTTTGGTGGTATCCAACTCTTTGTGACCCCATAGACTGTAGTCTGACAGGCCCCTCTGTCCATGGATACTGGACAAGGATATCCAGGCAAGGATACTGGAGTGGGTTACATTCCCTTCTCCAGGGGATGTTCCTAACCCAGGGATCAAATCTACATTGCTGCATTACAAAAGGATTCTTTACTGTTTGAGCCATCCCAGCAATGGTTATCCATTCTAATTTACATTCTAAACTGTGATGCCTATGATCCAGAGTCAGCTTTGTTATGAGTGGGATCTAACACCTTGTGAAGATACATTGTGCTGAATTTTAGTTCTCATTTGAAACACAGAGATATTTCACTAGCAATCTCTATAGTCACTTTTGATTTATTCTAAGACACATTAGAAGTTGTTCTTACTCTGAGCTTCTGTTTATTATGAGACAATGTATTATAAATTTCTCTCTATATAAGCTTAAAAATAAAATACAGTTTTTGTGGCAATTATAACTAAACTTACAACATTTAGAGATTTTTTTTTAGGAAATCTAGAACATTTATATGTGCAAAGTTTAGTTGTGGCTTACAAGAAAAGAATACAGCCCTTCTTTGTATTTGTCTATGCGGGATGGGCCCTTTTTAGCCAAGAGGTTCTTACAATTAAAGCCTCAGAATATGTAACAGTAGAATTGTCTATCTAATATCATTTATTGTGTAAGTAGATATCTGCATAAATATATAAACATGACCATTATGTTTTCTTGCTGGGACGTAAAGGCAGAATGAAGAGGTGGGTGAAAAATGCTTATAAGTATTAATCACCAAATAATATGTTAAAGTTATAGGCCAAAATTCAACTAATGTTCAAAGTAGAATTAGTGTATTTGACTTTGCAATCCATTTATATTCTCAAAGCCAACGTATTTATTAAGGCATTCCACTATAATTAGAAGACCTATCATATGAAAAAATAATTAGTAAGTCCAGACTGGGTTCTGAAATGTAAACCTTTTTTCCTATACTAATGCCTTTAATAGACTGAATTTCTTATATAAACAGAACACTTTTGGTTTGGGAGTAGATGAGTAATTGATTGAGCACAGACTAACATTTTTGTTTCCTGCTATAGTTATGATTAGTATCAGAAAAAGCTGTAGTGTTCAAGTTATTAAAGTTTTCAGTTTTAGGAAGAATACCAAGAAGCTCTGGATCATATACAAACTGAGGAAAGACGTGGTCCAATTTTGGTCAAAGGAAAAGACACAAGAACAACAGTAGAAATTGAAGCTTCATTATTTTTCCTAAAACACATCTTTATAGTGATCTAATAAAATATTAATCACTGATAACTGTTTAAGGAGAAGTAAATTCTTAACATTACTTAGAGTTTTAAATATATAAACCATCTAATATTCTCACTGCTTGCTTATATTTTTGTTGAATAATTTATTCAACCACATCTTGGAAGGTTATTTAGTAATCACTTTTTAGAATTTTATGTAAATAGGAATCTTTTAATGTTAGAATTTCAAAATTCAATATTGAAAGTTCAATTCAATCTCAATCTACTCTGCACTGCTGCTGGATTGCTTCAGTCATGTCTGACTCTGTGCGACCCCATAGACGGCAGCCCACCAGGCTCCTCGTCCCTGAGACGTCCAGGCAAGAACACTGGAGTGGTTGCCATTTCCTTCTCCAATGCATGAAAGTGAAAAGTGAAAGTGAAGTCTCTATCAGTCATGTCTGACTCTTCGCAACCCCATGGACTGCAGCCTTCCAGGCTCCTCCGTCCATGGGATTTTCCAGGCAAGAGTACTGGAGTGGGGTGCCACTGCCTTCTCCGATTGTGAAGACTAAATTTGGTTAATACATATAAAATACAGAATGGTCCTTGGTAAACAATATCACTCAATAATGTTTTAAATAATAATCTATATAAAACAGCTTAGTACTAGGTACTTAGTAAGCACCCAACTATGTTAGCTAGTAATATGCTTATTATAGAAACAGAATTGGTCTGATCTCTTGCTTTAGTCAAATCTACCAGATAAATTTTAGCCAACATGTGACTTGTGAAGCAGCCATGTCTTAATATAATTTTACCATGAGAAATGAGCTTCCTTTAAGAAGTCTAGGTTGGTTCACTGATAAAGGGATAAACTAGCTCATTGAGCCATGTCCCCAACACTTAAAAGACAGTAAATCATTTTATAATCCTAACCACAAACTACATTTGTTCAATTTACTGGTTACGTTAACTTCAGACAAACATGCATTGGGAAAAAAATCATAGCTCTTTTTCTGTGGAATGCTTTCATAAATTCTTGTTTTCTCAGTGAAAGCAGACAACCATCTTAAAAAATAGTGTGTGTTTTTTTTGCAAAAATAATTTCATATTATAAAAAGTAAGTGATTAAAGTTTTCTACAGAACTACAATGGAGCACATCTTGCTTTATCTTCTTCATCACTTGTCTTCCTGGCAGGCAGAACTTTTATGTTCAAATACCAAAGGCATTATCTTCTTAGAGGGAGCTCTTCAATACCTTCCCTGAGCAAGAGGCATTTTTTATTCAACAAATATCTAAGTATCTACTTTGTGGTAGGGTATGTGCTGACACCTGGGGATACACTAGGAAGCAAGAAACAAGGCATCTGCCTTCCCAGAACTTATAACCCAATACATGAGAAATAAAACAAACTGATCTTTTGGACTCTGTGGGAGAGGGAGAGGGTGGGATTATTTGGGAGAATGGCATTGAAACATGTATAATATCATATATGAAACGAGTCGCCAGTCCAGGTTCGATGCACGATACTGGATGCTTGGGGCTGGTGCACTGGGACGGTATGGGGAGGGGGGAAGGAGGAAGAAGGAGGGTTCAGGATGGGGAACATGTATACCTGTGGCAGATTCATTTCAATATTTGGCAAAACCAATACAATATTGTAAAGTTTAAAAATAAAATAAAAAAAAAACCTGATGAATAGCATCAACTCATGTTCCATGTAAATCACAAAATAAAATTTGAGTGACTTTATTTGAGAGCAAGTTGTTTAAGGAAATAAACTGCAGAGGCAGAAACAAACCTATAAGCGAAAAACCACAAGGGAAGCAGCCCATTTGTGAATGTTGGTGGCATTCTGAGTGAGTTACCATGGGGTTCAGGAGACATGCAGCAGAAGAGTGACAGCCAAGGTAGCACACCTCATGGAATACAAAAAATACGCAGAAGGTGGAGAGAGAAAAATCCAAGAACAAAAGGCTAAAACCTTGAAAGGAAACAGGGAAATGAAAGCATCACGTCTAGTAATTGTGGGGTATTGAGTTACATGCGGGGAGAGTCAAAAGGCCTCCTGTGTCAAGCCTGACAATGCAGACAGAAATAGTCCGGGCACTGCAGCCAATATAAACAGAGTGTCAGAGAACAAAAACTGGGACAAAACAATGACTGGCATCAACATAGTTCCTACAGACTTGCAGTGTAGTATTTAATATAGGGAAAGTTTTACTTATAATTCAACTCAGAGTTGTATATTTGTTTTTCCACCCTTGGTGAAAGCAGATAGAATTGTCTGTTAAGAGTTGAGTATAGTTTTATACATGCTAATCTCAGGAAAGTTCTGTTTTAAGTCTAAAATTAAGATCCCCAAATTGATATTAGCCATAGGCAATACATGCTTCCTTGGTGGCTCAGATGATAAAAGAAACTGTCTGCAATGCAGGAGACCTGGGTTCAATCCCTGGGTCAGGAAGATGCCCTGGAGAAGGGAGTGGCTACCCACTCCAATATTCTTGCCTGGAGAATCCCATGGACAGAGAAGTCTGGCAGGCTACAGTTCATGGGGCTGCAGAGTTGGACATGACTGAGTGACTAAGCATATGCACACAGGCTGCTGCTCCTGCTACTGCTGCTAAGTCGCTTCAGTCGTGTCTGACTCTGGGCAACCCCATAGTCGGCAGCCCACCAGGCTCCCCCGTCCTTGGGATTCTCCAGCAAGAACACTGGAGTGGGTTGTCATTTCCTTCTCCAATGCATGAAAGTGAAAAGTGAAAGTGAAGTCGCTCAGTCGTGTCGGACTCTTAGCGACCCCAGGGACTGTAGCCCACCAGGCTCCTCTGTCCATGGGATTTTCCAAGCAAGCATGCTGGAGTGGGGTGCCATTGCCTTCTCTGATGCACATAGGCAAAATATCTTAATTCAGATAGAACCTAAAGTCCTAAGCTATCCCAAACCAAAAACTACATTTGTCCCAAGCAGAAACAGACACACTGATTTGGCCCCTCTGCTCTTGCACACATGGAATAGAAGAAAATACTACAAAGCTGTATTAACAGAGAGCCACACCCACTATGCCAGTCAGGTCATGAAAAGAAACTGGAGACACTTCACAGAAAGTAAGATGAACGTGGTGACAGAAAACTCAGGTTAAACTTGATCACTTATTCCCTATGAATGGGTATCAACTTCATCTAAATCTCAGTCTCTCTTTACTTGTATAAAGTAAAATTCATCTTTTATGTCTTAGATTGTATTCCACAAGAATGTGAATGCAAGACAAGCATATGAATGAAAGCTGCTCATTTCAGAGGTGATCCCAAGAAGCTCTGGTCAGAAATGGGGATATGAGAAAGAAAGGAAATGAAGCTAAGAATGGCTGTATTATAGAGCAGATGACTTCTGTGGCCGTGATCTCTGTGGGCACTTGGGGAGCTCTAGGAAATCATGTGGAACATGCTACAGATGTTCTGGCACATTGAAGGGAGAGGGAGCTGGGCACTTTACCTACTAATTTTTAGCAGTCATGGTTTGAGAACTATTTCCACGGGGCATTACTTGTCTACTACTGTCTGGCTGCTCTATGTACCACATAGGGAGTGCTGATGTCAAAGAAACCTTCAGGCAAAGAGTTAGAGAGCAGATAATGGAAGCTCTTGGGAATAGTGAGCATAGAGGGAAATGGATGAGATGCCACCAGTGTCTGCAACACATACTAAATTCAAGTAAACTTTTCTATGTCAAAAAATTGTCAGAACCATGAACTACTACGTAAATTGATATCAAATCAATAGTAGGTGGAAATAGGTTACAACATTTAGTGCAAATGTAGTTTTGATCACTGCAGACTTTGAGTAATAATAGAAACAATTATACTTTTAGAATTAGGAGACTTAGTATATTTAATCCAGGCATTTAGCTGGCCATATCACTTTTCCATGGTTAAAGTATAGTAGGGTAATAGCTTTCTTAGAGCAAAGATGAACTTCTTAAATGAGATGAAGAGAGGATGTTCCTAGTGTGATACTTAACCTACAGTGGATTTTCAATGTTAATTCTCTCCCTTTCACCTTCCTTTCTTATTTAAAGGCCACTCCTATTTAGAACTGCTTAGCATTTTCCATATATCACTCTGCTGCTGCTGCTGCTGCTGCTGCTAAGTCGCGTCAGTCGTGTCCAATTCTGTGCGACCCCATAGATGGCAGCCCACCAGGCTCCTCCATCCCTGGTATTCTCTAGGCAAGAACACTGGAGTGGGTTGCCATTTCCTTCTCCAATGCATGAAAGTGAAAAGTCAAAGTGAAGTCATTTAGTCACGTCCAACTCTTAGCAACCCCATGGACTGCAGCCTACCAAGTTCCTCTGTCCATGGGATTTTCCAGGTGAGAGTACTGGAGTGGGGTGCCATTGCCTTCTCTGCTATATCACTCTAGCCCATTAAAAACTAGTTGAAGGAATTTGAATAAAAATAATATTCATTTAACATTACATAATGAATACCTACTGCATGACATATTCAACAAAAGAATCATAGTTGTAGTACAACAAAAGAGTCCAAAATACAGTACTTCGGTGCAATCTCAAAAATGACAGAGTGATCTCAGTTTGTTTTCAAGGCAAATCATTCAACATTAGAGTAATACAAGTCTATGCCTCCACCACTAATGAAAAAGAAGCTAAAGTTGAGGGTTCTATGAAAACCTACAATATCTTCTAAAACTAACACCAAAAAAAGATGTCTTTTTCTTCATAGGGAATTGGAATGCAAAAGTAGAAAGTCAAGAGATACCAGAAGTAACAGGCAAATTTGGCCTTGAATTGCAAAATAAAGCAGGGAAAAAGCTAACAGAGTTTTGTCAAGAGAACATACTGGTCATAGTAAACACCCTCTTCCAACAACACAAGAGACAACTTTACATATGGACATCATCAGATGGTCAGTACCAAAAACATATTGATTATATTCTTTGCAGCTGAAGATGGAGAAGCTCTGTATAGTCAGCAAAAACAAGACCGGGAGCTGACTGTGGCTCAGATCATGAGCTCCTTATTGCAAAATTGAGGCTTAAATTGAAGAAAATAGGAAAAACCACTAGACCATTGAGGTATGACCCAAATCAAATCCCTTATGATTATACAGTGGAGGTGATGAATAAATTCAAGGATTGGAACTGGTAGACAGAGTGCATGAAGAACTATGGCTTGAGATCCATAGCATTTTACAGGAAGAGGTGACCAAAAACATCCCAAAGAAAAAGAAATGCAAGAAGGCAAAGTGGTTGTCTGAGGAGGCTTTACAAATACCCGAGAAAAGAAGAGAAGCTAAAGCATAGGAAAAAAGGAAAGATATACCCAATTGAATGCAGAGTTCCAGATAATAGCAAGGAGAGATAAAAAGTCCTCCTTAAGGGAACAAAGAAATAGAGGAAAACAATAGAATGGGAAAGACTAGAGATCTTGTCAAGAAAATTGGAGATACCAAGGGAACATTTCATGCAAGGATGGGTATGCTAGAGGACAGAAACGCAAAGGACCTAGCAGAAAAAGAACACATTAAGAAGTGGTGCCAGGAATATACAAAAAAGGTCTTAATGACCCAGATAACCACAATAGTGTGGTCACTCATCTAGAGCCAGATAACCCAGAATGTGAAGTCAAGAGGGCCTTAGAAAACATTACTATGAACAAAGCTAGTGGAGATGATAGAATTCCAGTTGAGCTAATTCAAATGCTAAAAGATGATGCTCTGAAAGTCAAGTGCTGCATTCAATATGTCAGCAAATTTGGAAGAAATGTTAGTGGTCACAGGACTGGAAAAGGTCAGCTTTCATTCCAATTTCAAAGAAAGGCAATGCCAAAGAATGTTCAAACTAACGTACAGTTGTGCTCATTTCATATTCTAACAAGCTAATGCTCAAAATCCTTCAAGCCAGGCTTTAGTAGTATGCGAACCTAGAACTTCCAGATGTATAAACTGGATTTAGAAAAGACAGAAACCAGAGTCCAACTGCTAACATCTGTTGCATCAGAGAAAAAGCAAGGGAATTCCAGAAAAGTATCTACATCTGCTTCATTGATCACACCAAAGCCTTTGACTGTGTAGATCACAACAAACTGTGGGAAATTTTAAAGAGAAAGGAATACCGGACCACCTTACCTGACTCGTGGGAAACCTGTATGCAGGTTAAGAAGCAAAAGTTTGAACTGGACATGGAACAATGGACTGGTTCCAAATTGGGAAAGAAGTATGACAAGGCTGGATATTATCACCCTGCTTATTTAACTTTTATGCAGGGAACATTGTGAGAAATGCTGGGCTGTATGAATCACAAGTTGGAATCAAAATTACCAGGAGAAAGATTAACAACCTCAGATATGCTGATGATACCACTCTAATGGCAGAAAATGAAGAGGAACTAAAGAGCCTCTTGATGAGGGTGAAAGAGGAGTAAAAAAACTGCTTAAAACTCAGCATTCAAAAACTAAGATCATGGCATACAATCCCATCACTTTATGGCAAATAGATGGGGGAAAGTAAAAACAGTGGCAGATTTTATTTTCTTGGTCTCCAAAATCACTGCACATGGTGACTGCAGCCATGAAATTAAAAGACGCTTGCTCCTTGGAAGAAAAGCTATGACAAACGTAGACAGCGTACAATATCTTAAAAAGCAGAGATATCACTTTGCCCACAAAAGTCCATATAGTCAAAGCTATGGTTTTCCAGTAGTCATGTACAGATGTGAGAGTTGGACAGTAAAAAAGACTGAGCACCAAAGAATTGATGCTTTTGAACTGTGGTGTTGGAGAAGACTCTTGAGACTCCCTTGGACAGTAAGGATATTAAGCCAATCAATCCTAAAGGAAATCAACTCTGAATATTCATTGGAAGGACTAATGTTGAAGCCGAAGCTCTAATACTTTGGCCTCTGATGCAAAGAGCCGACTCATTGGAAAAGACCCTGATGCTGGGAAAGGTTGAAGGCAGGAAGAGAAGGGGGTGACAGAGGATGAGATGGTGGGATGGCATCACCAACTCAATGGACATGAGTTTTAGCAAACTCGGTGAGATAGTGCAGGACAGGGAAGCCCAGTGTGCTACAATCCATGGGGTCTCAAAGAGCCAGTCGTGACTTAGTAAGTGAACAATAACAAGGGGGTGACAGGTATTTTACAGGCACTGTGCTTAAGACAGTAAGATAAGAGACCAAAATGTTTGTCTTCAAAATACTGTGAAAAATAGATAGATGAAAAATTTTGTACAAAGAACTTTGTACTCACGATCACCATTATTTGTATATCACTACTATTATCATTATTGCAATATCAGTAATATGAATTTCAAAACCACTGCAGTGGTTATCCAGGGCAGCAGTCCACCATTTCAAAATTGCATAACACATTCTTGATTTTTAAAAATAAATAAATAAACAAAAAAATCAATTTAGAATTATTCAAGACAAGTTATTTCGTTAATCATGTAATACGTGACTGCACTTCTAGGAAATCATGTATTATGATTTTATTAGTGATAATTAAAAAATAAGAAAATGAACAAAAAAGAGATTGTCATGATCTTCCCAATGCTAAACATCTATGAAGTATGACTTGTAATGTAAAAAGTTAAAGAAGAATACAAATGCAGTTGTAAACAACTAATGACTTGGATACGCTTAAAACAAAAGAATTCATTACATTTAATGAACACTAAAGCTGCCTAGATCATGTTGATCCAAATTATTACTTTAGGATGGCTGCCTGGTAGACAGGAAGCAATTTGGTCCTTTCTGCAACACCACCAGAGCCAACACTCCCAGCAAGTGTGTTGAAAGATAAATATGCTTAATGGGGGGAAAGTTATGAAAGTTGAAAAATAATACTCTTTTAAGTAGCATATTGCTTTAAAAAGTAATTATAAGGCACTTGGGAGGCTGATTCTACTATACATAAACGTTATAATGAACCCAAACTCCTAAATACCACTTGGAGAAGAAAACTGCACAACCCCAGTGGAGCATGGCATAGGCTGATATCTGAGCAGTGAGCTGGGAAGTGACCCATCACAAGGGTTACTCAAATATTTGGAATAAAATGGCAATGGTTTTGCTTATTTTATTTTTGAATAGATCCTCATAATTTGTTCCTTTATTTCAATCAAGGAAACATTATACAAATGAATTAAGGAAATAACTGCTTTTACTTTCCCTTGGAGACTTTTCTTTTTAAATCAATGCTTCATTAAGTATAGTTCATGTGCAAACTGTTGAGGTTTTACCTAAGTAATTATCTTATTTACATTAATCTACAGAATTCTACAGTGTCAGTTTTTAGCAAAAATAAATTTGTGTGTTAGTTATGTTTAATTGATATTAGTATATAATGACAATATATTTTTTAAATTTTAGAATGTGTCACATATATTTCCAAGTCTACTATCTCTATCCCTAAAGAGAAAGGAAAAAAAATATATGTCTGTTGTCAAACATACACTTAAAATCCTTTGCTAGATCTCAAAGATATATTAGGGTACACTAACATAAGCATTGAGAAGAAGGTAATGATGGATAGTGGATTAAGCAAATGCTACTTTAGAGTCAATAATGACTCCCACAAAAAAACTATATAATTCAAAGAATGCTTTGAAGGTGGGTAGAAGGCAATGGCATCCCACTCCAGTACTCTTGCCTGGAAAATCCCATGGACGGAGGAGCCTGGTAGGCTGCAGTCCATCCTAAAGGTTGGACACGACTGAGCGACTTCACCTTCACTTTTCACTTTCATGCATTGGAGAAGGAAATGGCAACCCACTCCAGTGTTCTTGCCTGGAGAATCCCAGGGACAGGGGAGACTGGTGGGCTGCCATTTATGGGGTCGCACAGAGTCAGACATGACTGAAGCGACTTAGTAGCAGCAGCAGCAGCAACTTGTTAAAATCTAAGTTTCAGATTTAATAAGCTCCATCATTTTTACTTTTGTTTTTATTTTTAAAGAAAATCAGGGGAATAAACTTTTCCCTCTTGGCAAGTTTCTTTAGAAGCTTAAATTTGAACTGCAATTTCAAAGTACCCATATTTTTTAAAGTAATTCAGGATAAAATATGACACCTAATTGAAAGCCATTCAGTTGGCTTCATGTTGGGTTACATATTGATTTTAGAGCCATTTACTAAAGTTTAAAGCTTGGAATGGATTAGCTTCATCAAACTGACACCATAAGTAGTTCTTTAAGGTCTGACTACTTTATATGATGTATTCTTAATTCTGTTAACAGTGACTTAGAGAACAGTTATGCAAAGCTTCCACCTGTCCATAATCTTTCTCCAAAATTTGAAACTTTCAACTCTATTTGGAAGAAGAGTATGGGAGCATTGCACTAAACTCCTTCTCAATATTCTCTACCATTTCAGTCATATGTTATCTGCTGCTTTCCAGGGTGTAGGGCAGTGTTGCCATGTAAGTGGGAAGAGGATCTAGTGTAGTAATCCTCAAAGGTATTGCGTATGATCCACCTTAAAAATAAAGTACTAAGCCCTATACTCTTCCCAATATTTAAGCAAGAAAAATTACTTGCCAGTAATGGGAGACAAGATACAAAAGGAGGAAGTAGTGAAATCTCTGAACAAGTAAGTAGGCAATGGCCAAGAGGTAAGTTAAATCTTTATTTACTCACTCATTCAACAAGTTCTGCTGACCTAATTCCATGTGCTAAGAACTATGGCTAACATCAGGCCAGTTAGAAAGGTAAGCCATGGCTTTCCTTTCCTCTTAACTCCTACTAGAGTTGGATTTATATTGATTAAAATAATCTTTTACCAATTAATTTTGAAAGTTCATTGCTAGCTTATTCTTTTTTTATACATAAAGTAAAATGAATTTAAATTTTTTTATGCTACCATCACTTCATTTAAACTCAGATACGTTCTTTTGAGGACCTCCCTGGTGACTCAGAGAGCAAAGAATCCGCTTGCAATGAAGGAGACCTGGGTTCGATCCCTGGGTAGGGAAGAACCCCTGGAGAAGTGAATGGCTACCCACTTCAGTATTCTGACCCGGAGAATTCCACGGACAGAAGAATCTGGCAGGCTACAGTCCATGGAGCCGCAAAGAGTCGGACACCGCTGAGTGACTCACTTTCACTTTTACATGTTCTTTTGAATGTGAGATAATAATTTGAAGTAAAAGTCATTAACAAGAGTCATTTCAATGACTAATACAGCAGAAGTCAAATAATAAAAATGAATGAGAGTTCAAGAAGCATCAATAGAATTACTCCTCAAATAAGCCTGATTATGAGAAGGAGGGGTAAGGATGAACTATATCTTCAAAGGCTAAGAGCTGATAACACTGGGGAAAAAGGGTGAGAAATGGATGGAAGTTGGACAGTCACAGCAGAAGTTTAATTGACCCCCTTACTATAAAAAGCTAATTTTAATCTACTAGACTGCTATCATAGGACCACAGAGCTTCTTCTTAGTTTCCCTACCTCTATCTTATCCCCAAGATTCATTCATAGCAGGACAAGAGCAAATATGACCATGTGAATCCTGGTTCTGCCCCTGATTAACTTCATATCCCTGGGCATCAATCGCCATCTAGACCCTTCATTTTTTCCTACCGTAAAATGCGAATTATATTGCAAAACTTATAAGGTAATTAAACATTTACATAGTGAAAATTTGAGAAAATGGTACTACAAAATTTTATGCTATCAAAGGAACTGTTACAGTAGGCTCTAATAGAAGCAACAAATGGTAGGTTGTTAAATTTAATACTAAACCACAAAGTTCACATAGAATGCAGTAGAAACTGTAATTACCTATATAACAGTAAATGTATATAGTTCATGCAGGTACATCTTAAAATATTAGTCAAGAGTGTGATTTAACACTGGCTACATATAATCATCTTAGCACAGAACACTAGTGCTAATTTAGTTTTCCTTTCAAAAATTCATAATGTTGGTTGGGAAATTTCAGCCTCCAAAGAACAAAGTTTCTATGAACTTTTTATAATTTTCAAGTATTTGATAAATCCTCCAAATAAACTTTGATATAAATTACTTTGGTGTTATTTGGTAGCTAGCTAACTTTTTCTGAGGGCTTTTGAAAGTATGTGTCAGGCGTTGTGTTGAAAGTCCTATTTACATGTTGTCTCATCTAATTCTCTGAATGACCATGTAAAGTTGGTACCGAATGTAATATCTTGCTCTCTCCTCCACACACACACCCCCACAGTTTATAGAGAGGAACTTGACACTTAGAAAAGATAAATAATCAGTCCCCTAACACACATCTTACAAGTAGCAGAAATGAGAAGACACATCATAGTGTTTTACAGCTAGGATAAAATAAAGCAAAATCACCTTTACCACATAAAGGCAGAATTAATATATACCCTGGGATACTTCTGAAAGATATGCAGTTTTTCATTCCACTAGATGCTTCAACATCATAAGTGAAGAAATACTGAGTATGCTCAAAGTGTTAAGAGTTTGGGTGAACTGTAAGTAGTAAAATGGTTATGAATTCAGTTGGGATACTTTCTTGTTAATTCCATAAAACTTGAAGGAGTTTCTTTTTCAAATAAAGAAAGATATAAAAAGGGGTTTAATTTTTTGTTTGTGTGGTTTTTTTTTTTTTTACATATATCATACAATTGATAGAAAATAAAAATGCCCCTTAAAAAATGTATACAACTTAAAATTGATATTAAATTTACAGGAAAAGATAGGGAAATAGGTGAATACTTAAGAATCCTATGTGGTTTCTGGTCCTCTGTTTCTTCCAGAGTAAACCCGTGAAATTAAGTTAAACTTGACATTAGATCAGCTATTTCATAAAGAAGCCAGTCAATGTTTTAATACCATCTGACCCAAGACTTGCTATTCAACAAATTGATTTCTTTTATATTTCACAAGAAATTCTCAGAAGAAAAATTATATGGTAGAGAAGCAATTGCTACAGTCTTATTTAGCCTTTTATAATTTTCTAGAGAATAAATGCTTTTGTTTGCCAAAGGAAATATAGTCAACAATAAAAAAATATTAGTATTAGTTTCATAGAATGAAATGAAGCTTTATCCTTGCCAAATATTTTAACATCTGAAAATGTTGGTATTGGTACTAAAATGAAATCAAATGAAACGTGTAACATGTAATAAGGTTTTCACCACTGCCAATTTAATTCCTATGTCAGTAACTTCTTGTTAGTTGGTGTGATTCTTTGACATGTTGGTTTCTACCCCTCTCCTCAATGGTTTAGATTTTATTTACACAGTAGAGTAGTAAAACTAGTAAAATATGTTGAAAAAAAAAGAATATTTCCACAGCATGTTTGAAAAACACAAAACTAAAGCCTGATTGAACCAAATGTCAATGTGTAAAAGCTTTTAACAGAACCTCCCCATTCACCAGAGACATTCTTATCAAAAATATATATGAGTCCAAAGTCAGCCCAATTAGTTGATGGAGAGAGCCTAAGAATTAGCGTAAGAAAACATTCCTTTACAATCACAAATAGCTCCTCAGAGAGATGACACACTGAGATTGGACTTTTGTTAGCGTCTGTTCATGGATTCTCAGATGCAGAAGGGAGAGGCACAATTCAAAAAATGGATCAAAAAAAGAGGGGGTTATACCAAGCCCAGGGGTCCTAAGTGTTGAGTAGAATGTGTGGAGAAAAATTACTATTAAAAGTAATCATATAGTATAAACTAAAAATGGAACTAGCTTTGATCTGCTCCATATATACACATATACATACACACGCACACATATATACAGATGTGTTGAGGAACCTGAGACAAAGAGGCACATAAACCATAGACTTTCTTCAATCCCCAGGGACACCTGCAGTCTGACATGTTATTTAGAAGTGAAGATTGCCTATAGCTACTACCCTATGAACTTAAAACTTAAGAACTTAAAAATTGTGCTTTAAGTTTTGATGAAAGTGATAGGAATCCCTTTCATCTTGTCAATGTCTCCACAATTCATTACATTTGACTTGCGTTGTATCTAGCTTGGAAAGCTGAATTGAAAAAGCATTATTAATTTTATTGTGGCTAAAGCAGAAACTGACATGTTCTTTCTTCTTCCTAGGTTTAAAATTGAGAAAACAAAATAAAACTAACCTTGGGGGAATAGGGTATTTAGTATGTGACCCAACTCAAGTTCAGAGAAGAGGTGTTCCTTGTTCACAGATTTTATAGTCTCTTCACATCTGTTGTAGATTTCATCAGCAATTTCTGTTTAGAATTCCTAATTTTCTGAAACCAAGAGATTCAAAGGAAAAACTCCATGAGACTAAACAAAAGAATTCTTTCATTTTTGAAAAATGATATATTGGGAACATTTAGAGAAGATGTGGAAGTGAGAAGTCTTGAATTAAGATAGTATCTGATAAATTAGAATGTTCCTACAAAGAACAGGACGTTAAGGGAATATTTCCATCTCAATGCAAGCAATACTTAAAAGCCTGTTCCAAATTCCTTCCTATTTTTTCCAACAGATCCTGTTATTTGATGCACATGCTTTCCTTCCTCGCTCCCCAAATTCCCTTGTCTCACCTATATTATTCTTCTGCTTAAATGAATATAGATCAGAATACTGATTTCCAAGGTCTTGCTTAAGTTGTTATCTATATAAAAAACAGACAAAAATATTTTAATTTGGTTTAAGTTTCTTCTCTCTAGTAACTATACAGAAACAGACTAGAATTAAAAATTTAAAAGAATGCATGTTGGTGGCAGTGGGGGTACATGTTAACTTCTGTTGATTTTTAATAAACATCTGGTTTAATCTAGCTTGTATTCTGATTCAGCCTCCTGATTCTGCTCTTAGCATGACCTCTTATGAATCATATGTTAGTCTATAGTACTCAAACAGCAAGTTACAGACTATTCTTCATGTTGCTCAACCAGGCATAATTCTCAACACCTTCACCTTTTTAAAAAAATAAGACGGTATTTTTTAGAGTAATTTCAAGTTCCCAGCAAAACTGAGCATCAGGTACAGAGATTCCCCATATATCCACTCTTCACACATAAACATAACCTCCCTATTATCAACATTCCCCACTAGAATGGTACATACATACATTACAATGGATAAACCAACACTGACACAGTTCAGTTCAGTTCAGTCGCTCAGTCGTGTCCGACTCTTTGCAACCCCATGAATCGCAGCACGCCAGGCCTCCCTGTCCATCACCAACTCCCAGAGTTCACTCAGACTCATGTCCATCGAGTCAGTGATGCCATCCAGCCATCTCATCCTCTGTCGTCCCCTTCTCCTTCTGCCCCCAATCCCTCCCAGCATCAGACTCCTTTTCAAACACTTCGCATGAGGTGGCCAAAGTACTGGAGTTTCAGCTTTAGCATCATTCCTTCCAAAGAAATCCCAGGGCTGATCTCCTTCAGAATGGACTGGTTGGATCTCCTTGCAGTCCAGGGGACTCTCAAGAGTCTTCTCCAATGCCACAGTTCAAAAACATCAATTCTTCGGTGCTCAGCCTTCTTCACAGTCCAACTCTCACATCCATACATGACCACAGGAAAAACCAAAGCCTTGACTAGACAGACCTTTATTGGCAAAGTAACGTCTCTGCTTTTCAATATGCCATCTAGGTTGGTCATACCTTTCCTTCCAAGGAGTAAGCGTCTTTTAATTTCATGGCTGCAGTCACCATCTGCAGCAATATTGGAGCCGAAAAAAATAAAATCTGACACTGTTTCCACTGTTTCCACTGTTTCCCCATCTATTTCCCATGAAGTGATGGGACCAGATGCCATGATCTTTGTTTTCTGAATGTTGAGCTTTAAGCCAAATTTTTCACTCTCCACTTTCACTTTCAGGAAGAGGAACTAAAAAGCCTCTTGATGAAAGTGAAAGAGGAGAGTGAAAAAGTTGGCTTAAAGCTCAACTTTCAGAAAACTAATATCATGGCATCTGGTCCCATCACTTCATGGGAAATAGATGGGGAAACAGTGGAAACAGTGTCAGACTTTATTTTGGGGGGCTCCCAAATCACTGCAGATGGTGATTGGAGCCA
The DNA here is from genome assembly GCF_027580195.1 of Bos mutus. Classification (NCBI taxonomy): domain Eukaryota; kingdom Metazoa; phylum Chordata; class Mammalia; order Artiodactyla; family Bovidae; genus Bos; species Bos mutus. Next base: position 83,893,081 of record NC_091620.1, on the reverse strand, counting down.
TGAAATTAAAAGACGCTTGCTCCTTGGAAGGAAAGTTATGACTCCAGGAGATTCTCCCAACCCAGAAATTGAAACTGCATCTTTTACATCTCCTGCATTGGCAGGCAGATTCTTTACCAATAGTCTCACTATTGGGAAGCCCCAAGTAAGGAATACACAGGCAAATCCTAGAAGGCCAAATTTTAATATAAATACAAAATAAATAAATAAAAACATCAGAGGCTGAACACCACGGGAGTCACAGACTTAGTCAAAACAAGTAACAAAATAAAGAAACCAATAAACAAACAAACAAAATAGCAAGAACAACATTCAGAGCTTGAGGGGAGGGATATGAACTTAGAATTGCTACAGTTACTATTCAAAAACTCGTTTTCAACAACAATAAAAAAATAATGAGATTTGCAAAGACATAGAAATGTGTTATATTCTGAGAAAAAAAGCCAAGAACAGAAATTGTCCCCAGGTGTTGGACTTGGCAGACAAAAATATCAGAGCAGCTATTATAAATATGTTCAATGAAGCAAAAGAAGCCATGCTCAATAAATTAAAGTATGACAACAGTTAACCAACAAATAAAAGCAAATACATAGACATGAAGTAACTTTAGTGGTTGCTTAGGTGTAGAAGCATGAAGTAACTTTGAGGCAGGAGCAGAGTATAGAATAAATTTGGAAGGATGGTAGAAAGATTCCAAATCTGGATTGTTGTGATGCTTGCTAAACTCTATAAATTTGCTAAAAATCATTCAATTAAATATTTACAATAGGTGAATTTCATAGTATAAAGTTTATATCTCAGTAAATTTATCTTAAAAAATTGTGTACACTTTGGTATTTCTTGATCCCCTGATGTTTCTCTCTATATTTTATCCATTAGAATTTATTGTAAATACTGAATCCAGCTTAACATCATTAAAATATTCAAGAATTTCAATACTTACTGGTAACATTCCTCTTCACAAGTTCTTTATCATTGTTTCTATATATTCCAATTTCTTAGAAAGGTGTAACAAATAACTAAGAACCATTTTTAAAATGTTTATCTTAAGATTATGACAAATAGCCAAAATACTGCTAATTTAATGCTCTTGATTTCTCATCTGGACACTTAGAATTAATCCCTTATTCCTGTTTCATGATTCATCCTCCTCACTTCTATTCACACACTGGAGTAATTTTATGAACATAATTCCACTCTTTTTTTTTACAGTTTGCTAATAATTCTCCAAGTATTTTTTTCTCCCTCTCTCTCCATCCTCACCTCCCTCAATCTTTTAACCTGGAGTCCACAAACTCAAAAAAACTTGATAGATTAAATTGGGATTTTGTAACCCCTGAAGGTAAGTAAGTAAGTAAGTAAAAGATTTCTGTATATGCAGTTTTGTGCATATATGAGGATATTTTCTCCATGCTATTAAAAGACATGTATTCCTCTTTCAATTTACTGTTAGAATTCAAAGCAAGAGATTCAAGGGCTTTATCATATTCTGAAAGGAGCTAGTTCCCTGAAAAGTGTAAGAAACATGGTCCTTCTGTATGTCATTTCAGTTCTCTTTACTGACACATAGATCCACCTATACCTGAACCTAGCCTCCTTCCAGCACCAGTTTATTTCCCTTCTTTTTGCTTCATATGCTTCAAGAGATAGGCACCATTTTTAATGCCCTGAAAAGACACCTCTCTGATTTGCCTCTCTGCATTTACACAGATTCTTCTCTTTCTGCCTTCTTGCAACCCACTCTATCTGGTAAATATTTATGCACACTTTTCAATTGCCTCTTTCTCTAAGAAGTTTGCATGATCCTGTTAGAAAAAGTCCCTTGTGTTCCTCTATCATGTTGAATCAACTATAAATGGACCTGAGTTACAAAACCACATTTATTGCAATTCTTGTTCATAAAAGTTTTCCTAATCTAGACTGGGAGCTCGGGGAGAGGAAGAACTCAAGTGTGTTTAGTTTCCAGCCAGATAGTAGGCATTTAGAGGCACTTTAAAACAAATCAGTTCATGAACTTATATACAAATGAACACAGAGGCTTTCTGGGCCAAATAACTTTTCCTACCACTTTATGAAGGGATAAATTTGTTTCAAGAAGAAAGACAAATTTTACTGGGCTATAGTAGACAGATTAATGACTTCTCAGTCCATATCTTAATTTCTGAAACCCATGAATATATTGCTAAAAGGCATTGATGGAAGTTAAGTTGTAGATGAAATTAAAGTTGCTAATCAGTTGACCTTACAAAACAGAGATTATCCTGGTTTATCTCAGTAGGCCCATGATCTTCAAATGGGTCTTCAATTGAGAAGAGTCAGAACCTGAGAGACGGCATCAAGGGGAAAGACTGACTGGCCATGGCTAGCCTTGAAGATGGAGAAAGGAATCACAAAACCAAAGAATACATGCCACCTCTAGAAGTTGAAAAGGGCAAGAAAATAGATTTTTCTCCCAGAGCCTCCAGAAAAGGACACAGCCTTATATATACACCTTGGGTTTTAGTCCAGTGATACTCATTCAGTTTCAGATTTCCAGACTGTTCCACTAAATCTGTGGTAATTTGTTACGGTAAACACATACCCACACACACAAACCTGGACTTTCTATCAATACTTCCTATATTTAAAGTATCCCTGCTATAAGTTGAATCGCACCCTCTCAAGAGACATGTTTAAGTCCAAAATCCCAGGATTCAAAATGTGACCTTATTTGGAAATAGTGTTGTTGGTAGACATAGTTAGTTAGGATGAGGTCATGTGGGATGAGGGTGGGTCCTTACTTTAATACTACACAAGTCCTTTTAAAAAAGAGAAGACAGCCATGTAACAACAGAAGCAGAGATCCAAATGATTCCTTTACAAGCCAAAGAACTCTAAGAATTGCTGGCAAACACCAAAATCTGGAAAAGGCAAAGAAGAATTTTCCTCTACAGGCTTTAAAGGGAACACAACACAGGCAGAATCATCTTGTCAGAATTTTAGCCTCCAGAATTGTGAGAAAATAAATTTCTGCTTTTTGTAAAGCCACCCAGTTTTTTGGTTTGTTACAGTAGCCCCAGGGGAACCAACACTAATACTAATTCAGACCCCCTCATACCTGAATTCTAATTTCAGAGTGTTGTGTATTCATCAAATTTCTCTTTCAATATTTCTCATGATCACTTTCAAAAATCCAATTAAATATATTCTTCAGGTTGTTGCAGCAGTTGCTACATAAACACAACACAGATTTGACACCCAAATGTTGAGTTTGCAGGAGTCAAGGAGCAAACAATTAGGCTCAAACAGCTGACTCTACTCATGTGTCAATGAATTATCTGCTATAAGCCCCACAATACAACCTCAGAAGGAAACCAAATAAAAAGAGACAGGTTAAAAATTTTGTTTTAACATTCATGAGTTTTGTTTTAGTGAACAAAATAGTAAGTCTTGCTTTGGAGAAAGATATAGAGGCATTAATACATTTCGTCAAAGTTGGAGTTAACAATGTCTGACAGGTTAACCACACACACAAAAAATCTCCTTAAACTCCAAATTTCCCCAAACTTTCTTTTGGGCCAAAGGCGGGGAAAATGGTTTTGTAACTATTCCTGAATCTTTTTATTTAATTTAAAACTGATCAATAATAGTATCTGTAATGCAACAAGTTTGTCTTCTAAACCACTGTATCCCAGTGTTCATTCCTTTTAAATTTAAGCATTTATTTTATACTTCTTGCTTAGTGATTAATCATGAACTGCTTTGTTAAATCTCCTGTTATGAACCCTTGCTTTTCATATTGTGAAAATACACCTGTTCCTGTTTAAGTCAGAGGCAATATGAAGACAATTGGTGATTACTGCAATCTCTGTTAATCTCCATACACAGGTACTCACACATGGATGATCAAAATTCCTTATGAAATCATTCACTTTTTCACAATGGCTTCAAATCCTTTTGAAAAGAATGTCTAAGGAAAAAGTACAACTACTTATAAAATAGTTAGCTATAAACTTAGGTCTCTTTTTATTTAGTATATAAAAATCAAAAGAAGAGAAGCAATTTTGCTTTTCTTAGTTTTATTAATACAAGTAGACTAAACTTTTATGTTGGAAACGTTCCTTTTAAGAAACTCCTGGCCAAATGCTTTTCAAATAAGTTTGAGTTTATTAGGAAATGCTGATGGATCATAGTAGATGAAAGCCCTAGCTGAAATAATGACATGTTACTAACAGCCTTGGTAAACTAGGCTTAATTACATGGATTAATCAAGCTCAGTTAATGATTATTTTACAATTCTACCATATTTGTTTGAACATCATAATGTGTTTTTAATGTACATTTGCCAAGATTTAAACTCCAATACCACATCAAAACTGAGCTGACATTAATCGCATGATGAGGTAAATTTTAAAGTATAGATGTGATCAAGATGTCTTTCAAATATATCCAAACATATGGTTCTTTGAAACTATTCTTAAAATTAGTATTCTCAATCTTTTTTACTGATTGGTTCTTAAAACCAGATTTTTTTCTTGAAATTTTGCATTAGAATTCAACCAAAGTCTTTGGCAAATTTTCAACTAATGTTTATTATTACTTTCAAATTATGTTTACTTTCCCAATAAGAAATGAATAATTTCCACACTGAATTAGTGTGCTGGGGTTGCCATAACAATACCCCAGACAGGGTTGATTACACAACAGGAATTTATTTCCTCATCGTTCTGGATACTATAGGTCCAAGATCAAGATGTCAGAGGACTAGCTTCCTCCTGAGAGCTTTGAGGGAGGGAACTGCTTTAGGCCTCTTTGCTTGGCCATCTTTTTGCCGAACCTCACATCAACTTCCCTACATATATGTCTGTGTTCATATTTTCTTTTTTATAAGAATACCTCTCAAACTGGATTACAACCAACCTAAATGACTTCACTGTGACTTAATCACCTTTGCAATGAACCCATCTCCAAATATGGTCAGATTCTAAAGTACTGAGGGTTAGGACTTCAACATAATTTGGTGGGAAGAGGGCATAATTCAGCTCATAACACAAGCATAATTCACACTACAGTGTTTACAAGACTTTAAGTAGCTATAAATCCTTTGAATTAAAAAAATAATATTTTTATGCTTAATGCACAGTGGCAGCTTTATTAATTCTGAACATTTAGCTATTTGACTTTTTTTCTCCTGAACTAAATTCATTGTAATAGAGTAATGAAAAGTAAGAACTTATTTTCAAAATCTTGATATTACTTGAGGAAAATAGATATGTTAGCAAAACATAGTAAGCATTGTCTATAAAGTGTTAATTTTCACACTAATTACATCTGGGATTTTCACTGTTTGAGATGAGCACATAAATTTGTTGTTTAGTCACTAAGTTGTGTTCGATTCTTTGCAACCCCATGGACTGTAGTCTGCCAAGCTTTCCTGTCCTTTACTATCTTCTGGAGTTTGCTCAAATTCATGTCCATTCAGTGGACGGTGATGTTCAGTGATGTTATCTAACCATCATCATCCTTTGATTCGAGCACATAAAGTTGACAAGAACCCAAAAGTTTGATCTGAAAAGCAAAAAGAACTGTTTCTTATGCAGTGAAACAGACATCATCAACCAAGGGAACTCTAGATTCAGAGCTGTAAGTGTCAATTTGAAGTTGATTTTGGAACATGACCAATCTCCAACTTCATTGCTTTTACACTAATGTATCAGTCACAACCAAGTGTAAGATACACAGCCTTATGCTTAGGACCATACTACTACCTTCTCTGAGCTCTGATTTCCAGGCACAAGTTCTTTCTTGATCTCCTAGAAATAATTTCTAGCCTTAGTTTTTTTAACTCATGGAATTTTATTAGTAGTTATGTCTAATAAGAAAAAAAAATTCTTGGAAATAAAGCATATTAATTTGTAAATCTTCCCTGAGACGAATGATTTTGGTATGTCCTCACCTGACAGAATATTTGATTTATGTAAAGGTGGGGTTGCAAGTAGATCCTGAACATCTATAAAAGAAGAGAGGGAGCAGAAGTAACACCAAGAAGGAAAGGCCAAAAAAGGAGCTAAAATCTCTATTAAAAAAAAAAAAAAAACAGGATGAAAACCTAAGGATTTTTTTTTAGTCACTTCAAAATTTTGACAGATATTAAATACATATTTTAATATGTGTATTAAATACATATTTTAATATGTGTATGTGCACATTTGTATAAATTTACATATACTATATATGACATATACATATAACACAAAGAGAGTCAAAGATAACAATTCAACTTATATAATAAGGAATAGTATAAAGACAAGAATAAGAAGATTGTATATTTTATTATATACTCTGAGTTCAGAAAACTTGAAAGTTGGTGGAAGGAGAGGAAAAGGTTAGTTTTTTATATGAAATAGTTCATGTTAATATTAAAAGCCAGTTAGCCTCCTCATTGAAACATTTTGCATTTTAATCCCACTTACACTCCTTAGTCTTTGATTTTGCAAGAAGGTTTTCAAACAAAATATTCTCAGCAGTTAACCCAATGCCTATTTTCAGGCATGTATAATTTTATGAAAGATAATATCAATCAGAGCACATTCAGCCCATCTATTACTCAGTACCCCTACACTAAGGAAATTCCAGGGTCATTTAATTACCTTCTGCATTTCTTTGCAAGTTTAAATGTGAAAGTGAGATGGGAAGCCAGACAGCTGAGGAAGAGTAACCATAAAAGAAGAGGCAAGCTAAAGCTAAATGCAATAAACCTAATCTTGAACACAAATGCACACAGCTGTGCAGTCCTCAGGCACCAGAGAGCCTAAATGTAATGCAATATTAAGGAAAAACATCCATGTTCTCTGGAAGAAGCTTCTCTATTTCTTTCTTACACCAAAAAATCTTAGATTTTCCATTTCTTCCTTTGCTTTCTTACATAAAGAAATCTTAGATCACAAAACAGGATGCATTTAGAAGTGCTTCCTCTCTTTGAATGATCCCTCAGTCTTGAAAGCCCAGGTGAAAAGAACAAACAAACAAAAAAACCCGGATTCCTATTCTCATTCCAACCATTACCTTATGCTGAGTTATTTCTGTGGTGTTCAACAATTTAGAATAATACTTAGACAATGAGTACTGACAATTTTTTAGAAACTTGAAACAATTTCTGGAACACCTATATTAGTAACATACATGCATACATATAATTTAAGAAGGTCTATCGTCACTTATTTGACAGTGCATCCTACATTATTTAACATGCCAAATAAACCTAATTGGTTTAACATCTCTCTTTTACAAGGTGAAAAATAAATCTTTTGAAGTTTTCCAGGGGGCCTCTTGGAAATCTCATTTACCCGTAAGTCGGTCAAAAAGATACCATTTAGAATGTAATTCTTTAAAGTTGCCAAAACATCAAAAGGTATGAACATTTTACTAAACAGGATCACTAATTATTATGAAATAGCCTTTATTTAACTAAAATGATAATAGAAGATTTTATAACAAATACAGAAGTTTACACAGTTGTGAACAAAACTTTTTTGATATTGAAGAGACTGGGTTTCCATAACTAATCAAAAGCTTGATAAAACAAACAAACAAACTTGAAGCACAGTCAGTTAGTTGAAAAGACACAAAATCTTTGCTGTCCAGGCAGATTATTTTAAGGTAAACCGAAATCTTTGTTTATACTTCCTTATTAAGAGTGGACCAAAGCTGCTGCTGCTGCTGAGTCGCTTCAGTCGTGTCCGACTCCGTGGGACCCCATAGACGGCAGCCCACTAGGCTCCCCCGTCCCTGGGATTCTCCAGGCGAGAACACTGGGGTGGGTTGCCATTTCCTTCTCCAATGCATGAAAGGGAAATGTGAAAGTGAGGTCGCTCAGTCATGTCCAACTCTTCACGACCGCATGGACTGCAGCCTACTGCTCCTCTGTCCACGGGATTTTCCAGGCAAGAGTACTGGAGTGGGGTGCCATCGCCTTCTCCAACGGACCAATAGTAAAACTAATAAAACTGCATCCTCTTAATGGAGAGAAAACCAAACTAATTTTGCAACAGTTTTCTTTTGATATTAAAACTAATTAAAAAAAATAATCCATTCCAATATTAGTAATCTTTACCACACATAAAATTCCTTTCCCAAAATTCCTTTTCCATGAAAGTTATAAAACTTTTTGTGTCCACTTAATTTTGTCTTTTTTTTTTTTGTCCTATTTCTCATTATGGATCAATCATTTCACTTTAGAAAAAAATCACTCTTTTTCCTTTAAGAAAAAGGTATCTTAATACCTTACCAAAAATCCATTTCACTTTGCTTACATAGAGGTGCTTCTCTTACTTCTAGTAGTTTTAACTACATATACTAACTAGAATTATTATCCCTTAGAATCCTTAAATCCTAGTGAAAACTAAGAACTTAACAACTGTGGACTGTTGCATTACCATTCTGTTGACTGACAAAATTTATAAATATATTTCATAATTTCTAGATGTATGTTCTTCACAATAAGCTTTTCATTGTGGCACAGAACATGTTTGTACTAATAAGCCCAAATACCTTTAGTCCCTGTGTAAAGGAAACCAATAAAGGATAAACCTATGTTCAGTAATTAATCTTTCAGTATCTTATCTTATGTGGAATTGATCTAGATATTCAATGAATATTCATAATTTAACTTATTTCAGTATCACTTTAAGGTATAAAGTTATCAAAAAGATTTTGAGTAGACATAATATAAAGTATTTTTAAGTAGACATACTATAAAATTAAATTATTGTTGAAAAGTTCTTAGTTATATCTATTGGACTTGTTTATCTTAGTTATATTATTTTACTTCTTCTTTATTGTATTTAGATTACTTGTGAAAATTTCATAAGAGATTAAATAGCTAATTGTCATTTTTTTTCATGGAGCCAAAGCAAGAATAATACCCAGTTGTGGATGTGACTGGTGATAGAAGCAGGTCTGATGCTGTAAAGAGCAATATTGCATAGCAATCTGGAATGTTAGGTCCATGAATCAAGGCAAATTGGAAGTGCTCAAACAGGAGATGGCAAGAGTGAATGTCGACATTCTAGGCACCAGCAAACTAAAATGGACTGGAATGGGTGAATTTAACTCAGATGACCATTATATCTACTACAGTGGGCACCAATCCCTTAGAAGAAATGGAGTAGCCATCATGGTCAACAAAAGAGTCCAAAATGCAGTACTTGGATACAATCTCAAAAATGACAGAATTATCTCTGTTCATTTCCAAGGCAAACCATTCAATGTCATGCTGATCCAAGTCTATGCCCGAACCAGTAACACTGAAGAAGCTAAAGTTGAACGGTTCTATGAAGACCTACAAGACCTTTTAGAACTGATACCCAAAAAAGATGTCCTTTTCATTATAGGTGATTGGAATGCAAAAGTAAGAAAAACCTGGGGTAACAGACAAATTTGTCCTTGGAATACGGAATGAAGTACAGCAGAGGCTAATAGAGTTTTGCCAAAAGAACGCACTGGTCATAGCAAACACCCTCTTCCAACAACACAAGAGAAGACGATACACGTGGGTGGACATCAACAGATGGTCAACACCGAAATCAGATTGATTATATTCTTCACAGCCAAAGATGGAGCTCTATACAGTCAGCAAAAACAAGACCGGGAGCTGACTGTGGCTCAGATCTTAAACTCCTTATTACCAAATTCAGACTTAAATTGAAGAAAGTAGGGAAAACCACTAGACCATTCAGGTATGACCTAAATCAAATACCTTATGATTATACAGTGGAACTGAGAAATAGATTTAAGGGATTAGATATGATAGATAGAGTGCTTGATGAACTATGGACAGAAGTTCGTGCCATTGTACAGGAGACAGGGATCAAGACCATCCCCATGGAAAAGAAATGCAAAAAAGCAAAATAGCTGTCTGTGGAGGTGTTACAAATAGCTGTGAAAAGAAGAGAAGTGAAAAGCAAAGGAGAAAAGGAAAGATAAAAGCATCTGAATGCAGAGTTCCAAAGAATAGCAGGAGAGATAAGAAAGCCTTCCTCAGCCATCAGTGCAAAGAAATAGAGGAAAACAACAGAATGGGAAAGACTAGAGATCTCTTCAAGAAAATTAGAGATACCAAGGGAACATTTCATGCAAAGATGGGCTCGATAAAGGACAGAAATGGTATGGACCTAACAGAAGCAGAAGATATTAAGAAGAGGTGGCAAGAATACACAGAACTGTACAAAAAAGATCTTCACAAACAAGATAATCACGATGGTGTGATCATTCAGCTAGAGCCAGATATCCTGGAATGTGAAGTCAAGTGGGCCTTAGAAAGCATCACTATGAACAAAGCTAGTGGAGGTGATGGAATTCTAGTTGAGCTATTTCAGATCCTGAAAGACGATGCTGTGAAAGTGCAGTGCTCAGTATGCCAGCAAATGTGGAAAACTCAGCAGTGGCCACAGGACTGGAAAAGGGCAGTTTTCATTCCAATCCCAAAGAAAGGCAATGTCAAAGAATGCTCAAATACCACACACAATTGCACTCATCTCACACACTAGCAAAGTAATGCTCAAAGTTCTCCAAGCCAGGCTTCAGCAGTACGTGAACTTCCAGATCTTCAAGCTGGTTTTAGAAAAGGCAGAGGAACAAGAGGTCAAATTGCCAACATCTGCTGGATCATCGAAAAAGCAAGAGAGTTCCAGAAAAACATCTATTTCTGCTTTATCGACTATGCCAAAGCCTTTGACTGTTTGGATCACAATAAACTGTGGAAAATTCTGAAAGAGATTGGAATACCAGACCACCTGACCTGCCTCTTGAGAAATGTGTATGCAGGTCAGGAAGCAAAAGTTAGAAATGGACATGGAACAACAGACTGGTTCCAAATAGGAAAAGGAGTATGTCAAGACTGTATACTGTCACCCTGCTTATTTAACTTATATGCAGAGTACATCATGAGAAACGCTGGGCTGGAAGAAGCACAAGCTGAAATCCAGATCGCTGGGAGAAGTATCAATAATCTCAGATATGCAGATGACACCACCCTTATGGCAGAAAGTGAAGAGGAACTCAAAAGCCTCTTGATGAAAGTGAAAGAGGAGAGTAAAAATGTTGGCTTAAAACTCAACATTCAGAAAACGAAGATCATAGCATCTCGTCCCATCACTTCATGGGAAATAGATGGGGAAACAGTGTCAGACTTTATTTTTTTGGGCTCCAAAATCACTGCAGATGGTGACTGCAGCCATGAAATTAAAAGACCCTTATTTACTCCTTGGAAGGAAAGTTATGACCAACCTAGATAGCATATTAAAAAGCAGAGATATTACTATGCCAACAAAGGTCCATCTAGTCAAGGCTCTGGTTTTCCATTGGTCATGTATGGATATGAGAGTTGGACTGTGAAGAAGGCTGAGCACCAAAGAATTGATGCTTTTGAACTGTGGCACTGGAGAAGACTCTTGCGAGATCCAACCAGTCCATTCTTAAGGAGACCAGTCCTGGGTGTTCATTGGAAGTACTGATGTTGAGGCTGAAACTTCAATACTTTGGCCACGTCATGCAAAGAGTTGACTCATTGGAAAGGACCCTGATGCTGGGAGTAATTGGGGGCAGGAGGAGAAGTGGACGACAAATTTACACTAGCTTTTGTTTCTGAAGTTCATCCTAGATTATATAAACTTGAATAGGCTTCTTTACAAATACATCCAGAGTTAGGAAAAAAAAGAAAAATCACACACTTAGAACAAACATACATAGTCACACATACAGACAGATGCAAATAGAAATCTTATAGATTTTGTTTGGAAATTTACAGCTTTAGAAAAACTGCATCTATGGATTTCCCTGGCAATCCAGTGGTTAGAAGTCTGCCTTTCCACTGCTGGGCGTACAGGTTCAATCTGTGGTCAGGGAAGTAAGATTCCTAATGGCACAAGACCAGACAACATTAAGAAATTAAAAAAAGCTGTATCTAAATCATGTTCCTGTCAGATGTCATAAATTCAGGTAACCTGCTCAGACATCTTAAATTTTTACTAACATCTGTGAAGGATGTTAATACCACTTTCCAAGAAGCCTTCCTTCTTCTTTTTTTTTTTTTTTCCCCTTCTGATAAGAATTACCTCCTGAAATTTGCATTTCAAAGAGGTGCAAGTTACTCAGTTCCAAGAGTAGACAAGGTAGAACATTTACATCGCAAAAACACAGGGAAAAAGTTTAACTTCCTCCAAGGAATTTTTTGTTTGTTTGTTTTCTGAATCCATAATTTTGCAATACTAAAAAGTCTTTATAAATAAATGGAAAAGGCTCTGCCTGGGTAAAAAGGACTGGTGGTCTTTGAATTGCTCCTAAATATTCATTTCTGTTCTTGTAAAGACTAAATTTACAAGGCAAGTATAATCATTTTTAATTCCTCAAGTAACTGGACTGTAACCCGAATGACATCAAAGGGTTGATCCACCCATTCATCTAAATTACTTTCAATTTGCTTCTTTAGATCAGGGAGCGCTAAGATGGAAATCAAGATTTCTGTTCTCGATTTAGAACTGTGTGTCTCTGGAATGTTTTTCTTTGCCTCTGGGTACATAATTTCCTTTAGTTTAAGGCAGAAGAGCTAAGTTCCCATCTGGCTCTCAATATCAGCTTCTGACCACTGTTGTTGTTCAACCACTAAGTCCTGTCTTCAGACCCCACGGACATGCTATGGTGGCATGCTAGGCTTCCCTGTCCTTCACTATTTCCTGGAGTTGTTCAGACTCATGTCCTTTGAGTCAGTGATGCCATCCAACCATCTCATCCTCTGTCATCCCCTTCTCCTCCTGCCCACAGTCTTTCCCAGATTAGGTTCTGACCATTGAGATGCTTTAAAAGAAAACAATAGAAACAAACACTTTCAAATATCTTGCCGGGTTTCAGCTGATACAAACAGTAAATATTACTGGCAGTACTGAACAACACCTTGGCTGTAAGAAGTATCCCCCCAAAAGGTGCAAAAGATACCAGCCTCCCAAGATCTAGAGCCATGACTGAAGAAAGCAAAAGAAGACGTAGGCAATTCCCCTGAGAGCTAGGAACAAAAGGTAGGACTCCAGCTGCAAATGGGGTGCAACCTGCATTTCTATCTGGCCGTATTTGGGTATTCCCAACCCGATGGTTGCCAAGCCAAATACTCAGGACACAAAAGAAGAAAAACAAGGAGACAAGGAGACGATAACTAACACTGACAGAGAATGGATCAGTAGCTAATGGGTCTGGATTTAGAAAGGAAGGGACAACATGAAATTTTATCATCCTCTCTTGACTGGACACTACAGACTGAGATCCTAAAAAGTCTACTGTAATTGGAATTCTCATCATTCACTGGCTTCAGTCAGTTTGCACAGGATTTCATCTGCAGAAGCCTTGAGGTTTAAAATCAAGAGTGTAGCTCTAGTATCTGCCAGAACTTGTCAAAGTTTATTATTTATTTTAGTTCTCCTGGACTATTTAAAGAAACAACTAATAGCAGTTTACCAGAGAATCTCTTGGAGGCCTGTCAACCCTGAGAGGATAGATGTGGTGGCATATTTAAGACCACTAACTTGTTGGACTTTTGTTTACCATCTTGGAAACTCTTCAGAGTGAAAGGGAATTTAGATAGATTAGAAGACTGTGAGCACTTAGGTAAAGGAATAGAGGGGAGTAGTGGGTATCACATCAGTCATAGAGATTTTGTTTTCAGTATTTTCTGTATCTTTATTTTTAAATATCTATTTATTTATTTTTCTGCCCCAAGCAGGTAATGGTTTCTGCATGCAAGATCTAGTTCCCTGACCAGGGATAGAATCCACTATCCAGGGATAGTGCTCCCTGTACTGGGAGCACTAAGTCTTAGCCACTGGATCACCAGGGAAGCCCCACCTCTTTGTCTTTAATTTTTATTAGCCCTTTGCAATCTTGAATCTTGCATTTAAATCAAGATTCAATTTGTATCTTGAATCTTTCAAGATGATATTTTGCAGTTTTGAAGCCTCTTGGAGGCTTTAGCAGGCAAATTAAAATAGGTACCCCATTCTGTTTGCTTGATTTGAGAGCCCTTGCTTTCAAATATACTTCCTCAATGAACAATCTTATCTCACTGGAACATTCATTATATAGTGGCCATTGTAATTCCAGGCTGTCTGAGATATTGCCATTTATGTGTCTATCTTCCAGGACCACAGTACATACATATAAACTAAGCAGATGTGCCAGAAGTGGGATGCTCCATTCTTATAATAGAAACCTGATGCCATTTCTTTAGTTAAGTCTTTGGTCTCTCAGAACCAAATTAACACATAAGACAGATGTGCCACTAGGTTGGGGATTTTGTGGCATTTTACAGTATGCAATGTTGCCTGAAAATTTTCTTGAGCTTGGAAGGTAGCCTATAGTCTATTTAACTTATTTCATGACCAATTTATCCTAGTACTCGAGTTTCATCATAGGTGACTGGAATGCAAAAGTAGGAAGTCAAGAGATTCTTGGATGGAGTAACAGGCAAGTTTGGCCTTCGAGTACAAAATGAAGCAGAGCAAAGGCTAACAGTTTTTTTCATGAGAACACACTGGTCATAGCAAACACCATCTTCCAACAAAACAAGAAAAAACTATACACATGGACATCACCAAATGGTCAGTAACAACTGATTATATTCTTTTCATCCAAAGATGGAGAAGCTCTATATAGTCAGCAAAAACAAGACTGGGAGCTGACTGTTGCTCAGATCATCAACTCCTTTTTGCAAAATTCAAGCTTAAATTGAAGAAAATAGGAAAAGCCACTAGACCATTCAGGTAGGACCTAAATTAAATCCCTTACAATTGTACAGTGGAGGTAACAAATATATTCAATGGATTAGATCCTATAGGCAGAGTGCCTGAAGAACTATGATGGTGATTCATAAAATTGTAAAGGAGGCTGTGATCAAAACCATCCCCAAGAAAAAGAAATGCAAAAAGGCAAAATGGCTGTCTGAGGAGGCTTTACAAATAGTTGAGAAAAGAAGAGAAGGGAAAGATATACCCAACTGAGATATACCCAGTACTGGGAGCTGTGGTAAGCTGGCATAAGTCCTTTTGAAAGAAGTCACCATTGCCACCATGACCCCTAACTAGCTTGACCTCAGGTCAAAACAGGGAGGGAACACAGCCCCACCCATCAAAAGAAAATTGGATTAAAGATTTACTAAGCATGGCAGCCCATCAAAGCAAGATTCAGATTCCCCCACAGCCAGTCATTCCTATCAGGAAGTTTCTACAAGCCTCTTATCCTCATCCATCAGAGGGCAGACAGAATGAAAACCACAATTACAGAAAAAGAGCCAATTGATCACAGGGGTGAATTTAACTCAGATGACCATTATATCTACTACTGTGGGCAAGAATCTCTTAGAAGAAATGGAGTAGCCCTCATAACCAACGAAAGAGTCTGAAATGCGGTACTTGAGTGCAATTTCAAAAACGACAGAATGATCTCTGTTTGTTTTCAAGGTGAACCATTCAATATCACAGTAATCCAAGTCTATGCCTGGACCACTAATGCTGAAGAAGCTGAAGTTGAATGATTCCATGAAGACCTACAAGACCTTCCAGAACTAACACCAAAAAAGACGTTCTTTTCATCATAGGGGACTGGAATGCAAAAGTAGGAAGTCAAGAGATTCTTGGATGGAGTAACAGGCAACTTTGGCCTTAGAGTACAAAATGAAGCAAGGCAAAAGCTAACAGAGTTTTGCCAAGAGAATGCACTGGTCATGGCAAACACCCTCTTCCAACAACACAAGTCAACTCTACACATAGACATTCAGTTCAGTTCAGTTCAGTTCATTCGCTCAGTCTTGTCCAACTCTTTGCGACCCCATGAATTGCAGCATGCCAGGCCTCCCTGTCCATCATGAACTCCCGGAGTTCACTCAAACTCACGTCCATTGAGTCAGTAATGCCATCCAGCCATCTCATCCTCTGTCGTCCCCTTTTCCTCCTGCCCCTAATCCCTCCCAGCATCAGAGTCTTTTCCAATGAGTCAACTCTTCGCATGAGGTAACCAAAGTACTGAGGTTTCAGCTTTAGCATCAGTCCTTCCAAAGAAATCCCAGGGCTGATCTCCTTTAGAATGGGCTGGTTGGATCTCCTTGCAGTCCAAGGGACTCTCAAGAGTCTTCTCCAACACCACACTTCAAAAGCATCAATTCCTCGGCGCTCAGCTTTCTTCACAGTCCAACTCTCACATCCATACATGACCACTGGAAAAACCATAGCCTTGACTAGATGGACCTTTGTTGGCAAAGTAATGTCTCTGCTTTTCAGTATGCCACCTAGGTTGGTCATAACTTTCCTTCCAAGGAGTAAGCGTCTTTTAATTTCATGGCTGCAGTCACCATCTGCAGTGATTTTGGAGCCCAAAATAAATAAAGTCTGACACTGTTTCCATTGTTTCCTCATATATTTCCCATGAAATGATGGGACCAGATGTCATGATCTTTGTTTTCTGAATTTTGAGTTTTAAGCCAACATTTTTACTCTCCTCTTTCACTTTCATCAAGAGGCTTTTGAGTTCCTCTTCACTTTCTGCCATAAGGGTGGTGTCATCTGCATATCTAAGGTTATTGATATTTCTCCCGGCAATCTTTTCATTCCAGCTTGAGCTTCTTCCAGACCAGCATTTCTCATGATGTACTCTGCATAGACATTCAGTCAGTTCCGTTCATTTCAGTCACTTAGTCGTGTCCAACTCTTGCGACCCCATGAATCACAGCACACCAGGCCACCCTGTCCATCACAACTCCCGGAGTTCACTCAGACTCACGTCCATGGAGTCAGTGATGCCATCCAGCCATCTCATCCTCTGTCGTCCCCTTCTCCTTCTGCCCCCAATCCCTCCCAGCATCAGAGTCTTTTCCAATGAGTCAACTCTTCACATGAGGTGGCCAAAGTACTGGAGTTTCAGCTTTAGCATCATTCCTTCCAAAGAAATCCGAGGGCTGATCTCCTTCAGAAAGGCCTGGTTGGATCTCCTTGCAGTCCAAGGGACTCTCAAGAGTCTTCTCCAACACACTTCAAAAACATCAATTCTTCGGCACTCAGCCTTCTTCACAGGCCAACTCTCACATCCATACATGACCACAGGAAAAACCAGAGCCTTGACTAGATGGACCTCTGTGGGCAAAGTAATGTCTCTGCTTTTCAATATGCTATCTAGGTTGGTCATAACTTTCCTTCCAAGGAGTAAGCGTCTTTTAATTTCATGGCTGCAGTCACCATCTGCAGTGATTTTGGAGCCGAAAAAAATAAAATCTGACACTGTTTCCATTGTTTCCCCATATATTTCCCATGAAGTGATGGGACCAGATGTCATGATCTTCGTTTTCTGAATTTTGAGTTTTAAGCCAACTTTTTCACTCTCCACTTTCACTTTCATCAAGAGGCTTTTGAGTTCCTCTTCACTTTCTGCCAGAAGGGTGGTGTCATCTGCATATCTGAGATTATTGGTATCTCTCCTGGCAATCTTGATTCCAGCTTGTGTTTCTTCCAGCCCAGCGTTTCTCATGATGTACTCTGCATATAAGTTAAATAAGCAGGGTGACAGTATACAGCCTTGACGTACTCCTTTTCGTATTTGGAACCAGTCTGTTGTTCCATGTCCAGTTCTAACTGTTGCTTCCTGACCTGCATACAAATTTCTCAAGAGGCAGGTCAGGTGGTCTGGTATTCCCATCCCTTTTCAGAATTTTCCATAGTTTATTGTGAGCCACACAGTCAAAGGCTTTGGCGTAGTCAGTAAAGCATAAATAGATGTTTTTCTGGAACTCTCTTGCTTTTTCGATGATCCAGCAGATGTTGGCAATTTGGTTTCTGGTTCCTCTTCCTTTTCTAAAATCAGCTTGAACATCTGGAAGTTCACAGTTCACGTGTTGCTGAAGCCTGGCTTGGAGAATTTTGAGCCTTACTTTACTAGCATGTGAGATGAGTGCAATTGTGCAGTAGTTTGAGCATTCTTTGGCATTGCCTTTCTTTGGGATTGGAATGAAAACTGACCTTTTCCAGTCCTGTGGCCACTGCTGAGTTTTCCACATTTGCTGGCATATTGAGTGCAGCACTTTCACAGCATCATCTTTCAGGATTTGAAATAGCTCAACTGGAATTCCATCACCTCCAGTAGCTTTGTTCGTAGTGATGCTTTCTAAGGCCCACTTGACTTCACATTCCAGGATGTCTGACTCTAGGTCAGTGATCACACCATCGTGATTATCTGGGTCATGAAGATCTTTTTTATACAGTTCTTCTGTGTATTCTTGCCACCTCTTCTTAATATCTTCTGCTTCTGTTAGGTCCATACCATTTCTGTCCTTTATCGAGCCCATCTTTGCATGAAATGTTCCCTTGGTATCTCTAATTTTCTTGAAGAGATCTCTAGTCTTTCCCATTCTGTTGTTTTCCTCTATTTCTTTGCATTGATCACCGAGGAAGTCTTTCTTATAGCAAACCGTTCAATATCACAGTAATCCAAGTCTATGCCCCAACCAGTAACACTGAAGAAGCTGAAGTTGAACATTTCTATGAAGACCTACAAGACCTTTCAGAACTAACACCCAAAAAAGATGTCCTTTTCATTATAGGGGACTGGAATGCAAAAGTAGGAAGTCAAGAAACACCTAGATTAACAGGCAAATTTGGCCTTGGAATATGGAATGAAGCAGGGCAAAGACTAATAGAGTTTTGCCAAAAAAATGCACTGGTCATAGCAAACACCCTCTTCCAACAACACAAGAGAAGACTCTACACATGGACATCACCAGATGGTCAACACCAAAATCAGATTGATTATATTCTTTGCAGCCAAAGATGGAGAAGCTCTGTACAGTCAAGAAAAACAAGACCAGGAGCTGACTGTGGCTCAGATCATGAACTCCTTATTGCCAAATTCAGACTTAAATTGAAGAAAGTAGGAAAACCACTAGACCATTCAGGTATGACCTAAATCAAATCCCTTATGACTATACAGTGGAAGTGAGAAATAGATTTAAGGGACTAGATCTGACAGATAGAGTGCCTGAAGAACTATGGAATGAGGTTCATGACATTGTACAGGAGACAGGGATCAAGACCATCCCCATGGAAAAGAAATGTAAAAAAGCAAAATGGCTCTCTGGGGAGGCCTTACAAATAGCTGTGAAAAGAAGAGAAGTGAAAAGCATAGACATTACCAGATAGTAAATTCCAAAATCAGATTGATCATATTCTTTGCAGCTAGAGATGGAAAAGCTCTACAGAGTCAGCAAAAACAAGACTGGAAGCTGACTGTGGCTCAGATCATGAACTCCATATTGCAAAATTCAGGCTTAAATTGAACAAAGTAGGGAAAACCATTAGACCATTCAGGTATGACCTATTTCAAATCCTTTAGGATTATACAGTAGAAATGATAAACAGATTCAAGGGATTAGATCTGATAGACAGAGTGCCTGAAGAACTATGGAGGGAGGCTCCTAACACTGTCCAGGAGGTGGTGATCAAAGCCACGTTCAAGAAAAAGAAATGCAAAAAGGCAGAATGGTTGTCTGAGGAGGCCTTACAGATAGCTGAGAAAAGAAGACAGTGAAAGGCAAAGGAGAAAAGGAAAGAAATATCCATCTGAATGCAGAGTTCCAAAGAATATCAAGGAGAAATAAGAAAGCCTTCCTCAGTGATCAATGAAAAGAAACAGAAGAAAACAATAGAATGGGAAAGACTAGAGATCTCTTCAAGGAAATTGGAGATACCAAAAGAATATTTCATGCAAAGATATGCACAACAAAGGACAGGAACTGTATGAAGCTAACAGAAGCAGAATAGATTAAGAAGAGGTGGCAAGAATACTCAAAAGAACTATTTAAAAAGTGTTAATGTCTCAGAGAACCATGATGGTGTGATCTCTCACCTAAAGCCAGACATCCTGAAGTGAAGTAAAGTTGGGCCTTAGGAAACATTACAAGGTCAAGGCTAGTGGAGGTAATGGAATTCCAGCTGAGCTATTTCAAATCCTAAATGATGATGCTGTTGAAGTGCTACACTCAATATGCTAGCAAATTTGTAAAACTCAGCAGTGACCACAGGACTCGAAAATGTCAGTATTCATTCCAATCCCAAAGAAGAGCAATGCCAAAGAATGTTCAAACTACCACTCAATTGCACTCATTTCACATGCTAGCAAAGTAATACTCAAAATCCTTAAAGCTATGCTTCAACAATACATGAACCAAGAACTTTCCAATGTACAAACTGGATTTTGAAAAGGCAGAGGATCCAGAGATCAAATTGCCAACATCCATTGGATCACAGAAAAAGCAAGAGAATTCCAGGAAAACATCTACTTCTGCTTCATTGACTACACTAAAATCTTTGACTGTGTGGATCACAACAAACTCTGGAAAATTCTTAAAGTCATGGGAAAACCAGAACACCTTATCTGCCTCCTGAGAAACCTGAATGCAGGTTAAGAAGCAATAGTTAGAGGTGGACATGGGACAATGGAATGGTTCAAAATTGGGAAAGGAGTACTTCAAGGCTGTATACTGTCACTCCGCTTATTTAACTTATATAGAGAGTACATCATGAGAAATGTTGGGGTGGATGAAGCACAAGCTAGAATCAAGATTGCTGGGAGAAACATCCATAACCTCATATATGCAGATGATACCACCCTAACATTGGAAAGTGAAGGGGAAATAAAGAGCCCCTTGATGAAGGTGAAAGATGAGTGAAAAAGCTCGCTTAAAACTCAACCTTCAGAAAACTAAGATCATGCATCCAGTCCCATCAGTTCATGGCAAATAGATGGGGAAAAATGGAAACAGTGAGAGACTATTTTCTTGGGCTCCAAAATCACTGCAGACGGTGACTGCAGCCATGAAATTAAAAGATGCTTGCTCCTTGGAAGAAAAGTTATGACAAACCTAGATTGTATTAAAAAGCAGATATATAACTTTGCTGACATATGTCCATATAGTCAAAGTTATGGTTTTTCCAGTAGTCATGTATGGATGTAAGAGTTGGACCAGAAAGAAGGCTAAGCACTGAATAATTGATGCTTTTAAGCAGTGGTGCTAGAGAAGACTCTTGAGAGTCCCTTGCACTGGAAGGAGATCCAACCAGTCAATCCTAAATGATATTTACCCTAAATATTCATTGGTAGGACTAAAGCTGAAGCTGAAACTCCAATACTTTGCCATCTGATTTGAAGAGCTGACTCATTGGAAGAGACCCTGATGCTGGGAAAGTTTGAAGGCAAAAGGAGAAAGGCATAGCTGAGAATGAGATGGTTAGATAGTATTGTCAATTCAGTGGACATGAATTTGAGCAAACATCAGGATATAGTGGAAGACTGAGGAGGTCTGTTGTGCTGTAGTTCATGCTGCTGCTGCTGCTAAGTCACTTCAGTCGTGTCTGACTCTGTGCTACCCCATGGACAGCAGCCCACCAGGCTCCTCTGTCCATAGGATCCCCTAGGCAAGAATACTGGAGTGGGTTGCCATTTCCTTCTCTGCTGTAGTCCATGGGGTTGCATCGAATTGGAAACTTTTCTCTACTTAGATTATGATGTGTCACTGATCAAAACTGAATTTCCTGTCTTATTTCCCCAAGTGCCCCAGAAGAGTATGCTATGGACTTACCACAAGTTTTTTTTTTGAATTTTGTGATGACTTCCCTCTTATTTTCTTTAGATTGAGCACTACATTTTCCCTCATTGAAATACTTCCCCTCCTCCCCCATTTAACCAAATTTATTCTTTCTGATTGCCTGTACATAGTTTCTGAGACCTGTCAGGACTGCCCAAAGGCATATATATCCCTTATAGATAAGTTTGGCCACAAACCCAAATGCTGTGGCCCACTAAGTCTCATCATCAAAACCTGTAGTCTCTCATACCCCAATTTTCCAAACTAGAAAAAACCTGGAGTCTCTCACAGCCCAATTTTCCAAGCCATGAAAAAACTGGAGTCTCTCATACCTTAATTTTCTACCCAAAGTGATCAGAACAAGCTTGAAGAGCTCAGAACACAAAATAAGTGGAGCTCAATCTGAGATAGGCTTACCAGAGATCCCAGAGAGTGAAAAAAACAGCAAACAAAAAGGTTTTGAAGGATACCATCCCTTGTGTCTAAGAGCAGTCCCAGAAGTTTCAGAAGCTGTCTTCAGGTCCCATCCCATTGCCAAAACTTTCAAAGGATAAAACTAAAACTATTTAACAACAAGCTTGCTGTCCTTTATTCAAAGGAAAACAGTCTGTAGATGAAGAGAAATGCAGAGCATCACAAGCATTGGAGAGCTCTCCCAAAGGCTGCTGGGCAAGAATGAGGTTTTATTTTTTTAATGTTTTATTTTGTATTAGGGTATACCTCATGTGAAGAGTTGACTGATTGGAAAAGACTCTGATGCTGGGAGGGATTGGGGGCAGGAGGAGAAGGGGACGACAGAGGATGAGATGGCTGGATGGCATCACTGACTCTATGGATGTGAGTCTGAGTGAACTCTGGGAGTTGGTGATGGACAGGGAGGCCTGGCGTGCTGCGATTCTTGGGGTCTCAAAGAGTCAGACACGACTGAGCGACTGAACTGAACTGAACTGATAGCTGATTAACAGTGTTGTGATAGTTTCTGGTGAACAGAGAAAAGGACTTGGCCATACATAGATCCACTCTTCCCCAAACTCCCCTTCCAACCAGGCTGCCACATAACATTGAGCAGATTTCCCTGTGCTATACAGTAGGTTCTTGTTGGTTATCCATTTTAATTATAGCAGTGTGTACATGTCATCCCAAACTCCCTAACTATCCCCTTTCTCTGGCAACCATAAGTTCATTTAAGTCTGTGAGTCTCTGTTCTGCAAGCAAGTTCACATGTATCATTTCTTTCTAGATTCCACATACAAGGGATGTCAAACAATATTTCTCCTCTTTCTTACTTCAGTCATTATGAGACTCTCTAAGTCCATCCATGTTGCTGCAAATTGCATTATTTCATTCTTTTTATTGTTGAACAATGTTTCATTATATATATGTACCATATCTTCTTTATTTCTCTGTTGATGTACATTTAAGTTGCTTCCATGTCTTGGTTATTGTAAACAGAGTTACAATGAACATTTTGGTGGATGTGTCCTTTTGGATCATGTTTTTCTCCAGATACATCCCCAGGAATGGGAGTGAGATTGCAGGGTGATATGGTAGTCCTATTTTTAACTTCTTAAGGAACCTCCATACTATTCTCCCTAGTGGCTATATCAATTTACATTCCCACCAATAGTGTAGGAGGGTTCCCTCCTCTCCACACCCCCTCCAGCATTTATTGATTGTGGATTTTTTGATGACAGACATTCTGGATGGTGTGAGATAATATCTCATTGTGGCTTTGACTTGCATTTCTTGAATAATTAGTGATGTTGAACATCTTTTCATGTGTCTACTGGCCATCTGTGTGTCTTCTTTGGAGAAATGTCTATTTAGGTTTTCTACCCATTTTTTAAGTGGGTTGAAGAATGAGTTTATAGAGCATTAGAGGCAGCAGAAAACAGGGTGTATGTTCAGGCCACTCAACATGGTTGTTCTCTTGCTCTCCGTATGTGCCTTGCCAGACCAGTGCCTGCTTCACCTATACCTTACACATAAGACTGACCTTCCTAGTACTTGCCCCAGGACGCAGCTGGTGATTGTTCTCATCAAAGGAATGGTGAGTGGTGTGCTCCTCAACTGGATTCCCTGGTAACTAATGAACACACCTGACATCAATTCCCTTATAACTGATAATCTTTCATCTGCCTTGAGCTGGCCAAGTACAGACTTTGTAGGTCTGCAGGGTGCAGCCCAACACAGAGCATG
Source organism: Bos mutus (assembly GCF_027580195.1). Taxonomy (NCBI): domain Eukaryota; kingdom Metazoa; phylum Chordata; class Mammalia; order Artiodactyla; family Bovidae; genus Bos; species Bos mutus. The sequence continues at coordinate 83,869,239 of NC_091620.1, read as the reverse complement.
ATTGGCTAGGCTAGGAGGTCAAGCATTTCCTCAAAAGGCTAGCAGGTTTTAGGTTCTGGGGTAAGCTTTTAACTAGCTAAAAGCTGAGTTAGAGGCTTGTGATTGTCCTTAGGTTTTCTTGACAATGAGGTAATTCTAGGTGCAGGCTGACTTAAGTTTAGATTTGTGATGTGGTCCTTGCCACTGGGATAGTCTCCATTTTGTGGGTCCTGATACAACAATTAACTATCAGAAGTCTTGTTATGAAAAATGAGGAAAGGTTGTGAAATAGGTAGTAAGGAGAAGAGAGGCTGGGGGCTATGGTTCCACTTGATACAGGGGAAATGATGTGCACCTCAGGATGACCCAGGCTTACGGGCTACAGAAAAACTCTCTCATCAAGCTTATAGCAAAGTAAGAAGAAGGGATGCAGGTTTGAAAATAGCGTTGATGAGCTTAAAGAGGTGATAGATAAGAGAAACTGAAGAGAAGAAAAAAGAGACAAATCTCTGTTCATCTGGAAGTAGAGTTTTAGGTCTCTGCTTAGCTTTTTTAAGCGTTATGGATCTGCATGCATTTCAGTCATGGACTTTCAAGATTGTTACTGCATTTAAATAGCATCATGCTTCAAATAGAAAGTGTCTTCCATGGATCTCGTCAATTTTTTTTCATGTTGGTGTATTGACAGTGAGTAGGTAATTACAGAGAAATTTTATATTTAAAATGTTTCTCTCATGTAAGAGAAAACTTAAGAAGCAATGAGTTAAATTATTAGCCTCTTTAAAGGAGAACTAATGTAGAGACTGATGGATGAGATTAAGATTCCTAACCCCTGTATTTTCAAAATATGACTATTATATGAAAACATTGTCTTCTTTATACATAAGCTTAAAAAAAAAGTATGGATCTTTAAAGGCCATGTTGAAGTAGCTTTAGATAGAATAATAATATAATTATAGAATAATTTAATTATCTTCCCTTAAATATAGTAAACTATTCAGAAGCTCTTATAAAGTAGATGATTTTGCTTTGTTCCCACCAATTTTAAATACGTTTACAAAGTCAAATGTACCTCACTGGAAAATATAGACATTTGTTTTCAGCATGAATTATTTTACCCCCAACAACTGTTTCTTTACAGTAACTGGTTATCCTAGAGTTTTTAACTTAAAATACAGAGACAATTATAGAAGTTATCCAGAATTAAACCACAATTACCTAAACTGCTTAGCTAATTAGCTACCCTAATAATAGACGTAAATTTTCACTTTAATTGAGTACTAAGGTCTAGACTCTCAATTTTGCTTAAAAAGCAATGTACATGAAAATATCACACAGTGGCATTTGCAAATAGGCATTACAAAATATATAAAACCATATGTTTTGCATTTAATTTATTCCACACACACACAAAAAAAAAACCTAGCTTTTTTTTGTTCTACTATCACTTTTACTTGCAGCTTTCCACTAGTCTGGGGGATCCTCTTTAAAAGACTACAAAGTACTGTGAGGTGCCTCTTGAGTTTTATCCAAAGGGAAATTAATTATCTGGAATCTGCACTTATCTTTTTAAATGACAACAGACCTGTCTCAAGTGTGAAATAATAAAGTTAAAAGGCCTCTGTGGTGCAAGGGCTAGCAGTTGTCTCTGATGAGAAGACTATTGACAATGGCAGCAGAGGACAACCCTCAATACACACATTGTTTGGTATATCCAAGTAAAATTTACTGAGAGATATTTTAATTCTCTTCTGTGGTTGACATGGTTTGTCTTCTAGACGAGAAGAAATTGTTATCAGTATGTAACTCAAGTCTCTAGGATATGATTACATACTTAAGGCATGAAGAATCAGCAATGCTTTCAACAGTCCCCATGGACTAGCTGAGGCCTTGTGACTGATCAACAGGGGTAACTGTCTTGCTTATAATCCTCACATTACATTCCAGAGGGAAGTCATCACCAAACCCTTAGTTTAGTAAGTTATATTATTTGTGTCAACAGTGAAGACTTACACTAATCTTAACTGGACAACTGTATACAGATGTGTCATCCAAAATGGTTAGCCCAGGGGGGTAAAAATGTATCTTGGTCTCACTATTCATCCAGCAACAGCTGACAATTTGGCAGCAATCTATGTTATGCTAAGATTTCCTAATACTCCTGCTTGTATTGTTTCATAGGAGGCTGCTTGAGGAATCATGTGACAATGAAAAGCTTGCTTTGCAAAATAAGTTATTAAAATAATCATAGGGTATATGTCTAGCACTAAAAAAGAATCTTGATGCTGTCATTTCTGTGTCTATATGAGAGGAATATGGGAGAAAAAAGTCAATGCCTGGGTGTAAATTTCATAGACAATTGGAAATCTTTGTTTCCCTGTGTTTGAAACAACATGCTTTTTCTCCTGATGAAAGGGTATGACAGATTACCTATGCACACTTTCAAACAACTGATGTGTATTTCAGAGCTGTATCACTTACAGTTTCTCCTAATAAGGAAAGAAAAATCTGGAGCTGTATAACAAGCATAGAGAATTAAATAACTTGATGCCATATGCAACAACTCATAGTCTGTCTTTGCATGGTTTCAGTCTTTTTACCGGATCTGCCTGTGGAAATATGTTAATCTGACAGTCAACATCATGTGTTTGTTCTGAGTCACTGATTACTGAATGCTGATGTGAGCATTTTTGTTACTGTTTTCCTGCTAATCATACCAGTGTTTCAGTGTTTCACTGTTTCCAACTGTGCTTTCTTCATCTTTGGCATAAGTAATCTGCTTAGTGTTTATTCAACTGCCTTCTTTCAATATACCTAAAATGTATCACTATATTTTAAGAACTCAATTCATTTCACATAAATATTAATTAGTGTGAAGAAAGAATATGTCACTTGATAGTTGTGAACAAATTTTATTTAAAGCCTCACAAATTGGTACCCCACACTTGCTCATTTCAGCTATTTTTGACTCTCAATAGAATTAGGTTATTCTTCTATCTAGGTCATGAGCTTACATCATTATCATAGCTGAGTTTCAATCTAATCAATTGTTCAACAGAGTTATTATTACATCATGAATATTTAAATCAGAGTATTCAAAGGAGCTAGACATTCTTCAAACATTTAAGAACACAACAATATGTAGATATCCTAAGATGATCAACCCCATATTAGTCATGCTGCATTCATTCAGATCACTTTGTTGCTCTACCCATACTGGGTGGTATGTGAACTAGGAAAAAAGGAAAAGGAAAGAAACAAAAAAGAAAAAAAAAAGAAAAAGGAAAAGAAAGGTTTTTCAAAAGCTAAATAAATAGATGGCTAACATTTATTTGGTGCTTAATATAGGCTGGTAATGTTTTATGTGCTGTTTGTCAATTGACTCAATTCTCATCACAACCCAAGAAGTAGGTTGCAATTATTTCCCTCATTTAACTAATGAATAAATAGGGGCCTAACAGGATTAATTAATTGCTCAAAGATGACAAAACTAATGGATAGGAGAGGTGGATTTTGAACCCAGGCAGTCTGACTGAAACGCCTAAAATTTTCACTGAGACACAGTGCCTCTCCAATATGATCTGAAAATATAACAATAGCTGATGCCCTCACACGGCTATTGATTTGCATGTTTTTAAATAAGAATTCTGGAAAAGTTCTCAATTGGAAAAGAGTCCTGGGACTTCCCTGGTGGTCCAGTGGCCAAGACTCCAATGCAGGGAGTCCAGCTTCTGTCCCAGGTTCAGTAACTAGACCCCACATGCTACACAACTAAGAGTTCACAGGACACAACTAAAGATTCTGCATGCCACAACTAAAGACTGAAGATCCCAAATGCCCAAGACCTGACACAGCCAAATAAATAAATATTTTTTCAAAAGTGTTTCTCAGTTTGTTTTTTTTTTAAGTCCTTTCATCATGAGAAGATTTTATACTATCATCTTACATTTATCAGGTCTTTGGTATCATATTTCTTATACTGTCATAGTCCTGCTTCTTTGATGATTTTTTCCCTAGGCATTTTTCTTTTTTTTTCAGCTTAATCACATTTATTCTATAAATTAGAAAGTATATCCAAAATTTTGTAGAACTGCCACTATCGAGTCATGGTTAGAGACTGAATTTGGAATCTCAAAACACCATTTTCAAATCTCCAGTCCAGTACTCAGTGGTAACAGAACCTTAGGCAAAGTTGTTGCTATTACTTAGTCCCTAAGCTCTTCTTCTTCACTTCTTAAAGTGGAAACTATTAATAATTATTATTAATATTTGTATTTTTACCCCATGATGATATGAGATTTAAATGAGGTAATGCATATAAAACAGCATAGCACCTGGCAGAGAGAAAGTGAACTGTAGCTACTTCACTTTTGAGTGATAGATATAAAGTTTGATGTTAAATTTATTTGCCTTTTTTTGTTAGTGAGTATGCAGGTCTGTCAAATAGATTACCTTGAGCATAAAATCTTTCACTTATTCTCAGTACAGCATAAAATATAACATTAATTACAAAATATGTGCTTATAATAAAAACTATAAAGATGCAAAGGAGAAAAATATTATGGATTTTAAAGTTATGAGTAGAGTTGGGAAAAAGTACAGTCTCTTCATTTTAACTAAACTTTTATTAGAAAAGATGTTCATGCCAGGTTTTATGTGAAGTCTTTGTAGGAGCTTATGTTCTTGAAACTTTCAGGTACTCAAGGCTGAAAAAAGCTTTGAGAATAATTAAAGAAAAATCTGCTCAATGAAGTATGTAATGGTAAAAGGAAAAATTTTATTTTGTTATAACTCATGGTTGACTTTTTTCTTACCTTCTTGTGCACAAGACATTAACATTCCTCACTTGCATTGCTCTAACATAGGTAAAGCAACTGGATCCCATAGCAAACGCTAGAGATAAATTTAGTAAAATCTATTTAATCAAACTACCTAAAAAATAAATTTCTTCTGCCCCTGATATCTTAACGTTCCTGGTGATTTACTTCCCAAGATGTCCACTTCATATTGGTTTTGCTGGATGATTGGAATAGAGGACCCTTTCATTGTTGTTTGCTTCACTTGAGTTGAGATGGAATGGTTCCAGTTGTATAAACAGCTCTTGGTGATCTTCCAGCCCTCTTTCCAATGCCCCAAGGAGATGCAGTTGATTAAGCAGGGCACAGAGTGGGCAGGTGCTGCACACAATTCCTTCACAGTTCTATCATCCCCCTGTGAGTCTTAAGTCAGATTCTAGTCCTAGCTCTTTATGGGTTCAGACAACTAATCATAATTTACTCTGAGGTGATTTGGGTCATGCACACAAACTGCAGATAGAATTAAGTTAATAGAGTCCTTTTATTGTGTGTATGGCCAAAGCCAGTTCTCTACAGAGGAAAAGACTTAACTGACAAGTTACTGCATGCATTATATGCTCAGAGAGAGGGACATGAAGATAGCAGTAAAGCAACTAACAGTATCCAATTAACACAGAGGGTTAGGTTCTCCCTCTACCTGAAATTTATCAGTAGCAACAGTTTTTATATCTGATGAAATCTGTTTACTTGTCTTTTTTAAAAAAATAGGACTGTGGAGATGGGAAAGAATTTCCATGATAAAAGAAGTATTTTCCATATCATTTATATATTAACATTTTCACCTATGAGTAACTGCTATCATAAATCTTATAAAGATACTTACCAAGAACTAGAAATCTGTCATCCACATATAATTTTTTATTAGTACACACAAAAACATTTTTAATTGAATTTACAAGTCAAAAAATTTACATTATATTTTCCCATTTTAAAAAGTCATATGTGAAGAAAGTTATCTTAATTCTTTTTGGATGAGTAGTGCCATTTTCTCAATGATCTTGCTTAACAGAATCTCCTTAAAATGATGATTATGGACTATAATAGAATTTAAAACAGTCAAATACTAAGCATCTAATTTCCCCTTAGAAACAATATTCAGATAAGGCCTATTGCCATAATTCATTGGTAGTTTTATTTAATTATACAATAGTTATGCATGTTTAGCTAAATTACTATGTCAAATATTGAATTAAAATTTTAAAGTGTAGTATTTGGCTTCCCTGTGCAATATTACAATGTCGAGAAAGTTAAAGATGTTATTTTGATGTAGCCACGCGTTCTGGGAAACAAGCTCACTCAGAATGACAATGCAGATAGTGGAATGCAGTTTATTACACCAGCGGGCCCAAGGCAGAGTCTCCTCTTAGCCAATGACCCTGACCAGTTTTCTGAAAACCTTATATACCCTAAGTGTACATGCCAAACCCACCTCCCCAAATTCCCTGAAACTAGTCTGAACAAAGGAAAAGAAAGATACAATCAAAGTTAACGCGTGATTCATATGCCTTAACCCTAGGTAGTTAACAGGGGACAATTATCAATAGGCCTGTGGTCATACCCCAATAAGCATAATAGAATTTATGATTCTATCCAGTTACCAGATAATTAGTGTACTCTTTTAGGCAACAGAGAGTAGGTACAAGCCTTGGGGCTCTTCCATCCAGGGGGCCTGCTTTTCCAGTTGGTATGTTGTTTCCATAGACACTGGGCATATAGCTCAAAGTCCACAGTCTGGCCCACGATAGAGTTCTGCTTTCAAGATGGAGCCTGTTCTGTCTGTTTCCTCCTTCATTCCCTCCTCGTGATGCTCTTAACTCATAGTGTGTGCATCATTCATAGGGATATATTGCACCCTGACTCTCTGACCTCTGTTTTGGGAGAATGACATCAACCTTTGGGTTACAAAGTTCATAATACACTGTAAAATAAAGGATCCACAAAGCAGAACTATCAAGGCAACTATTACAATTGTAAATATAGTTTTCCCCCAATCACCCTTCACCCAAGATAGGACCGAAGTCAAAAAGGAAGATTATCATCAGACATAACTTTTACCTGACCTTTCATGTCATCTAGGGTGGCTGATATATAGCCAGATAAATCAGGAATATATACACAACATTCAACTTTAATTATAGCACAGGTCCTCTTTGTACTGAAACTATGGTTAGTCTCAAGATGATGCCAGCAAGTCCTTGTAGTAGCAGTTGATTGTAGAGCTTCATCTCTTTTTCTTCTTTAAGATGACCTTGGTTTCACGGGGCTCATTGGGGTCCTTTTGTATAGTCCACTCGGTGTCCTCCGGGTCTGTGTGGTATGCTCTCTTCACCTTCATGTGGTGGATCCAGGGAGTGACACCTGCAACTTTAACTGTCGTAGGGCTGCTTAGAACAACAGTATATCGACCCTTCCAATGTGGGGCCAAGCAGTCATGTTTCCAGTCCTTGACCATACCTGATCCCCTGGCACAAATGCGTGAATCTGTTCCCCAAGGGGGAATGGCATCCTTTCTTGTACAAACTTAGTTACCTGATTTATTACCTTACCCAGTTGTTCCATCTGCTCTGAAATCTCATCTCCCCTCACCTGAGGCAAATTTGTTGACACCTGTTTTATTATGGGAGGGGGCCTCCCATACACAATCTTGTACGGAGAACAGCCATGGGACTGTGGGGTCGTCCTGAGTCTGAGCAGAGCCGTTGGAAACAAGTCCACCCAGGAACAGTCAGTCTCTTAAGATCCACTTGGAGAGTGTCTCTTTAAGTGTCCAGTTGGTTCCTTCCACCATCTCAGAACTCTGGGGCCTATATGTTGTATGTAATTTCCACTTGGTGTTTAAAGTTTTGCTTATTTGTCATACTACATCAGCTACGAAAGCCGGGCCATTGTCTAATCCAATGCTGGTAGGAAATCCAAAAATCTGGTAACTATCTCCCTAAGCAGGCACCAGGCGACTTTTGATGCTCTTTCAGTCCGAGTAGGAAAAGCTTCTACACATCCTGAGAACGTACATATTATGACCAGCGGATAATGGTAGTGTCAGTGAGGTTTCATTTCAGTGAAGTCCACTTCCAGGTGTTCAAAGGGCAGTGTGCCTTTTACCTGAATCCCTGGAGGTTTCTGTCTGTGCCAAGAGGCAGCATTGACCTGTGAGCAGGCAGTGTAGTTCTGAGATTTTGTCTTTCATAGGAAAGAGAAGCAGGGAACCAAGAAATATTTTCAAATTGGCTCTTTCAGTTTATCATGGCCTAGATGTGTCGCTTGGTGTGTTTGGCTTACCAGAGTGGGTGCTAGCTCCTCCAGTACCAATATTTTGCCACTTGGCAATTCCCACCATCTCTTTTCAGTCCTGATGGCCCCATCTGCTTTGGCTAGTTGGTTTTGGGCTTCAGTGTATTTTGGAGAGTCTAGCGTTAGCTCAGGTAGCTCTGCCAATATGAGAGCTTTAACAGGGGCTTCACTTGTCACCCCCAAGTGCTCGGCTGCCTGTTTAGCAGTCTTATCTGTCATTCTGTTCCCTGAACCCGGGGGGTATCCTCTTTTTGATATCCTCAGCAGTGTATGACTGCAACCCCTTCTGGTTCCCAGGCAGCATCTAATAGGGTCTTAATTTCTTTGTATTTTTAATATATTTTTCACTAGCTGTCAAAGACCTCTCTCCTTATACAGAGCCCTGTAGTGTGGCAAAAGCATACCTGGAGTCTGTGTAAATGTTTGTCTTCTTACCTTTTGACAGCTGGAGGTCCTGGATTAGAGCATATATAGTTCGGCCGATTGAGCGGACCAGTGTGATGGCAGAGAGCTAGCTTCGGCGATGGTTTCTTCCATGACTACTGCATATCCCAACAGTCATTGTCCTTGTTTTGCCAGGCTGGTGCCATTGGTGTACAGGACCAAATCTGGGTCCGGGATTGGCTGGTCTCTCAAGTCAGGTCTGCTGGCATATTTCCTTGCAATCATGTGAGGGCCCACCTTCTCCCACAAGAAAGAGAGTGGCCAGATTCAGGGCCTGACAAGGCTCAGTAGTAACATGGGGGTTCTCACATAACTGTCCCTGGTATTGAGTAATCCGGGATGTTGACAGCAATTTATGGGGGTCCCCTCGTAGGAGAGTGTTGACCTCATGCGGGACTTTACGAACAAATCTTGGCCCAAGTCAGTTTGGTTGCCTCCCAGTCCAGTAAGGCAACTGCAGCAACTGCCCATAAGCATCCCAGCCACCCAGTGGCAACATTGTCCAGCTGATTAGAGATAAGTCACTGGTCTGTCCCATGTCCCCATAGTCTGGGACAACACTCCCATAGCCACCTTGTCCTTTTCAGGCATGTAAAGAGTAAATGGCTAAGCAAGGTCTGGCAGGCCCAAGGCAGATGCTGACATAATTGTACCGGGTTTGAGTTCTAGTACCAGTGGAACTTGTTTTGCAACCCTGGGGTGGTTTGTCTTCCACCCAGACCTCAGGGAATTGTTGTTTACTTTCTTGACTGTTTAGCCTGCCTGGTTTCCCTTCTGGGAGATCATGCAACCTCCACTCATCTTGAGGGGTTACTAAGAGGAAGAGTAAATAGGTGGTTGAGCCCACTTGAACAGTGGGTCTTTCATGGGGGGAAAGGTCTTTGTGCCCCCAGTTTAGACGGCAAGTCTCTTCCTAACAAAGGTACTGGGCATTAAGAGATATATAAAAATTCATGAGTCACTTGGTGTCCCCGCATCTAACATTTTCAGGAACGGCTAGAGACACAAAGGCTGCATTTATCACCATCTGAGACCCAGCAGCCTCTGGTTGGGTCTATTGGTGTATGAAGTCTATAGGCCTTGAAAAGTCTTTGGCAGAACTCAGAGGGTGCTTCACTTTCCCTTTGAATCACTTCGGAGGATTTGCAATACTCATAGCTTTTCGGGCCCCCCTCTTGAGAACTTGTAAAATATTCACCCGATATCTCTCCAGGTGCCCCCTCCCTTTTTCTGTGTTACAGTTCCAATTGGGCCTCTCATCAGGGGTGGCTAGTTCTGCCCACCATTGTAAGTTTGCAGTACCCTCAGGTGCCATTTCCATTAACCATTTTTTTTTTTTTTGCCTCAGGATCCTGTCTTTCCTCAGTGCTGAAAAGGGAGACTAGTAGTTGGATTATATCATCCTATGCAGGGCTGTGGGTTCGAAAAGTAGTCTCCATTAGCCTAATTATGGCTTGTGGCTCCCTCGAGTATGGTGGAGTGTGTATCTGCCAGTTTAATATATCCGTAGAGGAAAATGGCTGGTAATACTAGGCTACAGGGGCCTGACGGTAGTGCCCCATGCGTCCTGAACTGGAGGCTGTTGTAGCTCTCTGAGGGGCATCTGTAGTGGGGTTCTTTCTCCCTGTTCCTTGGCGGAGCCCAGCCTCTGTCAAATTGCTGTGTTTTCTTCCCCCTTCCCATCAGTACTCACCGGGAGAGGTGGATACAATCTAGGAGGTCCAGCTGAGGTGGAATTCTGGGGGCATTGACCAGAGATCTCCATTGCTGGGATTGGAGCCTGCCAAAATGGTGACTCTACAAACTCCAGGAGAGCTGGTGGAAGAGCAGTGGCTGCTGCAGCAACTTCACCTGGCCCTGGATTGGGCAGTAAGGCAGCCTCCGGTCCTGGTGGAGCTCTGGGAGGCAGGTGTGTCATTATCCAGTATGGGGGAGGGGTCAGGTCATCCCTGTCCAAATCCTGTAGAATTTCCTTTTTTATCATCAGTCAATTTTTGTGCCATTATTATTTCCCTTCTGGATACAGAACCTTGTCCAAGTAGGAGGGTCTTCAGCTAACCCTAGCCATGAGTCAATATATGGATATTGATCCAGGTGTTCTGGCTCTCCTGTGACTACTGATAGACTGCTTCCACTATTTTTAAGTTCACAGTGTTCTCTGGCGGCCATCCTACTCCCATGGGGGGCCAGTCGACCTCACAGATTATGTGGAGAAGGTTAGGCTTCATCATCACCCCATAGTCTCCTCCAAAACTCTTCTTTAAATTTTTAATCATATACTCTAATACAATTGCCTTAGATTCACTTCCCCCCATCTTGCTTACCTTCTCGGACCTTTTTTTACTTTTCCTTTTTGTTCTGTCTACGAAGTTCTCAGTACCCTATGTACTTCTGATATTTCCACTCAATGACACTTAAATTGGCATTCTGACTCCTTTTAATTGGGGTGAGAAGAGCCTTACTTGCCAGATCCCAGAGGGAGAAAGGGGATCGGCATATCTTCACCTGCCAGTCAGCACAGCCAAACTAGAACACCACGTGATCCAAGACTGTTTCTCCCTTAACTTTTAAAATCCATTTTGCCTTGATGGGCTTGATCAGGCACGGATGAAAATACAGAAGGGTTAAATATCCCACGTCCCAGGCCGTCTCCGGAAAAGCCAATTCTTACTCACTTATGTATCCCCCTCCTTCTAGCCTCACAATTCCAAGGGGGTCAGGAATTTCATAGCAGATGGGACACTTCCTCGGGGAGGGCAGAATACGAGCACACAAAAACCAAGTTTCTTCTCCTAAAAATCCCCTGGTAATTGCTTGGTAATAATTTTTCCCAAGACGGTGTGGACACCACCTCCTAAATGACCTTCACAAATTTCCTTTCTAAGCCCTAACACGCTCATTAACCTGCGTACCAAGCAATCGTTGCCACCTGCCTATTCCAGGCTCCTGTGGGTCTGTGACCCTTATAATCCCTCCCAGGGGGGTGATCGGGCACCCTCTTCCACCCTACCAGGTGGGTTCCCCCTCACCTGAGTGCTCAGTTCCCCTGCTGCCGTCCACTACCTGCTAACATGCAAGGTCCGGGCATTGAGAAGCAGAATCTTTCCAGAAGGGTGAGGCACCTTTCCCGCTCTAGAAGATTCGAGCCACAAGGCCTCAGAGTAGTCCCAAATGGGACTTGTCTCCTCAAAGTGAGGGAGTTGTAGCCACGCGTTCTGGGAAACAAATTCACTCAGAAGGACAATGCAGATAGTGGAATGCAGTTTATTACACCAGCGGGCCCAAGGCAGAATCTCCTCTTAGCCAAGGACCCTGACCAGTTTTTCTGAAAACCTTATATACTCTAAGTGTACGTGACAAACCCACCTTCCCAAATTCCCTGAAACTAGTCTGAACAAAGGAAAAGAAAGATACAATCCAAGTTAAACCGTGATTCATATGCCTTAACCCTAGGTAGTTAACCGGGGACAATTATCAATAGGCCTATGGTCATACCTCAATAAGCATAATAGAATTTATTATTCTATTCAGTTACACAGATAATTAGGGTATTCTTTTAGGCAATAGAGAGTCTAGGTACGAGCCCTGGTGCTCTTCCATTCAGGGGGCCTGGTTGTCCAGTTTGTATGTCATTTCCATAGATACTGGGTATATAGCTCAAAGTCCACAGTCCGGCCCAAGATAGAGTCCTGTTTTCAAGATGCAGCCTGTGCTCTCTGTTTCCTCCTTCAATTTTAAAGTATGTCCATCTTTCCTGAGAAAGATCATCAAAAAATTGTGAGATTTTCCCTATATTCATTTTATTTTTATTTATTTATTTTTCTTTATCCATTCTTTTTTTTTTTTTTAAATTTTATTTTATTTTTAAACTTTACATAATTGTATTAGTTTTGCCAAATATCAAAATGAATCCGCCACAGGTATACATGTGTTCCCCATCCTGAACCCTCCTCCCTCCTCCCTCCCCATACCATCCCTCTGGGTCGTCCCAGTGCACTAACCCCAAGCATCCAGTATCGTGCATCGAACCTGGACTGGCAACTCGTTTCTTACATGATATTTTACATGTTTCAATGTCATTCTCCCAAATCTTCCCACCCTCTCCCTCTCCCATAGAGTCCATAAGACTGTTCTATACATCAGTGTCTCTTTTGCTGTCTCGTACACCAGGTTATTGTTACCATCTTTCTAAATTCCATATATATGCGTTAGTATACTGTATTTATGTTTTTCCTTCTGGTTTACTTCACTCTGTATAATAGGCTCCAGTTTCATCCACCTCATTAGAACTGATTCAAATGTATTCTTTTTAATGGCTGAGTAATACTCCATTGTGTACATGTACCACAGCTTTCTTATCCATTCATCTGCTGATGGACATCTAGGTTGCTTCCATGTCCTGGCTATTATAAACAGTGCGGCGATGAACATTGGGGTACACGTGTCTCTTTCCCTTCTGGTTTCCTCAGTGTGTATGCCCAGCAGTGGGATTGCTGGATCATAAGGCAGTTCTATTTCCAGTTTTTTAAGGAATCTCCACACTGTTCTCCATAGTGGCTGTACTAGTTTGCATTCCCACCAACAGTGTAAGAGGGTTCCCTTTTTTCCACACCCTCTCCAGCATTTATTATTTGTAGACTTTTGGATCGCAGCCATTCTGACTGGCGTGAAATGGTACCTCATAGTGGTTTTGATTTGCATTTCTCTGATAATGAGTGATGTTGAGCATCTTTTCATGTGTTTGTTAGCCATCTGTATGTCTTCTTTGGAGAAATGTCTATTTAGTTCTTTGGCCCATTTTTTGATTGGGTCATTTATTTTTCTGGAGTTGAGTTGTAGGAGTTGCTTGTATATTTTTGAGATTAGTTGTTTGTCAGTTGCTTCATTTGCTATTATTTTCTCCCATTCTGAAGGCTGTCTTTTCACCTTGCTAATAGTTTCCTTTGATGTGCAGAACCTTTTAAGGTTAATCAGGTCCCATTTGTTTATTTTTGCTTTTATTTCCAATATTCTGGGAGGTGGGTCATAGAGGATCCTGCTGTGATGTATGTCAGAGAGTGTTTTGCCTATGTTCTCCTCTAGGAGTTTTACAGTTTCTGGTCTTACGTTTAGATCTTTAATCCATTTTGAGTTTATTTTTGTGTATGGTGTTAGAAAGTGGTCTAGTTTCATTCTTTTACAAGTGGTTGACCAGATTTCCCAGCACCACTTGTTAAAGAGATTGTCTTTAATCCATTGTATATTCTTGCCTCCTTTGTCAAAGATAAGGTGTCCATATGTGCGTGGATTTATCTCTGGGCTTTCTATTTTATTCCATTGATCTATATTTCTGTCTTTGTGCCAGTACCATACTGTCTTGATAACTGTGGCTTTGTAGTAGAGCCTGAAGTCAGGTAGGTTGATTCCTCCAGTTCCATTCTTCTTTCTCAAGATCGCTTTGGCTATTCGAGGTTTTTTGTATTTCCATACAAATTGTGAAATTATTTGTTCTAGCTCTGTGAAGAATACTGTTGGTAGCTTGATAGGGATTGCGTTGAATCTATAAATTGCTTTGGGTAGGATACTCATTTTCACTATATTGATTCTTCCAATCCATGAACATGGTATATTTCTCCATCTATTAGTGTCCTCTTTGATTTCTTTCACCAGTGTTTTATAGTTTTCTCTATATAGGTCTTTAGTTTCTTTAGGTAGATATATTCCTAAGTATTTTATTCTTTCCGTTGCAATGGTGAATGGAATTGTTTCCTTAATTTCTCTTTCTGTTTTCTCATTATTAGTGTATAGGAATGCAAGGGATTTCTGTGTGTTGATTTTATATCCTGCAACTTTACTATAGTCATTGATTATTTCTAGTAATTTTCTGGTGGAATCTTTAGGGTTTTCTATGTAGAGGATCATGTCATCTGCAAATAGTGAGAGTTTTACTTCTTCTTTTCTAATTTGGATTCCTTTTATTTCTTTTTCTGCTCTGATTGCTGTGGCCAAAACTTCCAAAACTACGTTGAATAGTAATGGTGAAAGTGGGCACCCTTGTCTTGTTCCTGACTTTAGAGGAAATGCTTTCAATTTTTCACCATTGAGGATAATGTTTGCTGTGGGTTTGTCATATATAGCTTTTATTATGTTGAGGTATGTTCCTTCTATTCCTGATTTCTGGAGAGTTTTTATCATAAATGGATGTTATCTTTTAATTATTTAATTATTTTTAGACATTATATGTTATTATTAATGTAAGGATTTAATTTTAATAAAATTGTTTACACTTATATATATAAGCACATATATTTTAATAAAATATATACATAATACATATTATAAATATATACTATGTACAATGCATATCATATATATTTTACACAGACTAACACTAATATATATATATATATATATGTATCTGTGTTAAAATTGTATTTGTAAATCAATTAGTAGATTTTAAGTTCACAAATAAGCTTTGAATAGAAATGTATTTATAAGTGATTTGAATCACACCACTGCTCTTGATACCCCATCCTATTCAAGCTGTTTAGCATTACAGTATGCCAGACTTAGCTTTTTTTTTTTCCTATTCTAAAATACAATAATTTTTGTATGTTTGCAGTGAATCTGGACATTTGGACATTATTGATAAAATTGTATATTTTCTCCACCCTACTAAAAGATATATATTCCTCTTTCATTTTACTGTTAGAATTCAAAGCAAGAGACAAGAGAGATGGTCAAATTTTCCATTCTTTGTAATACCTTTGACCAAAGACAGAAGAGAATATTGTTAAATTTTTTAGGGAAAAAGTCAACTTGTATAGAATGTTTTCTTAGAAATTCACACTTACTAAACTTTCAGCTTCAGCCTTTCCCCAGAACGTTATTGCAGGATTTTCACCTGAAACATGTGACAAGCCTTCTTTATAAAGTTTATTTTAAACATGTATCTTTCTGAATTTATAAGACAGAAGAGTAAGACTTTATGGTTGTTTCTGGGGAGATATGGAGGAAGAGTAAATTTTTGCCAATGTTCATTCCTGATCACTTGTATTAGATAATGTGTTTCTTTGGGGAGCCAAATTATTCTATAATCCTAAATAAATCAGCACAGCATAATTGACTAAGAAAAATAATGCATTTAGAAATCTGGCCTCTATAATAAGTTTATCTAGATTTTAGTCCCTATCATTTAAAGGCTAAAAAATATTTTACTATTAAGTATTTATTTCATTTCTTACATAAAAATATTGACAAAAGAGTATATTGCAAGAATAGAACATGAAATTTCTGACAGGCTATACTTTCTCCTCATTACCTATGTTTTGGTCTCAGTAATAACAGTGAACTTTTAAAGAAGAACCTCAACTTCAGTGAATATGGCTACCAGAATAAAATAAATATCAAGCATATCTTCTGGCAATCAAATAAAACTTCTTAGTAAAATAATCACTTTTCATTCCTCCATTATAAAAATATTTGACTTTCAGTGAATATTTGTTTTACTCACCAGAGACCAAATTTCTACTAAAAAAAAAGAAGAAGAAAGAAAAATGCTTCCAGTGCTTTTAAAACTATTTCTGTTCAGTTCTTTAGAGTACTGGGGTGACAGGAGTTGTTGTATAGTATTGACTTTTGAAAGGGATCAGTTTCCTTTATAACAAACATAAGAATCTTTAATATTAAAAAACAACAACAACCAAAAAACATGTTATTCAGTATATTTCACAACCCAGCACGTGTTTCAATGACCCATGACCATAACACAGTATTAGAATTGACATAGCAAGCAAAAAATATTTTTGAAAAGAGGTTACTGTTAATAAGCAAAGAATTTTTATTTAAAGATAAAAAAAATATACTCTGAGTAGTAAGGGTTTCAGGAAAATAAACCATAGTTGTGACTTCCTGCAGAAAAGACTTTCTACTTATTCTTTTGTTTGGTTCAGGGCTTTTTCTACTTAAGTCTTGTTTATCAGTTCAGTTCAGTCGCTCAGTCGTGTCCGACTCTTTGCGACCCCATGAATCACAGCACGCCAGGACTCCCTGTCCATCTCCAACTCCCAGAGTTCACTCAGACTCACATCCATCGAGTCGGTGATGCCATCCAGCCATCTCATCCTCTGTCGTCCCCTTCTCCTCCTGCCCCCAATCCCTCCCAGCATCAGAGTCTTTTCCAATGAGTCACCTCTTTGCGTTAGGTGGCCATAGTACTGGAGTTTCAGCTTTAGCATCATTCCTTCCAAAGAAATCCCAGGGCTTATCTCCTTCAGAAAGGCCTGGTTGCATCTCCTTGCAGTCCAAGGGACTCTCAAGAGTCTTCTCCAACACCACAGTTCAAAAGCATCAATTCTTCAGTGCTCAGCCTTCTTCACAGTCCAACTCTCACATCCATACATGACCACAGGAAAAACCATAGCCTTGACTAGACGGACCTTTGTTGGCAAAGTAATGTCTCTGCTTTTCAATATGCTATCTAGGTTGGTCATAACTTTCCTTCCAAGGAGTAAGCATCTTTTAATTTCATGGCTGCAGTCACCATATGCAGTGATTTTGGAGCCCCCAAAATAAAGTCTGTCACTGTTTCCACTGTTTCCCCATCTATTTCCCATGAAGTGATGGGACCGGATGCCATGATCTTCATTTTCCGAATGTGGAACTTTAAGCCAACTTTTTCACTCTCCACTTTCACTTTCATCAAGAGGCTTTTGAGTTCCTCTTCACTTTCTGCCATAAGGGTGGTGTCATCTGCATATCTGAGGTGATTGATATTTCTCCTGGCAATCTTGATTCCAGCTTGTGTTTCTTCCAGTCCAGCATTTCTCATGATGTACTCTGCATATAAGTTAAATAAGCAGGGTGACAATATACAGCCTTGACGTACTCCTTTTTTTATTTGGAACCAGTCTTTTGTTCCATGTCCAGTTCTAACTGTTGCTGCCTGACCTGCATACAGGTTTCTCAAGAGGCAGGTCAGGTGGTCTGGTATTCCCATCTCTTTCAGAATTTTCCACAGTTTATTGTGATCCACACAGTCAAAGGCTTTGGCATAGTCAATAAAGCAGAAATAGATGTTTTTCTGGAACTCTCTTGCCTTTTCAATGATCAAACAGATGTTGGCAATTTGATCTCTGGTTCCTCTGCCTTTTCTAAAACCAGCTTGAACATCTGGAAGTTCACGGTTCACATATTGCTGAAGCCTGGCTCGGAGAATTTTGAGCATTACTTTACTAGCAGGTGAGATGAGTGCAACTGTGCGGTAGTGTGAGAATTCTTTGGCATTGCCTTTCTTTGGGATTGGAATGAAAACTGACCTTTTCCAGTCCTGTGGCCACTGCTGAGTTTTCCACATTTGCTGGCATATTGAGTGCAGCACTTTCACAGCATCATCTTTCAGGATTTGAAATAGCTCAACTGGAATTCCATTACCTCCACTAGCTTTGTTCATAGTGATGCTTTCTAAGGCCCACTTGACTTCACATTCCAGAATGTCTGGCTCTAGATGAGTGATCATACCATCGTGATTATCTGGATCGTGAAGATCTTTTTTGTACAGTTCTTCTGTGTATTGTTGCCACCTCTTCTTAATATCTTCTGCTTCTGTTAGATCCATACATCATACTTTATTGAGCCCATCTTTGCATGAAATGTTCCCTTGGTATCTTTAATTTTCTTGTAGAGATCTCTAGTCTTTCCCATTCTGTTGTTTTCCTCTATTCTTTGCATTGATCACCGAGGAAGGCTTTCTTATCTCTTCTTGCTATTCTTTGGAACTCTGCATTTGGATGCTTATAGCCTTCCTTTTCTCCTTTGCTTTTCACTTCTCTTATTTTTACAGCTATTTGTATATCCATAGAAATAGAGAAAGAAAGTAGACCTGATAAAGTCATATCATTAAATCATCAGTATGCAGTCTTTACATGTAAAAGTTATGTAACTTCATTGTTTTGAAAATAAAACCGATATGTTTCAGAAGTTGAAAAAATACAAGCATATACATATGCAGTGATATGCATCATTGTTGTGCTTAGTCACTCAGTCATGTCTGACTCTTTGTGAATCCATGGACTGCAGCCCTCCAGGCTCCTCTGTCCATGGAATTCTCCAGGCAAGAATACTGGAGTGGATTGCCATTTCCTCCTCCAGGGGATCTTCCCAACCCAGGGACTGAAACAGCATCTCCTGAGTCTCCTGCCTTGCAGGTGGATTTTCTACCACTGAGCCACCTTGGAAGCCTCAGTGATATGCATATAATGTACTTAAAATTAAACTAGAACCAAATATTTTACTTTTGTTTTAGAGCAGGGATAAGCTTTCTTTTATTTTACTGTTTTCTTTCACTATCTATCCCTCTCCTCCTGTTTAATTCTCATTTCATTCAGAAAAAGAAAAGGAAATTTAGATTGACAATAATTGCACATCCCTGGGATCAATAACACAGTGCTAGTAAAATTCGTTCATCTAGAGCCATTTGTGTATCACTTTCCAACTTGCTGCAGTATGGGAACTTAAAAATTATTAAGCATCAGTGTTAGTAGGTAGGAGGACCACCTAATACTGCTGCTATTTGGGGAACATGATCTGACACTTTATAGGATATTCTGTGACCTCATAATGGACTGTTTTCTACCTTATGGGTAGTGCTTTTATGTTAGATCACTCTGCTACATGTATAGAAAGATTAGGATCTTCTTTTAAATGCTGTATTTTTCTGAAAGAACAAGCTATCAACATAAATTGTAAATTTAAAAAGGAAAAATAAAGGCCACTCTATATTGTTCACCAGTTTATCCTCAGTGTCTGACACATACAAGGTATTCAGTGAATATTTCCTGAATGAATAATAAATCATGAAGTTAATTCACTAGATAATCATGCTTCATTTCACTGTACTTGCCTTTGTCTATAAATATCTTAGTTATGGTAGCCATTTTATCTATTAAGTTATGATAATATTAAAAGTAGTGTAGCCATCTAGAAAAAAAATAGTGGCATATTTCTATCCATTGTTCAGCCAAGTTAAAAATATTGACTGGAATAAAAAAATTCAGATATCAGAGTTGCTGAAAGTCATGATAAAATTATCTGGGTGGTAATACTGTTGCATTTGAGTTTGTGCTCTATAATTTGAACAATTTTTCCTGTAAAATTTCATCATAGCTGCTGCTGCTGCTCGGTAACTTCAGTTTTGTCTGGCTCTTTGGGACCCCATGGACTATAGCTCACCAGGCTCCTCTGTCCATGGGATTCTCCAGGCAACAAACACTGGAGTGTGTTGCCACTGCTTTCTCCAGGGGATCTTCCCGACTAGAGATTGAACCCAGGTCTACCACATTGTAGGCAGATTCTTTACCATCTGAGCCACCAGGGAACCCCCAGTATTGACTTAACTTTTAAAATTTTACCATAACAGAACTATAACTGCTTTTGAACTGAGTTCCATCTTATGAGTAGTGTCATAATATTAAAAAGTCTATGATCTTAGTTAATATGTCATTTTTATTAGAATGACACACTGAAGAAACTTCCTCTTGTAAGCCTACGATCTCCGTATATTTATTGAATAGTGGTCCTTCCCTAGATACCTTATTTTGCAATGTTTAAATTATAATGTTCCATCCAAGAAAAAAAATTTTTATCGTAGCTTGATTGATCTCTGTGCTTGAATAAACTGGAAGTACCTTTTCTCTGAGCCTTTATAACTAGGGAAAGAAAGACCTCCGTATATAATCAGTCCCATTAAACCCTAATTTCCCAAATTACCCTTCTGGAACTCTAAATTCTGCTTAGAGATTTTAAGATTTTAGTTTGGTAATTTTGGTTGACATTCTATATGAGTTCTACAAATGAAATGCATGGCTCTAAAACCCTTCTTTTGGAGACCACCAAGCTAGAATTTTCTTACAACTTAGTCCCAAAAGAAGTAAATAACTTTGTGTTAAGATTTGTAGTTTCTTTTAGAGCTCATAGCTCTCATATGTTTCTGCTTTACATAGCCACCCATGTCATTAGAAATAGCAGAATACAAGGTTAAAATACTCAGAAGTGATGAGAATTGTAGTCATAATATGATCATAATATTTTTAGGAACATGTCAAAATTCAATGGCAAATGCAGAATTTTAATAAAGTAAACTTCACTGAATGATATCATGACTATATAGCAAATCAAACTCTTGAAATGTTTACATTACCTTTTCATTGCTATCAAATTTTGTATTGCCACCTAAAATCCTGCATTATTGGACATATATTCTGTTCTACATTTCACAGTAGATTTGTCTACATAAATGGAAACACCAGGTGGATAGAGTAAGTATTCATTTCTTTCATACTTCCTTTTTTCTGCCTGTGGTTTAACTTAGTGAAAAAAAAAAAAATCAAATATTATACACGCAACCAAGTCTGACAAACAGGTCTCCTTTTGGTTAGGGGAAGCACACTGACTAAAACCACCCACCCTGGCCAGGCACCATAGTAACCATTTGCATGAGTTGTTTTACGACAGGAGGTCCTGGTAAGGAACACGGAATTAATAAGCCACCACCAACAGGAAGAGCTCGGGAAAGGTCAAAAGGAGACACCACATGTCCATCCACCTCCTAGAATCCTCGCTGGCATCCCTCTTGGCTGAACAAAGCATGCACCACCAGGAAGGACTCTGAGTCAGAATGATTGGCTAAAGATAACCTGGAAACTAATCCCATCACCATAAAACGTGGCAGAGCAGTTCTCCTGGGTTCCCTTACCCTACTTCTCTCCACCTGGGTGCCCTTTCCCAATAAAATCTCTTGCTTTGTCAGTACATGTGTCTCCTCGGACAATTCATTTCTGAGTATTAGAAAAGAGCCCAGTTTTGGGCCCTGGAAAGAGTCTACCTTCCTGCAACATTTTTTCCTACAAAAAATTATTTTTTATGCTTGATAATGGGTTACTTTAATCATCACTAATGCAAGAGAACTTCAGATAATTTCCTGGATACTGTTTGTGGTTTCTCCGTTGCAGGTAAATATTACTTTATTTGTGACATGTTTAGTAAGAGCTACTGAAATAATCTTTTCTTCATGTAGGTATTTAAGAAAATGTTTCCCTTTCATGACATTAAAATTTGCTAGTTTTTTTTTTTTTTATTTAAGAATTTGAATCTTGAACAGAGACTCAAAATGTATCTCAAATTTTACACACTGACAAAAAATGAATAATCTAAAATAATCTTTGACCCTGTAAAGTGGAAGAATTACTTGTGATCCCTGAATACAAACCTCTGAATTTTCAAGTGAAGAAATTTACTCCCAGAAAAATAAGATGATTGGCTTGCCTAAACTGACAGTGAGATATAGCAAGGGGACCCCTTTTAGATACATTTGAATAAATTTACAGAATTGTAATTGTACCATTTTTTTATAAAATGCAACTCTATTTCATTTCCTCTGTACTTGACCTTTTTAAACACCTTTTTAGCGAATAGAATAGCCAGTAGATGATGTTTTTACCAGTGATCCCAGAAATCGTGTTTAAAGCTGCTTATCTAAGATCTCTGCATAAGTCTGATTACAAATTGCTGTTTTCCAGCAAAGGTAATGGGTACCTGTTTGACAGGAGCAAACCATATGCTTTTTTTTTTTTTTTTTTTTTTGTATTCTGAGGATAAATGCGAAAGGTGCCTGAAGGGGTGTGTGAAGGCTGTCTGCAGATTGCACCATACATTTGATGAGCAGGAGGTAAGGTCACTAGCCTCTGGTAGAACAATGGGAAAACAAAGGAGCATAGGTTGAACTTCAGTTAATGGTTGCCAAGAGTTCTCATTTTAATGCCACACCCAAACCCTAATACAATGACACTGATGTTCTTAGCCCCCATCCTTTTTCACTACAATAACTTTCAGCCTTTTAAGAGTGATTCCCACTATTAAAAGGAGTTAAGTATAAACAGAATTCCTTCCTTAAATACTATCTAGAGAGGAAAATGGTATTTCAATGTAAAATAACCAGAATATACATTGACATTTACATAATTAAGAGAAAGATTTTAATACAAAGTATTCTTATATTTTTAGGTGGTATTAGTACTACAAAAGGGGTTCCCAGGTGACTCAGTGGAATCTGCCTGCCAATGCAGGAGACGTAGGAGACCAAGCTCAATCCCTGGGTCGGGACACTCCCTTGGAGAAGGAAATGGCAACCCACTCTAATATTCTTTCCAGGAAAATCCCACAGACAGAGGAGTCTGGCACATGCAAAGAGTAGGACACGGGGGTGCAAAGAGTAGGACATGACTGAGTCACTGAGCACACATGCAAAGTACTACAAAAAATAGGGCTACTTTTGGTGTTTCTCATTTTCAATGATTTAGACCTAAATTAGGAATTGAACAGACATGAGCAGGTCATGTACACTTCACCATTTCTGATTAACCATTAATGATACATTAAATTTCATACCTTTAATGCTTATGAGGGTGGATATTCACCCCTTGAAGAAGTTACAAACCTGCTTTGATTTATTCTTTGTCCACTCACTCATTCAAATAACATTTATACATAATTCACAAAGCCAGGCACTGTGTCAATTACTTTTAAGAAGTAAATCTTGAGACATCTATAATTTCTGGCTTCCTATCATCTCCCATAGTTACTCAGTATAAAAGGGACATCTTTTTCCTCTCAAAATAGTTCTATTTCCATTGCTAGCACCATATTTCAGACTTCATTCCCAGACTACCTTATTGATCCCCTTGCTTCCACTCTCAGCTTCTTTGGCATCAGTTCAGTTCAGTCGCTCAGTCATGTCCGACTCTTTGCTACCCCATGAATCGCAGCACGCCAGGACTCCCTGTCCATCACCATCTCCTGGAGTTCACTCACACTCATGTCCATGGAGTCGGTGATGCCATCCAAACATGTTATCCTCTGTCGTCTCCTTTTCCTCCTGCCCCCAATCCCTCCCAGCATCAGAGTCTTTTCCAGTGAGTCAACTCTTCACGTGAGGTGGCCAAAGTACTGGAGTTTCAGCTTTAGCATCATTCCTTCCAAAGAAATCCCAGGGCTGATCTCCTTAGAATGGACTGGTTGGATCTCCTTGCAGTCCAAGGGACTCTCAAGAGTCTTCTCCAACACCACAGTTCAAAAGCATCAATTCTTCAGCACTCAGCTTTCTTCACAGTCCAACTCTCACATCCATACATGACCACTGGAAAAACCATAGCCTTGACTAGATGGACCTTTGTTGGCAAAGTAATGTCTCTGCTTTTGAATATGCTATCTAGGTTGGTCATAACTTTCCTTCCAAGGAGTAAGCATCTTTTAATTTCATGGCTGCAGTCACCATCTGCAGTGATTTTGGAGCCCCCAAAAATAAAGTCTGACACTGTTTCCACTGTTTCCCCATCTATTTCTCATGAAGTGATGGGGCCAGGTGCCATGATCTTAGTTTTCTGGATGTTGAGCTTCAAGCTAACTTTTTCACTCTCCTCTTTCACTTTCATCAAGAGGCTTTTTATTAGTTCCTCTTCACTTTCTGCCATAAGGGTGGTGTCATCTGCTTATCTGAGGTGATTGATATTTCTCCTGGCAATCTTGATTCCAGCTTGTGCTTCTTCCAGCCCAGCATTTCTCATGATGGACTCTGCATATAAGTTAAATAAGCAGGGTGACAATATACAGCCTTGACATACTCCTTTTCCTATTTGGAACCAGTCTGTTGTTCCATGCCCAGTTCTAACTGTTGCTTCCTGACCTGAATATAAGTTTTTCAAGAGGCAGGTCAGGTGGTCTGGTATTCCCCTCTCTTGAAGAATTTTCCACAGTTTATTGTGATCCACACAGTAAAAGGCTTTGGCATAGTCAATAAAGCAGAAATAGATGTTTTTCTGGAACTCTCTTGCTTTTTTGATGATCCAGCAGATGTTGGCAATTTGATCTCTGGTTCCTCTGCCTTTTCTAAAACCAGCTTGAACATCTGGAAGTTCACGGTTCATGTATTGCTGAAGCCTGGCTTGGAGAATTCTGAGCATTACTTTACTAGCATGTAAGATGAGTGCAATTGTGCGGTAGTTTGAGCATTCTTTGGCATTGCCTTTCTTCTTAACTGGTAAATATAATTTTTGATCTCCTTTGTTCTCTGGGTCAATTATGATACTTTATTTTTGTTGGACTGTTTTGACTCTGCTCAAGAGCATATATGTGTATGTGTATATTCCATTATTTTAATTATTATTTGTCTGATTTTGTAACTGCCATTGTCTGGGGTTCATCTTTGGTTTCTCATTTTGGGATATTTGTTTTAATCTTACTTAATGCCAAAACAAACCCTTGTGGAATCTTCGTTCCTGACCAGAGATCAAGCCCTGAGCCTTTGGAATGGGAGTACTGATTCCAATACCCTAGACTATCAGAGAACTAACACTAGAGAGTATCACATAGTGAGAACTCACACAAAGGAAACCACTTGAATACAAGACCTGGCATCACCCAACCACCAGTAGCACCCTGTGCAGGATTACCTCATCTAAACAACAAACAAAACAAAAATACAAACCCAATCATCAGCAGACAGGATTACCACCTCATTCAGCCTTGCCCCTCAGAGGAAAAACAAACAAGCAAACAAAAACTCAGCACAAACCTCATCCTATAGGAAGCTTACACAAACCACTGGACAAACCTTAGGAGGGCAGAAACCAAAAGGAAAAAAAATTCAACCATGAAGCCTGGGAAAAGGAGACCTCAAACACAATAAGTTAAAAAAAAAAAAAAAAAAAAAGGCAGAGAAATACTACATAAATGAAGGAACAAACTATAAACACAGAAGTCCAAATAAATGAAGAGGAAATAGGCAAACTACCTGAAAAAGAATTCAAAATAATGATGGTAAAGATGATCAAAAACCTTGAAAACAAAATGGAGAAAATACAAGAATAAATTAACAAATACTTTGAAGAATTAAAGAATAAACATACAGAGACAAACAAGAATACAATCATTGAAATTAAAAATACTCTAGAAGGAATCAATAGCAGAATACCTGAAGCAGAAGAACGAATCAGTGAGCTGGAAAATAAAATGGTGGAAATAACTTCTGAAGAGCAGAATAAAGTAAAAAGAATGAAAAGAACTGAGGATAGTTTCAGAGACATCTGGGACAATATCAAATGCACCAACATTCAAATTATAGGGGTCCCAGAAGAAGAAGAGTAAAATAAAAGTTATGATAAATTTTTTGAAGAGAATATAGTTCAAAATTTCCCCAACATGGAAAAAGAAATAGCCAGTCAAGTCCAAGAGGCACAAAGAGTCCCATACAGGATAAACCCAAGGAGAAACATGTTAAGACACATACTAATTAAGCTAACAAATACTAAACACAAAGAAAGAATATTAAACACAGCAAGGGAGAAGCAACAAGTAACATACAAGGCAAACCCCATGTGCTTAACAGCTGATCTTCCAGCAGAAACTCTGCAGGCCAGATGAGAATGGCAGAATATATTTAAAGTACTGAAAGGGAAAAATCTACAACCAAGATTACTGTACCCAACAAGGATCTCATTCAAAATTGATGGAGAAATAAAAAGCTTTTCAGACAAGCAAAAGTTAAGAGAATTCAGTACCACCAAACCAGCTTTACAACAAACGTTAAAGGGATTTATATAGTCAAGAAATACAACAAAAGAAAAAATATCTACAAAATCAACCCCAAACAACCCCAAGATCCACCCCATTAAGAAAATGGTAATGGAAAAAAAAATTATATATATATAGCTCAACATTCAGAAAACGAAGATCATGGCATCCGGTCCCACCATTTCATGGGAAATAGATGGGGAAACAGTGGAAACAGTGTCAGACTTTATTTTTCTGAGCTCCAAAATCACTGCAGATGGTGACTGCAGCCATGAAATTAAAAGATGCTTACTCCTTGGAAGGAAAGTTATGACCAACCGAGATAGCATATTCAAAAGCAGAGACATTACTTTGCCAACAAAGGTCCATCTAGTCAAGGCTATGGTTTTTCCTGTGGTCATGTATGGATGTGAGAGTTGGACTGTGAAGAAGGCTGAGCACCAAAGAATTGATGCTTTTGAACTGTGGTGTTGGAGAAGACTCTTGAGAGTCCCTTGGACTGCAAGGAGATCCAATCAGTCCATTCTGAAGGAGATCAACCCTGGGATTTTTTTGGAAGGAATGATGCTAAAGCTGAAACTCCAGTACTTTGGCCACCTCATGCGAAGAGCTGACTCATTGGAAAAGACCCTGATGCTGGGAGGGATTGGGGGCAAGAGGAGAAGGGGACGACAGAGGATGAGATGGTGGATGGCATCACTGACTCCATAGACTTGAGTCTGAGTGAACTCTGGGAGTTGGTGGTGGACAGGGAGGCCTGGCATGCTGTGATTCATGGGGTCGCAAAGAGTTGGACATGACTGAGCAACTGATCTGACCTGATCTGATATATATCAATAATTACTTTAAATGTAAACAGATTAAATGCTCCAACCAAAAGACACAGACTGGCTGAATGGATACAAAATAAGATCCATATATACGCTGTCTACAAGAAACCCACTTCAGACCTCAAGACACATATCAGACTGAAAATGAGAGGACAGAAAAATATATTCCATGCAAATGGGAAGCAAAAGAAACCTTTGGTAGCAATTCTCATATCAGACAAAATAGACCTTAAAATAAATAAGATTACAAGAGATAAGGAAGGACACTTCATAATGATCAAGATATCAATCCAAGAGGAAGACATAACAATTATAAATATCTATGTACCCAACATAGGAGCACCTCAATGCATAAAACAAACACTAACACAAATAAAAGGAGAAACTGACAGTAACACAATAATAGTAGGAGACTTTAAGACCCCACTCACAACAATCAACAGATCATCAAAACAGAAAATTAATAAGGAAACACAAGTCTTAAATGATATATTAGGTGAGATGGATCTCATTGATATCTTCAGGATATTCCATCCAAATGCAGAAGAATACATCTTCTTCTCAAGTGCATATGGAACATTCTCCACGATAGACCACATCTTGGGTCACAAATGAAACCTCAGTAAATTTAAGAAAACTGAGATCATATCAAGCATCTTCTCCGACAACAAGGCTATGGGACTAGATATCAATTACAAGAAGAAAAAAAAAAAAAGCTGTAAGAAACACAAACACATGGAGATTAAACAACATGTTTCTAAATAACCAACAGGTTACTGAAGAAATGAAAAAGGAAATAAAAAAATTCTAGAAACAAATGACAATGAAAACACAATAACTCAAAACCTATGGGATGCAGTAAAAGCAGTTCTAAGAGAGAAGTTTACAGCAATACAATCCTACCTCAAGAAACAAGAAAAACATCAAATAGACAACCTAACTTTACACCTAAAACAACTGGAAAAAGAGAAAAAGCCCAAAATTAGTAGAAGGTAAGAAATCATAAAGATTGGAGCAGAAATCACTGAAAAAGAAATGAAAGAAACAATAGTAAAGATTAATAAAACTAAAAGCTGGTTCTTTGTGAAGATAAACAAAATTGACAAACCTTTAGTGAGACTCATCAAGAAAAAAAGAAGAATCAAATCAACAAAATTAGAAATGAAAAAGGAGAGGTTACAACAGACAATGCAGAAATACAAAGGATTATATACAAAAGAGACTATTATGAACAAGGATATGACAATAAAATGGAAAACCTGGAAGAAATGGACAGATTCTTAGAAAAGTTAAATTTTCCAAGACTGAACCAGGAAGAAATTGAAATTACAAACAACCCGATTACAAGCACTGAAATTGAAGCTGTGATCAAAAATCTCCCAGAAAACAAAAGCCTAGGACCAGATGGCTTCACAGGAGAAGACTATCAAACGTTTAGAGAAGAGCTAATGCCTATCCTTCAAAAACTCTCAAAAAATTGCAGAGGAAGAAACATTTCCAAACTCATTCTATGAGGCCACATCACCCTGATATCAAACCTAGACAAAGACAACACCAAAAAAGAAAACTACAAGCCAATATCACTGATGAACATAGATGTAAAAAAACCTCAACAAAATTTTAGCAAAGAAATTCAGCAACACATCAAAAATCTCATACACCATGATCAAGTTGGGTTTACTCTAGGGATGCAAGGATTCTTCAATATATGTAAACAAGTCAATGTGATGCACCATATTAACAAATAGAAAGATAAAACCCACATGATAATCTCAACAGATGCAGAAAAAGCCTTTGATAAAATTCAGCACCCATTTATGATTAAAACTCTTCAAAAAATGGGCATAGAAGGAACCTATATCAACATAGTAAATGCCATATATGATAAGCCTATAGCAAACATTATCTCAGTGGTGAAAGCTGAAAGCATTTCCCCTAAGGTCAGGATAAGACTAGGGTGTCCACTTTCACCACTATTATTCAACATAGTTCCAGAAGTCCTAGCAACAGCAACCAGAGAAGAAAAAGAAATCCAGATTGGAAAAGAAGAAGTAAGCTGTCACTGTTTGCAGATGACAAGATACTGTACATTAGTTCAGTTCAGTTCAGTTCAGTCGCTCAGTTGTGTCCGACGCTTTGCAACCCCATGAACTGCAGCAGGCCAGGCCTCCCTGCTAAGTCACTTCAGTGGTGTCTGACTCTGTGCGACCCCATAGACGGCAGCTCACCAGGCTCCCCCGTCCCTGGGATTCTCCAGGCAAGAACACTGGAGTGGGTTGCCATTTCCTTCTCCAATGCATGAAAGTGAAAAGTGAAAGTGAAGTCGCGCAGTCGTATCCGACTCTTAGCGACCCCATGGACTGCAGCCTACCAGGCTCCTCCGCGCATGGGATTTCCAGGCAAGAGTACTGGAGTGGGGTGCCATTGCCTTCTCCGCAGGCCTCCCTATCCATCATCAACTCCCAGAGTTTACACAAATTCATGCTTATTGAGTTGGTGCTGCGATCCAACCATCTCATTCTCTGTCATCCCCTTCTCCTCCCGCCTTCAATCTTTCCCAACATCAGGGTCTTTTCAATTGAGTCACCTCTTCAATCAGGTGGCCAAAATATTGGAGTTCCAGCTTCAACATCAGTCCTTCCAATGAACACCCAGAATTTCCTTTAGGATGGACTGGTTGGATATCCTTGCAGTCCAAGGGATTCTGAAGAGTCTTTTCCAACACCACAGTTCAAAAGCATCAACTCTTCGGTGCTCAGCTTTACTTTATAGTCCAATTCTCACATCCATACATGTCGACTGGAAAAACCATAGCCTTGACTAGACGGACCTTTGTTGGCACAGTAATGCCTCTGCTTTACAATATGCTATCTAGGTTGGTCATAACTTTTCTTCCAAAGAGTAAGCGTCTTTTAATGTCATGGCTGCAGTCACCATCTGCAGTGACTTTGGAGCCCAAAAAAATAAAGTCTGACACTGTTTCCACTGTTTCCCCATCTATTTCCCATGCAGTGATGGGACCAGATGCCATGAGCTTCATTTTCTGAATGTTGAGTTTTAAGCCAACTTTTTCACTCTTCTCTTTTATCTTCATCAAGAGGCTTTTTAGTTCCTCTTCACTTTCTGCCATAAGGGTAGTGTCATCTGCATATCTGAGGTGATTGATATTTCTCCTGGCAATCTTGATTCCAGCTTGTGCTTCTTCCAGTCCAGCGTTTCTCATGATGTACTCTGCATATAAGTTAAATAAGCAGGGTGACAATATACAGCCTTGACATACTCCTTTTCCTATTTGGAACCAGTCTGTTGTTCCATGCCCAGTTCTAACTGTTGATTCCTGACCTGCATATAGGTTTCTCAAGAGGTAGGTCAGGTGGTCTGGTATCCCCATCTCTTTCAGAATTTTCCACAGTTTATTGTGATCCACACAGTCAAAGGCTTTGGCATAGTCAATAAAGCAGAAATAGATGTTTTTTTCTGGAACTCTCTTGCTTTTTCGATGATCCAGTGGATGTTGGCAATTTGATCTCTGGTTCTTCTGCCTTTTCTAAAACCAGCTTGAACATCTGGAAGTTCACGGTTCATGTACTGCTGAAGCCTGGCTTGGAGAATTTTGAGCATTACTTTACTAGCATGTGAGATGAGTGCAATTGTGTGGTAGTGTGAGCATTCTTTGCCATTGCCTTTCTTTGGGATTGGAATGAAAACTGACCTTTTCCAGTCCTGTGGCCACTGCTGAGTTTTCCAAATTTGCTGGCATGCTGAGCCTAGCACTTTCACAACCTCATCTTTCAGAATTTGAAATAGCTCAACTGGAATTCCATCACCTTCACTAGCTTTGTTCGTAGTGATACTTTCTAAGACTCACTTGACTTCACATTCCAGGATGTCTGGCTCTAGGTGAGTGATCACACCATCGTGATTATCTGGGTCGTGAAGATCTTTTTTGTACAGTTCTTCTGTGTATTCTTGCCACCTCTTCTTAATATCTTCTGCTTCTGTTAGGTCCCTACCACTTCTATCCTTTATTGAGCCCATCTTTGCATGAAATGTTCCCTTGGTATCTCTAATTTTCTTGAAGAGATCTCTAGATTTTCCTATTGCATTGTTTTCCTCTATTTCTTTCCATTGATTGCTGAGGAAGGCTTTCTTATTTCTCCTTGCTATTCTTTGGAACTCTGCATTCAAATGGGTATATCTTTCCTTTTCTCATTTGCTTTTCCCTCCCTTCTTTTCACAGCTATTTGTAAGGCCTCCTCAGACAGCCATTTTGCTTTTTTGCATTTCTTTTTCTTGGGGATGGTCTTGATCCCTGTCTCATGTACAATGTCATGAACCTCTGTCCATAGTTCATCAGGCACTCTGTCTATCAGATCTAGTCCCTTAAATCTATTTCTCACTTCCACTGTATAATCATAAGGGATTGGATTTAGGTCATACCTGAATGGTCTAGTGGTTTTCCCTACTTTCTTTAATTTAAGTCTGAAGTTGGCTTAAGACTTCATGATCTTAAGACTTCTAACTCCTTCATGAATAAGGAGTTCATGATCTGAGCCACAGTCAGCTCCCGGTCTTGTTTTTGCTGACTGTATAGAGCTTCTCCATCTTGGCTGCAAAGAATATAATCAATCTGATTTCAGTGTTGACCATCTGGTGATGTTCATGTGTAGAGTCTTCTCTTGTGTTTTTGGAAGAGGGTGTTTGCTATGACCAATGTGTTCTCTTTGCAAAACTCTATTAGTCTTTGCTCTGCTTCATTCTGTACTCCAAAGCCAAATTTGTCTGCTACTCCAGGTATTTTTTGACTTCCTACTTTTGCATTCCAGTCCCCTATAATGAAAAAGACATCTTTTTTTGGGTGTTATTTCTAAAAGGTCTTGTCAGTCTTCATAGAACCGTTCAACTTCAGCTTCTTCAGCATTACTGGTTGGGGCATAGACTTGGATTACTGTAATATTGAAATGGAAAACCCTAAAGATAGCATCAGAAAATTGCTAGAGCTAATCAGTGAATATAGCAAGGTTGCAGGATACAAAATCAATACAGAGAAATCACTTGCATTTCTATATGCTAACAATGAAAAATCAGAAAGAGAAATTAAGGAATCAATCCCATTCACCATTGCAACCAAAAGAATTAAATATCTTGGAATAAAGTTACCTAAGGAGACGAACTATACACAGAAAATTATAAGACACTAGTGCAAGAAATCAAAGATGACATAAACAGATGGAGAGATAGTCCATGTTCCTTGGCAAGAAGCATCAATATTATGAAAATGACTATACTACCAAAAGCAATCTACAGATTCAATATGATCCCTATCAAATTACCAATGACATTTTTCACAGACCTAGAATAAAAAATTTCACAATTCATATGGAAACACAAAAGACCCCGAATAGCCAAAGCAATCTTGAGAAAGAAGAATGGAGCTGGAGGAATCAACCTTCCTGACTGAAGTGCATGTGCCTAGAGCCTGTACTCTGCAACAAATGAGCAGCCTGGGAATTACAACAAAGAGTAGCCCCTGCTTGCCACAACTAGAGAAAAACTGTGCAAAGCAATGAGGACCCAAAGCAGGCAAAAATGTAAATAAACAATTAAAAAAAAAAAAATGAGTGGCTAAGTTTACTTAATTCTAGTCTCTCTGTTCAATCCAAAGCAAATGAGTGCATTTTAAAATAAGCTATTTACTGTATGTGATGAAAGAAAGTAGAATGTGTTAAACCAAATAACTGATGATGTAATGCTATCAAGTCAGTATGAAGATGTTTTAACCCAACAGTCATTATTCATTTATTATTGGGTAAGTTCAATTCGACTTCTTTTCTTAAATTTAGAGTCTATTTAGTATACTTATATTTTCTTGTATTTAATTATTTTTTTATTAGATAGGTACCATAACCACCTGTCATAACTATGGAAGGAAAATAAACTGAAATCTATCACCCTATTATCCTTTAATTCTATCTTAGTTTACTTCCCTCTGGCCTGTCTTTAGTACTTATATGTAGCCCATATTAGCATGTGAATTTTTGAAGTGCTATTACTCTCACTTAACATTATAAACAAACATTTTCAAATTATAAGAATAGAAAGCATACCCGTAATAGTTAGTGGCAATATAATATTCTGTCATGTATCAGATCTCCCCAAATTTATTTAACCACCACCAAGTTTGGACTTTAAAACCAATTTCCATTTTCTTTGATAGGAATTAATATTGTAATGAAAATTACCTCAGTTTATTTTCTTCCATATTTCTTTAGGACAGTTATAACATGTTCGGATTCACTTGGTAAAGAATACAAATATTTTTATATCTCTTGTTTCACATTAGCAAAGTGCTTTTTGAAAAGGCTGTCCGATTACGCTCCTGCCATAATATACAACTTCATTTTCCTCTGACAATCTAATTAATGAAAACATTGGTACCTCATGGTTGTTTTCATTAGCAGTGTTTTGGCTATTTCTGAGAAACCCTTTGTCTCTCTTTGTTTCACTATTTGTTAATAACTGTCCTCTCTATTTTGTGAAATATTAAATATTACTGCTTTATTTTTTTAATTTATTTATTTTAATTGGAGATTAATTACTTTACAATATTGTATTGGTTTTGCCATACATCAACATGAATCCACCATGGGTATACACGTGTTCCCCATCCTGAACCCCCCTCCCATCTCCCTCCCTGTACCATCCCTCTGGGTCATCCCAGTGCACCAGCCCCAAGCATCCTGTATCATGCTTCAAACCTGGACTGGCGATTCATTTCACATATGATATTATACGTGTTTCAATGCCATTCTCCCAAATCATCCCATCCTCTCCCTCTCGCATAGAGTCCAAAAGACTGTTCTATACATCTGTGTGTCTTTTGCTGTCTTGCATACAGGGTTTTCATTACCATCTTTCTAAATTCCATATATATGTGTTAGTATACTGTATTGGTATTTTTCTTTCTGGCTTACTTCACTCTGTATAATAGGCTCCAGTTTCATCCACCTCATTAGAACTGATTCAAATGCATTCTTTTTAATGGCTGAGTAATACTCCATTGTGTATATGTACCACAGCTTTCTTATCCATTCATCTGCTGATGGACATCTAGGTTGCTTCCATGTCCTGGCTATTATAAACAGTGCTGCGATGAATATTGGGGTACACATGTCTCTTTCAATTCTGGTTTCCTCGGTGTATATTCCCAGTAGTGGGATTGCTGTGTCATAAGGCAGTTCTATTTCCAGTTTTTTAAGGAATATCCACACTGTTCTCCATAGTGGCTGTACTAGTTTGCATTCCCACCAACAGTGTAAGAGGGTTCCCTTTTCTCCACATCCTCTCCAGCATTTATTGCTTGTAGACTTTTGGATCGCAGCCATTATGACTGGCATGAAATGGTACCTCATTGTGGTTTTGATTTGCATTTCTCTGATAATGAGTGATGTTGAGCATCTTTTCATGTGTTTGTTAGCCATCTGTATGTCTTCTTTGGAGAAATGTCTGTTTAGTTCTTTGGCCCATTTTTTGATTGGGTCATTTATTTTTCTGGAATTGAGCTGCAGGAGTTGCTTGTATATTTTTGAGATTGATTATTTGTCAGTTGCTTCATTTGCTATTATTTTCTCCCATTCTGAAGGCTGTCTTTTCACCTTGCTTAGAGTTTCCTTTATTACTACTCATCATTTATCTAAGGAGTCTTTTGGCTGACTTGGGGGCAAAGATCCATGAAGTAAAACAAAGGTCTCAAATCATTATATGACTATCCCAATGGTGTTCTCAACCTCCACAAAAATTTATAAAGATTTACCTTGTCCTAAATATGCAGGGTGTACATAAATGATAATTCCATTTAAATTTTAATCATTGGAAATTAATAAATATACACAAAAACCTGGGTCACACATGTGAATATAAGCTTTTTACATTTGGTCTCATATTGTAATGTTTCAAATAAAACTTCACACAACAGGAATGTGAGAGAGGCAGAAGAGTATAAATATATTGTTATATTTGATTTCAAAGGAGACAGGTTAATAAGAGGAAATGTGGGTCTGTCAGTAATAAAAGGTAGACCTAGGTCTGCCAGCAATAAAAGGTAGGATAATCAATCAATAAGAAAGAGAAACACTGTTGATTCTCTGGTCTTGAGGAGGAGGGCTTACTCTGCCCTATACACAATACATAAGTGTGATGTGTGCAGTTGTAACTAAGGAGTGCTTGTTATGTTGTGGCATAGTTCAGAAGAGGGTGTGTTAAGTGGCAAAGTATCTGAAAGAAAAATGAAACCTCTAGTCATCACTCTTAAATTGTTATTTTTTCAGGATAACAGGCAACAACTTGTTTTACTAATGTGTTTTTAGTGGTGTCATATGGGACCTTGAGAAAGCTGAATGGTGCCATATGGGTGCAAAAGCTTTTCTATTGCTAAGGATGAAGCATGCATAGTTAGTTGTAAAAAAATCTGTGGTATGCAAGGTGTGACCCTGAGATGAATCCACATCCTGTAAATCTTTGTTCATCTACACTTGCCCCAAGGATATGCATGGGGGAAATATAATTATGGGTTCTTATGTATGGGTTGTCTTGCTTTATCTGATATACTAATCATTACTTCTACTTGTGCTCAGCAAGTTCATTGGCTACTTTACCCATCCAGGATACTCACACAGAAATACTTTTAGCAAAATTTTCTAAAATAGTAACAAGATTTTGGAGATTTTCTGGTTAGAAATCACAGCTTAATATTCTTTCCTTTTGGTACTAGAGAACTATATGATTTAAAGAATCTAAACAAATTCTGACCTAATATTGAGCTTAACAAAATAATTCTAGAAATATCCTCAATAAGATATTCTAATGTCTAATTAGATAATGCCTTAATAAAAAAGCTTCGATTGAGATTTAATTGGCCTGCACAGATTCACACCTAATGTTGTAATTGACAATTACAGAAGCTCCCATTTTCAATCAAGACCTTTAAAAATACTTTCATTCAATTTCTGGAAAGTAGAAATCATTTTTATACATAAAAATTACAGCTTTCCTATTTTACCCTATTAATACTCTTTTTTCTTCATATTTTATTTTGTGATACAATATCTTGACCCTGCTAAAGTTTTCTGGTTTTTAAAAATTAAGATCATTGATTTAATCATCCATTATAAGCTGTAGCTTTTTATAAGTATTAGAAGGATAGAAAAGTATCAACTAAGTGATTTGATTTGAAGAATCTTCCAAATTTTCCTCCATCTAGCATCACATCCTGAAAATAAAAAGACTTCCACTATTTATTGAGATAGTTTTACAACTAAAGGTCAACTTTCCAAATGCAATACCTTTAAGCTTTATGGTTTTTAAGGCATTGAGATAGTAGTTTATCAAAGACTAGCTCTGCAACTTACTTTTGCAAACCCTGGGAAAAATACTTGTAACTGGGAAGACATGAAGAATCATGGGTCCCCATATCCTGCTAAGAAACAGTAAGAGCTTAGGATAATTTAAGAGCTAAAGGGAGCACAAGGTCATTGATTTCTGCGGTTGAAGAGAAGAGGGGTGATGTAAAGATAAAATGGAACCAAGAAAATGTCTGCTTATGCCATACTTTTCCAAAGTTATCTATGCATATTTATGCAACTTGTCTCATCAATTCTACTATATTCTTGCAGGTAGTCTGAAGAAGTGTCTTCATGTAGTAAATGTAAAATGTTATTCTTCATGAATAAAGATAACACTAGTAAGTCTACAGAAAGCATTTGAATTTGAATTTGTAGGTAGAATTGTATTGTCCTTGTGTCTAACATCATATATTACCAATAACCAACTGGATTTAACAGTTCTGACTCAGGCATACATTTTAAAAATACAGACATTAAATATTTTATATAGCAAGTAAATGCCTCACTGTTAATCAATATTATATTTTATCAAGACTTCTTCTGAAATGAAATTTTTGATTATCAGATCTATTCTTTTCACTGATGACCCTTTGTACTCTTTTGTTGCAATGTGACAAATATTTAACTCTCAAAATTATTCTTATTTGGTATATTTAAACAATAAATAGCCTTGGTACATGCTTTGAAGAGCTTATCCAGAAGAGAAGACATATGGGTAATCAAATAATTTCAGCTACATTTTAGTAGATGCACAGAATACTATGAAGCACATAGAAATCATCCAAGAAGATGAGATACTTAGTTAGAAATAAGTCAGGCCAAGAATGGGAGTGCTGAGGAAGCCAGCTGTGGACTCTAAAACATTTCATGTAGAGACAGAACAAAAAGAACAATTGCACGGACATGATGATAGGTAATTAGAGGGTGTTCAGTACTACTGAAATGTAAAAGTTGAACAGGGATACTTGGGATAGACAAAGTTGAGTTCACATGTTGCATGTCATTATGCCACCTTAACCAGGTACTAGTGATAGTTAGGAAGCAAAGGAACAACATGGCCTTATTTACATTTTACGTATAATACTCCTGCAATAGTGTGAGAAATTAATTTTGGGAAGTGTTTGGAGGGGAAAGAAAAGAGGCTGTAAAACTAAAGGAGTGAAAAAATCCATTAGGAGTAAGATTAGGGGCCTGAACTTAACATGTATTTTTGAGTACAGAGAGTGAAGGGACAGATTTACATAATGTGTGTACGGTATGATTCACAGCACTCTGTAACCAATTGGGTGGCAACAGATGGAAGAAGTTGGAGGAACGCAGGGTGACTGCCAATTGAATGATGAAAACATCATCCAAAACAGTGGATACTGGATTAGAAATGACATGTTGCATGTGAGGGGTCATAGGAGCTCCGAATACAGTATAGATAACATTGCTGCTGCTGCTGCTAAGTCGCTTTAGTCGTGTCCGACTCTGTGCGACCCCATAGACGGCAGCCCACCAGGCTCCACCGCCCTTGGGATTCTCCAGGCAAGAACACTGGAGTGGGTTGCCATTTCCTTCTCCAAAGCATGAAAGTGGAAAGTGAAAGTGAAGTCGCGCAGTCGTGTCCGACTCTTAGCGACCCCATGAACTATAGCCTACCAGGCTCCTCCATCCATGGGATTTCCCAGGCAAGAGTACTAGAGTGGGTTGCCATTGCCTTCTCTGGATAGATAACATTAGGCAATGGGTTTTGTGAGTCTGGATTTTAGGATTTGTCCCTATTAATATCTGCTTCTTTCTTCCTAACATATTGCAGAATTACAAACCTTTTTTTCAAAGTTTGTCCTTGTCACTACTTTCTTGGTTTTTCTTGGTTTATCTTCTCTCTATGGTTTTGTGGTTGAACCATAAAGACTCTGAAGATATAAACAGTGTCTTATTCATTTTTCTTCTAATAATTAGCACAATTTCATGTTCTTTTTGGCCTCAAAATATATTAAATCATTCCTTTCATTTGTGAAACACTGAGGTTACAAAGATGAAAAACAGGCATAGTCCCTGCCGTCAAAGGGCATATAGCATCACTGTACAAACACACAATTACCTTTTTATACCTGTAATATTGAAGGAGCTATAAAAACAATGAAAAGGTAGCTATTGGATTGATCTTGCAGAAAGAAGGAATGGGTGGGAATTTTTTGAGATGAGTTTACTACATCATCATGAGTTTACTTCACAGCCCTGTGAAGCCGTACAGGGCTTGGCTTTGAGGATGCCACCCTTGCTGTGAAATGCAAATCCTGAATGAGTAAGCTACCTATTCATCCATATCACATAGCAGCCCAAAGATGACATAAGCCCCCCCCCTTTTTTTTTTCCTCTACATTATCAGTTACAGCTGACACAATGACTCAGTTCCACACATGTGGATTTCAATTCTGCTCAATTTTGTTCTCTCATCCCCTGGATCTGGCCCTATTCAGCATGGTCAAAGCATATTCACCAGCACCTTGCCCCCATACTAGTCCACAGAGTGGAGGAAGATAGAAAGCAGAGGGCAATTCCTTCCACAAGATATTACCCTGAAGTTGTCCACATAAATTCTACTCGTAGTCCCTTGCACAAATTTATTATTCTCAAGACAAAAATAACATAAAAGTGAGGCAGACAGAGAAACAGTTTTCTAGCATGTGTTCTGAAGGATCATGAGTTATAGTATCAAAGGGAATGAAAAAAGAATAGATAATAAGGGGTTATATCACATTCTCTGCCATAATCATTTAAGCCCATTATCAACTTACCCAAGAGAACCATGGTTATCAGAAATTATATCACATCTCTGAACTCCAATTGTTCATCCTATTCTCTGACCCAGTAATTGTATTCTTGCAGAAGGCAATGGCACCCCACTCCAGTACTGTCACCTGGAAAATCCCATGGATGGAGGAGCCTGGTAGGCTGCAGTCCATGGGGTCACTAAGAGTCGGACACGACTGAGCAACTTCACTTTCACTTTCCACTTTCATGCCTTGGAGAAGGAAATGGCAACCCCACTCCAGTGTTCTTGCATGGAGAATCCCATGGACGGAGAAGCCTGGTGGGCTGCAGTCCATGGGGTCGCTAAGAGTCGGACACGACTGAAGCGACTTAGCAGTAGCAGCAGCAGTTCACTTGCCCTAGTATTTCTTGCTACTGTAGTTCTTCAGATTATCTATGAGCTTGAGCTCATTTTTCTTTTTTACTACATTATTATTTTTTTCAACCAGTGGTTTCCTTTTCCCTTTACTTTCGCCAGCTTAGAATTCTGATTTGTTAATATAATCACAACACAATCTTAGTTCTCGTGTCTTCTTCTAATTGTATCATAATTACATAACAAAGTCCATGAACCCATTTACCTATCTCCTCTGAGCCTACAATTAAGCCTTTAAATGGAAAGCCTTTCTGGAAAAAAAATAAGAAACATAGATGACTGACTTCACTTTAAATTATTATAAATTCATGAAGTCAAACAGTTTCAGCCAGAGCTCCTACTGTATTCTCTTTGTAAACTTTTACATTCCCCTCCTCTAATGTGAATAGGTGATGCTTCCTCTCCCTGAAAACCTCTTGCACCCTCAGGGGTACCACCCTGAACAATTCCTAGGGCTTAATTCATGCTGAAAATGGTGTTCAACATTGAACACTCCCTTTCTTTACCCAACCTTGTGGCTAATGGCCTCATACTTCAAACATGAACTGCATCATCTTTTGCTAAACAAAATTTAGAAGTTAACCTACAACAGCCAAGGTTTTCCAAAGAGAAAACAGCCTTCCATCTATCAAAGGAAAGTCTAGATCACAGATTTTTACTCTAGACTCTACCTCCTGCAAAATTCTCAGGATACATGTTCAAATATTTCCAGAATCTTCAAATTCATCTTTCTAATGACATACTCTCATCAGCATACTCTACCAGCTCTGCTGCTGCTGCTAAGTCACTTCAGTCGTGTCCGACTCTGTGGGACCCCATAGACAGCAGCCCACAAGGCTCCTCTGTCCCTGAGATTCTCCAGGCAAGAATACTGGAGTGGGTTGCCATTTCCTTATCCAGTGCATGAAAGTGAAAAGTCAAAGTGAAGTCGCTCAGTCGTGCCCGACTCTTAGCGACCCCATGGACTACAGCCTACCAGGCTCCTCCATCCATGGGATTTTCCAGGCAAGAGTACTGGAGTGGGGTGCCACTGCCTTCTCCACACACTATAAGCCTTCCTTTCCACCTGGATCATCATATAGATACTGCTCAATTTTTCTGCTCTCTTTCTCAGAAAATTTAAAAATTGGGTTCTAAATGTTCCAATTTCCCAATATAAAATAAATAAGTCAAGGGGATATAATGTACAACATGATGACTACACTTAAAAAACATTGTTTGCACATCTTGACTCCATTTAGCAATGTCTCATTCATTCTTTAACACATTTCAACAACTTCTCTGTTCTTTAACACAATCCAGCCTACCTTCTGTCTCTATAGCTCCACTGGGGTCACAGTCTCCAGTCACCTCTATCTCACATTGCCAGATTCAAAGAACATTATTTAATTATCATCATACTTGACTATTGGGAATATATGTATAAAACAGTTTGACCTTTTGCTCCTTCTTGAAATTCTCTTCTGTCTCATATTGCACTCTTTGAATTTGCCTCCAACTTCCCAAGATGTTCATTTGCTGGCTCAGTCCTTTTTTCTCAAAGTATTAGGAACATGCTGGAGTTCTTCTAAATACAGTCTTGACTTCCTCTCATGTTTATTTACATTCTCTACCTGCGAGGTGATTCTATTCCCATAGTTTTAAATAATAACTACATGCAGGTAGCTTACAATTTTACTTCTTTGATGAAGACATCACTAGAGAGAGCCAAATTTATATAACTGTCCCTTTGATGTTTTGAATGGGATACCTTATGAGAAACCCAGTTAAATTACCCAAAACAAAACTCCTGATTAGGCTTCAATCTGATTCTTCTCTGTTCATCTTCATCTTAATTTAACATACTTACAATATCCCCCAACCAAGATTGATTTTTGACTTATTTCTTCTTTTACCACCTCCCATATCTTCCTCTATTTCTTACATTTATAGGAGTTTTAATATCTACTTTTCTTTGTAATATTTTGTATCTAAACATTTCTATCTTTGCTACTAATAGCTCAGCCCCAGATATTTCCATCTCTTGCTTAGGTTACTTTTACTTATTCATTTTACTGAAGCATAGTTAATTTACAATTTTGTATTAATTTCCACTATACAGTAAAGTGATTCAGTTATACATACATATATATAATTTTTAATATACTTTTATATCATTATTTATTATGGGATATTGAATATAGTTTCCTTTGTGCTAAACAGTAGAACCTTGTTATTTATCCATTCTCTACACAGTATTGCTTGGACCACTTTTAATTACTTTCAAACTGATTTCTCATTTCTATGTTTTCTCTCCTCCCATTCATTCCCCACAGAGAAATTAGAATATTCACTAACATGAAAATCAGATCACATCATTTCTATGAACTTCCTGTGTAAATTGTGGGCTTTGGTTGGTAACAATGAATCTGTGTAGATTCATCATTTGAAACAAATGTACCACTCTGTGGGATAGGGGATGTTAATGGTGAGTGATAAAGATTATGTGCATGTGTGGAAGACAGGGAATATAAGAGAATTCTCTATACTTTCTGCTTAATTTTACTGTGAACCTAAAACTGCTTCAAAAAATAGGGTTTATTAATTTTTAAAAATTAATACTTAGGCCTCCTCAAGTTTCAATTGGATTATATATTTCTTAGAAGCTATGGATATTTTATTAAAAGGTGGAGTGGGTTGGTGAGGCACTCAGTAATATCTGAAACCTGGTTTTCTTAGCTAACTCTTAGCTTTTTACATATAGGATAAAGATATACCCACACAGAAGGAGAGACAAGATAATTTAAATCATTTTGACTACAACTTCTAATTTAGAACTTAGCCACAAGACAATATGACTGAAACCTAAGTAGCCTCAAATCAAAATGAATTCCATTCCTTCTCTAAGCTTTGTTGTTTAGTCACCAAGTCTGTCCTACTCTTTTGCAACTCCATGGCCTGTAGCTCACCAGGCTCCTCCATCCATGGAATTTTCCAGGCAAAAATACTGGAGTGGGTTGCCATTTCCTTCTCCAGGGTATCTTCTTGACCCGAGGATCAAACCTGTCTCCTGTTTGGCAGGTGGATTCTCTACTGCTGAGCTACCAGGGAAACCATGCTTAAATCTCTATGCTGGTGTGTGTGGGCTCAGTCACTCAGTCATCTCTGACTCTTTTAAATCTGTGCTAAAGCAGCTTACCATTTCTCTGATATGAAAGGCCACATGGGCCTCTACATCACCCATAGGCATTAAGTCTTTAAATTACAAGTTAACAATCCTTCAAAATTACTCTTGCCTCTCTGGCTTTATATTCAGCTATAAATAAATCACCATGTAAAAACCTCAAGATCACAAAAAAAAAAAAAAAAAAGTTACCATAACTCTGAGAGTTAACCAAATTCACTAGGCCCTCAAACCAGATGAATTAATATTTTTTTCTTTATATAAACCTTTGGATAATTTCATTTTTTTATTTAACTTACTAAAGCCATAATTTCTTCTGGGTGTTATTTCAGAGAATTTTTCTAGGGAAGAGAAGTGAGTCTTGAATCTTAAGGACCTAATAAGGAAAATTATGTTTTGACTTTGGTTTCTTTCAGTTATTTCTAGGTTCACCCTAAAAATAATACTAACACATATTTACTCTATGAGTACATGGGATTATTGTAAATGGAAAATTAGTAAATCTACAATTGCTCTTCAGAATCTGTTTCAAAGAAGGTGTGATGTTTCAAGGGACAAGGTTGAGGGTTGTTTGGAGCAGGGATTGAGAGGCTTATTATTAACATCTGACATACATTCATTTGTTCAATTTGGTTCATTTGGTACAATGAATGAGTCTATACGAAACATTATTATTAACTAAAAACCATGCTTTATTCACGTTTCCTTCCTTTCAATTCCAGGACCTATGTTCATTACCACATTACATTTAGTCATCATATTTCCTTTAGGTCATCCTGGCTGTAGCAGTCTCTCATTCTTTCCTCATTTTTTAATGATCTTAAAAGTTTTAGAGTTACTGGTCAGATATTTTATAGAAAGTCCCTCAGTTGATAATAGTCTGATGATTTTCTCATGATTAGTCTGAAGTTATATTTTGGGGAGAAACACCACAGAGGTAAAGTGCCATTCTTATCACATCATTCAACAGGTTTTG
This sequence comes from Bos mutus, assembly GCF_027580195.1. NCBI lineage: Eukaryota > Metazoa > Chordata > Mammalia > Artiodactyla > Bovidae > Bos > Bos mutus. The sequence goes on along the minus strand of NC_091620.1, from coordinate 83,825,520 downwards.
AAGATTTATCCAAATTGAAAATGTACATCTTTCTAGTTTATATGTTTTAACTTTTATTACATTTGTATATCAATACTCCAAAAGTATTTAGTTATTCTACAATTGATAGTGAGAATACTTCCAATATTTCAAAATTACAAAGATTCAATATCTCATGTATGTGTGTGAGATTCTCCAGAAAATATAATAAAAAATAAAACATGTACCTTTTTATTGTTACTTTTCCTTCCAGAGTAGTTGTATAAATTTATACTTTATAAAACAACTGTGCTCTCCATACTGGTCGTCATTTGGTTTTGTAAGGCTTGAAACTTATTGGCACATTACAGTTGTGGAAAAAATCTTCCATTGTTTAAATTTACATTTCCATGATCATTAGTGAATATATTTATAAGCTAACTGACTGTTTGGTTATCCTGTTTCATTAATCAGCCGTTTAAAGTCTTTGACCACCTTTCTATTAAGTTAATTATTATCATTATTATTTTGTATTTTTTCTGTCATTGTCTTATACATTTCATTCTATTCACTTTCTTTTTTATTGTAGTTTCTCTTTCATTATTTAAATGTTCATTAAAGAACTTACTTTGTGAAGTTCTGCTTAGCCTTCAATATGCTGGGTAATAATACTTTGTTTATGCATGTAGCAAATACCCTTCCCAGTCTATGACTGGTCCTTTCTTTTTTATTATAATTTCTTGAGATGCATACATATCTTTTATTAATGTACTCATTTATCTTTTTTTAATTTATGTACTTTGTGTCTTATTTAAGAAATCTCCCTTACCTTAAGATAAAAAATTACCCCTTATTTTTCTTCTATAACATTTAAAGTTCTGCTTTAAGCATTCATGTTTTATTTACCCAGAAATTTATTTTTCTATATGATGTGACAGCAATATTTCTTTCTACTTTTCTCAATTTTCAAATGTCTATGTGTAGAGGTCTACTTTTGGGAGGGCATGGGTGAATGTGATCACATGGATCACAGCCTTGTCTAACTCAATGAAACTACAAGTCATGCCATGGAGGGCCACCCAAGACCAAGGGTCATCATGGAGAGTTCTGACAAAATGTGGTCCACTGGAGAAGGGAATGGCAAACCACTTCAACATGCTTGCCTTGAGAAGCCCATGAACAGTAAAAAGGCAAAAAGATATGACACTGAAAGATGAACTCCCCAGGATGGTAGGTTCCCAATATGCTACTGCAGAAAAGTAGAGAAATAACTCCAGAAAGAATGAAGAGAAGTTGTTTTTGCTACATCTCAAAGCAAAATCAACACCCAGTTGAGGATGTGCCTGGTGATAGAGGTAAAGTCCAATGCTGTAAAGAACAATATTGCAAAATGGAACCTGGAATGCTAGGTCCATGAATCAAGGTAAATTGGAAGTGGTCAAACAGAAGATGGCAAGAGTGAATATCAACATTTTAGGAATCAGTGAACTAAAATGGACTGGAATGGGCAAATTTAATTCAGAGGACCATTATACCTACTACTGTGGGCAAGAATCCCTTAGAAGAAATGGAGTAGCCCTCATAGTCAACAAAAAAGTCCAAAATGCAGTATTTGAGTGCAATCTCAAAAATGACAGAATGATCTCTGTTCATTTCCAAGGCAAACCATTCATATCACAGTAATCCAAGTCTATGCCCCAACCAGTAATGCTGAAATAGGTGAAGTTGAACAGTTCTATGAAGACCTACAAGAACTTTGGAACTAACATCCAAAAAAGATTTCCTTTTCATCACAGAGCACTGGAACACAAAAGTAGGAAGTCAAGAGATACCTGGAGTAAAGGCAAATTTAGCCTTAAGTACAAAATGAAGCAGGGCAAAGGCTAACAGAGTTTTGCCAAGAAAATGCACTTGTCATAGCAAATACCTTCTTCCAATGACACAAGAGAAGACTGTATACATGGACATCACCAGACAGTCAATACTCAAATCAGGTTGATTATATTCTTTGCAGCCAAAAATGGAAAATGTCTACACAGTCAGCAAAAACAAGACCGGGAGCTGACTGTGGCTCAGATCATGAACTCATACACAACAGAGTCTGTTGTTATAAAATGTGCAATTGCCCATTTTCATCTCCTTTCTTGATTGGTGCTGGGTACAAGACCTATTTTGCATGGGGCTCAACCAAAAGGAAAAGATAGGAAGTATTAAAAAAAGCAGGAAGCCAAAAGGGGTTGGGAGAACTACATGTTTGGGGTCAGACTGCTTCCATGTCTTAGGAGTGTCTGTTTAATAAAAGATCTATCTGCTCGAACTATTAACTGAACTGTAACTAGTCTTTTTTTTTTTTTTTGATTGATTATATTCTTCGCAGGCAAAGATGGAGAAGCTCTATACAGTCAGCAAAAACAAGACTAGGAGCTGACTGTGGCTCAGATCATGAGCTCCTTATTGCAAAATTCAGACTTAAACTGAAGAAAGTCGAGAAAACCACTAGATCATTCAGGTATGACCTAAATCAAATCCCTTACAACTATACAGTGGAAGTGACAAATAGATTCAAGGGATTAGATCTGATAGAGTGCCTGAAGAACTATGGATGAAGGTTTGCAACATTGTACAAAAGGCAGTGTTCAAGACCATCCCCAAGAAAAAGAAATGCAAAAAGACAAAATGGTTGTCTGAGGAGGCCTTACAAATAGCTGAGAAAAGAAGAGAAGCAAAAAAGGAGAAAAGGAAAGATATACGCATTTGAATGCAGAGTTCCAAAGAATAGCAAGGAGAGATAAGAAAGCCTTCCTCAGCAATCAATGCAAAGAAATAGAGGAAAACAATAGGATGGGAAAGACTAGAGATCTCTTCAAGAAAACTGGAGATACCAAGGGAACATTTCATGCAAAGATGGGCTCAATAAAGGACAGAAATGGTATGGACCTAACAGAAGCAGATGGCTGGATGGCATCACCGACTCAATGGACATGAGTTTGAGTGAACTCCAGGAGTTGGTGATGGACAGGGAGGCCTGGTGTGCTGTGATTCATGGGGTCGCAAAGAGTCGGACACAACTGAGCGACTGAACTGAACTGAACTGAACAGAAGCAGAAGATATTAAGGACAGGTGGCAAGAATACACAAAAGAACTGTACAAATAAAGATCTTCATGACTCAGATAATGATGATGGTATGGTTACTCACCTAGAGCCTGATATCCTGGAATGAGAAGTCAGGTGGGTCTTAGAAAGCATCACTATGAACAAAGCTAGTGGAGGTGATGGAATTCCAGCTGAGCTACTTCAAATCCTAAAAGATGATGCTGTGAAAATGCTATACTCAATATGCCAGCACATTTGGGAAACTCAGCAGTGGCCACAGGACTGCAAAAGATCAGTGTTCATTCTAATCCCAAAGAAAAGCAATGCCAAAGAATGCTCAAACTACCACACAATTGCACTCATCTCACATGCTAGCAAAGAAATGCTCAAAATTCTCCAAGCCAGCCCTTCAACAGCACATGAACCATGAACTTCCAGATGTTCAAGCTGGATTTAGAAAAGGCAGGGGAACCAGAGACCAAATTGCCAACATCTGTTGGATCATCAAAAAAGCAAGAGACTCCTGAAAAACTTCCACTTTGGCTTCATTGATTACACCAAAGCCTTTGACTGTGTGGATCACAAGAAAATGTGGAAAATTCTTAAGAAATGGGAATACCAGACCATCTTACCTGCCTCCTGAGATATATATGCAGGTCAAGAAGCAACAACCATTTTAACTGTTGCTTCTTGACCTGCATATAAATGGTACATGGAACAACAGACTGGTTCCAGATTGGGAAAGGAGAATGTCAAGGCTTTATATTTATATGCCCTGTTTATTTAACTTCTATGCAGAGTACATCATGCAAAATGCCAGGCGGATGAAGCACAAGATGGAATCAAGATTGCCAGGAGAAATATCAATAACCTCTGATATGCAGATGACACTACCCTTATGGCAGAAAGTGAAGAAGAACTAAAGAAACTCTTGATGAAAGTGAAAGAGGAGAGTGAAAAGGTTGGCTTAAAACTCAACATTCTATAAACTAAGATCATGGCATCTGGTCCCATCACTTCATGGCAAATAGATGGGGAAAAAGTGGAAATAGTGACAGATTGTATTATCTTGGGCTCCAAAAGCACTGCAGATGGTGACTGCAGCCATGAAATTAAAAGACACTTGCTCCTTGGAAAAGAAGCTATGACCAACCTAGACAGCATACTAAAAAGCAGAGAGATTACTTTGCCAACAAATATCTGTGTAATCTAATTATAGTTTTTCCAGTAGTTATGTATTTATGTGAGAGTTGGACCATATAAAAAGCTGAGTGCCAAAGAATTGATGCTTTTGAACTGTGGTATTGGAGAAGGCTCTTGAGAGTCCCTTTGACTGCAAGAGATCAAACCAGCTGATCCTAAAGGAAAACAGTCCTGAATATGCTTTGGAAGTTGAAGCTCAAACTCCAATACTTTAGCCACCTGATGCGAAGAACTAACTCATTGGAGAAGACCCTGATGCTGGGAAAGATTGAAGACAGGAGAAGAAAGGGAGGACAGAGGATGAAATGGTTGGATGATATCACTGACTCGATGGACAACAGCTTGAGCACATGCTCCAGGAGTTGGTGATGGACAGGGAAGTCTGGTGTGCTGCAGTCTATGGGGTCACAAAGAGTCGGACACAACTGAGTGACTGAACTGAACTGGGTGAATGTGGGGCTCAGCTTATATGTATCCTCTCTGTCAGCACTTTTAACTTTTTTTTTAATATAAATTTATTTATTTTACCCTTTGCTGTAGGTAATCAATTGCTTATGTTATATTTTATCTGTTTTATAGACTTTATAATAGGAATGGGTACTAAATTTGATACCAGGTACTACACTGTCATGATCATGGGAATTGAACTGAAGATGTCTGTACTTATAGAGGTTATCTTATATTTTTTAATCTTCATATTGTCTAAAAAAAAAAAAAGACTTACACTAATCAGTATCTCTCCTTTTTCCAAACAATATAATGACTGTAGAAAGTCTTAAATCAAATTGTTCTTATAATCTCACATGCCTATTGTTTTAATTCAATTATAGTTTACCATTATTGTAAAATTTTTATAGTTTGATCCTACTCAGTTATTTAGTGTCATTTTGTCAGTTTCTTAGTTCACCATAGTTTCTCACATTTATTTCTTTTCTTCTGAAATTAATTTTATTCAGCAATTTTCCATGAGAATCTGTTGGTGGTAAAACCAGCATTTTTTACCTGAAAATTTATTTCACTCTAATTTTCTAATGGAATCATAGTTGGAGTACTATTCTATTTTGTGAATTCCTCTTAACTCTCTAAATGTGTTTGTTAGTTTGTCTTCTATCATTTCTATTAAGAAATTTAATCTCAAATTTATTCTGTTTTCTTTTTAGATATCTGTTGTGATCTGATGGTTATTAAAGATCTTCCTTTTGTCTTTGATTTTCAACATTTCACTAAGAAATGTCTAGACATAATTGTTTTCTTTTTATTTATCTTTTTCATTACTTTGCATGTTTTCAAAATCTGAAAACACATATCTTTCACTCAATCTTAAACATTCTTAATTATTATTAACTTGAATGTTACCTTTATCCCATTCACTTTATTTTCTCCATTCTATGGTCCACCACTGTATATCCTTGTACCAACCCCTTTCTCTCCTACTCCCACCCCCCACCCACCCCGCCCTGGTACTGCATGTCCTCTGCCTGCCTTTTGCCTGTGGAAAAACTTTAGCCAAAGAATAGGTTTAGTTAGAGAAGTGAGAAAATGCAGAAACAAAGGAAAGCAGTAAAGGAGATCAAATAATAATAAGGTAGTCATTAAACACAGTCAAGGACCTTTAGTTCCTTCTCAAGGGCTATAGATAATATTCTGAGCTATAATCTGTGAGCTGTCCTATAGATACTGAAACCTCCACCAGGTAGAAGAAGTTAACTACATGATGACCAGATTGTACCCACAACATAAAATCCCACAATTCTGAGCACTGGCCTCAAAGAAAGGGAAACAAACTGACAAACTGACCCTGAAACTGAAGATTAATTGTATCTAAAAAAAGCAAGATGACACTGGTCATACCATGAATGACCAATTTGAAAGAAACTGTCAGAGCTGACTGTGTTGTTTCTGTATGTAGCCCTGTAACTCCATCTATAAAAGCTCTTGCCCACTGATTGTCAGTGGTGGGAGGGGGATGTCGGTCTTTGGATGGATGTCTGACCCCCGTTCCCCAGTTGCCGTATCTGAAATAAAGCAAATTTTCCTTTTGACCAGCCTGGCCTCTTTATTGGCTTTTAAGGGGCAAGTAGCCAGACCCAGGTTTTTGTTCACATACACAGGAGTAGAATTTCAGGCCATAGGAAATGTTTATCTTCAGACTTACTAGGCATTATTTGTTTTCCATAGTGCTTGTAACAACATATTTGCTATCTTCATCTTATAAGCATTCTTGTTATTACATATCTTCACCAGCACTTGGTATTTTCAGACTTTAAATTACACCAACTGGCACAATGTATGTACTAAGATATATCTTCTTGTAGTTTTAATTTGTACTTCCCTAGACACTAATAAGATTTAACATATGCTTATGTATTTGTGTGCCATTTATTTTTCATCAATGAGAGAGCACTTATTCCAATGGTACGTTTATATAATCATTTGAAGAAAATGGTTCACATTCTCCTGAGAGAAAAACTGAAGGAGGATGAAATGCCTGGAGGCCTCTTTAACCTTTTGTAAAGTTATGAGCAGCTCTGCTTTGTGAAATATTTCCAAATGCACTCCTGCTCTCACTTGTTGAACATGATTATCTCATCTGAAAGAAGTGTAATTCAATCTGCCATGAATGATCTTACCTTTGCTGTGTTTAAAAATATGCTATTGACAAAGCTTTCCCTGAGCTTATACCACAAATTGTAAAAGTGAAGAAGGTGCCTACATAAAGTTTTGATGACCAAAATAAAAATGGCATAGCAAAAATAAAAGTATCTATGATATAGCTTGACACTGAATCTTGCGTATTGTCATGGAGACAAATAATAGATGTATTTATTAACATCTACTCCAATTTTCGGAGAAGGTAATGGCACCCCACTCCAGTATTCTTGCCTGGAAAATCCCATGAAAGGAGGAGCCTGGTGCACTGCAGTCCATGGGGTAGCTAAGAGTTGGACACAACTGAGCGACTTCCCTTTCACTTTTCACTTTCATGCATTGGAGAAGGAAATGGCAACCCACTCCAGTGTTCTTGCCTGGAGAATCCCAGGGACGGGGGGAGCCTGGTGGGCTGCCGTCTATGGGGTTCCACAGAGTCAGACATGACTGAAGTAACTTAGCAGCAGCAGCAGCACTCCGATTTTACTGTTTTTTTAATCCATATATTTTTATCCATATATTCTTAATTTTTACGTCATTTTTCTATTACATTACCAAACCCTAGTTTCCAGTAGATTTACTAGTTTATCTTTTATTCTTCTAATCTCACCTGGTCATTTTAAATTATGACATAGCCAAAGGCAAGTTAACAAGTCTAGACAGTATATACATGTTTTCTTATTCTGCAGGAAATACTTTAATTATAACTTTAGTAAAGAAATCTTTCTAAGAGAAGATATAATGAGAAATGATTTATAGCTTTTAAAAGAGTATTTTTGTTGTACTCATTTATCTCTTATAAAAAATTATAGGAAAGAAAGATAATTACTCTCTTATTTAATAAGCCCATCTGTTTAAGTTCTAATTCATTTAAAGCTAAACTGTGTCACAAGTAAGACAAGTGTTTAAGTTACATCTGTGTATTAAAGATGGGAAGTTACAGTAATATCAATTTGATTTAATGTGAAGTAAATACAAGTAATGAAGTTATTGGTATTCTACAACGATTGAGAAAAGATTTTATTGGAGAAAACCAAGTGTTATAAATATTAAAGCTTTTAGGATATTTTGTTTCTTAATGCTGTTTCTTGAAAATAGGTATACAGATATCTGTGTGGACAATATAATGCTATGCTTGGAAAGCTGTATTTAAATTTCCCCTAGTCCTTGTTCAGAGCACTATTCTTTACAGGAAGTTTTTTGTTTTTTTTGTATGTTATAATTCAGGCACTGAATCTCTATTCTATCTCAGCAGATATGCTTTTTCTTTTTATACTGGTTCTGTACATGTGTGTGTGCTCAGTTGCTCAGCTGAGTCTGACTCTTCTTTGACCCCATGGACTGTAGCCTGCCAGGCTCCTGTGTCCATGGAATTCTCCAAGCAAGATTACTGGAGTGGGTTGCTATTTCCTATTCCTACTCCAGGGGATCTTCCTGACCCAGGGATTGAACCACGTCTCTTGATTCTCCTGCACTGGCAGGTGGATTCTTTATCACTGTGTGACCTAGGAAGCCCATTCTGGTTCTACATTGGTCAATGATACACTCTTTTTAATTTTACACCATCCTATATTCCAATATTGTGCTTTTGACTCATAACACTTTTCTGTCAGGGTTTTATATTTTTACACAGTTGACACTCTGGGTTCACTGTCTCCATTTGCCATATAAGCATTCTCAGCACACTCTGTAAATTGTAAATTACTGCTACATTCCCTTAAAAGGAAGGGTTGCCTCTCAGTGCTTCACTTCAGTAATTTAAGAGATCATATAGATCACTCGGAGAAGGCAACGGCAACCCACTCCAGTACTCCTGCCTGGAAAATCCCATGGACTGGATAGGCTGGATAGGAGCCTGGTAGGCTGCAGTCCATGGGGTTGCAGTCGGACATGACTGAGCGTCTTCACTTTCACTTTTCACTTCATGCATTGGAAAAGGAAATGGCAACCCACTCCAGTATTCTTGCCTGGAGAATCCCAGGGATGGGGGAGCCTCATGGGCTGCCGTCTACAGGGTCTCACAGAGTCTAGAGAGTCGCACACGACTGAACCGACTTAGCAGCAGCAGCAGATAGATCACTCAGGCTTTCACCTGGAAAATGAATAATTTAGGTTTGAAAGTCACCTGAAATCTACCCCTCCACCTTCCACCATTGCTTACTTCTGATTTCATACTGCCAAATAGCTGCCTGGACTATTCCAACCTAATTTATATTATTAGTCACACATGGCTTGCATCCAAATAAAAAATGCTTTAAAAACATAAATATATAAGTATAAAATTATCATAAGATATGGATAAAATATACATTAAGAATTACATTTGATAATTAAATAAGATATACACTCTAAGCTTATCATATTACCATAATTAATATATTAGTATATTTTCCTGAAAGTAATACCTACACAGAATTAATGTTGTATACAGGTCAAGAAGCCATAGTACCAGACTTGGAACAATGGATTGGTTCAAAATTAGGAAAGGAGTATGTCAAAGCTGTATATTGTCACCCTGATAATTTACTTATATGCAGAGTACATCATATGAAATGCCAGGCTGGGTGAATGGAATCAAAATTGCTGGGAGAAATATCAACAACCTCAGATATGCAGATGATACTACTTTAATGGTAGAAAGCAAAGAAGAACTATAGAACCTCTTGATGAGGATGAAAGAGGAGAGTGAATAAACTGGCTTAAAACTCAACTTTCAGGAAACTAAGATCATGGCATCTGGCCCAATCACTTCATGGCAAATAGATGGGGGGAAAGTAGAAACAGTGATGGATTTTCTTTTCTTGTGCTCCAAAATCACTTCAGTGACTGCAGTCATGAAATTAAAAGATGCTTTCTCCTTGGAATAAAAGCTATGACAAGCCTAGACAGTGTATTAAAAAGCAGAGACATCACTTTGCTGACACAGATCCGTCTAATCAAACCTAAATTTTTTTCCAGTAGTCACATACAAATGTGAGCATTGGACCATAAAGAAGGCAAAGATCATACACCATGATCAAGTGGGCTTTATCCCAGGGATGCAAGGATTCTTCAATATCCGCAAATCAATCAATGTAATACACCACATTAACAAATTGAAAATAAAAACCATATGATTATCTCAATAGATGCAGAAAGCCTTTGACAAAATTCAACATCCATTTATGATAAAAACTCTCCAGAAAGCAGGAATAGAAGGAACATACCTCAACATAATAAAAGCTATATATGACAAACCCACTGCAAACATTATCCTCAATGGTGAAAAATTGAAAGCATTTCCTCTAAAGTCAGGAACAAGACAAGGGTGCCCACTTTCACCATTACTATTCAACATAGTTTTGGAAGTTTTGGCCACAGCAATCAGAGCAGAAAAGAAATAAAAGGAATCCAAATTGGAAAGAAGAAGTAAAACTCTCACTATTTGCAGATGACATGATCCTCTACATAGAAAACCCTAAAGAGTCCACCAGAAAATTACTAGAAATAATCAATGACTACAGTAAAGTTGCAGGATATAAAATCAACACACAGAAATCCCTGGCATTCCTATACACTAATAATGAGAAAACAGAAAGAGAAATTAAGGAAACAATTCCATTCACCATTGCATGGAAAGAATAAAATACTTAGGAATATATCTACCTAAAGAAACTAAAGACCTATATATAGAAAACTATAAAACACTGGTGAAAGAAATCAAAGAGGACACTAATAGATGGAGAAATATACCATGTTCATGGATTGGAAGAATCAATATAGTGAAAATGAGTATACTACCCAAAGCAATTTATAGATTCAACGCAATCCCTATCAAGCTACCAACAGTATTCTTCACAGAGCTAGAACAAATAATTTCACAATTTGTATGGAAATACAAAAAACCTCGAATAGCCAAAGCGATCTTGAGAAAGAAGAATGGAACTGGAGGAATCAACCTACCTGACTTCAGGCTCTACTACAAAGCCACAGTTATCAAGACAGTATGGTACTGGCACAAAGACAGAAATATTGATCAATGGAATAAAATAGAAAGCCCAGAGATGACATATGGACACCTTATCTTGACAAAGGAGGCAAGAATATACAATGGATTAAAGACAATCTCTTTAACAAGTGGTGCTGGGAAATCTGGTCAACCACTTGTAAAAAGAATGAAACTGGACCACTTTCTAACACCATACACAAAAATAAACTCAAAATGGATTAAAGATCTAAACGTAAGACCAGAAACTATAAAACTCCTAGAGGAGAACATAGGCAAAACACTCTCCGACACACATCACAGCAGGATCCTCTATGACCCACCTCCCAGAATATTGGAAATAAAAGCAAAAATAAACAAATGGGACCTAATTAACCTTAAAAGCTTCTGCACATCAAAGGAAACTATTAGCAAGGTGAAAAGACAGCCTTCAGAATGGGAGAAAATAATAGCAAATGAAGCAACCGACAAACAACTAATCTCAAAAATATACAAGCAACTCCTACAGCTCAACTCCAGAAAATAAACGACCCAATCAAAAAATGGGCCAAAGAACTAAATAGACATTTCTCCAAAAAGACATACAGATGGCTAACAAACACATGAAAAGATGCTCAACATCACTCATTATCAGAGAAATGCAAATCAAAACCACTATGAGGTACCATTTCACACCAGTCAGAATGGCTGCGATCCAAAAGTCTACAAATAATAAATGCTGGAGAGGGTGTGGAGAAAAGGGAACTCTCTTACACTGTTGGTGGGAATGCAAACTAGTACAGCCACTATGGAGAACAGTGTGGAGATTCCTTAAAAAACTGGAAATAGAACTGCCTTATGATCCAGCAACCCCACTGCTGGGCATACACACTGAGGAAACCAGAAGGGAAAGAGACACGTGTACCCCAATGTTCATCACAGCACTGTTTATAATAGCCAAGACATGGAAGCAACCTAGATGTCCATCAGCAGATGAATGGATAAGAAAGCTGTGGTACATATACACAATGGAGTATTACTCAGCCATTAAAAAGAATACATTTGAATCAGTTCTAATGAGGTGGATGAAACTGGAGCCTATTATACAGAGTGAAGTAAGCCAGAAGGAAAAACACCAATACAGTATACTAATGCATATATATGGAATTTAGAAAGATGGTAATGAAAACCCTGTATGCAAGACAGCAAAAGTGACGCTGATGTATGGAACAGTCTTATGGACTCTGTGGGAGAGGGAGAGGGTGGGAAGATTTGGGAGAATGGCATTGAAACATGTAAAATATCATGTATGAAACGAGATGCCAGTCCAGGTTCAATGAACGATACTGGATGCTTGGGGCTAGTGCACTGGGACGACCCAGAGGGAGGGTATGGGGGAGGGAGGAGGGAGGAGGGTTCAGGATGGGAGCACATGTATACCTGTGATGGATTCATTTTGATATTTGCAAAACTAATACAATTATGTAAAGTTTAAAGATAAAATAAAATTTAAAAAAAAAAAAAAAAAGAAGGCTGAGGCTGAAGAAAGAAGAAGTGAAGTGAAAGTCATTCAGTCATGTCCGACTGTTTGTGACCCCATGGACTACACAGTCCATGGAATTCTCCAGGCCTGAATACTGGAGTGGGTAGCCTTTCCCTTCTCCAGGGGATCTTCCCAACCCAGGGATCAAACCTAGGTCTCCCACATTGCAAGCTGATTCTTTACCAACTGACCTATCAGGTGCTTTCAAATTGTGGTGCTGGAGAAGATTCTTGAGAGTCCCTTGGACAGCAAGGAGATCAAACCAATCAATCCTAAAGGAAATCAACCCTGAAAATTCATTGGAAGACTGATGGTGAAGTTCCAATACTTGGCCACCTGATGCAATGAGTCAACTCAGTGGAAAAGTCCCTGGTGCTGGGAAAGATTGAGGGCAGGAGGAGAAGGAGGTGACAGAGGATGAGATGATTAGATGGCTACACTGACTCAATGGACACGAGTCTGAGCAAACTCCAGGAGACAGTGAAGGACAGCAAAGCCTGGCGTGCTGCAGTCTGTGGGGTGGCAGAGTCTGACACGACTTAGCGACTGAACAACAACAAATGACAGAGAACTGGACGGTAGTAGCGCAAAAGGACCCTCCTCTATCCCTTATTTTTCAGAACTTGTTTTGCCAATTTATAAATTCTAGTAGAAAAAGTAAAGTAAAAATGCTATCTACCACATTATTTCTTAGAACTGTCAAAATGATTTTCATCTTTTATTAATTTTAAATTGAAGTATAATTGATTTACATTGTCATTTTAGTTTCAGGTATACAGCACAGTGATGCAGTTTTAAACATATAAAACATGAATATAAGTGTATATCTGTGTGTAAACATATACATATATTTATATTATCAGATTATTTTCCCTTATAGGTTATTACAAAATACTGAGTAGAGTTCCCTGTGATATATAGTAGGTGTTTGTTGATTATATTTGTATCAATACATAGTTGTATGTGGGCTTCCCAGGTGGCTTGGTAGTAAAGAATCCACCTGCTAAGGCAGGAGATACAGGCTCAACCCCTGGGTTGGGAAGATCCCCTGGAGAAGGAAATGGCAACCCACTCCAGTATTCTTGCCTTGGAAATCCTATGGACAGAGGAGCCTGTTGGGCTACAGTCCGTGGGATCACTAAAGAGTCAGACACACTTAGTGACTAAACAAAAACAGAATTGTATGTATATGGTAAGTACAAATTCCTATTAAGTTTAATTTTTTAAAACTATTTTAAGATCTTTTAACATGATTTCTTTGAAATTAAATTGTATGCTGGGTAGTTATTTGTCTCTATCCATGATCAAGAGGAAGAAGTTTTAACTTTATAAGCCTTTCAAGAGTTTTTCTGGGTTAATCTATGCTTAAGTCACACAGATGCAACCTTTAAGCAACTGTCATTCAAGATAGTTCAAATGTTTGTCAGTGAGCAATTCCAGTGCTGCTGTCATTTGCAATAGGACCACTCATCTCTGCACAATCTTTTACTTATCTTTCTGCTTTTGCTTCAGAGTTGCTTTCTTCTGGGCTTCAGCAGCATTGAAGGAGAATATTCTGCTGATAGTATGATGTGAATCTACTCTGGTACCTCCCAGGGAAGGTTTGGGCTTCTATCTCTTTGCCCTTTTCCAACACTTTACTAAAGCTTCCAGCATTCTCTTTTTATCACAATCTTCAGAGCATGTCCAGGATCATTGCAAAGATAACACTTAAGTGTTAGATACTAAGTCCTTCATCTTGGGAGCTGGCCCTCAGGGCTCTCTCAGCAATCACATCCTCTCTACCTCCAGAAACATGAAAAACTTTAGTTGAAGCTTTTACTTTTTCTTGAAACATTTAAAAGCTGTAGGTAGCAGTTTTTGTTTGTTTGTTTTACCTCTAGGAACTTTTGGTTGTTATATAGCTAAGAACAACATTCTCTAACATTTACCAATATACAATTATCAAATTAAGGAATTTAATGAGATACTATTATCCAATATATTTTCTTCATTCAGTGTTTTAACAGATATCCCAATAATGTCATTTATAGCCTTTTCCCCTGATCTGGATCCAGCTCAGACTCTTGTATTAACTTTGGTTGGCATGTCATTTCAGTCTCTTTTAATCTGGAAGAGTTCTGCAACCTCTTGTCTTTCACAACTATGATATTTTTGAAGTACAAGCCTGCTATTTTGTAGAAGTAGAAGCTTTTGTTGTTATAGTCATTCTTGCTGTTGTTTTATCTCTTTCTCTGTATCAGCTGTCTGAACTGGTAAAACTTTCCCACCATGCCCCATCCAAGATGAGTGCAGATATCTTCCCCTTCTTCCCTCTACACAACATCAATAACTGGACAAAATTAATGGAGGTCAGGTTTACATAAGGGGATGTAAGAAACTTATAGTATCTTTTAAAAACAAAAACAAAGTGTCCACTTCATGGAAATTAATGATTAAATTGGAATTGCTGTGGTTGAGTTCTGAGAGCTCACAATACAACCAGGATGGATAATTCAAGTAGCCCTTTGATATATGTTTCTTGAGTTTAGGAGAGATGTTGGCCTGGAAATGTATTTGGAACAAATCTACACAAACGTGATGGATATACAAAACGGAGTAAATATTACAACATAATAAAGGAGCTTGAGAAAAAAGAAGGAAAAGTAGAATTCCGAGAGTGCTTACATTTATGGCAGAGAAAGGGGGAAAAGCCTAGAAAGATGCAAATGAAATAAAGGCCTAGTGAAAGAACTAGAAAAAGATTTACAAGAATAACTTCCAATAGATCAAGGAAGGAACACTCCTTAAAGAGGAAAGAAAAGGTGTAAAATATCACAGGAACTGAGCTCAAAGTGTTCGATGGCTGGAATCAAAGCAGGAAGTTGTTCTTGTTGAGTCTGTTGCAACAGGAGATGAAAGGACAACTGAGTGGGGATAAGAAAATTCAAGAGGCAAGTAGAGATTACTCCCTTGTGCCCTTTGACACTGAGAGAAAGGAGGATCATTTAATGACTACATGAGAAAGTAGAGTGTTTGAGGGAAGGCATTTTGATGTAGAGATGAGCTAAGCATGCATGTAGAGAGCAAATAGCTAAAGAGAGAAGATCTGCCAAATTCAAATTAAATAGGCTAAGGGCCTCAGCACATTAATTAAGAAGAGTTTTAATCTTCATCAGAAAAAATAGATCAATACTGAGAAGAAAAGAAATATTAAAACTTCTCACATTAGATGATCCTTTTCTGCAATACAGGAAACAAGATATGTTGATTGCTTTAGCAAGGGTATAATGACTGAGGATAAAAGTGATTTGAAGCACTGTTTATAATTCAATGTACTGTCAACATTGAGGACCTATGGAGGACTGACTACATGAATATGCACTGAAGCCAAAGAGTCGCCCATAATTAACACAGAAAACAATGGAACAATGCCCATGATTCTAATTTTAGTAAAGTAAGTGAAGAAAAAAATTGATCCTTATGGTTTAAGCAATGCCATGACTGAAATGGTTGATCATCACAGAAGCATGTGACTCTGGAAAGGCTCTGTAAAGCTTAGTGAAGAAAGGCAGAGTGAGACACAGAAGAACTTTACGGTGGCAAAAATCAGACTGAAGAACTGGAGGGAGTGAGAAGGAAAATGAGGCCATTTATTAAGAGACAGAGATACAGATGAATAGTCAAAGCCACTTTGTTGGGCAGTGATCTGGAAGTACTAATGGGAAGAGGAAAGTAGACTGATTGTCAATAAATGAACCAGAGAAACAAAAGGTTCCTGAGTTTTACCATTCAAGATAACTAGGTTTTACTTAAAGCAGTCAAGATGAGATTTTTCTTGAAAAGCAAATGTACACTGAAGCTTGCTTAAATTTAAAAACAGTTTCCAAATAATGTGGTAGAAAATAAGAAGTATGCTGGCAAAGTGAGTAGTTTGAAAAGAATGATCATCAGGAATAAGGGGAGCAACATAAATAGAATTAGGTTAGATCAGAAATGCTGATTAAGGAAAGGGGAAAATTCTAAATATGACAAATATGTAACTGGTTATTGGAAGAGTTTTTATATTTAATCATTTCCAGTGTTCCATTTGGAACACTAGCAAGATAAAACAGAACTATAAAGCATTTCTCACTTTAATTTTTCATCATAGACACTTAAAGATATACTCATAATAAAAGTTGGACACATGTTAACAAACAGTAAATGTGCTATTTGGAGTTTAGCAATGAAGCTTTTATTAAAAATAATTATTTTTTAAAAGATAACTTTTTGTGGGTAAGATCCAGTAGGGTATAAATCCTAGTCCTAGTGAATGTTCTTGAATATGGAAAATATTTTATATGATTTTATTAAATCAAACATTCCATTACTGGAGGACATTTTAAAAATTAGCAATGAATCAAAACACTTATTTAATAATGTAGCATATTAAGCAAAATATTTCATGTACTCTGACAATGAAATGATTGTTGGCAAAATCTTTCTAAGACAAAAAGATTATCCCATAAACCAATATTATTTAAAGATGTCTATCTTCTGAAGGCTTAAGACTCTATGTGATTCACGATTGCTAAACAATGGTGACATATATTTTCTTTTTGTTAAAATGTGGAAGAGTGCTATTTTATAACTGAACTTTTCTTTCTTATAGTGGGTGACACTTAGAATAAAAAAAGAAATAACTTGAGATTTTATTTTGTTTAGGAAGTAAACTGAATGAAAAAACATTGAAACTGTCCAGGGATTCCTACAGAGTATGTTGAAGCCAATATGCTGTGCCAGGTAAGGCTTTGTATAAAGTAGACAACTCATTGTCCTCTAGGATTAACATTGTTGGAAATAAATAGGTCTCAAGGCACTTACTAGGTTTAGTGTGTTGTTGTTTGCTTCTTAACCTAGAGCAATGAGTCACAGTAGGTACATGACTTCCTCTCTCTTCACCTTTTTCATAATTCTCTCATCTCTATACTCATAAACTATAGCATCACAAAAATGGCAAAAAAAAAAAAAGAGAGAGAGAGAGAGAGACTAGAGGAGGTAAAATGAAAGATCAAAAGAATAAAGGATCACTAGGTCCTTTTGAAAAACAATTCTCCAAAACATGTGGGTGGTCAAAGAAAAGGACAGAATCAAAAGATTGTATGAAGAAAGAGCAGAATTTCAACTCTGTAGCCTGGAAGGCATCAACACCAGCTATCTGATGAGATTTCCAGATCCTACACTGGAAGCAAATACCAATGTGTACCAGTAGATTTTTGTTAAATCTTGCATGTCTGTCTGTCTCTGTCTCTCTCTTTTTCTCTCTCTCCCTCCTTCTACCTCTCGTTTCACTTTTTTTCTCAATCACTCTTTCTCTCTACATGTATACGTATATATAGGTATAGATATAAATATAGATATCTATGGTTTGTCCTGTTTTTAAATAGACACAATGCTTAGTGGATGACAATCATGTGATTAAAATGAAAATAAAGTCATCATCCAGAAAACAGACATTTATGGTAGAAAAATATCTGGATAATTGTGCTTCTTTGTTTTATCTGGACATGCTGAAATTATTCAGATACAAATTTATAGTATGCAGGATACATATTAACTTTCATGACAAATGTTTGATGAGAAAAACAAAAATAGAAATCCCCTCAAATATCTATCAGTATGGGGAACATCAAATATTCAAAGATATGTAGAAAAAAGTCATAGTTTTAAGTAAAAATACTTTTTGCTTTCCTGTATAAAATTTATCAAATGTATAGCAACATCGTGTCTATGACCAATTCAAATATTATAATAAAAATATTAGAAATGAATGTTTTCCTGTGTCTCTTTGCCAGCTTGGTTAGCATGAAAATTAACAAGGAAGGCAAGGAGAATATCTTAATTTATAAATTATTTGATTCACATATCTATCGTCAAAGTTAATATTTGTTTTTAATGTGATTTGCCTTGGAAAAACGTATTGTTGATCACAAACAAACAAAAGAATTATGTATTATTGCACAGTGAACCTGAAATTGCACTTATATATAATGAGGTCTTACTTTAAAAATTTCTTCACAACAAAGTGATAAAGAGAACTCTAATTTTTGAAATTCATCATATATGCTTTCTACTAAAGGAATACAAAGTTTTAATCTGTAGACTTTAAATTACATATGTTCATTACATATATTACATATGTTTCAAATTAAATGTCACATAAATTGACAATGTTTCAAAGAATAATAATGTGGATATTTTGATTGTGTTCAAATATTTTCAGCCCTAGATCCTATACTTTATAAGACAGAACATTTACAATTTTTAAATATTTTCCAAGAGGATAAGTGCTTTGCAATTTAAAAAAATGAAATATAAAGGATAAGGAAATAATTAACTCAATATCATTTTTCAAAAAAATAAGCTATAGAAAAGTATCTCAATTATTGTTTTTACGATTATATCTTATTTTTATTTGAAAGAGCACAAAGTTCATTGTACTTAATGCACATGCCTTATAAGGAGCCACAGATTTTTCATTTACCATCAGTTACCCACTGATGTCTAGATAAATTTTTACAGTACCATAAATTTCCACAGTATAAACTCAATAAAAGGCTATATGGCATGTACTTTGAAAACATCTGCCCTTGCCCTCTATAGTCTTTCTATACCACAAAGGAGATCATGTTTAACCTTCACTTTAAACAATACAATTAATTTGATGAAAATTTTTGGCTTATAATACAAAGACTTTTCTTGGATACGAACAGAAAAAAAATCAGTATCTTAAGCTTTCAATGTTGAAACTGGAAAACTGCTTTTTCCTTCATATAACCATTTCATCAAAGAAAACTATGAGTTCAGAATCCTTTTTCTGCTACCACAACTACCACAAAATCTGCAAATATGCTATCTGGGGATCTCCCACAACCACAGAAATTGAAAGAATATTTACTATCATTTATAGTTTAATTCTATATTTAAGAAAAGAAAGAGGTCACTGAGTATACAGTAAGAGTGTCATTTAATAAGAATGTGAACCAGAAAATAAGGATACTGAATTATCTCTGGATTGAAGCTGAAAAAACCTCAAGTGATTATTATTTTCATGTGCAACATGAAGTTGCCATTTTAATTCGTCAAACCAAAAAAAAAAAAAACCACAAAAAACAAAAACAAGATGGAAAGCCTATATCTTAGGTTTTTTTTTTTTTTTCCCCATGAGACTGAACTCTTGATCCCATCTCTAAAATGAAGAAAAGAAAAAACTTTATGTTTAATAGGCTGTCATATAAATCCAAGTTGGAAAAGAATATTTACAGCAGAAAGAATGAATAAAGCATATGAAAGCCATGGAATTTTAAACAGACTTAACACTGTAGACCAAAGTATTAATAATGCACTTGTAGAAAAATATGAGAATTTGATGGGGAGGGGCTAAACATGGATTCTGACAATTCAATGATAAATTGGTGAAAGAGAATCCATAAATGTAATTTAAGAAACATTTCTCCTGCTTTTAAATCAAAATTAGTATAATGTGGAAGTTTTATAGTCTTATTTGTATGGGCTTATATGTCTATTATATTTATAGGATATAGCAAGTGAAACTTTCCAGGCAAAATTGTTAATATCTTAGGAAATTATGTGCTCAACATAAAATCATAAAATCTATTTTTTGCTTGTTTAGAAATGCACATTAACATCAAAAGCTTAAAACAAGGCAATGCAACATGCTGTAGTAAAATTCAAGATATACCTGGCAGCAAAATAAATGTCGCCGTAGCATAAATGTACTAATTGCTGATGTTTCTCTTTGTCTTCAATAGCACTCTTGTTTTTTACAGTTTTTTAGTTCACAATGCTTAAGATAACTTCACAGCTATATTTGTAAGAAAAAGCCAAGATAAAATCCTGAAAAGACTGTAGTTATTAAACATGTGCTTAATACTAGGTCTCTGTGTTAGATCTAAATAAGCTACTAAACACAGTAAGCTTTGTGGGACCCATGGATCCCACCTCCTTCTACTTAATGATCCTAACCAGTTATAGAAAATCTTTGGAAAATTTTTCCAAAAGATAATATACACTCATAGTAAACATAATTTAAAAATTAAAGAAAAGTATAACCTAAAATGTAAAATGTCTCCCACTGAACTCTTTTTTTCTAGTCTCCTTCTAAGATATATATTATATTTACATACATTTCCTTGCATATACATAGTACTGCCACTGTGTATACACAAATCCTTAGATTTATACAAATAAATCTCTTAGACCATGTCTTTTGCAATAAAAATGTAGATTAACCATATGCTCATATCAGTAATATAGATCTCTCATATTCTTTTAAACAGTTGTTTCTCTACTATATTAATACATTAACATTTACATAATTGGTCACATATAAATGGAGTTTTCATTTGTTTATAATGTTTTCTTATTATTTTAATGATGAAATGAAAAGTTTTGAACATATATATATCATCGCAATTTACTGGAGTATGCTGCTGCTGCTACTGCTAAGTCACTTCAGTCATGTCCGACTCTGTGAGACCCCATAGACGGCAGCCCACCAGGCTCCCCCGTCCCTGGGATTCTCCAGGCAAGAGTTCTGGAGTGGGTTGCCATTTCCTTCTCCAATGCATGAAAGAGAAAAGTGAAAGTGAAGTCGCTCAGTCGTGCCCGACTCTTAGCGACCCCATGGACTGCAGCCCACCACGCTCCTCCGTCCATGGGATTTTCCAGGCAAGAGTACTGGAGTGGGGTGCCATTAGTAAGTTAAATTTTAGAAATAAAATTGTTAGTAAATATTGATTGCAAAAAATAAATTTCATTAAACATGTCTGCAAATCAGATTTCCTCAATCCAATGTCTACAAATTTATGCAATTGATAGATTTTTTAAAAATAAACACAACTAAAGAAAGAAATTAATTCCTATTAATATTGATGTCGTGAAGTGAGTGTTTGTATTCCCCACCAAACTTCATACATCAAAGATCCAAGCAACAGTATGGCTATATTTGAGATGGGGTCACTAAGGAAGTAATTAAGATCAAGTAAGTTTATAAGCATGTGGCCCTGTTTCATTAGGATCAGCATCCTTATAGGAAGAGACACCAGAGAGCTCACTTGCTCTCTCTCCTCATGCACACAGGAAGAAAAGGGAACATAAGGGCATGGTGAGGAGGTGGCTGTGTACAAGTCAGAAAACAGTGACTTCACCAGGCACCAACTAGCTGACACCTTGATCTCAGACTTCTCCCTCCAGAACCATGAGGAAATATCTTTCTGTTGTTTAAGCCACTCAGTCTGTGGTATTTTGCTATGGCAGTCCAAGCAGATGAACACAATTGAAGTTGTCATAATTTTTCTGTCAATTAGATTGAATAATTATATACATCAAACTTGTTGGTTATCCAGAAAAACCTTTAAACTTTCAGTGTGGCTAGATATGACTTGTTAATAGCCAGTTCAATAAAAAAAAAAATACATATATAGGACACACACACACACACACACATATATATATATATATAGCAAGAGACATAATATATATGTATGTGTATACACATGGGGTTGCGAAGAGTTGGATATGACTTGGTGACTGAACAACAACAACGTATATGTGGGAAGCTCAGTGTATACACACACACACATAAAGATAACATAAATGGTAGAAACACAAATCCATGTTTCAGAAAATATAACTCACTATATATGTTTCACTTTCTTTCTCATAAAACATTTGTCTTTTTATAAAAATCTTCATACTCAAAAGCATTTATAAAAACTACAAAATGAGAGATTTTTCTAAATACAAAAAATAACAAATGAAAATAAAGCCATAATATAAAGGAAAACTCATTGAATACATATACAGATCAGTTCAGTTCAGTCTCTCAGTCGTGTCCGACTCTTTGCGACCCCATGAATCGCAGCACGCCAGGCCTCCCTGTCCATCACCAACTCCCGGAGTTCACCTAGGCTCACGTCCATCGAGTCAGTGATGCCATCCAGCCATCTCATCCTCTGTCGTCCCCTTCTCCCCCTGCCCCCAATCCCTCCCAGCATCAGAGTCTTTTCCAATGAGTCAACTCTTCGCATGAGGTGGCCAAAGTACTGGAGTTTCAGCTTTAGCATCATTCCTTCCAAAGAAATCCCAGGGCTGATCTCCTTCAGAATGGACTGGTTGGATCTCCTTGCAGTCCAAGGGACCCTCAAGAGTCTTCTCTAACACCACAGTTCAAAAGCATCAATTCTTCGGCACTCAGCCTTCTTCACAGTCCAACTCTCACATCCATACATGACCACAGGAAAAACCATAGCCTTGACTAGACGGACCTTTGTTGGCAAAGTAATGTCTCTGCTTTTCAATATGTTATATAGGTTAGTCATAACTTTCCTTCCAAGGAGTAAGCATATATGAATACATATACAGTCAACTCTATAGTTGTAGTCAACTGGTTACTGTTTCATTGAATGTCTATTGATAAACAAGTTATTTTCCAGCATCCAAATAGAACAAACCATTACCCACACAATACAACATTTCAGAAGTAAAGTTCATATATCCCTACTATTATACACCCACAAAATAAAAATCACACACTGGGAGTAAAATGAAAAGGAGTCATGAGAATTACCCAGATAAACAAGGAAATGAGAAATCTAAAACAGTCCTTACTTGACTTCAATTTCCATCAATATGAAAATGTTGGCAAGCTTACTGTGCCCATGCCCTCCCCATGAGAATATATGTATATAGATAAATAATTGTGTCCACATATTAACTGTATTAATATTTATGTACTTACATTTACATATGTTTCTTATTAATAACCATATTTTTATATACACCTATATTTACATTTGAAATCATTTCTAAATCCATAGTTATTGAGGACCATGAGTTCACACTCCACTTACGATCACATCACAATGTTTATTCTAGTCTTCTCCCTCTCCATATTTGTAACTTCCTTCTCTGATAGTGGGAAGCTGAGGTCTCATTATTCTTAATTTACTAACATGTTTAACTCATTCTGTATACGAACCAATGTCTTATTGCCACAGTTACCCAGCCACTACGTGCAAACCTTGTTTATCAACTCTTGCACTAAGATAAACACCATCTTCACCCCATTCAGGTTTTAATATCCCAGAGTAATTTACCCCACGTATAAACATCTCACCCTACTTGGTTTCTGAAACCCCACAGCAAGCCATCCCTCCAGAGTGATGTCACACACCCGGCCACCCCACCCCTTCACAGGTTGGCTGCCTCATTCTGTTTTGGGTCTCAACATCCCTCACCAGGCTGAACCTCTGGGTGAGCTCATACCTTGTTCCCTGTACTAACTCCACACCTTCCCCAAAGGCTATAGGAATGTATCCTTCAGAAAGAGAAAGGGGAAATGAAAGGAGAAAAGCGAAGAGAAAGAGTCACGCATCATAAGAACAACTTGTTCTTTTTCCACTGGAAAATCAAGAGCAGTGATTCTTGAAAAGGAAATGCTACAGATCCTGTGGTTTGAAATGCATAGCCAATATGTAATTTTGTATTTGGAATAGGAAACTAATGTATTGTCTTCATGATATGAACTATTCAAAATGAATCCTGACAAAAATCTTTGTGGATAAGGACGGGATCTTGTGGTGAGGAGGAAAGGAAGTAAGATTTTGTTATTATCAAAATGAAGCATGGGTTTAAAATATTGCCATAAAGAGGATATGCATCTTGTCATTCAGGGAATACCAGTATTGCTGGCTTTATTCCAGTCAATATGTATTTGCATTGCAGGGTGAAAGGTAGAGGACACTTAAGTAATTCAACCATCATATATAATATCTAATATATATATATATATATATATATGTTCAATATTATTATATATGACATTTACTATCAATACATATATAATTTTTAATATCTTTAAACACATGATGTTTAATATCATTATATATAATGGTTAATATCATTATATGTAGAATATTTAAAATCATTAAATTGCCTTTACAATGAAGCAGTTGTTAGGATACTTGCATGAAAATCTATGATTAGCTAATTAGAAAATCATTTTCTTGCTACCGTTTTGTTTTTTAATGACTAGTAAATATTTAAACAAATCAGAAATTAACAGAGTGGGAAGCTGTAGTGTCCCCATTATTAAAGTAGGTTTTATTGATAGAGTAACATGATGGGGAGCTAATTTAATATCTTAGTGACCTCTCTCCTCTTTTTTGGCCACTTGAACATGCTATTTCCACATCTGAAAAAACTGTAACAGAAAGGTCACATCATAATGTTCTTCCTCAAAAAAAAAAAAATAATAATAATGTTCTTCCTCAATTAAGAAATAACTGAAAAAAGTCTTTATGAGCTACAAGATGTCTTTTGAATCATTAATTTCAAGTTTATCTTAAGGAAACATTCCTAAGAAAATCAGAACATATATAATTTGAAATTATAGTACTAAAGATAACTATGCTACATATAAATTTAAAAATGGTAATCACCTGATGTCTCATAATATAGGATTGAATGAACACTAACTTTACAGTCATAAAATGGGATATTACATAGTTTTAAAAACAATTTGAAGTAGATAGTGATTAGGAAATAATTGTTTTATTGTTTCTGAGTGAAAATCTACTATATAGCAGTAAAATTAACTGTGGAAAATTCTGAAAGAGATGGGAATACCAGACCACCTGACCTTCCTCTTCAGAAACCTGTATGCAGGTCAGGAAGCAACAGTTAGAACTGGACATGGAACAACAGACTGGTCCAAATAGGAAAAGGAATACGTCAAGGCTGTACATTGTCACCCTGCTTATTTAACTTCTATGCAGAGTACATTATGAGAAACGCTGGGCTGGAAGAAGCACAAGCTAGAATCAAGATTGCCAGGAGAAATATCAATAACCTCACATATGCAGATGACACCACCCTTATGGCAGAAAGTGAAGAGCAACTAAAAAGCCTCTTGATGAAAGTGAAAGAGGAGAGTGAAAAAGTTGGCTTAAAGCTCAACATTCAGAAAACTAAGATCATGGCATCCGGTCCCATCACTTCATGGCAAATAGATGGGGAAACAGTAGAAACAGTGTCAGACTGTTTTTTTGGTCTCCCAAATCACTGCAGATGGTGATTGCAGCCATGAAATTAAGACACTTACTCCTTGGAAGGAAAGTTATGACCAACGTAGATAACATATTGAAAAGCATAGACATTACTTTGCCAACAAATGTCTGTCTAGTCAAGGCTATGGTTTTTCCAGTAGTCATGTATGGATGTGAGAGTTGGACTGTGAAGAAAGCTGAGTGCCAAAGAATTGATGCTTTTGAACTGTGGTGTTGGAGAAGACTCTTGAGGGTCCCTTGGACTGCAAGGAGATCCAACCAGTCCATTCTGAAGGAGATCAGTCCTGGGTGTTCTTTGGAAGGACTGATGCTAAAGCTGAAACTCCAATACTTTGTCCACGTCATGCGAAGAGTTGACTCATTGGAAAAGACTCTGATGCTGGCAGGGATTGGGGGCAGGAGGAGAAGGGGATGACAGAGGATGAGATGGCTGGATGGTATCCCCGACTCAGACGTGAGTTTGAGTGAACTCTGGGAGTTGGTGATGGACAGGGAGGCCTGGCATGCTGCAAATCATGGGGTCACAAAGAGTCGGACACGACTGAGCGACTGAACTAAACTGATGAACATATTTTACATTAAAAACAAATTAACATATGAATTAATATATGTGAATATATTTGCACATAGAGAAAGGTCTGATTGGGTACAGATTAAAATGCCATTTTGTACTGGAGTTTCCATTGGTTTTATTTTTTATTTTTTCTTGCTTTTCCCAAAATTATTTATTTCCTTTTTTTCTCCATTCTTTCAACAAATATTTATTAACTCTATCTTGTTGCAAGCTCAAAGAGAAAATTTCCTTTCTTTCCTTGAAATAAAGATAGCATGCTGCTGCTGCTGCTGCTAAGTCGCTTCAGTTGTGTCTGACTCTGTGTGACCCCATAGACGGCAGCCCACCAGGGTGCCTGGGATTCTCCAGGCAAGAACACTGGAGTGGCTTGCCATTTCCTTCTCCAATGCATGAAAAGGAAAAGTGAAAGGGAAGTCGCTCAGTCGTGTCCGACCCTCAGCGACCCCATGGACTCCAGCCCACCAGGCTCCTCCATCCATGGGATTTTCCAGGCAAGAGTACTGGAGTGGGGTGCCACTGCCTTCTCTGAAAGATAGCATATCAATATATTATTATACTTTCTAGCTGAGTATATATGTCCCATCTCTTCTTATTTATAATTATCCAAAAAGGCACCTGAAAAAACATCCTGGAACACCTCAAGTTATACGCTGAGTGATTTAAGCCTTGGAAAACATTAAAATTAAACTTAGCAAAAGGCAAATCTTTTGAATTTGACCTTTAAAAATAAGAAAATTCAGTTATTAAGGAGAGAAACTTTATCTCTGAACACATATGAAAATCCTCTGCCCAAGAAACTGTGAAGTGTATTAGCTTGAACTGTAGGTACACAATGGATGATTTAGAAAATCATAATCTTTCTTTACAAGTGAAGTAGCTCAGTCGTGTCCAACTCTTTGCGACCCCGTGGACTGTAGCCTACCAGGCTCCTTCCTCCATGGGATTCTCCAGGCAAGAATACTGGAGTGGGTTGCCATTCTTGCACTATTAATACAACGAGGAAATAATATCCTGATTCTATATCCTGATTTCTAGCATAAAAATTGTGATTATTAGAAAAATGCTATTCTATCTAGCTAGTTCAGTTTGAAACACAATGAATTGGACTATTTCTAAATTTCTAAATTTACTTTGTGTGATCAAGCAGATTAATTTGAAATATTAATGTAATGATTACTGACTAGGAAGGTGAGTATAAATTACAGGAAAATAGTCTTTTACTTTAATGTTGCTTGTGAGCAGAGAGAATTTCAAAATAAGACAGTAGCTACTGCCCTATTTAATTTCTATGAATTGGTGTAGGTGTTTGTGTTATAAATAGTAACACATGGTCAAGAGGAATTAAGAATGCTTCAGGAGCTTACAGACCAAGTGTGACTTCCTAAGAAGCAACCCTAAGATCTTCGTATTGATTCAGATTACTAAGCTGCCTAAACAGATGAGGGCAATATTGGTACTGTTTACATTCTTTTTTGCTCTAAATTTGCAAAACAGTCAATAAACGTCAGCTGAGATTTAAAAAGTCATTTTCTCTAATGCATTTTTTTTGCATTTTTACTGGAATAAAGATTCTCCTGAATTACTACTTTCTCCATATCATGGACTACAATCACAAAATTTTCTGCTAGGATGCTGTACACTTCTCTAACACAGAACCATAAGGTCTACTTGTGAAGTGTTACCCTCATTCCTATAGCAATGTTAGGATGAGATTGCCCCACTATCTTTGACACTACAAGATTTTAGGACCCAGCCTATCCCCAGCTGCAGAGGATACAAAAGGCTTTTTTAACTTCCCTTCTCTAATACCTACAGCAGTTTGACTTGTGTGGATTAAGACACAAATGGAGGTATTGCTGCTTCTGCTACTGATGACGACCAACCTCCCCCTGGTGCAGGACTGTGTATGAAAGTGGTGATAACCAAGATAGCCCAGTTCCATCACTTCTATGATGTTTAAAAAATAGACATCCTGCATAAAGGTCATTTGCTCTTCAGGTTTGCAAAACATAAAAACGCATGTTCTACATTATTAGTTAGAAGATTCTTATTATACCATAGTTGAAAATGTAAACTTGTGTATTTAGTAAAACGTGATTGATTCTGTAGAAAAATTAGTAAAACATAACAGTTGTCCATGGTGTAATATGAGATCTATCATACGACTTGCTGTTTACAGACAGAGATTGATAAGTCTCAACATAAAATAATGAATTTCATTTCATCCGTGTTCTTGTTATACTTAAACAAAAATCATAGCAAGAAGAACAGTTTTAGAAAATTAATATCATTAGGTCCAATGCCTGAATATGAGCCCAAAGTCTACTATCACCCATTAGGAGTCAATATTTGGAATGACCCATTAGTAGGTAAAGAACCCACCTGTCAATGCGGGAGACATAGAGACTTGGGTTCCATCCCTGGGTGAGGAAAATCCCTGGAGGAGGGCATGGCAACCCATTCCAGTATTCTTGCCTGGAGAATCCCCATGGACAGAGAAGCCTGGTGGGCTATAGTTTATAGGGTTGAAAACAGTTGGACACTACTAAAAAGACAAAGTACATTAGTAGGCAGAGCTGAGACTCAATAAATAGAAATATCGAAGCACATTACTTATGTAGTCTTTCACTAGAGGTGGATAGTTGTGTATAGAAAACTATGTCTTTCCATTAACTATGCAGAATTATCAGAGAAGGCAATGGCAACCCACTCCAGTACTCCTGCCTGAAAAATCCCATGGACAGAGGAGCCTGGTGGGCTGCAGTCGATGGGGTTGCTAAGAGTCGGGCACAAATGAGCGACTTCACTTTCACTTTTCACTTTCAGGCATTGGAGAAGGCAATGGCTACCCACTCCAGTATTCTTGGCCTGGAGAATCCCAGGGACGGGGAGCCTCATGGGCTGCCATCTATGGGGTTGCACAGAGTCGGAAACGACTGAAGCGACTTAGCAGCAGCATGCAGAATTATCACTGAATATTTCAGTCCAGTCCTCCTTGCACCTAGAAGGGGCTGTATGATAGTTGGTCCTAATGAATCATGAAAGAATTAATGTGTGCTTATTAAGGGCCAAAGCATTTTAAAAGGGCATGCCGGACTTCCCTGGTAGTTCAGTGGTTAAGAATCTGTCTGCCAATGCAGGGGACATGGGTTCAATCCCTGGTATTTAAAGATTCCATATGCCTTGGGGCAACTAAGCCCACCATATACCACAATGATTGAGGCCATACTCTAGAGCCCATGCTCTGCAACAAGAAAAACCACCGAAATGAGAAGACCATGCACTGCAACTAGAGAGGAGGCACTTCTGGCAGAAACTAAAGAAAGCCCATGTGCAGCAACGAGCTCTCAGCACAGCTAGAAGTAAATAAATAAAATTTAAATAAAAAAACAAATAAAACAAAAAAAGGGCATGCTATCTCCATTTTCCTTTTCTTTTCTACCAGCTGGATGAACAGAACTCCATGTTTTAGAGGATGAAAGAAGCACAAGATAGAAGAAGCTCGATTTCCCTAAATATCCACATGCTCAGTTGCTCCGTTGTGTCCGACTCTTTTGTGACCGCAAGCACTGTAGCTCACCAGGCTCCTCTGTCCATAGAATTTTTCCAGGCAAGAATACTGGAGTGGGTTGCCATTTCTTACTCCAGGGGATCTTCCCCACCCAAACTGCAAACAACTGTATCTAGCTGACTAATATATGAACCATAATTAATTCTGTTAGGACACAGAAGTTTGAGGGTTACCTAAGATATTACGCTAACAAGTACAATTCTCTATAATATTCAAACAATCCTTTGGGGCAGGGAAAAAGAGTACTGGAAAAGAGAGGAGAAGGGATAAACACAGGTATGATTAAATTTTTGTTTATGTGTGAGCAAAATGATCTACTAAACAATGATATAGCTAATACTCAATTAGATAAAATGTGCATATTCTCCTACATGCATCAGTTTAGGCAAGTTTTTTACTACATTATGCACACCTTCTGGGCCTCAGTTTTCCTAACCGCAAAATAAGTAATTCTGCTAGGTGAACTGTATAATTACTTTCAGCTATAACATTCCCATTCCATATTTCCACTAACACATGAAGCAATGTACTTTAAGTTACAAAGTGACCTTCTCTGAGAAGAAGAATTGTGCTATAGAGTAAAGAACACAGCACCAGTCACCTACCAGGATTCCAGGGTTTCCTCTACATCTAGATGGCTGCAGGTATTTAGACAAGTTATTAATATTTAAATCTCTGGACTTCAGTTCCTTCACTTATAAAGTAAAAATAAAAGTAAAATTATCTCTAGGTTTCCTTTAAGCTCTAATATTCAGCAATTTATAAACTGTCCCAGTCTGTGTGATTTTTATGGAAATGAAAAGCCAGGCCGTTAGTGTGCTTCTGAAGTAAAGGGCATAGCTTTCCCTATCAAGTCATATCAAGAAGTTAGGCCAAAATCTGTCAACCAATAAATAACTTTTAAGACACAATGACATTTGCACCAGCCCCTTTTTCACTTATCCTTGCAGTATTAGGAAATGTTCCCTGAACGGCATGGCAGAGGCAGCAGAAGTGCAAATTTATAGTTAGCTCCCAGGCCCTAAGCTAGGGTCACACTCCTCACTGATGATGTCCTCCCAGTTCAGGAGCTCCTCTGGAGACCAAAGCATGGTGCAAAGCTTTCCTTTCCGTGAGGCAGAGAGAAGGGCTACTTATGTCATGACTAGTCAAGGGTGGGAAGATAAACATTTTCTCGAATAAACCCTTGAAAGCATCAGCTAATTCTGCCTGTCTTTATAACAGCTCTGATCCTCCATACACAGAAAAGTAAGTCAACTGAATTTATCTTTAAGAAAAAAGTCAGTAGAAAAGGGGGGTGGGTAGGAAAAGGGAAATGACAGGTCAATTTAACTTTTAGGCTTTAGTTGGCATGTATGCACTTGTGTGTTGTGTGTGTGTATGTGTGTGTGTGTGTGTGTGTGTATGAAGAGGGTACCATTTACTAATATAGATGTTGCATTAGAATGGTTAATTTCTACCTATCTCCAAACACCCACCTTAGGTAACTTTTCTCCATTAAAGTAATTTGAAATTTAAATACAAAATTCCAATTTTATCTCTAGCTACTTAGAAAAGAGCTTTGTTTAAATAAAATGTCAGGTCACTGTCAAAAGGATAAACAAAAGAAAATGTTTAGCTTCTTGTGGGTGAAAGTTGTAGCAAAATAAATTTGAGAGAGAGAGACTTGCAGATTTTTTTTTTTTTTTTTAGTTTTAAGGGTGTGCGTTCTATAAATGAGAACATGTATTAGGATAATTGGATTAGTAATGTACACATGTTGAGAATAGACAGGTAAATTTGGCTGGAGATTTCTAAATCTCACCACAACCTTAGCAATTTTATTATCTGCTATGATTATATTTGTTTGTCTCTGTTTCATGCCTTCAGGAAAGCCTTGCTTGATGGCTATTAACCTACATGTGATGAATTTGAGTGGTATTAAAAAACATTCAAGTTGAAATCTATAATTATAGAATGTGTTTTTTGTAAAAAGGGAATTTGACATTTAATTCAATGCTATTATTTCTTTATTTTTTGGTGTTATCCATAACATTGATTGCTAAATTTATTTTAATATAGATTTTCCCTCCTGCTTTTTTCCTAAGATACCCATAATATTATTTGATATTTTACATAAGGTATCTTATTTATCTGTATATTTTGTGTCTAAGTTTCATGTGAGTGATACATGAGGAATTGAGTTGTTACATACTTAGCTATCTGTTTTATACTTACTTATATTTTGAGAACACCAAACATCTTAAACTTTCATTGGTGATTACCAAATGAGAACATCTTGTCAACCACCTTGGAGAGTATGATGTAGAATTCAAGAATACAAGGCCTGACACCATACAAAATTTTCAAATCCTGGTCAATATGTGGACTTCAGAATATGATCTATCCTCTCAAGGCTTGTTTTTACCAATTGTAATGTGAAGGTATGTTAAGAGTTTTTACCACTAAAATGACGCAGTTTCTACTTGAAGTAATAGAGTATTACCTACATTTCTATTTTATCTCCTTTAGCATTTAATTTGCATATTAAACATACTCTTTATTGAGTTCCTTTCTACTCATATTTTCTTCTCTTCCTAACATGGGTCTCAGTTCAGTTCAGTTCAGTCACTCAGTCATGTCCAACTCTTTGCAACCCCATGGACTGTAGCTCACCAGGCCTCCCTGTCCATCACCAACTCCCAGAATTTCCTTAAACTCATGTCCATTGAGTCGGTGATGCCATCCAACCATCTCATCCTCTGTCATCCCCTTCTCCTCCCGCTTTCAACCCTTCCCAACATTAGGGCCTTTCAAATGAGTCAGTTCTTCACACCAGGTGGCCAAAGTATTGGAGTTTCAGCTTTAACATCAGTCCTTCCAATGAACACCCAGCACTGATTTTCTTTAGGATGGACTGGTTGGATCTCCTTGCAGGGCAAGGGACTCTCAAGAGTCTTCTCCAACACCACAGTTCAAAAGCATCAATTCTTCTACACTCAGCCTTCCTCATAGTCCTATTCTCATATCCATACATGACTACTGGAAAAAACATAGCCTTGACTAGACAGACCTTTGTTGGCAAAGCAATCATGTCTGCTTTTTAATATGCTGTCTAGGCTGGTCATAACTTTTCTTCCAAAGAGTAAGCATCTTTTAATTTCATGGCTGCAGTTACCATCTGCAGTGATTTTGGAGCCCAAAAACATAAAGTCTGTCACTGTTTCCCCATCTATTTGCCATGAAGTGACAGGGAGGCCTGGCGTGCTGCAGTTCATGGGGTAACAAAGAGTCGGACACAACTGAGAGACTGAACTGCACTGAACTGCACTGATGGGACCAGATGCCATGATCTTAGTTTTCTGAATGTTGAGTTTAAAGCCAACTTTTTCACTCTCCTCTTTCACTTTCATCAAAAGGCTCTTTAGTTCAGCTTTGCTTTCTGCCATAAGGGTCTAATTCTGGCCAAACATGGTCTACTTCTGGCTAAACATGGGTCTACTTCTGACCAAAATAAAACTGCCTGGTTAATCAATGGACAGTTTAGACAAGGACTCATCATTTCTTCTAGATGATGATTAAATTAGATCCGTGCTACTTTTGACTATTTCTCTGCTGCAGTCTTGATACTGGAGTGCAGGTCTTCTTTAAAAGATTTGAGGCCAGAGCCCTCTGGACTCTCCCATCACTTTTCTATCTGACCCTGACCCTTATTAAAAAAGAAGTGTAGTTTGCTTCTCTGACTTACTCACTAGTCTGACCCAGTTTTATGTTGAAATCTTTGTCCTACAGTTTGTGCAACATGATTCTTAATAATAAGGTCTTGGCCCCTGTGACCTGAACCAACTGATTGCACCATAAGTTTAAGTGATCACTCTACTTGGATCAAAGAAGGAGAGAGCTCCTTTCATTCTGTGTCAACATCATCTCAATAGCTGTCTTTCAAACAGCATTGTCTCTTTATCAGGCAAAAGTAAAACATTAATTTTAAATTTGTAGTCTCCTTTAAATGTTACAAAGCCCATATATATTTACTATCTTTAAATTCCTTCTAAGAATAAGACAATGTGGATAAGGCAGGTATTATTGTTATCTATATTTTAGACACAAGAAAGTGAAAATCCAGAGAGGTTAAATGAGTTGCTCAAAGTTACACAGTAACCAGTGTTCAGAATTGAGATAAATTCTTGGTCTTTTTGAATCAGAAGCCATTTTTTTTTCTTCCAATAACCATATGACTGACTTGAGCCATTCAACAAGCATGAATCAAGACTAACGGCCAATAAACATTTTTTGTTTCTCTTTAGGAGAAGTGTGGCCAGAAATAACAAGATAAGTTGAAAGTAAACTTATGAATAGAACTTTGACTGGAGAGA
The DNA here is from genome assembly GCF_027580195.1 of Bos mutus. Taxonomy (NCBI): domain Eukaryota; kingdom Metazoa; phylum Chordata; class Mammalia; order Artiodactyla; family Bovidae; genus Bos; species Bos mutus. The sequence goes on along the minus strand of NC_091620.1, from coordinate 83,791,496 downwards.
AAAAAACATGACCCTGAATCTGCCACCCACATGTAATTTTTATGGAAACGTTTCTAGGCTGACTTGTTGATATAGTCAAGAAACCAAAGTACCACTAAAAGGGTGAATTGTTTAGGTACAGGGCCACAACACATGGTGTCCAGATCTGCCTCAGAACATCTAAGATGTATTACTAAGTTGTTATTACATTAACAAGAATATAGCACCTGAAAGAAAAAGATGACAAAAAGTAAATTAAAAAAATAAAAGTACTGCTTTTATTATTAAAATTGGAAGCAAACAAATATATTTGAGGGGGAGTTTATTGATAATTTCCTAATGACATAGTAGATAACACATCTAAACCTTGATGATTTGAAATTACCTGTTGACAAAATTGGGATAATATTGATGAAAAATTTTATGAGCCAGTTGTGGGGGACCTTAAAGTATATTCTTTATTTCTGTGTTAATAACTTATAATTCAAAGCATTTTACAATAATCATTTTTCTTTTACAAATTTCCTTCAAGATGGCTAAACCACATTGCTTGATTTAAATATGAAAATTTTTGCATGCCTAATTATGGAATTAAGCAAATTTTCCAGCAGTGTTACTATCTCTCCAATGATAATAATACATTTTGATCCTACTCATATCCTTGAAAGACTTCTATAATCTGGAATAGCTGTGAGTGTGTACCTATATGTGGATGTATCTATTATAATTATGTATCCTTCTATCAGGAATCTTATTTAAAAATAGATATTTTAATTTAGTTATCTAATTACTTTTACTAGATACGTTGGATCTATGAAATAACTAACTTACATATAATTATTATATGATAGAGAATAACTATAGAAGTGGTAATATATGGCTGAGCAAATAAAAATATCCTTCATCTTGTATTCATGGACCAATGTGTGGTATGGTATGTATAAAGTACTTGAAATACAAACATGAATAAAATAACCAGTGTCCATTCTGAACTCTAATCCATTGATGTCACTGGCCAATAAGCCAATACAACCCATTCTGCTATTCAGTAGTAGAAACTTCTTTGTGCCTCAAAAGGCTCCTTTTCTTTTTCTCTCTGGGCTCTAGTAAACAGCTACCTTCTTTTCCTCTGGTAGCTGCCACTACAACCTCTTTTTCCTAGGGTTCTTCATCATGGAAGCCTGGATTTACAGAGGATGTGGTTTTCTAAGTTGTGTACATCTTGTTTGCTACCCCTTAAGATGTGAATGCAGACCTTATTCTACTTACAGTTCTACAATTAATCCTGATTAAGGAGCACAGAGAAGAATTGCCAAAACAAGTGCATTAAAAAACCTAGAATCCATGTATTGTACTTCTCAATTTTAAGTGTATTTCAGAATCACTTTCTGAGATTTTTTAAAATGCATATCATGGGATGCACCCAGGACCTACTGAATCAAATATATGGTAGTGGGCACGTGGGGATTCCCATATTTTAAACAAGCCCCCTGAGGGAAAGAAATCTTTAAAAAGTAATAATATAGCCCTTAACTGGAGATAGTAAATAAAATTCTAGGAAACTCATCTTTAAAGTAGCATCTTTAAACTCTACTTGCTCATGACAAGAATACAGACTTCCATGTATACTAAAGTAAATAGGAGGCGGTCCTAAGATAGTGGAGGAATAGGACGGGGAGACCACTTTCTCCCCAACAAATTCATTAAAAGAACATTTAAACGCTGAATAAATTCCACAAAACAACTTCTGAATGCCGGCAGAGGCATTGAGGCACCCAGAAAAGCAGCCCATTGTCTTCAAAAGAAGGTAGGAAAAAATATAAAAGACAAAAAGAGAGACAAAAGTGGTAGGGATGGAGCTCCATCCCAGGAAAGTGAAAGTGAAGTCGCTCAGTCGTGCCCGACTCTTTGCGACCCCATGGATAGTAGCCTGCACCAAGCTTCTCTGTCCATGAGATTTTCAAGGCAAGAGTACTGGAGTGTGTTTCCTTCTCCAGGGATTCTTCCCAACCCAGGGATCGAACCCAGGTCTCTCACATTGTAGACAGACAATTTACCATCTGAGCAACCAGGGAAGTTCCCATCGCAGGAAGGGAGTCTTACAAACAGAGAAGTTTCCAAACACCAGGAAACACTCTCACTGCCGAGTCTGTGGCGAGCCTTGGCACCACAGAGGGCAACATAACTGGGAGGAAAAATAAATAAATAATTAAACCCCACAGATTACATGCCCAACAGTAACTCCCCCAGAGGAGAAGCAGCGCAAACGCCTGCACCTGCTACTAGCAAGCGGGGGCTGGGCAGGGAGGCGTGGGCTGCATTGCTTAGAGTAAGGACTGGGCCTGAATGCCCCAAAGGCAATCTGAGGGAACTAATTAGGGCTAGCAAACCAGACTCTGGGATAGCTACCACGCGAAAAGCCCTAACCTAAGACACTGTCAGGCCTGCTCACAGAACAAAGGACTGAGCAGAGCTAGCTGGCTGCAGATCATCCCCCTCTGGTGACAGGCAGCCAGAGCCGGAAGGGGGCAATCATGGCACCAAAGAGGCATTATCTACCAAACTACAAGCAGGCTTTGTTGCTAACTAAGACTTCTTGTGATTCTGGACAGTCAACATCCACCTGAGAAGGTGCACCAGTTATACACCCAGAAAACCGAGCAGCAGGGACACGGGAGGAAATAAGTCGCAGAGACCATGCTCACCAAACACCTGGTCACCTGAGCTGCTCGGACCTGGGAAGGGCACAAAACGCAGGCCCAACAGAGTCTGTGCCTCTGAGGACTACCTGAGTACCTGAACCTGAGCGGCTTAGACCTGTGAGGGGCATGCAGCCCAGGGCCAGCCTCGGACCGTTCCTGGTGGAGCAACCTAGAGCCTGAGCAGTGTGGGCAGGGAAGGCACACGTGCCGTGAGCGGGGGCAGGCCCAGTGTGGCCGAGACACTGCGAGCACACGCCAGTGTTATTTGTTTGTAGTGTCCCTCCCTCCCCACAGCGCGACTGAACAAGTGAGCCTAAAAAAGTGTCCACCACTGCCCCCTTGTGTCAGGGCAGAAATTAGACACTGAAGAGACCAGCAAACAGAAGAAGCTAAAACAGAGGGAACCTCCTTGGAAGTGACAGGTGCAATAGATTAAAACCCTGTAGTTAGTACCAACTACATAGAAAGGGGCCTATAGATTTTGAGAAATATAAGCCAGACCAAGGATCTATCCAAAAATGAACTGACCCCACACTGCCCACAACACCACCAGAGAAAGTCCTAGATATATTTTCACTATTTTCACTATCATTCTTTTTTTTTTTAATTTTTAAGTCTTCTATTACTTCCTTAATTTTCATTTTATAACCTACTATTACTTTGAAAAAAAAAAAAAGAAACCCTATTTTTTAAAGAAAACTTCATATATATATATATATATATATATATATAATAATTTTGTGACTTTTTTCTTTTCTTTTCTTTAATATTGTATTTTTGAAAATCCAACTTCTACTCCAGACTTTCAATCTTTGCTTTTTGGTACTTGTTATCAATTTTGTACCTTTAAGAACCCAATCTTCAGTACCCATGTTAACTTGGGAGCGAGATTACTGGCTTGACTGCTCTCTCCCCCTTTGGGCCCTCCTTTTTCTCCACCATGTCGCCTCTATCTCCTCCCTCCCCCTTCTCATCTCTACCCAACTCTATGGATCTCTTTGTGTGTTCCAGATGGTGGAGAACACTTAGGGGACTGATTACTGGCTGGATCTGTCTCTCTCCTTCTGATTCCCCCCTTTATCCTCCTGGCCACCTCTGTCTACTTTCTTCCTCCCTCCCTATTTTCTTCTCTGTGTAACTCTGTGAACAACTCTGAGCGGTCCAGATTGTGGAGCGCAAATAAGGAAGTAATCACTGGCTAGCTTACTCTCTCCTCTTTGATTCCACCTCATCTCATTCGGGTCACCTCTGACTCCCTCCTCCCTCTTCTCTTCTCCATGTAACTCTGTGAACCTCTCTGGGTGTCCCTCACTGTGGAGAAACTTTTCATTTTTCACCTAGATGTTTTATCAACAGTGCTGTATAGATGGAAGTCTTGAGGATATTGTAAAAATAAGACTGAAAACCAGAAGCAGGAGGCTTAAATCCAAATCCTGAGAACACCAGAGAACTCCTGACTCCAGGGAACATTAATCGACAGGAGCTCATCAAATGCCTCCATACCTACACTGAAACCAAGCACCACCCAAGGGCTAACAAGTTCCAGAGCAAGACATACCATGCAAATTCTCCAGAAACACAGGAACACAGCCCCAAGCTTCAATATACAGGCTGCCCAAAGTCACTCCAAACCCATTGACATCTCATAACTCATTACTGGACACTTCATTGCACTCCAGAGAGAAGAAATCCAACTCCACCTACCAGAACACTGACACAAGCTTCCCTAACCAGGAAACCTTGACAAGCCACCTGTACAACAACACCCACAGTGGGGAAACTCCATAATAAAGAGAACTCAAAAACTGCCAGAATAAAGAAAGACCACCCCAAACACAGCATATAAACAAGATGAAGAGACAGAGGAATACCCAGCAGGTAAAGGAACAGGATAAATGCCCACCAAACCAAACAAAAGAGGAAGAGATAGGGAATCTACTTGATAGATAAAGAATTCCAAATAATGATAGTGCAAATGATCCAAAATCTTGAAATCAAAATGGAATCACAGATAAATAGCCTGGAGGCAAGCATTGAGAAAATGCAAGAAAGGTTTAACAAGGACCTAGAAGAAATAAAAAAGAGTCAATATATAATGATTAATGCATTAATGCAAATGAGCCCAAAAACACTCTGAAGGGCACAATAGTACAATAATGGAGGCAGAAGATAGGATTAGTGAAGTAGAAGATAGAATGGTAGAAATAAATGAATCAGAGAGGAAAAAAGAAAAATAAATTAAAAGAAATGAGGACAATCTCAGAGACCTCTGGGACAATGTTAAACGTCCCAACATTCGAATCATAGGAGTCCCAGAAGAAGAAGACAAAAAGAAAGACCATGAGAAAATACTTGAGGAGATAATAGTTGAAAACCTCCCTAAAATGGGGAAGGAAATAATCACCCAAGTCCAAAAAACCCAGAGAGTCCAAAACAGGATAAACCCAAGGTGAAACACCCCAAGCCAGATAGTAATCAAATTAACTAAGATCAAACACAAAAAAACAAATATTAAAAGCAACAAAGGAAAAACAACAAATAACACACAAGTGGATTCCCATAAGGATAACAGCTGATCTTTCAATAGAAACTCTTCAAGCCAGGAGGGAATGGCAAGACATACTTAAAGTGATGAAAGAAAATAACCTACAGCCCAAATTACTGTACCCAGCAAGGATCTCATTCAAATATGAAGGAGAAATCAAAAGCTTTACAGAGAAGCAAAAGCTGAGAGAATTCAGCACCACCAAACCAGCTCTCCAACAAATGCTAAAGGATCTTCTCTAGACAGGAAACACAAAAAGGGTGTATAAACTCGAACCCAAAACAATAAAGTAAATGGTAATGGGATCATACTTATCAATAATTACCTTAAACGTAAATGGGTTGAATGTTCCAACCAAAAGACAAAGACTAACTGAATGGATACAAAAACAAGACCCCATGTATGTTGTCTACAAGAGACCCACCTCAAAACAAGGGACATATACAGACTGAATGTGAAGGGTTGGAAAAAAATATTCCACGCAAATAGAGACCAAAAGAAAGCAGGAGTAGCAATACTCATATAAGATAAAATAGACTTTAAAACAAAGGCTGTGAAAAGAGACAAAGAAGGACACTACATAATGATCAAAGGATCAATCCAAGAAGAAGATATAACAATTATAAATATATATGCACTCAACATAGGAGCACTGCAATATGTAAGACAAATGCTAACAAGTATGAAAGGGGAAATTAACAACAACACAATAATAGTGGGAGACTTTAATACCCCACTCACACCTATGGATAGATCAACTAAGCAGAAAATTAACAAGGAAACACAAACTAAATGATACAATAGACCAGTTAGACCTAATTGATATCTATAGGACATTTCACCCCAAAACAATGAATTTCACCTTTCCTCAAGCACACACAGAACTTTCTCCAGGGTAGATCACATTCTGGGCCATAAATCTAACCTTGGTAAATTCAAAAAAAAACTGAAATCATTCCAAGCATCTTTTCTGACCACAATTCAGTAAAATTATATCTCAATTACAGGAGAAAAACTATTAAAAATTCAAACATATGGAGGCTGAACAACACTCTGCTGAATAACCAACAAATCACAGAATAAATCAAAATATGCATAGCAATGAATGAAAATTAAAATACAACAACCCAAAACCTGTGGGACACTGTAAAAGCAGTGCTAAGGGGAAGGTTCATAGCAATACAGGCATACCTCAAGAAACAAGAAAAAAGTCAAATAAATAACCTAACTCTACACCTAAAGCAACAGAAAAGGAAGAAATGAAGAACCCCAGGGTTAGTAGAAGGAAAGAAATCTTAAAAATTAGGGCAGAAATAAATGCAAAAGAGACCATAGCAAAAATCAACAAAGCCAAAACTGGTTCTTTGAGAGGATAAATAAAATTGACAAACCATTAGCCAGACTCATCAAGAAACAAAGGGAGAAAAATCAAATCAATAAAATTAGAAATGAAAATGGAGAGATATAAAATCAACACACAGAAATCCCTTGCATTCCTATACACTAATAATGAAAAACAAAAGCCCAGGTCCAGACGGCTTCACAACTGAATTCTACCAAAAATTTAGAGGAGAGCTAATACCTATCTTACTCAAACTCTTCCAGAAAATTGCAGAGGAAGGTAAACTTCCAAACTCATTCTATGAGGCCACCATCACCCTAATACCAAAACCTGACAAAGATCCCACAAAAAAAGAAAACTACAGGCCAATATCACTGATGAACATAGATGCAAAAATCCTTAACAAAATTCTAGCAATCAGAATCCAACAACACATTAAAAAGATCATACACCATGACAAGTGGGCTTTACCCCAGGGATGCAAGGATTCTTCAATATCCACAAATCAATCAATGTAATACACCACATTAACAAATTGAAAAATAAAAGCTATATGATTATCTCAATAGATGCAGAGAAAGCCTTTGACAAAATTCAACATCCATTTATGATAAAAACTCTCCAGAAAACATGAATAGAAGGAACATACCTCAACATAATAAAAGCCATATATGACAAACCTACAGCAAACATTATCCTCAATGGTGAAAAATTGAAAGCATTTCCCCTAAAGTCAGGAACAAGACAAGGGTGCCCACTCTCACCACTACTATTCAACATAGTTTTGGAAGTTTTGGCCACAGCAATCAGGGCAGAAAAAGAAATAAAAGGAATCCAAATTGTAAAAAAAGAAGTAAAACTCTCACTGTTTGCAGATGACATGATCCTTTACATAGAAAACCCTAAAGACTCCACCAGAAAATTACTAGAGCTAATCAATGAATATAGTAAAGTGGCAGGATATAAAATCAACACACAGAAATCCCTTGCATTCCTATACAATAATAATTAGAAAATAGAAAGAGAAATTAAGGAAACAATTCCATTCACCATTGCAACAAAAAGAATAAAATACTTAGGAATATATCTACCTAAAGAAACTAAAGACCTATATATAGAAAACTATTAAACACTGGTGAAATAAATCAAAGAGGACACTAATAGATGGAGAAATATACCATGTTCATGGATTGGAAGAATCAATATAGTGAAAATGAGTATACTACCCAAGGCAATCTATAGATTCAATGCAATCCCTATCAAACTACCAACAGTATTTATCACAGAGCTAGAACAAATAATTTCACTATTTGTATAGAAATACAAAAAACCTCGAATAACCAAAGCAATCTTGAGAAAGAAGAATGGAACTGGAGGAATCAACCTGCCTGACTTCAGGCTCTACTACAAAGCCACAGTCATCAAGACAGTATGGTACCGGCACAAAGACAGAAATATAGATCAATGGAACAAAATAGAAAGCCCAGAGATAAATCCATGCACCTATGGACACCTTATCTTTGACAAAGGAGGCAAGAATATACAATGAAGAAAAGACAATCTCTTTAACAAGTGGTGCTGAGAAAACTGGTCAACTACTTGTAAAAGAATGAAACTAGAACACTTTCTAACACCATACACAAAAATAAACTCAAAATGGATTAAAGATCTAATCGTACGACCAGAAGCTATAAAACTCCTAGAGGAGAACATAGGCAAAACATTCTCTGACCTAAATCACAGCAGGATCCTCTATGACCCACCTCCCAGAATACTGGAAATAAAAGCACAAATAAACAAATGGGACCTAATTAAAATTAAAAGCTTCTGCACAACAAAGGAAACTCTAAGCAAGGTGAAAAGACAGCCTTCAGAATGGGAGAAAATAATAGCAAATGAAGCAACTGACAAAGAATTAATCTGAAAAATATACAAGCAACTCCTGCAGCTCAATTCCAGAAAAATAAATGACCCAATCAAAAAATGGGCCAAAGAACTAAACAGACATTTCTCCAAAGAAGACATACAGATGGCTAACAAACACACGAAAAGATGCTCAACATCACTCATTATCAAAGAAATGCAAATCAAAACCACAGTGAGGTACCATTTTACACTGGTCAGAATGGCTGCAATCCAAAAGTCTACAAGCAATAAATGCTGGAGAGGATGAGGAGAAAAGGGAACCCTCTTACACTGTTGGTGGGAAGGCAAACTAGTACAGCCACTATGGAGAACAGTGTGGAGATTCCTTAAAAAACTGGAAATAGAACTGCCTTATGACCCAGCAATCCCACTGCTGGGCATACACACCAAGGAAACCAGAAGTGAAAGAGACACGTATACCCCAGTGTTCATCTCAGCACTGTTTATAATAGCCAGGACATGGAAGCAACCTATATGTCCATCAGCAGATGAATGGATAAGAAAGCTGTGGTACATATATATACACAATGGAGTATTGCTGCTACTGCTAAGTCACTTCAGTCATGTCCAACTCTGTGCGACCCCATAGACGGCAGCCCACCAGGCTCCCCTGTCCCTGGGATTCTCCAGGCAAGAACACTGGAGTGGGTTGCCATTTCCTTCTCCAATGGAGTATTACTCAGCCATTAAAAAGAATACATTTGAATCAGTTCTAATGAGGTGGATGAAACTGGAGCCTATTATACAAAGTGAAGTAAGCCAGAATAAAAAACACCAATACAGTATACTAACACATATATACAGAATTTAGAAAGATGGTAATGATAACCCTGTATGCGAGACAGCAAAAGAGACAGATGTATAGAACAGTCTTTTGGACTCTGAGGGAGAGGGAGAGGGTGGTATGATTTGGGAGAATGGCATTGAAACAAGTATAATATCATACATGAAATGAATCACCAGTCCAGGTTTGATGCATGATACAGGATGCTTGGGGCTGGTGCACTGGGATGACCCAGAGGGATGGTATGGGGAGGGAGGTGGGAGGGAGGGGAACACATGTACACCCGTGGCAGATTCATGTTGATGTATGGCAAAACCAATGCAGTATTGTGGAGTGATTGGCCTCCAATTTAAATAAATAAATTTATATTAAAAAAAAAAACAAATTAGCTATTCTGATAGACATGTAGTGATAACGCTGCTGCTAAGTCACTTCAGTCGTGTCCGACGCATTATGGTTTTAACTTTGTTTCCCTAGTGGCTACTGATATTGAACATCTTTTCATGTGCTAATCTGCAGTCTGTGTATCTTCTTTGGTGAAATATCTGTTTATGCCTTTTGCCCATTTTGTGATTGGAATGTTGTTGTTGTTGTTGTTTTTTAACTGTTGATATTTGAGAGTTCATTATATACTTGTTCTTTGTCAGATATGTGGCAAGTATCTTCTCTCAGTCTGTAGCTTGTTTTTTCTTTCTCTTAACAGAGTCTTTTGTAGAGCAAAAGTTTTAAAATGAAGTTAAGTTTATCAAATTTTCCTTTCATGGATTATGCTTTTGGTGTCAAGCATAAGGACTCTTTACCTAGACTTGTATTCCAAAGATGTTTCTCATGTTTCCTTTTTTCTAAAAATTTTATAGTTTACATTTAAGTCTGTGATCCATTTTGGTTTAACTTTATATGTTTCTTTTTTCTTATTTTTTTTTGTTGATAGATCTTCAATTGCTTGAGCACAATTTATTGGAAAGGCAATCCTTTCTCCATTGAATGTTTTTGTACCTTTGTCAAAAGTCAGTTGGGCATGTTTGTATGAATATGTTTCTGGGCTCTCCGCTTTGTTCAGTTGATATATTTATTCCTCTGGTAATATCATTGTAAGGATTACTGTAGCTAAATAGTAAATGTTGAAATTGAAAAAAAAATAAATGAAGTAAATAGTTAAATTGTTTCCTTAAATCTCATATTGATCATTATTACTAATAAAAACATAAATGAAATACAAAAAATGTAGCAGAGGTGACATATCTTCTCCAAGTGTAACCCCTTTGAACTGTACATCATGAAGTAAAATCAATGATGATCTCATCAGATATGCCAAGGAAACAAAAATCAAGTATCCAGAATTTTCAAGACTATGTAAAATATAAAGTCAAATCAAAGATAGTTAATGGTGTACTTCCAATGAAAAAGTACATTAAAATATTTGTATTTAAGAATTATTTTATTCCTATTTCCTATTTTATGAATGCTTTATAATATACATAATATGTTAGCACAGTAGTAAATATATATCACTTGTAAATATGTATGTACTGGGATATTTCAGATAGTTCTTACTCAGAAGTGTGCAGTCACATCATCAAAAATTCTACAAACAATAAATGCTGGAGAGGATGTGGAGAAAAGGGAACCTTTCCATACTGTCAGTGGGGATGTAAAGTGATACAACTACTATGGAGAACAGTATAGAGGTTAATTAAAAAACTTAAAATAGAACTACCATATGATCCATCAATTCCACTCCTGGGCATATATCTGAAGAAAACGATAATTCAAAAAGACACATGCATCCAGTGTTCATTGCAGCACTGTTTACAACAGCCAAGACATGGAAGCAACCAAAATGTCCATCAATGGATGAATGGATAAAGATGTGGTACGAAAATACAAAGGCATATTACTTAGCCTTAAAAAAAGGAATGAAATAATTTGCAGCAAGATGTATGGATTTATAGAGATTATTATACTAAGTTAATTAAGACAGAGAAAGACAAATATATGATATTGCTTATATGTGGAATCTTAAAAAATGGTACAAATGAACTTATTTTAAAAATACAAGTAGAGTCACAGATGTAGAAAACAAACCTGAGGTTACTGGGGGGAAAGGGGGAGCCTAAATTGGGAGACTGGGATTGATATATACAAATTACTATATATAAAATATAAAACTAGTAAAGACCTACTGTACTGCACAGGGAACTAGACTTAATACTCTAAAATGACTTATATGGGGAAAAAAACCTAAGAAAGAGTGGATATACATACTGCATAATTGATTCACTTTGCTGTACAACAGAAACTGACACAACATTTTAAATCAACTAAACTTCAACCTAGTGGACGTGATGAAATTCCAGTTGAACTATTTCCAATCCTAAAAGAATGCTGAGAAAGTGCTGCACTCAATATGTCAGCAAATTTGGAAAACTCAGCAGTGGTCACAGGACTGGAAAAGGTCAGTTTTCATTCCAATCCCAAAGAAAGGCAATGCCAAAGAATGCTCAAACTACCACACAAGTGTACTCATCTCACACACTAGCAAAGTAATGCTCAAAATTCTCCAAGCCAGGCTTCAATAATACGTGAACCATGAACTTCCAGATGTTCAAGCTGGTTTTAGAAAAGGAAGAAGAACCAGAGATCAAATTGCCAACACCCGTTGGATCACTGAGAAAGCAAGAGAGTTCCAGAAAAACATCTATTTCTACTTTATTGACTATGCCAAAACTTTTGAGTGTGTGGATCACAACAAACTGGAAAATTATGAAAGAGATGGGAATACCAGACCACCTGACCTGCATCTTGAGAAATCTGTAAGCCGCTCAGGAAGCAACAGTTAGAACTGGACATGGAACAACAGACTGGTTCCAAATAGGAAAAGGAGTACATCAAGGCTGTATATTGTCACCCTGTTTATTTATCCTATTTAGCCTATATTCAGGTTAAGGAGCAACAGCTAGAACTGGACATGGAACAAAGAATTGGTTCCAAATTGGGAAAGAAGTATGTCAAGGCTGTATATTGTCACCCTGCTTATTTAACTTATATGCAGAGTCCATCATGAGAAACACTGGGCTGGAAGAAGCACAAGATGGAATCAAGATTGCTGGGAGAAATATTAATAACCTCAGATATGCAAAGACACCACCCTTATGGCAGAAAACGAAGAAGAACTAAAGAGCCTCTTGATGAAAGTGAAAGAGGAGAGTGAAAAAGTTGGCTTAAAGCTCAACATTCAGAAAACTAAGATGATGGCATCCAGTCCCATCACTTCATGGCAAATATATGGGGAAACAGTGGAAACAGTGACAGACTTTATTTTTCTGGGCTCCAAAATCACTGCAGATGGTGACTGCAGCCATGAAATTAAAAGACACTTACTCCTTGGAAGGAAAATTATAACCAACCTAGACAGCATATTAAAAAACAGAGACATTACTTTACCAACAAATGTCCATCTAGTCAAGGCTACGGTTTTTCCAGTAGTCATGTATGGATGTGAGAGTTGGACTATGAAGGCTGAGCATCAAGGAATTGATGCTTTTGAACTGTGGTGTTGGAAAAGACTCTTGAGAGTCCCTTGGACTGCAAGGAGATCCAACCAGTCCATCCTAAAGGAAATCAGTCCTGAATATTCATTGGAAGGCCTGATGCTGAAGCTGAAACTCCAATCCTTTGGCCACCTGATGTGAAGTACTGACTCATTTGAAAGGCCCTGATGCTGGAAAAGGTTGAAGGTGGGAGGAGAAGGGGATGACAGAGGATGAGATGGTTGGATGGCATCACTGACTCAACGGACATGAGTTTAAGGAAATTCTGGGAGTTGGTGATGGACAGGGAGGCCTGGCATGCTGCAGTCCATGGGGTCACAAAGAGTCGGACATGACTGAGCGACTGAACTGAACTCATACTCCAATCAAAATTAAAAATATATAAATACTTTATATTTGAATTTAAAAAGAAGTGTGCAGTCAGAAAAGTCTAGAAACTAAATCTAGAGACCTCTTTGTTTTATCCAATTAAAGGATTTTTTCCCCCCCCAGAGTCTCCACTTTTCATGCAGGAAAGTCAATCAAAGAGGAATCATTGAATGCCTTTTTATCTTAAGTGAATAATTTGTGTTCCTTTTGGGACTTCTACACATGTGGCACTTTTTGGGCACTCAGTCATGCCCAGGAATCACTTCCTTTTTCATGGACAAATCCTTAAATGGTAAAATAATTAGCTAACTAATGATTATTATTAAACCATACAATTCCATGAATGCTATTGCTGATTGTTGAAAATGGTTAAACCACTGGTTAGCAATAGTAAATGATAACAATAATAATTTAACGACAACTTTCTGGTAATCATTATGCTAAAAAAGTTCATCAAAAACAGTTATTTCCTTCATGTATAAATAAAGAAACATCTATACATAGGAAACTAATTGCTTGGCAGAGTTATAAAAGACTTCGTAAGACAGGGCATTTTTATTAGTCCTTGACAGATAAATGGGTATTTGCTTAGGCATCTCTTGGCAAAGGACATTTCTGGGCAAAGCACCACCACAACAACAGAGTTCTCACATATTGATTTCTGGGAATTAGAACACTCTCATTCTAACTGACTGGAGAAGGCAATGGCAACCCACTCCAGTACTCTTGCCTGGAAAATCCCATGGACGGAGGAGCCTGGTAGGCTGCAGTCCATGGGGTCGCGAAGAATCAGAGACGACTGAGAGACTTCACTTTCACTTTTCACTTTCATGCATTGGAGAAGGAAATGGCAACCCACTCCAGTGTTCTTGCCTGGAGAATCCCAGGGACGGGGGAGCCTGGTGGGCTGCTGTCTATGGGGTCCCACAGAGTCGGACACAACTGAAGTGATTTAGCAGCAGCAGCAGCAGCATTCTAACTGACTAGATCCTCTATTTCACTGGCTAAATCTTGCTTTTCTTTATCATATTGACTTTTCTCTCCTTATCGGTCTTTCTTGTCTATTGAAGTGTCTGTTGAATTCAGTGTCCCAAAACTAGTATCTTCTCATTTGTTTGTCTGTAATACACTCAGAAAACGAAGATCATGACATCCGGTCCCATCACTTCATGGGAAATAGATGGGGAAACAGTGGAAACAGTGTCAGACTTTATTTTGGGGGCTCCAAAATCATAGCAGATGGTGACTGCAGCCATGAAATTAAAAGACGCTTACTCCTTGGAAGGAAAGTTATGACCAACCTAGGTAGCATATTGAAAAGCAGAGACATTACTTTGCCAACAAAGGTCCATCTAGTCAAGGCTATGGTTTTTCCAGTGGTCATGTATGGATGTGAGAGTTGGACTGTGAAGAAGGCTGAGCGCCAAAGAATTGATGCTTTTGAACTGTGGTGTTGGAGAAGACTCTTGAGAGTCCCTTGGACTGCAAGGAGATCCAACCAGTCCATTCTGAAGGAGACCAGCCCTGGGATTTCTTTGGAAGGAATGATGCTAAAGCTGAAACTCCAGTACTTTGGCCACCTCATGAGAAGAGCTGACTCATTGGAAAAGACTCAGATGCTGGGAGGGATTGGGGGCAGGAGGAGAAGGGGACGACAGAGGATGAGATGGCTGGATGGCATCACTGACTCGATGGACATGAGTCTGAGTGAACTCCAGGAGTTGGTGATGGACAGGGAGGCCTGGTGTGCTGCGATTCATGGGGTTGCAAAGAGTCAGACATGACTGAGGGACTGAACTGAACTGAATTGAATCTCCAAATATTATTTTCACTAGGCTATAAGATTTGTAAGAACAAGGACCATAACTCTCTCACTCATTTTTATCTTTCCAGAGTCTAGGAGTATATAAACATATAGTAGGTATGGAATAAATATTTGCTGAATGGATGACTGAATATATTAGTCTGGCTTATTAATAGGCATGTGCACTATCACCTAGTGGTATCTAGACAGAGTAAAAATAAATATCAGTTTGGCCTAAGTTTTGAAGACTTCCAAGTAAAGAGAAGTCACAGCATGATGGCAAAAGAAGTATAGATAACTGAGGGATAATAAAAAGGTATATATGAGGTTAAACAAATGGGCTCTGAATCCAAGATGCTCCACATTACTCAATTTGTGATAATACAGGTAATTTATTTATGCTGCTAAACCTTGAGGTCTATATTTCCAGTATTCAAATAACAATAACATCTCTTTCATAAGATCTTCACAGAGGTAAATATAAAATTAATGAAGCTATGCTTCAAGGCCTATTATTTGCACAGGTACCTTTAAAGCCCTAGTTAATGAGTGTAGGACCATTATGAGTAGTTATTTGCTGTTGAAGAAAATCTGGAATGTTCCAAAACCTTACAGCTTTTATATGAAAAAATATTTAGTAGAATTTCCTATAATATTCCGCAAGGTTTATATGACCTTGGCTATAATAAGTTAGAAAGTTAAAAGGATTTTTCTTAAGTTATCAATAAGATACACATTCTAATAACCTTGATAGAGAAAAAAATGATTTTTTTCCATAAAAATATTACCAAATTATTATTATATAAACAGGTCAAAAAGAATCATAGGAAAATGTGATTATGTGCATAGTCTGACCGGTGCTTAGAATGCTGGATTTGGGGATTATATGCAGAAATAATTTTTTAACTCATGATTATAAAAAGATATTAAATTAAATGAATTTAATAGGGAAACAATCATCTTATTCTCACCAGACTAAAATTCAGTAACATCTTTCTCTTTATTTTGTTGTTTCTTCCCTTTCCTAACAAATGATACTAGAGAGAACACCTTGTTAGTGTGAAACTGTTAGTCATTCAGTTGTGTCCTACTCTTTGTGACCCTATGAACCATAGCCTGCCAGGCTCCTCTGTCCATGAGATTCTCCAGGCAAGAATACTGGAGTGGGTAGACATTCTCTTCTCCAGGGGATCATCTTTGAGGGATTGAACCTGCATCTCCTGCTTGGCAGGCAGATTCTTAACTGTCTGAGCCACAAGGGAAGCCCAGAGAGGTCACCCTATGTACAATTACATTAATAAATTATTAAAACAGTACAAATATTTTACTATAAAATGTATACAACTAAAGCGTATTTTCTAATGATGACCAATGTTGGGATGTGAAAATTGCCCAGTTACTATCAATCTACAATGCTGAATCAGTAATTTTACTCTAAAGAGCTGATCATGTTTGTTAGAGGAAGAAAGTGCCAACTAACCAAAACAATGTGTGTATTCTATTACTCTTCCCATTTGATATTTGACAAAATTAAAATAGT
This sequence comes from Bos mutus, assembly GCF_027580195.1. NCBI lineage: Eukaryota > Metazoa > Chordata > Mammalia > Artiodactyla > Bovidae > Bos > Bos mutus. The sequence continues at coordinate 83,774,954 of NC_091620.1, read as the reverse complement.
GTCTACCCAAACCACAATATCAGGTTATGTATCCAACTGAGTTTTGTTTACTTGAATCGATACACACAATTGTGCACATTTATTTGTATTACCACAGCCACAGATGGTAGCCACTGAATGTATGACATTTTTACATAGATGCACATGTTTTCAATGATGCTAAACTTAATAATTTATGTATTTTTTATATAGCCCGTGAGACTGAAAGGCAGCCAAAGAGAGCCACATCTAGAAATGTTGCTGATGTAAACTAAATTAAGTTGAGCATAATGTTATGCAAACAAAATGGAAACTAAAGATAAAACATACATATCAGATGCAATTTTAGAACTAATCAAACACCATAAGTCACAAAGGTGAAAGACATCATGTGCTTACATTAAATGATTAAAGGAAAATAGCTTCTGTTTAATGCTCTGGAATACTGTTCTCTCTTGTCTTCTAAAAACAATTACACAGCACCGAGCAGAATAACATTCTTAATCCATCTGTGAATAAATACAGACTGTGGCACATGCAGTGGAGCCATTAATACACTAAATAATTAGCAAATAGTTACCACAGATACAGAATCTACAGGGTTAGTATTTAAAAAACAATATGCATACTCTAGAATTATACCAAAAACAAAAAAACTTTACCTGAAACTTATAAGTAAGCATTTTTATTGCAATTAATATTTAGCTCACCTGATAACATATAAATGAAATGAAAAATATCATATTGGAATTTAGCAGACCCTATTTTCAAAGGAATTTTAATTGTTAGAGCTTAGTACATCCTTGGGTACTTTCAGCATGTGTAGACATTTTCAAAAATCTGGTAAAGTCTTTTCCGATACTACAATAGCAAATAGAAATGCTTTTAAATGCTTTATTATGTGTATTTATAAACTAAGCACACTATATTTATTAACTAACTGCTTACTGATAAAAATAAATTGTAAGAAAGACAATGACCATGACTCGTGTGCCCAACATGAGTACTATAAATTGCTACAAACTGATAATTAATAACTTCTAGGATAAATCTGCAAGAATAGAAAGCAGTTCTTTTAATATTTCACAAAATAAACTTTCTTATGGGCAAAATTTAGACGTCATGATTCTGTCTAATGCACTGTATAAACCACTACTTCACGAAGTTTAACTTAACAGATACTTTGCCTGAAATGCAATCACATTGTATAAATTTGCTATAAATTGAGTGGAAATGAAAAAAAATAGCTAAAACAAACAATACATAGTGCATATTTTGAAAATAAAAATATAAATTTATAGATTAGGTTTCAGAAGAAAATCTAATTATCAAACCTAAAATTTTAAAATAAAAATATTATCTTTAGTAAATCAGTGAATGAAAGTTAATTTACTCCAACCCTATACATTTTTGATATTATATGGAATTTAGAAAGATGGTAACAACAACCCTGTGTACGAGACAGCAAAAGAGACTCTGTGGGAGAGGGAGAGGGTGGGGAGATTTGGAAGAATGGCATTGAAACATGTATATCATGTATGAAACGAGTCGCCAGTCCAGGTTCGATGCACGATACTGGATGCTTGAGGCTGGTGCACTGGGACGACCCAGAGGGAGGGTATGCGGATGGAGGAGGGAGGAGGGTTCAGGATGGGGAACACAGGTATACCTGTGACGGATTCATTTCGATATTTGGCAAAACTAATACAATATTGTAAAGTTTAAAAATAAAATAAAATTTTAAAAAATAAAAAATAAATAAAAATAAAATAAAATAAAAATAATAATAAATAAAAAATATTTTTAAATGTCTAATTACACAAACACATGCACACACATACAATTCACAAATAGAATTTTTTAAAAAAGTTTAGCCCATAACAAAGCTGAAAAGTGAAAGAGATCACACAGATACCATATTTCTCAGCAGAAGAAGCAATTAGCTCTGAAGTCTGTTTCAGAAAAAAATTACCAGTTGAATAGGTACACACTACTGTTCTAAGGTTAGGGTTTTTCCAGCAAACAATTTTTGCTTTTTTGAAGTGTTTTGATGTTAACAATCCAGTTGCTATATGGAAGTAAATGCTTAGCCTTTATATCTTCACCTAAAAAGCATAGGCCACATGAACCCTCTCTGAATGATAGTGACAAAGAAAAAGGTGGAGGGAATATTGTGACTTCAATCTGGAAAAGGCCTTAAAGAGTTTAGCAAGCAGCAGTAGAGAATAGAGAATTAGAGAATAGAAACAGTTTAAACAAATGTTTAGAACTGGATCCCATTTCTCTTTATATTTTCATCCATTTTTAGGAACTCATCTTGGTGGCTCAATTTTTCAGAAATTCTTTAAACTTGTTTTAAGCCTATTCATCCTCCTTGGTTAAAGAGCATTGATGACAGCTGTGTTTGAGATATTGAGCCAGGACAGTAGAGAATCATGGAATCTCCTACTTAATCTTTCTCAGCATCATAAACCTTGCTTCCCAACATTTATTACAGTTCCAATTTTACATTTATTTGAGGGTTAATTGGATAGTATCTATCTCTCAGCTAAACCAACAGTTGAGAAATTATTTTAACCACCATTTATCTTTAGGATCTGCAACACTGAGTCATAATATGCATTTGATGTAACATTGACGAATGGATAAATAAATAAAAGCAGAGGCGACTCCCACAAAATCTTTTTGCCTAATCCTACTGAAGATCATGGTAAGCAATAAGCCTAACAGTCCTGCAGATCATATGTTGACTCATATCTTACAATATTTACAGATAAACTAGATAGAGTAATGTTCAGCATGCTAGCTTAGCAGCTTTTTTTCCCTCTGTTGTTTTAGAAAAACTTTCCATCTCTAAATATGTTCTCTCTCAAAATAATCTTTAATCTTACTGAATGTTTATATCTATTGTAGACGTGCTAGTTAACTCTTCAAAATTGTTATTAACATAAAAGAAGTCCATGATATAATTTTATTCACTCCAGACTTATGCTCTGCATCAGTTCCCTGGAATCTTTCGTCATTGTACCTTTCCTGTGTGAACTCCTAAAGATCCTAAAATATTTATGCACATATGGATGATTTCCAATTAACTTTGGAGTATCAAACAACTGTGATTTGAGGAATTCATTAACGCATAAACTAAGTAAAAGAGGAGTAAGCCTATCTTGTATAAAGTAGTTTAAAAATAAATTTTTATTTTATAAATCATTTAGGTTATGACTATATAATTATTAACCAATGTTTTGACAGGTGCAAAACAGGGCAAAATAACAAATAGATTATTTTCCTCAGTGTAGAAATGTATGTTTAATTATCAAGAGAAAGTTTTATGAAGATATTTATTAGCATTTGCTGAGAAAGATTGTGGTATGTGATAGAATTAGCACAAAATGAATTTAGTTCAGGATTATACAATTAGCCAGTCGTGGAACTTTGGGCAAGCCATCCTGACTCTCAGCTTATTGTCTGTAAATAAGCAGTTTGGATCAATAAATGACAAACCTAAAGTTACACAGTTTTCTATGGTAACCTCAGGAGTTATCATTCTACTTCTGTTATTCTTGTAAATTTTTGAATGGAGAATTTTAATACATTGTAAATAGTTTGCCATGTTTAATAACTAAGACAAAGATTGAGAATTTCAGCACTTTTGTTATTTTAAAGAAAAGACATTTTAGTTGACCTTGATGAGAGTTAAGTATGTAGACGCTACATATAAAATGTTTAAAGTCTTAGCACTCAAAAACGAGTCGGTCATTTATTATACTGAAAAAAATCTTAGTATACTGAATTGAATAGCTTGAGTTTTTAGAGTTAGTACTGGTTGGTAGTTTGATACTAAAATGTTACTTGGGGGAAAAAAGGAATAAATCATTATAAACTGTCAAAGGGAAGGTGGGATGAAGAAGATAAGATGGAGAGATGGTTAATAAAGAACAATTAACTCTCTGCTCGTAAAAGCTTTCTGGTAATTGCTGAGAAACAGAGCATGTACTCAGTGGTGACATGTTCTGATGTATTTGCCTCTCCCGGTTCCTCTCCCTCCTCTTTTCAGAGGCCTCCTCTTCCTCCTTCTGATTGACAAACACCTAACAAGTACCTACCCAGGAGACAGAATGTATATGTAAACTATGATGATTACAATTTGCAGAAAGCTTTAGTACCATCATACAGGTTGTACTTATGTGTTTGTATGTGTATTATATCTAAAATATACACTTTTATACACTACAAAAATAAGTGGTATTCTCATAGGCTCAGTTTTACCAAAAGTCATATCAGTAGATATATTTTGCATTTGCTCTGTTAAAGAAAGTTAATACTCAGACTACTCCACACACTCATTTTAATTGATATATTTTGTTGTTACTACTATTAAGTTGAAAAGTAGACCATATATAGTGTTGATCTGGGGTTAAGTGTGACTAATAGGGTATAAAGAATTTTGATGGAGATAAAAAGACTAGTAGGGATGTAAAAGAGCCAAATGCCCTTGACTATATTCACTTAGACTATATTCAATTAGAATGTTCACATAAGTTACTATATTCATTTAGAATGTTTACATAAGTTAGAGGTCTTTGTTCAGACCTCTAACCTCTCAAAGTCCGAAACAAAATTTCCCTCTTCCAATTAACATATCTAGGTATTTATAATGATCTGTGGATTTCCTTTGCTAGTTAAAGCTCTGTATGTGTGAGAGAGAGAGGAAGATGGTCTTTAAGTGCCCTGGCTTACTCACTTTCCATGCCATTCTTCTCTTCTCACATTTCCCAGTGGCAGTGTAGGGTGAGATGTGATGGAATAGGTGAGAATAAAGGGAGCTTATCACTTTCTCAAGGTCAGCTCTGCTGTTTCTCCAGCTCAGATTTCTAATTTTTTGATCCTGTACAAAGGATATGTTGAATTTATATTTTGGAAAATGCCAAATAAGCAAGTAGCAAAATCAAAATTAGGCCTAACCTAAGGCCAGATAAATGAAACTGCAATTTTGAAAGACAGACTGTTCACTCTACTCTGAGGTCAGTGAAAGAACCAAAAATACTTTCATCTAGCTCAGGTGGTGATGCTATGACTAATTTATTAAATTATTTTCCTTTCTAAAGTGAATGGCCAATATAAAGACCTATCTTTCTTAGTTTTAGAACTTGAAGACTGGTAAAGACGAATTTCATTGAGGCAATCCACAAATTAAATAATTTTTTTAACACTTAAATACTGAATGTTTTCACAAAGTTAACATGATGGCCTTAACTTGTGTTTTTATTTATAAATGCAAGTACCTGCTGCTTCACAAAGTCATTAAAAAAAATCCTTAAACTTTGGAGCTAGATATAGGGCAAAAGATCATTGTAGTTGGTAGGCAAAACAAAAATAGTATTTCCAAATTTCCATCTGGATGTCTACTTTCACTGAATGTACACCTTGTTCAAGTCCTTTCTTGAAACAGAATGATTAGTAGCGTCTTCACTGAGTACAGAAGAAATGTTTACATTCTGAAAGAATACCATATTGATTTCTTCTGATTTCAGCAAACCATTTGCTCTATAAGCAATCATTGTATGTTATTAAGCATATGTTCTCTGAAATATAGTGCACTGAAACATCTGTTGAAGCATCTCTTTCAACATGAGAACTGTTATTCTACCTTGTGGAAACATCTTGCATAAATAAATGCCAAGGAAGTTATAAAACCTCTCCTCTTTTATGGAGTTTGGCTAAAGAACAATGATAAAAACTTCTGTGTATTACCAGTAATTATGTCACAAGTCACTTTAACCACGTATAAACATATAATTACAGAATGTGAAAAAAATTAAGTTTATAATTTCTCAATTAATCATAACCTTCACTGTGTCTGTTCTATTATTTATGACAATTGGAAAACAATTTGCAAATTTCCAAGCTATAAATATTGTTACTTTTGTGAGATCAAGAAATCTGTTGGTAAGGAAGTAAAGCAGAAAGAAAATTCATTTAATATGATTCGTTGTTATTCAGTTGCTCAGTCATATCTGATTCTTTGCAACCCCATGGACTGCAGCAAGCCAGGCTTCCCTGTCCTTCACCATCTCCTGGAATTTGCTCAAACTCATGTTCATCAAGCCAGTGATGCCATCCAACCATCTCATCCTCTGTCATCCCCTTCTCCTCCTGCCTTCAATATTTTCTAGCATCAGAGTCTTTCCTAAAGAGTCAGCTCTTCACATCAGGTAGCCAAAGTATTGGAACTTCAGTTTCAGCATCAGTCCTTCCAATGAATATTCAGGATTGATCTCCTTTAGGATGGACTGGTTGGATCTCCTTGCAGTCCAAGGGACTCTCAGGAGTCTTCTCCAACACCACAATTCAAAAGCATCAATTCTTCTGTGCTCAGCCTTCTTTATGGTCCCACTCACATGCATACATGACTACTAGAAAAACCACAGCTTTGATTATTGGAACTTTGTTGGCAAAGCAATGTCTCTGCTTTTTAATATGCTGTCTAGGTTTGTCATGGCTTTTCTTCCAAGGAGCAAGCGTCTTTTAATTTCCTGGCTGCAGTCACCATCTGTGGTGATTTTGAAGCCCAAGAAAATGAAATCTGTCACCATTTCCAGTGTTCCCTCATCTATTTGCCATGAAGTGATAGGACCAGATTCCATGATCTTCGTTATTTGAATGTTGAGTTTTAAACCAGCTTTTTCACTCTTCTCTTTCACTTTCATCAAGAGGCTCTTGAGTTCTTCACTTTCTGTCATAAGGGTGGCGTCATCTGTATATCAGAGGTGGTTAATATTTCTCCCAACAATCTTGATTCCATTCACCCAGCCCAGCATTTCATACGATGCACTCTGCATATAAGTTAAATATGCAAGGTGACAATATACAGCCTTGACATACTCCTTTCCCAAATTGGAACCAGTCCATTGTTCCATGTCCAGTTCTAACTGTTGCTTCTTGACCTGAATACAGGTTTCTCAGGACACAGGTAAGGGGTAAGGTAGGCTGGTATTCCCATCTTTTTCAGAAATTTCCAGTTTGCTGTGATCCACACAGTCAAAGGATTTAGATTGGTCAGTGAAGCAGTAGAGGCTTTTCTGGAATTCTCTTGATTTTTCTATGATCCAACAAATGTTGGTAATTTGATCTCTGGTTCCTCTGCCTTTTTTAAATCCAGCTTGAACATCTGGAAGTTCTCGGTTCACTGTCAAAGCCTAGCTTGAAGGGTTTTGAGCATTATTTTGCTAGCATGTGAGATGAGTGCAATTGTGTGGTAGTTTGAGCATTCTTTGGCATTGCCTTTCTTTGGGACTGGAATGAAAATTGACCTTTTCCAGTCCTGTGGCCACTGCTGAGTTTTCCACATTTGCTGTCATATTGCATGTGGCACTTTCACAGCATCATCTTCCAGGATTTGAAATAGCTCAGGTAGAATTTCATTATCTCCACTAGCTTTGTTCACAGTGATGCTTCCTAAGGCCCACATGACTTAGCATTCCAGAATGTCTGGCTGTAGGTGAGTGATCACACCATTGTGGTTATCTGAGTCATGAAGATCTTTTCTGTATAGTTCTTCTGTGTATTCTTGCCACTGTTTCTTAATATCTTCTGCTTCTGTTAGGTCCATACCATTTCTGTCCTTTATTGTGCCCATCTTTGCATGAAATGTTCCCTTGGTATCTCTAATTTTCTTGAAAAGATCTCTAGTCTTTCCCATTCTATTGTTTCCCTCTATTTTTCTTTTTTCTTTTTCTTTTTGCATTGATCACTGAGGAAGGCTTTCTTATCTCTCCTTGCTGTTGTTTGGTACTCTGCATTTAGATGGGTATATCTTTCTTTTCCTCCTTTGCCTTTTGCTTTTCTTCTTTTCTAAGCTATTTTAAGGCCTCCTCAGACAATCATAGTGTCTTTTAGCATTTCTTTTTCTTGGGGATGGTCTTGATCACCACCTCCTGTACAATGTTATGAACCTCTATCCATAGTTCTTCAAGCACTCTATCAGCTCTAATCCCTTGAATCTATTTGTCACTTCAACTGTATAATCATAAGGGATTTGATTTAGGTCAGATCTGAATGGTACTGTGGTTTTTACCTACTTTCTTCAATTTAAGTCTAAATTTTGCAATAAGGAGTTCATGATCTGTTGCACAGTAAGCTCCCAGTCTTGTTTTTGCTGACTGAATAAAGTTTTTCCATCTGTGGCTGCAAAGAATATAATCATATGATTTCAGTATTGACTATCTGGTGTGTTCATGTGTAGACTCTTCTCTTGTGTTGTTGGAAGATGGTTTTTGTTATGATGAATGCATTCTCTTGGCAATATTCTGTTAGCCTTTGCCCTGCTTCATTTAAAAAAAATTTTTTTTATTATTGTTTTTTTTACTGTCATACTATTTATTGTGTTGTTTATTTGTTTCAAGTGAAGAAAATTCTTTATAAAATAACTTTGTTCCCAGATGAATTATTAACCAGGATACTATAAGAAATCTATTGATATATCCACAAATCTCTTGAGGCCTACTACTGCAGTGATTTTTCTGAAGGATAAATCTGACCTTAGAAAGAAGGAAATAGGAAGCTGGAAGGATAGTTGTTAAGAAGGGAAAATGGAAGAGTAGGAAAAGGAAATTAGCAAGTTAAGATGTTCTGCCTATCACTGCAGTTCAAGAAAAGAAGAAAACCATAGTATCAGCAGCTACTCCTAAGTCTTCTGTATTCAGATTCTATTATATTTTATTAAAATATTTTTCCTGCTTCATTTTTAATATGATGACAACATATTAATCATTAATCATACAAAACTTCTGCATCTCACTCAAGTAAGTTTTGTGGAACTAGGTATGTGCAAAGAGCGTGCTTGAGTTGAACACTAAGTCTGTAGCTAAACTTTAAGATGCACTACATAATGCACAGGGTCTTTCCCTTCCCCACTCCAGACCTGCATTCAGACTTAACCACATTCTGGTATGCAAATGCCATCCAGATGATATTCTGGACCTCTCTCTCAAACTGCTAACATTATTTTAAGCATCTGAGTATCTTCCTTTAATCTTCAGACCCTAAAGAAACCTCATTAGAATTTAAATATATGTAACAGATATGCAGATGACACCAAACTTATGGCATAAAGTGAAGAAGAACTAAAGAGCCTCTTGATGAAAGAGGAGAGTGAAAAAGTTGGCTTAAAGTTCAACATTCAGAAAACTAAGATCATGGCATCTGGTCCAATCACTTCATGGGAAATAAATGGAGAAACAGTGGAAACAGTGTCAGACTTTATTTTTTTGGGCTCCAAAATCACTGCAGATGGTGATTGCAGCCATGAAATTAAAAGACACTTACTCCTTGGAAGGAAAGTTATGACCAACCTAGATAGCGTATTGAAAAGCAGAGACATTACTTTGCCAACAAAGGTCCGTCTAGTCAAGGCTATGGTTTTTCCAGTGGTCATGTATGGATGTGAGAGTTGGACTACAAAGAAAGCTGAGTGCTAAAGAATTGATGCTTTTGAACTGTGGTGTTGGAGAGGACTCTTGAGAGTCCCTTAGACTGCAAGGAGATCCAACCAGTCCATCCTGGAGGAGATCAGCCCTAGGTGCTCATTGGTAGGACTGATTTTGAAGCTGAAACTCCAATAGTTTGGCCACCTGATGAGAAGAGCTGACTCATTGGAAAAGACCCTGATGCTGGGAAAGATTGAGGGCAGGAGGAGAAGGGGACTACAGAGGATGAGATGGTTGGATGGCATCACTGACTCGATGGACAAGGGTCTGGGTGGACTCCGGGAGTTGGTGATGGACAGGGAGGCCTGGCGTGCTGCAGTTCATGGGGTCGCAAAGAGTAGGACACAACTGAGCAACTGAACTGAAGTGAACAAGGGTAAATTATAAAGCTCTGCATGTGCTTCCCTTCTACCTTTCTGAGTCTTTGGCTCTCTCCTGGTCTGCCCAAGCTGTCTACTTCTTGGTGCCTTGAAATTTGTTTCAGAAACATTGCTTAGAAAAATAACAACATTCTACATGTGATGTTCAATAATGAGACTTGCAGCAAGCAATTGTTTTGGGACATAGGATTTTCCTGAAAGACAGTTAGTTGTCTTTTTTATCCCTTCTTCCTCTAATATGTTCAGAGATAAGACTGGCCTGCTGAACCAATGAGTTTATATGTAGAGTAAGTTATCCATATTTGGAAACAAGAAGAAAAGAAGGAGAACGTTGGTGATTTCCAGCCAATGGGGATTAGAAAGGAGAATAGAGAAAGAAAACAGAAGCATGAATCAGTTAAGTATGTTCCAATGTAGGCCAGGAGAGGGGAATGTTTGTTAGATCAGTCAGTGAGGAGGGAAGCTACACCTTCAACCAGGTACCAATCTGGGAAACTCATGCCAACCTGGTGGTCTGTCTGTAAGAGGGCCTGGGATGTCATTTTTCTCTGAAACTTGTTCCCATAGGACCCAGCTAAAAGGACATAGCTAAGAATGTGGAGAGACTGCCAAGGTCAAGTTATCAGAGCAAGAAACTCTGCATTGATTGTTACAAAGGAAATTGCCTGAGTTGTGCCTACATGCTAAGAGGATCTCAGTACTCTGTAGACGCAGTGAGAGTTGAAGTAAGCCTGAGACAGGAAATGCTACTGGGCCTGGTGAAATAAAAAGATCACTAGTTGCCACAGTCATAGACTTGAGTGAAGAAGTTAACTGGTCAAGTGCTACTCACATGGTAAGGTGCATGTTCTGGAGGATGGAAAAAAAAAAGGAAGATGCTATCCCCTGAAACTTTGGTATCTCCCACTGCATATGAAGCTACTCAAGCACCAGGCATGCTTTTAGGGAAAGAAGTAAAGACAGGGACAAATTTTCCAGGAGTTTGGTCACTTTTTTTAGCTGAGAGAGATCAAGAACAATATAAAAAGAAAGTTCAAATTATTGATTTTGGCTAAGATAAGTGAGGAGAAAGGAGAAGAGAAGGAAAAATGAAAGACATGGGGAAATGAGGAAAAATAAAGCAAAGTTTTTTTGTTTTAATTTCTCTCTGATTACTGATGTTACTATTTATTAGAAACTTTTAAAATGTCTTTGAGTATTTTTCAGGGCCTAGACAGTACCAAGAAAAACCGTAACAGTGAATTAAATTCTTACTGGATCGGAAAGAATGAAACCAAGAGTGTTAATAGCAAAAAAGTATATAAGAAAGCCCATTCCTACAGTTAGAGGAGGTAATACTGAGTGAGACTTGGGAACTAAACCTGGTTCCAATGACCTCCTTACCTTCAAAAGCCTTTATACAGGATGCTCAGTCACTACTTAGCATGTGCACAAGGACTCTTCTCCCCAGTCATACTAACAATCAACCACAAGGAAGGGAGAAATCACCAGTGCCCATCACTTCTAGGAGCCATGTTCCTATACAAAGTGAGAGAACTAAATATGCCTTCTCCATAGAGATGTTATATATTACACAGTAGGTTTCAGTTACATCGTACTGGCTTAGGTCTGGGGGATACTTTTAGGGAAAATTTACTTCTAAATCGGACCAAATCAATAAATGACTTCAGAAGGCTATTTTGAAGTGGTTGACAGTCTGTTTTTACCATATTAGATCAATGGATGTCATTTGAAAGGACTATTCATTCAACTGCTTTGGAAAATAAGTCAGTTTCAAATGCCTTTGCCAAGTTGGAAAAGTCACTACCCTCAGATGACTAACACAGGGTCAATTAAGTAATAGTCTAGTTTAGTCTATCAAGCATCTTCCTTGTCAATGCCAAAATATAAAAATTTTTTAAAGTGCTCAAATGTTCTGTATTGTGAATTAGCTTTAAAAAGTATTTATCTTTAAAGCTACTTTTTTCATTTAATCTAGATTACATAAGACATATAATTTTCAACTCTTTATTACACTTGAACCTTCTTTCCCTGATTCTATGGGCCATTCCTTGAGTTCATATCCTTATTACCCTGGAATATTGTAATTATCCTTCAGAAGGACTATTGATTTCTAATTTTCCCCACATCCAAAACATGCTATTGGCAGACTAGAATTCTCAAAGCAAGGAGTTTTAAGATTGCTTGCTTTAAGAAATCACTACAGTGTTCAAAGTTTTTAAAATTTGTTTTTCCAATATCTTTCCTGTTCAATTTGTGAAGTCCTTTCTTAGTAAGGCATCTAAAACTTGCTTTGATATCTTACATATCTACTTTTTCATTCCTGTTTCTTACTTTCTAATTTTATAGCTACCTATTTCAGAAAAATTAGACATATTCATATTTTCCTTAACACACAGCCCACATTCCCACATCAGGACTTTGTTTACAGGGTTCCTGCATGAAACAACCTCTCTTTGCAGCCTCTTTCACTTATACCCCCATACTTTCCAGGTGCTTATGTTCTGGTTCTACCTGTAAGGACCTTGCCCAAAGTCATCTTGACCACAGTCTGTCCATACACTTAATTTATAATCTCTTCTGCATAATCTCAGATTATGTCTTTTCTCTGAGCTTCAATAGAACTTTTAAGTCTTTTTTAAAAATCCCTTTCTGTCTTCAAAGTGTTTGGCAAAACTACAGTTTTGGTTGTCTCTAATACTTAATTTAATCAACTCATGAAAACATGCTATATGAACATATTTATATTTCCAAAATAAATTGGACTAAAGACATATATCATGCTGTTTTTCTTACTAACATATCCACACCCTTCTGGGTATCTTCTGGGTATACTTCCACTCCCTCCTCATGATACCCACTCCAATCTTCCTCTCAGATACTGGTCTTAATCTCACATTACTGAGAAGAGAGGCAGCAATGGATAGACCTAGAGATTATCACACTAAGTGAAATAAATCAGACAGAGAAAGACAGCTATCATAAGATATTGCTTATATGTGGAATCTAAAATAATGACATAAATGAATTTATTTACAAAACAGAAACAGGCTTCAGTTCAGTTCAGTCACTCAGTCCTGTCCGACTCTTTGCGACTCCATGGACTGCAGCACGCCAGGCTTCCTTGTCCATTACCAACTCCTGGAGCTTATTCAAACTCATGTCCATCAAGTTGGTGATGCCATCCCACCATCTCATCCTTTGCCGTCCCCTTCTCCTCCTACCTTCAATCTTTCCCAGCATCATGGTCTTTTCAAATGAGTCAGTTCTTACATACACGGAAAACAAAATTATGGTTAACAAAGGGGAAAGGGGGAAGGGATAAATTAGGAATTTGAGCTTTATATATATAAATATATATACTACTATATATAAAATAGAGAAACTGTATAGCACTGGTAACAATTTTGAAACCTTGTAATGACCTACAATGGAAAATAATCTGAAAAATAATATATATATAATTTATATATGTACATAACTGAATCACTCTGTTGCACACCAGAAACTAATACAACATTGTAAACTGGCTAAACTTCAATAAAAATAAAAAGAACTTCCACAAGCTCACAACAAATCTTTTGCCTATTAACCTGCTTTTCACTACACATAACTCGGCCCTCTCTCACTTTACCACAAATTCTCCTTGCTCTTATTAAAAGTGACTTTTTACCTTGGGTACTAAACCTTATTCTCTCTTGCTTCTATGCAAGGAAATCATTCCAAAAGTTCTCTCCTAATTCTTCCTTTCCATACTATATAATTTCCATTGGTATAAAACCATATTGTAATTGTTTTGTGAAAAAAAGGAAACACTTCTGGGTTTCTGTAGAATAATGACAACCACCTACATTGGAATCTCTCCTCACAGCCTCTAAAAAACCCATATAGAATAAGAAGGAACGCATATGAAACCACCCTTAACGCATTCCTATATCTTAACTAGGAGACAGAAAATACCACAATCTTTAATTTACATAAAAATAAGGAAACAAACATCCCAAATTGAGTAGTGCCAGATCTGGAAGCTACAAGTGAGGAGGAGACTGAACAGAAACCCATGAGAGAGAGGGAGTCCTACATTTAGGTACTGAAGGAGGTCACAGCATAGACTGCTGGGGAATTATTTTAAAAAGGACTTGAAAACACAGAATCAAAACTAGTACTTTGGGAAGGCAAACCATAGATTCTGGGAGAAAGGGACTCCTTGGGGAATTGGTACTGATGGGAAAGAATAAACAAGTGGTGGAAACCAAGCATTCTAAGGAAAGAGAATCATAAAATCAGAAGATGTTATCAATCTTTCTCCTCCACTGAAATGAAAGGAGCCATTTACGAAGAAAACTGCCTCCAGTTGTACCAAAAGAACTTAGAAACTAAGAAAATTAGGAATCCACACCCAAACTCCTCATAGAGAATTACCTGCTTTGCTGGTTTACGAAAATTTATTCTTTCAGAAGGAACAGACATTAGCAAAAAAAATAATAATAATAATAATCCATGTTTAATTTAGGGGAAAAAAAGCCAAAAATGAGAATCAAAACATTTCCAGTGATGAAAATCACTCTGATTCAAAATAAAAATATCAAAAAGAAAAAAGAAGGAAAGATAAAACTAGAGAATATAAAGAAAAAACTATAGAAATGTGAAATTATTCATATAGTACATAAAGTGCAAAATAATACAAGTTTCTTCAAAATAAATTAATCCTATTAAACATAATGAGCTTAATCCATCTACTAAAAGGTAAACATTTTCAAACTGACTCAAAGTAAAAGTCTACTATATATGTTGAGTTAATGAAATAAGTCTAAAATGATATTATTCATAAAGTTGAAAATGAAAGGATGAGCAAAGATGTATCAAGCAGCAAAGGAGGCGGTTTATAATATTAGACCGTAATACACAAAGGAAATGTTATGGTCATCTATGGGCCAAAGATTAGAACACCTAACTTTATAAAGTAGAAACTACAGGCAAAGGTAGAAGAAATAGACAGAAAATAAGAGGATAGATCATATGAAAATATATAGACTAACAGAGAAAGTGCCTTTAACTCAAGTGCACAAAAAAAGTCATGAAAACTGACCATATATTTGGCTGCTCAAATCTCCCAAATTTCTATAAAGCATAAATATTGCAAATAACATTTTCTTACATGGATACAATATATTTAGAAAATAATATAATTTTAAAATAAGCAAGAACAACAATATCTCTTTTTCCTGCTGGGAAAAAAAACTCTATTAATTCATTGGAGGAAGAGGAAATAGGAAATCAAATTGCAGAATTTTTGAAAAATAATGACAATATAACACTACATATCAGACACTCTTGGCTCTAATTCAAGTGATAATCAGAAGAAAATGTATCTGTTTATATTAATAAAAATCAGAGTGAAAATAACAATAAAATTCTCAAAGCAAAACTTTTAAAAAGGAAACTAAAAACAAAAAAGCAGGAAGCAAATAACTAATGCATAGCAAAAATTAATGAATTTTAAAACAGAAAACAGTACAACCAACTAATCAATGAAAAAGTTGTTTTTTAAGAAAAAATCAAAATAATTACTAGCCCACCTAATTAAATATAAAAGAAAATTAACAAGAAATTACAACTGATAAAGATCAATGAAACAAAAAGAAAATTAAAAATTAAGTAATTATTGTCCAACTCTAGGCAGATAAATTTATAAACTTATATGAAATAGATAACATCTGCTGCTGCTGCTGCTAAGTCGCTTCAGTCGTGTCTGACTCTGTGCGATCCCATAGATGGCAGCCCACCAGGCTCCCCCGTCCCTGGGATTCTCCAGGCAAGAACACTGGAGTGGGTTGCCATTTCCTTCTCCAGTGCATGAAAGTGAAAAGTGAAAGTGAAGTCTCTCAGTCGTCTCTGATTCTTCGAGACCCCATGGACTGCAGCCTACCAGGCTCCTCCGTCCATGGGATTTTCCAGGCAAGAGTACTAGAGTGGGGTGCCATTGCCTTCTCTGAGACAACATCTAGGAAAATATAATTTACCTATATTTAACCCAGTAGAAATAGAAAGGTTAAATTTATATAGCAGAAAAAAGGTATTAAAGATTTCCACCAAACCTTCATAGACCAGACATTAACAATTTTATGATAGTATTCATGAATAATCTGAAAGAATCCATGATTAAAGTTAAGGAAACAATAAAATAATTCAGAAAATTAGCAAAATATAAAATTAATATATAGACAGCAATAGACTCCAGTACTCTTGCCTGGAAAATCCCACGGACGGAAGAGCCTGGTGGGCTGCAATCCATGGGGTCGCTAAGAGTCGGGCACGACTGAGCAACTTCACTCGGACTTTTCACTTTCATGCATTGGAGAAGGAAATGGCAACCCACTCCAGTGTTCTTGCCTGGAAAATCCCAGGGACGGGGGAGCCTGGTGGGCTGCTGTCTATGGGGTCACACAGAGTCAGACATGACTGAAGTGACTTAGCAGCAGCAGCAGCAGCAACTTCTACATCTGAGGCTTACCTGGTGGTGCTAGTGGTAAAGAACCTGCCTGTCAATGCAGGAGATGTAAGAGACATGGGTTCGATCCCTGGGTTGGGAAGATTTCCCCAGAAGGAGGGCATAGCAACCCACTCCAGTATTCTTGCCTGGAGAATCCCATGGACAGAGGAGCCTGGTGGGCTTACAGTCCCTAGGGTCACAAACAGTCAGACACGACTGAAGCAACTCAGCATGCACACAACCTCTGTATCTATTAACAATACCCAGGTAGAAGATATAATGAAAGGAAAACCTAACTTACAATATCAGCAATAATGTAAAACAATGAAACATTAAGAAATATACATGGGAGTTTCCTGGAGGTCAATGGTAAGGACTTAGGGCTTTCATGTCCATGAGTTCAATCCATGGTTGGGAAATTAAGATTTTGCAGTCTGAATAGTGCAGCCAAAAAAAGAAAAGAAATGTACAAAACAGTTAAGAGAAAAGCTTTAAAACATTATGGAAATACAATGAAGTAAACTTGAACCAATAAAAGGGTGTTGTTTGTTATTGGTTTGGAAGAGTCAAGATCATAAAGAGTCATTCCTCCTCATCTTGCATGATTATTTTCTATTTGAATCTTAAAATCAGTTGGTTTACCTCTGCAAAAAAAAAAAAAGGTTAATTATGAATCATACTATGTGTGCCTATCTTCTTTCACTAACTACTGGTTTTCTGAAGCTAATGTACATTGCTGGCATAGTTGTAGTTTATTTTTATTGCTCTATAACCTTCCCTTATGTGAACTGTCCACGATATATTATCCTTCCTATTGTTGAGGATAGTTTGCATGGTCTCCAAGTGAGACTATGTCAAATAATTTTGTTATAAACATTATTGTATAGTTACTTTGATGAAGATATTCATACCTTTTTCTTGGGCTCAATCTATGCATAGAATTGTTGCCTATAGGGTATGTATACATTTAGGGTTTGGTAGATAATGCTAAAGAGTTTTCCAGAAAGGTTGTAAAAATTTACATTTTCATCCACAATGTATGAGAGTTTGGATTCTCCCATCCTTAGCAACTACTGGCATTTTGTCCTTTCATTTTGGTCATTCTGGTGGATGTGTAATGGAATCACATTGTGGTTTTAATTTGTATTTCCGTGATAGCTGCCGACATTATTGGCCCTTTAAATACCCTCTTTTATGAAAAGTCTGCTCAAGTCTTTAGACCATTTTATATTACTTTGTCATCTGGCCTTTGGTTAGATTTAGTCAAGACAAAAGTTTGCAGATGATCAATAGATGAGAAACAGAAAAGCTTTATGCTTCTGGGTCTCAAAATGAAGCAAGTTTTGGTAGTTTCTGGTAGTTGCAGGAGAAGAAATAGCAGGGTCAAAGTGTTTCTAACTCCAGCATCGCAGAGCTAACACCTTTCATCAGCCCAGTTCTGGTTAAGGCAACACATTTTAGCAGATCCAATAAGGACTGGAACACCACACTCAACAAAGACTTGCAGCTTTGGAGCATTAGTAGTACCTAATCTCTCAGGATCATTCTTTTCCTTTTACTCTTCCAGACCCTGTCCTTCTCTCTTTTGTTGCTCCTTCCAACATTTTTCATCTATTTCCCTATACTCCGATTTCCTATCTTAAATGCCTTTGGCTTGACAATTAAATGCTTGGATTGGTTTCTGTGTTCATAACCGGCTCATAAAGGGCCTGAGAAACAGAAAAATCAAATGACATATTTCAAGCATGTTCATGAAGCATTCTTAGTGATAACAAAACATTGGAAACAACTCAACTGGCTATCAACCTGAAAACGGATAACTCATGACATCTTCACACAATAATATCATTAAAAGCAATGAAAATGAACAAAAAGCAACAGCATTCACAACAGGGAAGATGAATCTTAGATACTGCTGAGTAAGTGAGTAAGTGAAAGTCGCTCAGTCGTGTCTAACTTTTTGTGACCCCATGGACTGTAGGCCTCCAGACTCCTCTGTCCATGGGATTCTCTAGGCAAGAATACTGGCATGGGTTGCCGTTCCCTTCTCCGAGGATCTTCCCAAACCAGGGATAGAACACAGGTCTCCCACGTTGCAGACAGATTGTTTACCATCTGAGCCACCAGGGTAAAGAAAGTCACAGAAAATTATTATTTTTAGAAAGCTGTTATATTTATATAAAGTTAAGAATAAAGCATCATGTTGGATATTGTTTAGAGCTATAATCATAAGTACAGAAAAATGGCAGAGAAAATAAGCAGTAAATTTAGAATATTGTTCATTTCTGTATGGTAGGCAAGAGGATGGAATCAGGGAAGAGCACAAAGAAAAGTTGAGAGAATTATAATTTTCTAACTCTTAGTTTAAGTGGCATATTCTTCAATGTGAGTTCTATTTTATTGTGTATACATGTGTGTTTGCTATTTTTTCTATTTCAAATGCCACATAACAAAAGTAATTTTTAGAAAAGGCTTTTTTTGAGGGGTGAGGGGTGGTGTGGCTCTGCAGCACAGTTTGAGGGATGTGGGATCTTAGTTCCCTGATCAGGGATCAAACCTGCACCTGTGGCAGTGAAAGTGTGGAGTCCTAACCACTGTACTTCCAGGGAATTCCTAAAAAGAAGACAATTACTGTACACTAAAGTCTGGAGGCAGAAAACAAAATTCCTATTATGTACATGACTATACATCTAGGTCTATTTTCTAGACTTCTAATTTGTTTTATTTGTTTATCTGATCTTTAACCAATACCTCACTGTTATCAACTGGCTATCAGCATGAGAATGGATAACTCCCAATGCATTCAAACAATAATATCACTAAAAGCAATGAAAATGAACAAAACAACAGCATACACAACAGGGATACACAAATATCGTAAGTTTATAATATTCTAATAGTTAATACTGGAAGATCACCATTTTTAATACTGGGCATGCTATCAATCATACCATACTTACAATATTAACCTTCGTTAGTGTGGATCACTTATCTTTTATTATTATTCTTAATTAATGAAATACTAATTTCTTGATAATTTTTAAATGGTCATGTTTTTGTCTTTTAAAATTAGCTCCATTCTTACAGTTGGATATTTTACATATTGTAAAGTTAGAGATAATTTTTAAAATACACATATATCATAGACTTTTAATGTAGATTCTTTTGGCAAACATATGAATAAATTTTGGGAAGTAAAACTGCTTGCCATAGGTAAACATAATTTTACTGAAATGTCAAATAGAAACAGAAGGCAGTTTTTAAATAGTAGTATAGTGGCTTATTATTATTCAGTAAATTAAGGTAAATAAAATTTAAAAGTCAACTATTTGATGAACGAATGTTCCTTGCAAATGAAAATTCCAGTAAAGTGTATCTATGCTTCAAGGGTCAGAATGATCACTGAACTAGATAAACTTAAGCTATAGGATTCCATTTTAAGCTTATAATTTACAAAAGCAATAACTCCATGTTAAACTGGGCATTTTGGAAAGTTGTATTTATTCTTCGATAAGTGAGATATAATTCAGTCTATTTCAGTAGAGAACTTGCTAAAGTAAGGGTGCAGATTAGGCCCACTCGCCTACTTAACACACAAGCAGATCCAGCCAAATGGAAAATGTGTGGTTTAAGTCTTTTTTTTTTTTTTTTTTGTATGTAAAATAATAACAATGATGGACTAAGGATTTAGCATTCTGGCCTGTTTTAAACCTTTGACATTCACTTAGTTACTAAGTTATTAAATGATAATGATAGCTACATGACAGTCATCCTCTTGATCAGCAGAGATCATTTCCCACTAACTCCATCTCGACTGCTGTTTTAGGAAAACATGGCGGGCATTTTCAAAAAATTTAATACATTTGTTATATATTCATTTCTGAAGAACAAGTAGGAGAGAAAAATACGCAGAGAATGAAAATCAGGATTCTCTTAACTATTATATATTTTACTTTTTAATGGAAAAATATGCATCATCCCACAGCTAAAGAAATATTAGAGGGATAAACACAGTAGGAAAGGAAATCATGAATTTTCTCCTATTTGTGGAACTGATGGTTTAGGTTTATTAACACAAACCTCACTATTTAGGAAAGAAATTCTATCTAATGCATTTATTTGGAAAGCACTTTTATAATATCTGTAAGAATCTGTGGGTTATTTTGGAAAATTTTCCATTTTTTAGGGATACTGATTTCGTTGTGGCTAAGCTGCTGTTTAAGACCTTGAACAAAACAGAAGTCCTGGAACGTCTTCCTGCTGTCTGCACAGACCTGTTTTCTCCAGTTACCGCACAAAGGAATAGTTTAATTCCACTTGGAATATAGGTATGTTTGAGTTTCAGGAAATAATAGAGCACGGTAGATTAGTTGTGAAGTAGAACAAATAAGCCACAAGAGGGCATATTTTTCTTGGTTTCATCACTCTTAAATAAATAAGGCTTGCCTCAATTAGGTATCATAGGAATCCCTCCCTTTCTCCCACTTTCTTAGAATACACTTGTGTCCACAGCAAGCTCTAAGGGTGGAGTGGTGGTGGTATGAGGTATTAAGAAAAGCAAACTTAAAGATATTTTTTTCTTATATGATGTATAGGAAAGTTGTTTGCTTTCACTTAAAATATTTCTTTGGGGATGGTTTGTTTATAGAAGAACATTGTTAAAAATAAAAAAAAAATAAAAATAAAACAAAAAGTCATTTATTTTATTTTAAACTCCTCCATTCTGCAATAGCTCTGTGGAGTCCTATATCAAACACAGAAAGCCTTTCCAGTTTCTAGTGAATGTTCATAGTCAAGGAGGTTTTCTTTTCTGAGGTCTCAGGACTTGGGCCAAAGGGGTTGGGCTGTTTTTATTTTTGTTTTGAAGTGCATTCCTGCTGAATTTAATTATTCACCACACCCCAACCCAGCTAAGTAAATATAACCTTAAGATTCTGGCTTAGAAAGGGTTTGAAAAATAACTGATTTTTATTTTTTCCAAAAAAAAAAAAGGGCTATATAGCAGGGTGCTGTTTTGCAGAGGGCATCAAGGCAAGTCACGAGAAGCTAGGTGATCACTCCGTCTTCTCGTCTTTCATTTCCTCATGTATAACATGAAGACTAGAGGATCTTTGAAGTCTCTCCTAACTCTAAATATTTATGATTATGATGTTATAAGAGTTTAAAACACAAAGACACTATAGTTTCACATTCCGATGAACTAACTATAAACTATCTTCTGTCTTTATTTGATGATAAGAAACAGGGATCCATTTACTTCTGAGAGATCTATGCCTGGCTAATACTATGTCTAATACTGTATTAAAGGTGAAAGTCAGGTGTGTTCTTTTCCACTACTAAACATGATATAATGATCTTAATATGTTACTACCTAATGATCCAGTGATGAATGAATTGTCATGATCAAATGAAACAGATGTGAAAAAATATCTTCAGTTTATAAAGGGAAAGTATCTGATAGAAGATTAGGAGTTGGGTGAGCTGCTTTCAACTCATGTCATCACTTGTTTCAATTAGACATAAACTAAAACACACCCCAATTTTCTTATACGAGTATAATAATATCTTTTATCTGTTGGTACTAATGTGCTAATACATGGGAAAATATTCATAAAATAGTATTTTAATTTATAAGGCAGAAGGGTTTTATGTCTGACCAAGGTACGATTATTTTTATAGAAGTGAGCACTAAATGGATTGGGTTTCGTCTCCATTTCCTTGTCTCTGTGCAGAGAACTTTGCAGTCTCTTTTATCTGTCTTTTTCCTTTTAATTTCCATAGCTTTGTGAACAGAAGATTGTACAGAAAAGTACTTACTTTCTGCTTAAAGTATAGTCAAAACCTCTGAGATTCTGCTAGATTTAAACTCTGGAGCCAGTAATTATCATTCTCCTGTCTCCTGGGCAGAGGTAGCTATATGTGGAACTGGAAAAGCCTAGAATATACCTATTCTATCCTTTTCCATCCATGCTACCTTCCTTTATGGGTTCTGAAATAGATTAACGATTCTTGAAATTCTACAATTAGAATTTTATTCTTTAGCATTATTCAGTATCAAAATGTAATCCTTAAGAAATACTGTATTTCATATTATCTAATGTATATGTACTACCATAGAGTGAAAATGACTTTGATTCAATCTGTGAGCCCTAAGGAAGATGAGTGGTGTGTCACAGAGGAATAAACTGGACACTCAAGACAAGTTTACTCATTCAATAAAGTTTCCAAGCACCTGGAAGGAATTTTGTTTTTCCTTTTTTTTCTTTTCTTTTTCCCCTCAGTCTAGAACAGATATAGCAGCACCAATTAGGTAGTTCTGATGATACATACTGGCTTCCCTGGTGGCTCAGCGGTAAAGAATCTGCCTGCAATGCAGGAGATGTGGGTTCCATCTCTGCATCAGGAAGATCCCCTGGAAGAGGGCACAGCAACCCACTCCAGTATTCTTGCCTAGAGATTCCCATGGACAGAGGACCCTGGCTGGCTACAATCCATAGGATTGCAAAGAGTCAGACACAAGGGACTGAGCACGCATGATGAGAGACATCTCTTTCAGTGTAATTAAGGATCATTTGCTGAGACTCGAAGAGTCACCCTTGAAGATAAACTAAACTATATAACACACCTTACATTTTAATAAAACTCTGTAAAATACTTTTTGTGTGTGTGTGTGTGTGTGTGTGTGTATGCTCAGTCTTTTCCTACTGGATGTTATTTTAAGAATCCAGATTGGGTATTAACCAACACTGCAGACCAGATTACCAAACTGCTTTGCTGCTGCTGCTGCTAAATCGCGTCAGTCGTGTCCGACTCTGTGCGACCCCATAGATGGCAGCCCACCAGGCTCCCCCGTCCCTGGGATTCTCCAGGCAAGAACACTGGAGTGGGTTGCCATTTCCTTCTCCAATGCATGAAAGTGAAAAGTGAAAGTGAAGTCGCTCAGTTGTGTCCGACTCCTAGGCACCCCATGGACTGCAGCGCACCAGGCTCCTCTGTCCATGGGATTTTCCAGGCAAGAGTACTGGAGTGGGGTGCCATTGCCTTCTCCCACCAAACTGCTTTAGATAACAGTAAATTTCAAACTCTTAAAAACAGTTGTAAAACCATACTAGGGATATGTGGGATCCATACTGTGTGAGATCCTGTAGAGTTAGTAGAAATTTCAGAAATAAATTCAGTGACTAATTATTGTCATCACATCCACTGTTTTCATTAACTCATTTAACCCCCAAATATTTGTTAAGCACCCACCATATGCGAGACACTCACAAGTATCGTGAGGATTACAAAGCCCTGGGCACAGCTGAGGCCATTCATCACAACTGAGCTGTGTGGTTGACTCTGCCTGCTGCGTGCTCAGAGTAATTAAAAGGAAAGAAAGCACAGAACCCAGTTTCCAGATGTTGTCTTCTCATGGTATGTTCAGGATGCCCTAGAAAATGCAGTCTAAATTTGAAGTCAGGGTACTTCAAACTAAATCAGTTTAATACAAATTCATAGGCATTCATTGTTTTAGGAGCTAGAGAAACAAGAACACAAAACAGGTGATACTCTTGTATGGGATGCAGACAAATGTATAACTTAGTATGATATAATGTGAAAGAGATGTATTTGGTAGCGAAATCAAAGTGCTCTGGAAAAACAGGAGAGAGTGACTGTTTCTTTGGGGGTTTTGTGGAAAAGGTTGAGACAGTAGCAAATGGGAGATGTCATTTAGCTTGAGTATATTAAGCTAGGATTTGAGACAGGAGGGAAAAAGGGGAAATCCAGAGTTAACCACAATTCTAGTTAAATACAACATTCTGGCCAACAAACTGACAAAATATTAGAAAATTAATAGAATAAAAATCAAAAGCTTCTTATCACAAACCCACCATATGCAAAACCCTAAGCCGTGCTGGGGGAGACAAAAGAGGCATTTTGTTGTCACAATGAGCTTGCAGTTTGGTCTGGGGGCAATGACCTAAACAAATAAAACAACATAAAAACATTTTAAAATGTAGCAAACATATCAAGCATATGGTTAACTATAAAATGAGTGGTATGACACTAAATAGAAAGCATGCAGCAAAAAACATGGCTATATGTTGGAATAGTCTGTAAATTTTCCTGTATCCAAAGAAGAAAATTATGGGGTTTGTTGGTTGACAGTCAAAACCAAGGTTACAGTGATGGGGCAGTATGAGACACAGGAAAGAACCTTGGTTAGAGTTAGGAAACTTGAATCCCTCCTAAGCTGGCTCTGCCACCAACCATCTGTAACTTAAAATGACTCATTTAGTTCTGGTGGCCCTCAGCTCCCTGAGCAGAGGAAGGCTGAATGAAGAGTCTCCTCCCCTAGACCAGTTCTTCCATTGTTGCCATTGTCTGCTCATTGCCCCCAAACCAAACCCCGCCTTGTCATTTGCCAAGGGAGCTCTGAGACCTTACAAGCTGTGCTCTTAAATCAAGCTGACAAATGCAGGACCCCGTGGCTGCTTTTTTTCAGAGGTTCCACCCCAAGTCGGTTTTATGTTTCAGACTAATAAGTGCAAGGTGTGTGACCACGGACCCAGAGTTCCCATAATAGACACGTTAGCCAATAAGACCCAAAGTTTCATGACTCATCATTTGCACAGCCCTTCTCCATGTCCCTGAGGTCAGCCTGATAACGAATTCATTTCTAAAATCCGTGGAATCAAATCATTATTTCTGTATTCATTTTCTTAAAGAGGATCCCAAATCCTCCAAATCGTGTGAGTTCCAGGCTCCACAAAATGTGGATTCAGCCTATTCCTCATACACTTCCAAGTTTTCTATTGCGTGACCAAGGTGTGTACAAATCTACACAGGGGAAGTAAGACAGGAATAAGTGACTTAACTCTGTTGGTCTGGTATGAGGTAAAGAGGGAAAAAAAAGACTTACACCTTCTGTTGTGTGTGTGTTTGTTTTTTGTTTTCCTTCTGCTTGGTCTTCCCTCGGTGCCAGCCCGTTATTGGTGGGCTGATTTCTGTCGCTCATCTTTCAAGGCCAGTTCTTTCAAGGCCACTAACAGTAACAGTGGATCGTAATTTTACAGACTGGAACACAGGTACTCTTTTAGAGTCCTAGAGTTTCTGAGACAAGGTTTGTCCTGTTTCTTCCGCGGGGAGTCTTTGGAGACTTCATGGTATACAATAAACAGGCCCTAAATTCACGGAGGCGAGGGTTCAAACGTCAGAAGTTCCTTTACATACACAGTGCCCTGACCGGAAAAACATACCCTAGCGCGGCTGGGGCTACATTTAATCCACGCTGCTGACAGCCCGCGCGCCGACGGGGATGGACTTCTGCACGCTGGGGAGGACTGGCGTGCGCACTGAGAAGGGGGGGCCAAGGGCTGGGGGAGGAGATCGGAAGGGGAGAGGTAATCCCCGGCGTTTTGAGCATCCCCTTTTTAGAAAGACTGAGTCTCTCCCGGGACAGCTGCTGCGGTCACACCACAAACTTAAAAGCCGGCCTCCCGCTCCGAGCGTGCCTTTCCTCGCCACCCTCGCCTCCCCTCAGCTCCAGCTGGTGCCTGGCTCCGCGCCGCTCCGGCAGGGCGCTTGGGGGTCAGCAGCGCCCCCTGCCTCCCGGCCAGTCCTCTGTGGCCGCAGCCTCCTCGCTCCACCAGGGCCGCCCGCGGCTCCGCGGCTCAGCTAGCGCTGCCGCTCAGAGGAGGTCGCGCCGGTGTCCCGGGTCGCCGCCTCGCTCGCGCACCTCCTGCATCCCCTTCCTCTCTTCCTGAAGAGACAGCGGGCACCGAGGGAGGGAGAGAAGAGGTCGCGGCAGGTAAGGCAGGTTTCGGGTCACCTGCTGCTCCTGTGGGAGGGTGCTCTGGGGACCGCGGTGTTCAGAAGGGGATGACTGGATTCGGGGGTGGCCGAGGGTCTGAAGTGAGGATACCGAGTGGCTGGGAGATACGGAACACTATGGGACGGATAGAGCTCTCCGGAGCTGACAGGAGTGGGTCCGCCGGGGGCCAGACGGAGAATCCGGCGCTGAGACGTGGACGGTCCGGGCTCGCTGCACAGGGACAGCGTGGCGGCGGGCGCAGCCCCCACACTCGCCACCACCGCCGCAGTCTCCTCAGCCCGAGTCGGGCAAAAGTTTTCCTCCCGGACGCGCCCGGGAACTTCGCTCGTTCTCGTTCCCTCCGGGACGCTGGCGGCCGGGAGCGCTTCTGAACGTGCCCCCTGGCTCCCCCGGCTGCAGGTTCATTCGCAGACGCGTCGGTGGGGACCGTCTGAGGAGGACTTGACCTGGGGCGTCTGCGCCCTCCCTCGCTCCTTTTCCCGAGGCGTGGGGGAGGGGACGGGGAGACCGTGGCGGTTGTTTGTGTTGTGGTGCTTTTGGGGAGGGATGGGCGACGCCTTTTACCCTGTGAGGGAACCGTGACGCTCCTTCTGACGGGAGCTTGCATCTTCCCAGACTCGGAGGGCAAAGTTGGAAGCAGACACCAGCCTCAGAGCTGGCTGACTGGGAAAGGCGGTTCTTGCCAAACGCACTCTTAAGGGAGCCGGGCATCCCCCGGTAGCCTCGCTGGGCTCCCTCAGAAAAGGCCCGGATTTGACTCCTGCCGGGAGTTTAACCCGCCTGATTTAACCCCGCGGGGTGTTCCGCAACCCCTCCCCATGCGCCCGGAGTTCATGCGTTAATGGTCCGCCCTGGAAGAGCCCCGGCAGTTTTCGGCATCACCTGATTCTCCTTCCCTCACGACCTAGTTCAACCTCGTGGGCTGAGTTGCTTTGCTTGCTTCCCGGCGCGCGGAGGGGACCTGACAGGAGAAGAAGGAGGCGCCGCGCTCCCGCGACTAGGCTGGACTCGAAGGGACTGGACCGGAGCCGCGTACCCAGCAGCTGCGGCCGCTGAGGTCCCCAATTTTAAGTTACCGAGACTGGAGTTAAATAGGCGAACTTTCCGCTGTTTAGCCCCAAGTGAAGCTGTAATGAAAGGCAAATGTCTCTACGAAGACTCTTCTTTCCCCACCAAAGCCCCTCCCATCCTTAGCCTGTCAGTGCCATTTGCCGGAGAAGGGGCGAGGGGACCGAAAGTCAAATTTAGCTGGAAAGATTCTCCTCCCGTGGGTGTGTGTTGAGGACGGTGTCCCTAACGGATGAAAAGGGTTGAGGGCGAGGTAGACTGGATGAGACCCCACTCCGGGGTCTGGGGCTGCTATTGTGTAACCATGGCAACCGCCGGGGCAAGAGCGGTCAGAGCCTTCCGGGTTCTGCACGTGGAAAGAAAAATGTGAAGGGTGGGGAAGGGAGAGAATCACATGTCATCACTCCTGTGTTGCCTTCGCTTCTCCTGCTGTTCTGAGCCAGACGGCTAGGAGGATGAGCAGGAAAGGTCTGGGTTGGGTGTGAGCAGCCCCAGCCAGCAGTTACTTTAACTCTGTCCCGCCTCAGAATCACTGAGGCCTGTTCTAGCAGTTAAAGCTGGCCAGAGAAGCCGTCGCTGATAGGCTACGAAGTGATGGTTCAGGTCAGGGAGATGGGAAAAGGCCTTGGCCTTTGGAAGAGAAAAGGCCAGGAAGTACAGGAAGGTGATGTGGGAAGAGATAAGAATAGGGTCAAGAGGTAGCTGAGAGACAATAAAAGGGTACTGATCTGGACTGCCAAAATTTCAAATGGAATTTGCCCATTTATGAAGTGGAAAACTGGTGGAAAAGGGAAGGGACAAACACATTGCATCCTAGGTATTTTGTACATTATCACCATTAATATTCTCAACAGCAGTACGTTTTTTTTTTTTTTTTTTTTTTGTACACACAATTTTATTAGGCTTTATATTATGTCAGTCAGCAACCTATATTGTGTGACTGCCATTGTCTGAAACCTCAGCAAGGTCTCTTGTCCCTTTATCCGGGTTCTATGATCAGATTTTTCTCCCTCTCAGCCAGTAATTAAAGTATTGCATTTAAGGGCTTCCCAAGTGGCGCTAGTTGGTAAAGAACCCGCCTGCTAATGCGGGAATTGTGAGAGGAGGGTTCGATCCCTGGGTCTGGAAGATGCCCTGGAGGAGGATGTGGCAACCCACTCCAGTATTCTTGTCTGAAGAATCCCCATGGTCAGAGAAGCCTGGAGGGTTACAGTCTGTAGGGTCGCAAAGAGTCTGACACGACTGAAGCAACTTGGCACGCATTGCATTTAAGGTGTAGGTCAAAAATGTGATGCTTTGGAAAGGTGCTACATTAAGCCATGAACTCGCCATGTTTAGTTAGTTTTTCTTTTTAAAGAAAAGAAACAGAGTTAGAAATGTGGGGTGTCCCATTTTGGTTTTTTCAATTTTAAGAAAAATTATAATTCTTAAAAATGGTATTGGTGGTTAAGGGAGTAAACAAAGCAGTCACTTTCCTTTTAGAGATGAGAACAATGAGATGTGAAGGTGTTAGCTGCTCTGTTCAAATGTAAGCTAGTAAGAGGTGGAGCTGAGACTGGAATTGTTTTACCTGGATGTAGGTCACCTTTTAAGAACTTCAGGCAGCTTTCCATGACGCCACTTAAGGGACCTTTCTAAGATCAGTTTGATGCAGTATCTGTATATTATAATTTACAGGGGGAAAACCCCAACAATTTAAATGGGATTCAGGGTTGAAGATGGGTATGGGCCACAACAAGTGTGTAGAACAAGAATCTTATGTACATGATATTAATAATTTATATTTATACAGGTCACTGTGCCTTATGGGGAATTATTTAATAATGTTTATATAGGAAAAACAGAACAAAAAGAAACATTTTATCAAATAGTAACCCTTTGGCTATGTTGAGAAAATTCTCTGAGGTTAATGAAGTTTTCCTTAGTCTACTTACTGCCTTCACAACCTGATACCTACAAACTTACTTCATATTTTGGCACCACCATTTCACCTTTGTGTCTGTGGCCCATTTGCTTGCAAGAAATAATCATTTGACTCCTGTTACCCTCCTGCTGACTCTCTGAGAGGGGAGATTAAGGGAAAATGCCTGGCAATGCAAAATGTTTTGAAATTTTCAGAGAATTATAACCAACACCAGTAGAAACTAAGGGTAAAAGATAAAGAAATAATTATGTATCTTTTCTTTTGCCTTTTTGCAGACTTTGTACTTAGTCTTAGATAATTTGCTCTATAATTTTGCATGGGAAAATTATACACAAAGCTAAACTGTGTTTTCAATCTCCTTTGTGTGTGGAGGGAGCTGGTAAGGGTGGGAGTGGGAATTATTTTTGGTGTCAGGGAGGGTCTGGAATATAAACAATTACAAAGGCAGAGGAAGCACATGTACTGTTTCCAGTGACAGGCTAACACATTAAATATAGGTTTGAACTTGAGTCACCAGGCTGAATTACTCTCACGTCTTTTCCAAAACTAGGAAATATATTGTTTGGAGTTGGAGTTAAATTAAAACTATATGTTTCATGGTGCTCAGGTCTTATTCCTCATACTGTGGTCTTTTTGCATTGCATGGGTATTTGTAAACTATCAAAAGGTTTATCACAGACCTGAAAGTTATCTGTAGATGTCCTCTGGAATTGGCAGATATCTCTGTTGCCCTCTGTTTGTTTTCTGCTTGGACAGAGTTACTGGGTTAAGTCATCCCCATTTTTATTATTTAGAACATCAACTTATCAATCTCAAGGGGAAAACATTCTAATTGGTGGTGATTTAATGAATATTAGTATGTCTTCAGATTGTTTGTTACAACTTCATTATGGAAAAGAAATGTGACTGAACTTTACTGTTCTGTTTGGGAGACATAATAATTTGATGATACATGTTTTTTGGATAGAATTCTTGTCAATTAATAAATGATTTATTTAATAAACATGAGTAACCATAGCTCTGTTTGAAAAGCTATTCTTTTTATATGTACCTGGACCTATATAGATAACCTAAGTAAAGTATTAATAAATATTTCAAGACTTGATAACATATTCCTTGAAGGAAAAAGAAACATTCATATTTGTGAAATAAGTAGTAATAACAGTAATAATGACTGACCATGGGAAAAATTTGTTAATCCCACACCTTGTTACCTCAAAACTTAGTTAAAAAATACTTCTTTACTCTAGGAAATCTTGGCCAGAATTCCTTTTTATTATTATATCTTCATCCTGCCTTTTAAGCTAATATTCTGAGTTTTTCAGTCATTTGTTTCCTTACAATTTTATTTATAATTCCTAACTGGATCAAAAGGACCTGGAAGTTAGGATTTGTCTTCTCTAACTTTTTATAACTTTAGGTTAGTACAATGCTAAACATATTTAGATACTAACAAATATTGAAATATAATTAATTATCAAGCAGTTAATAAAATGATTTTGAATCACTTTGTCCCCTATAAAAGATCAGCTTAAAGATCTTTGGTTTTATACTTGACTTTCTCTGAGATTTTAGAAAGGAGAGTTTTGCTTTTTATGAGTTTTAACCTTTAATAGAAAAAAAAAGTTGAGATGTGGAGTGTTTTATCGTAATGCATAACATATAGGAGCAGTGTAATGATCATGTGAAATAGGGTTTATAAAAATACTTAGTAAAAGGTTGCATATTACAAAAAGTTATTTTCTTTTTGAATTTATTATATTTTTTAGAAGGATCCAATTAAGAAATGAGAATCTGCATCATCTGTGTCCACCTTATTTCACCTTAACTTTAAGTCGCTTTTGCTGTTTAGTTACTAAGTTGTGCCTGACTCTTTGTGATTCTACGGACTGTAGTCCGCCAGGCTTCTCTGTCCATGGGATTTCTCAGGCAAGAACACTGGAGTGGGTTGCTGTTTCCTTCTCCAGGGCTCTTACTGACTCAGGGATCGAACCCACGTCTCCTGCCTTGGCAGGTGGATTCTTTACTGCTAAACCACCAGGGAAGCCTAAGAAATATAAAGCTAAAGCAAATTCACTGCAAACAAGAAATGCACTGATAAGAGACTGCAACACATTGAAATTATTTTGAAATTTAAGTAATAATAATGAGGTATACTTAAATTATTAGACATTTACAAATATAAATTATTCAAGACAATGTTTCAAAAAGTTGGAATATGTAATAAGATAGATTGTTCATATTTAAATTTTAAATGATTTTGGTGACTTTTAATTTATAATCATTAATATTTGATCTTTTATCTCCATGTAAATAATAATGTTTAATTATTTCTAATATTTATGAACCAGGACTTCTTTAACCAACCTTCTAATCTTTTGCTGGTAAATTTAGACAGTTTGCTCATTCTTTTGCCATGCTCAGTAAGCCACACATATTACCCTCCTATAAAAATAAGTAGAATTAAAATTCTACCATAAAATAAGTAGAATTAAATGATCAAGTATTCACAGAAGAGTTTGTGTTTCTCTAAATCTGTTATCCATTTAAATATATGGGGTCTTCTGCTTCAGAAATTAGAAATGACGTACTTTATGTCCCTTGTTTCTTCTATAGGGCATTTAACATAATACTATAACTTCAATATTTTATGTTGTAACTTCAACATCTCAAGTATGTTCTAGTAAATCATAGGAAAATGGGAACACTTGGTGCATTTTTCTAATGAATTATTAAGCATTATTAAATGGGGCCATAACTACTAAGAACAAAGTCAAGTAAAACAAGTCTAGATTACTGAGCAGAAGAAATATAGTATTACTACTTTCAGGGAAAATAAATAAAATTGTATAGATATAGAGAGGTGATATTATTAGTCTACCATCAGGTAAATGTCTATTTTCCTGTACTAATTATGTACTTTTTTTTTATTATAGTATTATATTTGGTCCAGAAATATATAGCTGGTCCAGAGCCTATATAGCTGGTACCTAGTAACTGAGTTAAATATATATAGTTTCAAGCATTAGATTAGCAGAAATTAGACGAATACAATTTCTCAGTAGAAATATTGTCTGGAGTTATGTTAGTGAAGAGACAGAGAAATAGTATAGTCTAAGTTTTTAACATCAGCATGTATGAACTGCATAAAAGCAATGTCCAGAAAAAAAGTACCCTCTTAAGTTAAATAGTTCTATAGAAGCCTTTAAAAAAAAAAAAAAAAAAAGACATATTGACAGCTGAACATGTGCCTAATGACTTTCTAATCTCAAATTATACCTAAATAATCTAGTTTTCTTTGATGGAATGTATAAAATCAGTGTGAGGCTTTTACTTCTTTTTTGTTTTCTCTCCTTCTAAAGCCCAGTCCACAAATATGACATTCAGGCATTTCTTGCATTTTGGTATTTGCTATTGTTGCTTTCAGATAAATATTTGCTGTTTATATCTGAAATAATTGTTCTATGAAAGAAAGAAGTGTGTTCTAAGGTAAAAAATGAATACTTTTTTTTTTTTTTTTTTACTTGGAGGAGCACTTTTAATCTTGAAATGTAACACTTCATTTCAAAGAACTATTTGGAACCCTCAAAATTCTCAGTTTACTTACAGTACTAAATACAAGGTCAGTAGAAGTTGACAGTAATTTGCGTTTTCTTGTTGAAATGGGGTGTACATCTAAAAGAACTTTTATTTTATATTAATGATTTCATTACAGATACACATTCACAATCATTACTGAAAAATCAGTAAATACAGATAAACATAAAGTAAGAAAATGTAATAAAAAGTTATCCATAAATCCACTACACATAAATATATATGTTAATTCTTAGGTTAAACATGAAATTTATTTTTAAAATAAATGTTATATGTGACAGCTAGGGCCTAGATCTCATTTTCTAGGATTACTGTCCCATAAAAGGAACCAGGGATCCTCAGAGAAATGGCTGATTCTAGGACTGGGGCAGGAAATGTATGTGAGCCTGGATCATCTTTTGCCAAAAAATAAACAAGTTTCCCAAACACACACATACACTCACCATACCAAATGTGCACAATGATAGGGGTATGTCAAAGAGATCTAGGAACCAGCTGAAAAATTTCCCAATGGCCAACACTAGAATAATTTAAGCAAAATAAGTAAACTATTATTGATTATAACCCAAGGTATAAAATATGTATCCATGGGACCATGCTAATATAAATGAGTGATGAATAAATAAAGGAGAAGAGACAAATACTCCATCCAGTTGAACTTCAAACACTTTATGCAGGTATCTGGCCCTCAAGGAAGGGGAACATATAACTCCTTACTTCTGAAATGAGCTGTGCATGGTTACTTCCTCC
Organism: Bos mutus; assembly: GCF_027580195.1. Classification (NCBI taxonomy): domain Eukaryota; kingdom Metazoa; phylum Chordata; class Mammalia; order Artiodactyla; family Bovidae; genus Bos; species Bos mutus. Next base: position 83,741,458 of record NC_091620.1, on the reverse strand, counting down.
AAAGAGTACTCAGCATGGAAAGGAAGGGAAAGAGTACTTTACAGTAAACAAGGCGAGCAGAGACTGTCTCAGGCAAGTGCTCAGGGTCAACCTCAACAGTCCTAAAGCATATTGTTAGTATGTGCCTTTGATATGAAGGATGAAAGGAATACTCCCCCTCTCAACCTCTCCCTTAATATGTTCTATAACCCCAATAAAACCATGAGAAAACATCAGACAAATTCCAAAAGAGGGGCAGTCTACAATATATTTGACCAGCATTCCTCACACCAGTCAAGATCATAAAAAACCAAAGTAAGTCTGAGAAACTGTTATAAGCAAGAAGAAGTCAGAGAGACACGAACTAAATGTAATGTGGTGTTCTGGGTGAGACCCATGGAAAGAAAAAGAACATTAGATAAATACTAAAAAAATCAGAATAGACTTGGACTTTAGGTAATAACAAAATGTCAATATTGATTTTATTCATTATAACAAATGTCCATTCTATCTATCGTAGATTTAAAAATAATAGGGAAAACTGGATGTGGGTTCTAAGGAAACTTTCTGTACTGTCTTTTCAGTTTTTGTGCATCTAAAACCATTCTGAAAAATAACATCTGTTTGTAAAAATTATACTTGAAAGCATATAGATTGACCATGGTGAGAAACTATATAAAAGGTGAACCATTCTCTGGTCAGAAAGGTTAATGTTGTTCAATTAAATGCTTACTTTATTCCCCTAGTTCAAGGTGGAACTATTCTACTGTTTTTTTCCTGTTGATGCTAAGTATAATAGATCTCATCATAATAAATGCATATTTTGAAGTGTTCTTGTAATTACTTATTTTTCAAAATAAAATATATTACTTGGATTAATAAAAAATTTTACATCACCATTGTGATCGGTTCTTGTGCAAAGAAAGCTATGTATCAGTAATGTTCTATAAATCAGCCTTAAATATTAAAAGAGAGGGCACACTGTTTTCACACTTTAGTCTTTGCTATTTTATCGATATTGACAAGATCCATATTCTGTGCCAGATGTCTTCAGTTCTACATGATGGTTGTGCTTTCAAATTGTTGCCAAAAAAGGCTCAATGACTATGTTCTTGTTTCTCTTCTTTGAATCTCAAGGACATCTACTACATTAAATATATTAAAGATTATTCCATATCAAATGTTATAGGTATAATACACATATCATTGCTTATTTTAAAAATTAAAAATTTACCTAAGGAGTCTTTTATATCCCTTCAAATTCATAGAAATTAAGACTCATATATGTTCCAGAAATGTAGATATGTGTTGCCATTTCCATTTTTATCTGTGTGTGTGTTTTCAATTCTTTCCCTCACTTTACGTATATACTTTCTATTATAAAACTCACATTATTCCTTCTATTCTCTGTGTTACAAATGGTTGCATATGTTTTGAAAGTCCAAGGATTTTTTTTTTCTTCCCTTTTAGTAAGTTTTCTTGCTTATGTGCTTAGTCACTCAGTCATGTCTTGATTCTTTATGACCCCATGGACTATAACCCCCCAGGCTCCTCTGTCCATGGGATTTTCCAGACAAGAATACTGGAGTGGTTTGCTATTTTCTGCTCCTGGGGATCTTCCCAACCCAGGGATCAAACCTGTGTCTCCTGCATTGGCAGGCTAATTCTTTACCACTGTGCCACCTGGGAAATCTCTTGCTTATAGTTGGACTAAAAGTCCTGTCATTTCACCTTTATACATGCTGATGTCTTATTTTTTATTATCTCATATTTATAATTATTTAATAATTACCTGACTGTGCTTTATAGTCAACTTTCTGTTGAATTTGTGCTCTACTGTGGCAGTGGTTGAAAAGTTTAAACATACTTTTTTTATTTGTCTTGTTTTTAGTTTGTATGAATCATAGCACACAAAGAAACACATTTCAAGAAGTTGTTTGGGAAAAATCATGGAATCCAGTCCCAGAATATGTGGCTAAAGGGCCTTTTTTTTTTAGTGATACCCCACTGAACTTCCATAGATTCAGGGACAATGTCTGAAAAAGACCCAGATCAAATATGACTAGTGTGTTCTGGGCTTCCATTGGAATCTTAGGTACAAGGTTTTCATTTTTGTTACATGGAAGGATTGAATGCAATTTTTTAAAAGAGAGATCCTGCCTATGGTAATTCAACTCATTCTGAAAGAAGAATGCAGAAATACAAATTCTGACCAAAACCTTTAGAAATGGTTTGCATAATTTGCATAATAGAGATGTGAAATTTATGCTTTTGCATGGACTATCATTGACTCCTTTTTTACTTCCTATCAATGTATTTTCAAGTAATTGATGACTTATGAATACATAATTATAACTAAGGTACTATTTTCAAAAAATCTTTTCAGATGAAAATAATCATCTCAAATCTCATCAATTGTGAGGTCTGACTCTCCTTATCAGAAGACAGGTTTTTAAAACAGTTGTGAAATTGTATACTTACTAACTTTATCCTTCACATATATTCTGATTCAAAATTCACTCTTTTGGCCACACTAGCCTCCGTCTTATAGCTTCAAATATTTCCTTATCATGATCAAATTGGGGTGTTAAGTTGCTTTCCAAGCAGTTTGGTAGAAGGTCGAAGTAGCCAGACTGTTCTATCTGTAAAAGTATTTGCATGATGAAATAGTGTAAGGTGAGTTATGTATAATTACAAAGTAGAAAATTAGTATAAGTCAAATTATTGTATCAACTTATGAAGGCTTTTATCACCTGTAAAGTAGCTGTTCAAAAGCATTTGTACTGGATATACAGATGAGGGGATAACATTTCCCTTTCTTTGACTTGATTCACATTTCTCAGCGCCGTGGGGATTGTTGTCTTAGACTACACTGTGATGAATTTTGGCAGAGAGTCTTCATTGTTCAGGTTTTTAAAAGGGCAAGTTTTTGGCAGAAGTAGCTTACATAGAAGAGGAATGCTGTGCTTACACATGTGCACTCAATAGACCCTTCAGAGAGCTTGGGCTGAGATCCTGGGATTCCTTACTTCACCCTACTCCAAGTCTCTGGATGTTGATTGCTTAGAGCTCTTTTGTTTTGTCATTATCACATAGGCCTTTTCACATTCCAGAAAATGGTAGTTTTGATCCATATTTCAAAACTTTTTAGAGTACAAGAAATGGTCACTCATATCCTGTGCAGTTCACTTGCGACATTAAAAATAAGAATTGCATTCAGATCTGCTTTTCCTTAATATTTATAAAACATGTAACCATCATCTTCATGATGGTCACCAATCATTCTTTTTATATTTTTGTAACCTTTGGTTATTTCTGATAATCGGAAATGACAATTTTGACTTTCTCTTTTTTCCATTACTTTATTTTATACAAACAGGGTTTAAAAGTGTGCTTTATGTGGGTGATATATTAAGATGAGCAAAAACAAAAAAGTCTTGTAAATTCCCTGAATTAATAAAGAGGACAGACTAGCATCAACCACATGGGCTTACAGTTTCTCTACTCTTTCCTCTTGGGACTTTGAGCTGATTTCTTCTTTTACTTGGATAGTTTTGCCTCTTACTACCATCACTTCTCCTGGCCCCAAACCAGTGCCCACTCCCCTAGGTACCCTCATGTACGGCCATTGAATCTTGCTTGAAAAAGTGCTTTTCACTTAAATTCTGCCCTCCTGTCTGTACTATCTTTTTCAGTTCCGATAACTATTTCTCTCTTACTTGGACTAAGTTTCTCAAGAATAAGGACCAAGTAGTTGCTACCTTGATATTTTTCTCCATACTTCCATGCGTATCACCAAGTCTTTTATGTAATAAGTACACAATCTCTAATACTTGAATATAAATTATTCTATTCAGAACCCCTTTTTTGTTTTTCCTCTTATAACTAATTTAGATGTATAATTCCTCATGAAGTTATTTTCACACACACATTCCTTCGTTGTAAAAAGGTTATTTCAGTTATTTCACATATTCATATTACTCTTGATGCCTTTCCATCTTGAATTCCCTTTTCATCTTTTCTTTAATTCAAGAAGTATTTATTGAGTGCCTGCTATATGCTATACGAGTCACTGACAAAATACAGGTGAGAAACCATGGCTGCAGCCCTGAAGTAGGTGACTATAATTCATTATCATCAAGGGTCAAATCAAATCTTATGATATTAAATCCAAAAAACAAACAGTCCTATTCATAGTCTTGGCCTTTTCTCTCTGCAGCCTTTTTTTAAATGATGTCATCCTCTCACCTTAACCTCTTTTATCTTTATGGAGATTATGCTCAGAGCATTATCTCCATCCCTGACTTCTCTCCCAGGTCCCAGGTACATTACCACACCACTACAACCCCTGTGGGTTAGTCTTCATTGCTCTACATTCTGTGTAAAAAGGAGATCACTCTGAAAACTGAAAGAGTCTTTAATTAGTGGAACTTTAAACTGAGGCTTTCAAGTGTGGGGGAACATGTGGTGCTGTGGTTAAGGTTATGCCCTGTGGAAGCAGACAGCTTGGATTCAGATCCTAGTTCTGTCACCTCTGAACTGTGTGATTAGACAAGTTACTTGACCTTTTTATGTCCATTTCCCATCTTTTAACTTGGGTTATTAAAGCACTAATCTCATAGGGTTATTGCGAGATATAAATGGGTTAATATAGGACAATCAAATGTTGTATTATACTGTGTTATCTTTCCATTATCCTTACAAGATGATGCAAATTACATATAGATCAGATTCTCACACATCTCCACACTGTTCTGCTGCCTTGTTCCTTATCTGCTGGATTCCATTAATCTCATTCAGAAAAAGGTCCTTTTGTGACCTCCTTCAGGTATATTCCTGGATAAGAGAATGACATTTTAGGATTGACTATTACCATGTCCTTCTGCACAATAGTGTGTTTAAAGAAACATCATTTGGGGCATACTGTGACTGACTATGCTATAGGGATGTGAAGGAGAATCCAGGGCAAAGGAACCCTTTCATACTAGCTGTCACAGAAGCAGCAGCTGCTTGTAGAAGCTAAACAGCAAACAATATAATCCTTTGGTGCCCCATCTAAATTTCCAGGTTTATTTTGTAGCAGTTCACCATTCCTTAGCCATCTACTACTGGATTTATAACACTGCACATTCCTTGAAGTGCTCCATTCCCAAATAAACAACACAGATTTGTTCAACAGCCTTCATATCCCCCTGCTTCTGACTTTTTTTAACTCAGTACACAGATATTTCTTTAGCCCTCCAATGTGGGCCTTCTAAGGAGGACTTCTAAGGTTATTCTAATGCCCTGCCCTCAGCTTCCTTCCCCTGTTTGATCACTACCTTGTCCCTGTACCTCTGCTAACCAGTTATTGCACTTGAAACTTCTTATTAAATGCTCTCACTACTTTGTGGTTTCAGAATATTCTATTTCAGTCCCGTTTATAAGGAGTGAAAGAAAACAGAATGACCTAATTCACTCTCCATCCACTAGAGGATTTGGAAATTGGCCCAGTGACAGTCTCTTGTAGTGCAGGCTCATGCCCGAGGACTGGACTAGACCCTGTACCGGTGCTGAACTTGCTGCCATGGTCTAGCTACCAAGAGGTCCCTGGATTCTTGCTCTTTAAAGGTTGAGCTTCAGGGGATCTTGAAGGAACCTGTAGTATAGCACTTATGAAATAAAGTTGCCCAAGAGAAGCATCTTCCAAGGTGTAAGTTTAGGAAGAATCCAGAGACAAATGGGTAGCTCCTGCATCTACGTATAAGCAATCTAACATGCAAGGAAAACCTTTGTCTCAGGTTGATGCATCTTCTTGGCCCTTCTCTGAAATATAACTAGTGGAAGCAGCAAGTATGTTAATCAATGATATTTTCCAGAAATTGAACTTAAAGGTCACTTCAGCTTCTGAGCAAGTGGAAGTGAAACTGAATAATGTTCTAGTTATTTTATGGGAAAATACTTTTCTAATGCTGTTTTTGGTATTGTTTCAGATTAGTCTATTCCCATAGTTGGCTTATGAATGTTCATCAATATATTTTATATAATTAATAAATTATTTTCTACTACTTTAATTATGAACCTTATATATATCATATTAATAACTATATGTAAGACCCTATTTCTACTTCACAGAAAATGAAATGCTTCAGAGATAGGATAAATAAGATTTACTTGAAATAATTTCTAAATATTTTCTAAATAATTAAAAAGCCTCTCACAGTGCTAATCCCAGGAATGTAAAGTGATTTCCTATAGTTGCAAATAGATAGATGTAAATCAATGTAAAATGTTTCAAATATATATTAATATATATATATCTTCAGTGTGTGGCATTTTCTATTCCATGAATCTTAAGGATAATTTTATTAGAGCAAATTAAAAGAAGGAAAAAATTTTAAGAACTAGAGCCCAGAGTCAATTTAGTTTGTTTGTTCTGGTTTTATAAATTCACTCTTACTTCTGTTGGCTTTATTACTTTAGTAAGTAAATATTTATAAATCTCCTGGCTTGTTTCTTGATGAAATTTTAAGTAAGGAAGATAATTTACATTAGTTTTCTAAGTATTTTGCTGGGGCAAGGGAGTTCCATTTTCAAATGATTCCTTTTAGGTGTTTATGAGGACTAGCCAGGCTAATGGTGGTTTTCTGAGTAGTTTCAGGGTCATTAAAAAAGTGTGACCAGGGCCAAAGTAACACCTGTTCCAGGTCTGTAGTTCAGGACTGAAGACAGAGAAGGTGGAACAATCTAGGGGTTCTCATGTATGTTCTTCTTTGGGGGCCCTGTAATTCCTGGGTTGTGCCTGATGGCTCTCTCCTCTTGCTCTTTCACTGGTTCCCCTTTCTCTTCCTCCCACTTACTGCCTTTTGCCCACAGTTCTGTTCTTTTCTGTCTACAGACTTTTCTCCCTGATCCATTCACTCTCCTCATTTCTGTTATTATTTAGATGAGAAAGACACATAAATTATTAACCGTGACCTCTCTCATGGTATTGATCCCTCTGCCAGTGCTTTTTCCAATAGACTCTAGTCTAAGGCAATTAATCATCCATTTAATAAGCAGTTTAAATTCTTACTATGATCTCATCATGTACTTTCTTCCAATGTAGTTGTGATTTTTGTACACACAAATGATCTTGTGGTGGAAAGGCAGCACAGTTTGGAGTCACAATTTACTATCTGGGAACACTTGTTATTTAAGTCTATCAGTCTTGTTTTACTCATATATTGAAGTGGGGTAAATGACAGCTCTGTATACAAAACACATGTGAGTATTAATTGAGAAAATATAAGTAAATTTCTCCTAGTGCCTGACACCATGGCTATTTAATATATCAACACTGATAGTTTTATTTCTTCTCACTAATATACATTAAGCATATTTGGTTAAAAAAAGCTTTGAAATGTCAGGGTACAGACTTTGGGTTTTATACTGGAGGCACATGGGAGCCACTGAAAGTTTTTGAACCATGAAATAACCCAAGAATTAGTATTTTAGGAAGATGAGCCTAGGAATAATTTACAGGGAGACCAATTAAGAGACACTTTGTAGATAAAATAAGGGCTGGACTAACACAATGGTGTTGAGAATAGAAATAAGGGTGTTAGAGAAATACAGGGCTATCATATCAGACTTTTACTGTTTGTTATTTGTGTATTTCATGATTTTTCCCTGTTATATAGTCAAAGAACTATTATTATAATGTGAACTTTGCTCTCAGCCTGACTCAGAACTATTTTATATTCCTCTCAGAACATAGATGTGTTAACATCTATGCAACAAGTAACATCTTACCACATATAAAGTCTGAGGTCAGACTTGATCCCAGCAGGATATAAAATATCTCATGAATTTTTTTCCTGCTAAAGGAAGTTTTAAGTATTTCAGGTTAAGAAAATAATCCTTAGATATAGAGGATGGAGAGACTGTGTAGAGAGCAACTTTCAAGCAGATATCACAGAACTGGAAAGAAAAACCAATGAAAATCTCAGCTAAATATTTAGTTTGTAAAATAAAAGTGCTTTCTTATTTTTTTTTCATGTATGTTTAACATTTAGCATCCAGTATTTCTCATGCTGTTCATCCTTTTATCTTTTTTTAAAAAATTGTCTTGATACTTTGCTATATTTCAAAAACTAATGCAAACTCACATTCTTCCTCCAATTAACAATTCAAAAAACATAAATAAGTTCAGTAACTTATTTTCCCCATCGCACATATTTGTATTTTATAATAAATTATTTTAATTTAAAATTCATTTTATACCTCTGGCAAATCACCAGCTCCTAGGGTGAAGATGTATAACCATATCTGGTTCATTCTCCTTGACATCTAGCATAGCAATCAGTCTTTGTGGATTTGTAATTACAAGTGAAAAAATAAAATCAAGAAGAGCTGTGAGAGTTGAAAATAAGATCCTGAGTCAGCATTGGCAAACTGTTATTTTGTTTAAATAAATAATTAATTAGATGCTTTGGTTATTCTTTTTCAGTTTTAGTTAAATCCGGGATCATAGAACGATTATCCTTCTCTCAATCAAAAACATGTAAAATAATTCTCACAGATAGCAGTTGTTGTTTAATTTAAAAAATGTTTAAGTGACAAATGAACCTTCTGTACCATTAAGATAATAACCTATGGAAATGGTCTAGGTCCTCTATTTTGCATCTTACTATCAGTTTATTTTGACTTTAGATTACCTGCATTCAAAAGAATGTTAAGGACAAAAATTACTATATGAAAGTAGCAGACAACCTATTAGTTTAAGAAATAGTGCTCCTAAAGTTCAGTTGTACATTCTAAGTAAATATATTGAATTTGTGTTTATCCGATATGGTATTTTGGCATTTCTCTAACATGGGTATATTTTATTAAAACTTATTTAAGAAAACTAGTACCTGAGGACTTTTGTTTTGTTTGTTTGAATTCCAACCTAGGAAATAGAGTGTAAGCCTGATAAATCATCAGTATTCAGATACCTATTTTGAAATTCCTATTATTAAAAATATATAAATAATATAACAATTTTTGTTTCATAGACTCGTGACATTTCAGAATTAAAAAAAACAACCTAATTGAATATCTAGTCCATCTTCTTAATTTTACAGAGAGGACTGAGGATGAAGTAATGTGAGTTCTTCCTCCCCTCCCTCTCTCTCTTCCTTCCTTAAACATGAAAGAACAGCTTCTATATTCACAGATTGGAGCTGAATGTTTGGAGAGAAATGGCCCCAGGCTTGAGTAATTCATGATCCATGTAAATAAGACACTAGTTGTAGTGTGTTCATAGGCACACAATTGAGTCATCACAAAACTGAGATTATAACTGAAGTCTTGTCCCTCCTAAAAGGGCAGACATGCTACTTTTCACTAATGCGACAGATGATTTAGAAAAATTTAATGCATGCTGTGAGAACTGTTGACACTTATACCCAGACAAAGTGATGGCTGCTAGTAACATAATGATGACCATTTCTGAAATAATACATTATTTTTCTCATCTGATAATCAAAAACTCTGCTCTGGTTATGATCATCGATGCTACACAGCTGCTCTTGACCTGATCTCTTTCTAGTTTAGTTATTAAAAAAGGGTACATTTACAAATGTGTACCTTACATTACTACTACAGAATTTTTAATTTAGAGATCTATGAATACACACTCATATATACATATATATGCATATATCTGAAGGAGAGAAAATGTGTTATCCTCCCAAAATGCCTTTTTAGCATAAGGGTTATCTCACTAGTTTTTGGAGAGACAACAGCTGTAGGAGAAGCTTTGAAAATCTTGTAGAAGCTACCCTTTTGTAAAAGCAATTAATATTTATGAAGGAAATCTCCATTTGTAAGGGTTTTTACTACTCTGTAAAAGATGATGCTATGAAAGTGCTGCACTCAATATGCCAGCAAATTTGGAAAACTCAGCAGTGGCCACAGGACTGGAAAAGGTCAGTTTTCATTCCAGTCCAAAAGAAAGGCAATGCCAAAGAATGCTCAAACTACTGCACAATTTCACACTTTAATAAAGTAATGCTCAAAATTCTCCAAGCCAGGCTTCAGCAATACGTGAACTGTGAACTTCCAGATGTTCAAGCTGCTTTTAGAAAAGGCAGAGGAACCAGAGATCAAATTGCCAACATCCGCTGGATCATGGCAAAAGCAAGAGAGTTCCAGAAAAACATCTATTTCTGCTTTATTGACTATGCCAAAGCCTTTGACTGTGTGGATCACAATAAACTGTCGAAAATTCTGAGAGATGGGAATACCAGACCACCTGTTCTGCCTCTTGATAAACCTGTATGCAGGTCAGGAAGCAACAGTTAGAATTGGACATGGAACAACAGACTGGTTCCAAATAGGAAAAGGAGTATGTCAAGGCTGTATATTGTCACCCTGCTTATTTAACTTATATGCAGAGTGCCTCATGAGAAACGCTGGGCTGGAGGAAGCACAAGTTGGAATCAAGATTACCGGGAGAAATAGCAATAACCTTAGATATGCAGATGACAACACCCTTATGGCAGAAAGTGAAGAAGAACTAAAGAGCCTCTTGATGAAAGTGAAAGAGGAGAGTGCAAAAGTTGGCTTAAAGCTCAACATTCAGAAAACTAAGATTATGACATCTGGTCCCATCATTTCATGGCAAATAGATGGGGAAACAGTGGAAACAGTGGCTGCCTTTGTTTTTCTGGGCTCCAAAATCACTGCAGATGGTGATTGCAGCCATGAAATTAAAAGACGCTTACTCCTTGGAAGGAAAGTTATGACCAACCTAGATAGCATATTCAAAAGCAGAGACATTACTTTGTCCACAAAGGTCCATCTAGTCAAGGCTATGGTTTTTCCAGTGGTCATGTATGGATGTGAGAGTTGGACTATAAAGAAAGCTGAGCACCGAAGTATTGATGCTTTTGAACTGTGGTGTTGGAGAAGACTCTTGAGAGTCCCTTGGACTGCAAGGAGATCCAACCAGTCCATTCTAAATGAGATCAGTCCTGGGTGTTCATTGGTAGGACTGATGTTGAAGCTGAAACTCCAATACTTTGGCTACCTGATGCGAAGAGCTGACTCACTTGAAAAGACCCTGATGCTGGGAAAGATTGAGGGCAGGAGGAGAAGGGGACAACAGAGGATGATTGGATGGCATCACCGACTCAGTGAACATGGGTTTGGGTGAACTCCGGGAGTTGGTGATGGACAGGGAGGACTGGCGTGCTGCGTTTCACGGAGTCACGAAGAGTCGTACACAACTGAGTGAATGAACTGAACTGGACCATCTTATGACTGAATCTCAAACTCCTTGCTGCAGAAGGCCCCGACTTAAATCTATGTAACAATACCTTTGTTTACTGTGCTTTACCTGGTGGCCTCCCCATAGATGGCTCCCCAGTGCCCTTTATCTTTCTTCTGTCATTAGTTGAAGAAAGTATTTAAGGTGTGACCTTGGCCTGTTCTGTTGTGTTACCTCAATTTTCCTGGATATCTTCCATGTATACAGGAGGTGTGCATGTTCTTAAACTTGTTTTTCTCCTGTTAGTCTTTTTATTACAGGGGAAGGGGACCATCTCAGCCAAGAACCTAACCAAATAAATTGCACTCCACTGTCTGCATTGTGCTTCTGAGTGAGTTTGTTTCCCAGAATGTGTGGCTACAACACTAATACTTATTATCATCATGATGAAAACATGGTGATCAAGATAAATTCCTGCCTTCATCAATTTCAAGGGAGGATGTTACAAAAGGAAAGTTTGAGTTAGCATGTGCTTTCATGTTCTTTATTGTCATAAAAACTACTTTATGCAAGAAAGTAGGATATGCATCTTCTGCCTCAGTGGTCTGATTCTTTCTTATCATGTTTTTAAAAATATATTTAATAACTCCAAAACTTTATTGTCACTTTATGTCTTATCTTCTAACATGTTAATCATATAATATATATATATATATGCACATATACACATAAAATTGTATCCTATATAGACTATCAGATCAGATCAGATCAGATCAGTCGCTCAGTTGTGTCCGACTCTTTGTGACCCCATGAATCACAGCACGCCAGGCCTCCCTGTCCATCACCAACTCCCGGAGTTCACTCAGACTCACGTCCATCGAGTCAGTGATGCCATCCAGCCATCTCATCCTCTGTCGTCCCCTTCTCCTCCTGCCCCCAATCCCTCCCAGCATCAGAGTCTTTTTCAGTGAGTCAACTCTTCACATGAGGTGGCCAAAGTACTGGAGTTTCAGCTTTAGCATCATTCCTTCCAAAGAAATCCCAGGGCTGATCTCCTTCAGAATGGACTGGTTGGATCTCCTTGCAGTCTAAGGGACTCTCAAGAGTCTTCTCCAACACCACAGTTCAAAAGCATCAATTCTTCGGCGCTCAGCCTTCTTCACAGTCCAACTCTGACATCCATTCATGACCACAGGAAATATAATGATATATATATATATATATATATATATATATACTATAATACATATAGTATATATATATATATATATATAAAACATACTAAAGGAGTAACATGTTGCATGATAGACATACATGCATATATATATAATAATAAAAAGACTAACAGAAGAAAAACAAGTTTAATAACATGCATACCTCCTGTATACATGGACGATATCTAGGAAAATTGAGGTAACTCAACAGAACAGGCCAAGGTCACACCTTAAATACTTTCTTAAACTAATGACAGAAGAAAGATAAAGGGCACTGGGGAGCCACCTATGGGGAGGTCATCAGGTAAAGCCCAAGATGGGGTCCTGCTTTCAAGATGGAGCCTGTTCTGTCTGCTTCCTCCTTCATTCCCCACTCTTGATGCTCTTAACTCATAGTATGAGCACCACTCATAGGCATATATTGCACCCTGGCTCTCTGACCGTCAATTTGGGAGAACAACGCAGTCCTTTGGGTTACAAAGTTCATAAAACATTGTAAAATTCAGGGTCCACAAAGCAGAACTATCAAGGCAACTGTAACAATGGTTAATATAGTTTTCCACCAATCACCCTTCACCCAAGATAGGACCGAAGTCCAGAAAGGAATGTTTTCATTTGATGTTGCTTTTACCTGATTTTTCATGTCATCTAAAGCAGCTGATACATTGCCAGATAAATCAGGAATATATACACAACATCCAACCTTAATTATAGCACAGTTCCCTTTTTGAGCGGCTGTGAGCATGTCCAAGGCCATTCTATTTTGAATTACCACTTTTTTCATTAGGATTTGTTCTTCATTTAAGGCTTGGATGGCTTTAGCACTATCTAGGAAGACCTGTTTTGTGTAATTTTTCAAGGATTCTAATTTAATCATAGTATCTGTTGTGCCTGTAGAAGGTATGAATAAGGCAGCAATATACTCATACCATTGAAACACAGACCTTGTCCACCTAGCATGTAAATAAGGTAGATTTACCAGGGCTTGTTGTAGGTTAGGCTTTTGTTACTTCTATGAAACTGGTGTTTACATCAAACATAACCCCATGACTCAAGTCTGTTGACTCTAGGTCTGGCTTACCGAGAGCAGGGAGAGATTATGATTGACAAGAGAAAGGAAAGTCTCTTTTTGTCATCCCAGAAAAGAGCAGAGTGGTTTAAAATCTTGGCAGAGCAGTGACACCCACCAAGGAAGTCCATCCATCACAGAGGCATAGCCCCACATAACCAGCAGTTAGAGGTGTTGTGGAAGCCCGCGTAGGAATGTGCCCATGCAATGAAAACATTTTCCTAAGGTGAAACAGAAGTTAATTCAAAATCACGTTGATGAGGCCAAGCAGCAGGAGTTGATTATTCAGCTTCATCCTGAAGGGGCTCGTCCAGGATCTTCTTTTCCTTCTTAAGGATGATCTTAATCTCTCGAGGGTTAGTGGGGTCCCTCTGCACAGTCCACTAAGTGTTTTCTGGGTCTGCGTGGTATATTCTCTTCACCTTCATGTGGTGGATCCAGGGAATGACACCTGCAACTTTAACTGCCATAGAGCTGGTAAGAACAACAGTATATGGACCCTTCCAATGTAGAGCCAAGGAGTTGTGTTTCCAGTCCTTGACCACACCTGATCCCCAGGCACAAATTCGTGAATCTGTTCTCCAAGGGGGAATGGCACCCTTTCTTGTACAAACTTAGTTACCTGATTTATTACCTTACCCAGTTGTTCCATCTGCTGTGAAATCTCCTCTCCCCTTACCTGAGGCAAATTGGTTGACATCTGTTTTATTATGGGAGGGGGCCTCCCATTCACAATTTCGTACGGAGAAGAGCCATGGTACCATGGGGTCATCCTGAGTCTGAGCAGAGCCGTCGGAAACAAGTCCACCCAGGAGCAGTCAGTCTCTATGATCCAGTTGGAGAGTGTCTCTTTAAGTGTCTGGTTGGTTCCTGCCACCATCCCAGAACTCTGGTGCCTATATACTGTATGTAATTTCCACTTGATGTTTAAAGTTTTGCTTACTTATACTGAATCAGCTATGAAAGCCAGACCATTGTCTGATCCAGTGCTGGTAGGAAATCCAAATCTGGGAACTATCTCCCTAAGCAGGCACCGGGCTACTTCTGATGCTCTTTCAGGCCGGGTAGGAAAAGCTTCTACCCATCCTGAGAACATACATACCATGACCAGCAGGTAGTGGTGATGTCGGTGAGGTTTCATTCTGTTGAAATCCACTTCCAGGTGTTGAATGGGCAGCATGCCTTTTAGCTGAATCCCCGGAGATTTCTGTCTGTGCTGAGAGGCAGCTTTGACCTGTGAGCAGGCAGTGCAGTCCTGAGATTCTGTCCTGCATAGGGACGAGAGGCGGGGAACCAAGAAATATTTTCGAATTAGCTCTTCCAGTTTGTCATGGCCTAGGAAGGTCACTTGTGTTTGGCTTATCAGAGTGGGTGCCAGCTCCTCCAGTACCAATAATTTACCACTTGTCAATTCCCACCATCCCTTTTCAGTCTTGATGGCCCCTTCTGCTTTGAGTAGTTGGTTTCAGGGTTCAGTGTATTTTGGAGAGTCCAGCGTTAGCTCAGGCAGCTCCACCAATATGAGAGCTTTAATAAGCCCTCACTGGTCACCCCCAAGCCCTCAGCTGCCTGTTTAGCGGTCTTACCTGCCAATCTGTTTCCCCAAGCCCAGGGGGTATCCTCTTTTTGATATCCTCAGCAGTGTATGACTGCAACCCTTTCTGGTTTCCAGGCAACATCTAATAGGGTCTTAATTTCTTCCTTATTTTTACTATCTTTTTCACTAGCTGTCAAAAGGCCTCTCTCCTTATACAGAGCCCTGTAGTGTGGCAAAAGCATACCTGGAGTCTGTGTAAATGTTTTGTCTTCTTACCTTTTGACAACTGGAGGGCCTGGATTAGAGCATATAGTTTGGCCCATTGAGTGGACGAGTGTGATGGGAGAGAGCTAGCCTCTACGATGGTTTCTTCCATGACTACTGCATATCCTGACAGTTGTTGTCCTTGTTTCACCAGGCTGGTGCCATTGGTGTACAGGACCAAATCTGGGTCCAGGATTGGCTGGTCTCTCGAGTCAGGTCTGCTGGCATATTTCCTTGCAATCATGTGAGGGCCCACCTCCTCTCACAGGAAGGAGAGTGACCAGATTCAGGGCCTGGCAAGGCTTAGTAGTAACATAGGGGTTCTCACATAACTGTCCCTGGTATTGAGTAATCCGAGATGTTGACAGCAATTTATGGGGGTCCCCTCGTAAGAGAGTGTTGACCTCATGTGGACTTTTATGATCAAATCTTGGCCCAAAGTCAGCTTGGTTGCCTCCCGGACCAGTAAGGTAACTGCAGCAACTGCCCGTAAGCATCCCAGCCACCCAGTGGCAACACTGTCCAGCCATTTCAGGAGATAAGCCATGGGTCTGTCCCATGTCCCCACAGTCTGGGACAACAGTCCTATAGGCACCTTGTCCTTTTCAGTCAGGTAAAGAGTAAGCAGCTTATATAGGTCTGGCAGGCCCAAGGCGGGTGCTGATGTAATTGTACTGGGTTTGAATTCTATTACCAGTGGGACTTGTTTTGCAAGCCTTGGCGGGGAGGGGGTTGTCTTCCTCCCAGACCTCAGGGAATTGTTGGGTTAACTCTCTCTTGACTGTTTGGCTAACTCTCTCTCTCTCGTCCGATTTCCCTTCTGGGAGATCCTGCAACCTCCATTCATCTTGAGGGATTATCGAGAAGAAGAGTAAATAGGTGGTTGATCCCACTCGAAGAGTGAGTCTTTCGTTTGGGGGAAAGGTCACTTGTGCCTCCATTTAGCAAGTTGCTTCCCAACAAAGGTACTGGGCATTCAAGGATGTATAAAAATTCATGAGTCACCTGGTGTCCCCACCATCTGGCATTTTCGGGGTAGGCTTGAGACACAAAGCCTGCACTTATCACCATCTGAGACCCAGCAGCCTCTGGCTGGGTCTATTGGCGTATAAAGTCTATAGGCCTCGCACAGTCTTTTGCAGAACTCAGAGGGTGATTAGCTTTCCCTTTGAATCACTTCGGAGGGTTTTGCAATAATCATAGCTTTTTGGGCCCCCCTCTTGAGGCCTTGTGAAATAGCCGCCCAATATCTCTCCAGGTAGCCCCTCCCTTCCTCTGTGTTACAGTCCCAATTGGGCCTCTCATCGGGGGTGGCTAGTTCTACCCATCATTGCAGGTTTGCAGTACCCTCAGGTGTCATTTCTCTTAACCATTTTTTTTTTGGCCTCAGTTAGGATTCTGTGTCTTTCCTCAGTGCTGAAAAGGGAGACTAGTAGTTGGATTATGTCACCCTATGTAGGGTGGAGGGTTCAAAAAATAGTCTCCATTAGCCTAATCATGGCTTGTGGCTCCCCTGAGTACGGTGGAGCGTGTCTCTGCCAGTTTAATATACCATAGAGGAAAATGGCTGGTAATACTAGGCTACAGGGGGCTGATGGTAGTGCCCCATGCATCCTGAACCAGAGGCTATTGTAGCTCTCTGAGGGGCATCTGTAGTGGGGTTCTTTCCCCCTTTCCCTGGAGCAAAGCCTCTGTTGAATTGCTGTGTTTTCTTCCCCCTTCCCATCAGTACTCACCGAGAGAGGTGGATACAATCTAGGAGGTCTGGCTGAGATGGAATTCTGGGGCATTGACCTGAGGTCTCCATCTCTGGGATCGGAGCCTCTACGATCTCTGGCAGAGCTGGTGGAAGAGCAGAGGCTGCTGCAGGAACTTCACCTGGCCCTGGATTGGGCAGTAAGGTGGCCTCCGGTCCTGGTGGAGCACTGGGAGGCAGGCGTGTCATTATCTAGTATGGGGTAGGGGTCAGGTCATCCCCATCAAAATCCTGTAGAATTTCCTTTTTTATCATCAATTTTTGTGCCATTAATATTTTCCTCTTTCCCTTCTGGAATACAGAACCTTATCCAAGTAGGAGGGTCTTAAGCTAACCCTAGCCATGAGTCATATGTGGATTTTGATCTGGGTGTCCTGGCTCTCCTGTGACTACTGTATAGACTGATTCTATTATTTTTAAGTTCATGTTGTTCCCTGGTGGCCATCCTACTCCCATAGGGGGCCATTTGACCTCACAGAGTATGTGGAGGCGGTTAGGCGTTATCTTCACCCCATAGTCTCCTCCAAATCCCTTCTTTGAATTTTTAATCATGCACTCCAATACAGTTGCCTTAGATTCACTTCCCCCCCGCATCTTGCTTACCTTCTCGGACCTTCTTCTACTTTTCCTTTTCATTCTGTCTACGAAGTTCTCAGTACCCTATGTACTTCTGATATTTCCACTCAATGAAACACTTAAATTGCCATTCCGCCTCCTTCTTAAATGGGGTGAGAAGAGCCTTACCTGCTAGATCCCAGAGGGAGAAGGGGGATCAGTGTGTCTTCACCCGCCGGTCAGCACAGCCGAACCAGAACACCACATGGTCCAAGACTGTTTCTCCCTTAACTTTTAAAGTCCATTCTGCCTTGGTGGACTTGATCCACCAAGATGTGCAGATGAAAACACAGATGGGTTAAATACCCCACGTCCTAGGCCATCTTCGGAAAAGCCTATTCATACTCACTTATGTATTCTGCTCCTTCTAGCCTGACAATTCCGAGGGGGACAAGAATTTCACTGCAGATGGGACACCGCCTGGGGGAGGATAGAATACGAGCACACAAGGACCAAGTTTCTTCTCCTAAAAATCCCCTGGTGATTGCTTGGTAATAATTTTCCCCAAGACGGCATGGACACCACCTCCTAAATGACCTTCACAAATTTCCTTCCTAAGCCCTAACATGCTCTTCAACCTGTGTACCAAGCAATCACTGCTACCTGCCTATCCTAAAAATCCCCTGGTGATGGCTTGGTAATAATTTTCCCCAAGATGGCATGGACACCACCTCCTAAATGACCTTCACAAATTTCCTTTCTAAGCCCTAACACGCTCGTCTACCTGTGTACTAAGCAATCGCTGCCACCTGTCTATTCCAGGCTCCTGTGGGTCTGTGCCCCTTCTAGTCCCTCCCAGGGGGCTGATCAGGCCCCCTCTTCCACCCTGCCAGGTGGGTTCCTCCTCATCTGAGCGCTCAGTTACTCTGCTGCCGCCCACCACCTGCTAACATGCAAGGTCCAGGCACTGAGAAGCAGAATCCTTCCAGAAGGGCGAGGCGCCTTCCTCCTTCTAGAAGATTTGTGTCGCAAGGCCTCAGAGTAGTCCCAAATGGGACTTGTCTCCTCAAAGTGAGGAGTTTCCTGGCCCATGCACCAAATGTTGTAGCCACGCGTTCTGGGAAACAAACTCATTCAGAAGGACAATGCAGATAGTGGAGTGTGATTTATTACACCAGTGGGCCCAAGGCAGAATCTCCTCTTAGCCAAGGACCCCGACCAGTTTTTGTGAAAACCTCATATACCCTAAGTATATGTGCTCAAACCCACCTCCCCAAAGTTAACCTGCGATTCATATGCCTTAAATCCATGATTTGCATGCCTTAAGCCTAGGTAGTTAACAGTAGACAATTATCAATAGGCCTGTGGTCATACCCCAATAAGCATAATAGAATTTATGATTCTGTTTAGTTACACAGATAATTAGGGTATTCTTTTAGGCAATGGAGAGTCTAGGTACGAGCCCTGGGGCTCTTCCATGGGGGGGGGGGCGGCGGGGGGGTGTCTGGTTTTTCCAGTTGGTATGTCGTTTCCATAGACACTGGGCATATAGCTCAAAGTCCACAGTCTGGCCCAAGATGGAGTCCTGCTTTCAAGATGGAGCCTGTTCTGTCCGTTTCCTCCTTCATTAGAAGAAGGAATGATTCTTGACAGGATGAATGTCTGGGAAGTGTTTCTTGTGATGCTGTCTTTGGTTTACGGCATTAAGAAGGTTCTTCCAGACAACCTGGAAGTTTTTGATTTGTTTTCTTTTTCCTTATTCAAGTTTACACTGTGACTTCCATTGTTACCTCTCAATTTTGGAATAACCCCACCATCCAAGAAACCTAAACCATAGATAGGCTAATTGGAAGGCAACTTGCACTCATGCACATACTGTATGTAACTCATTGGTAAAGAGAGGCTTTCAATAGTAATTCAGCTATTTTTAAATAAAAAAATAAAAATAGGTCACTCTTAAACATTGTTAAAAAGTTATTCAGTAGTATTTTCTGTTCATTACTCTGAACAGTTTGTTCTGACCAGCTTGTATTGGTAAAAAGGACAAAGCTTTCTGAGGACTGGTGTCTAGCTGCACATCTTGCCCCTCCAAACTTACAGGTCTTTTCCACATTTTTAAACATGAAACTCTGTTACAAAATGCTGTCAGAATATCCAACAATAGTGTAGACTTTAATCCAAAATAAATGTCCTTATCAAAAGTATTCATGTTAATGATATCCTTTGCAGTTACCGGTATGTTGTTTATAGTTCTTTGTCTGTGGGAGGTAGGCTTATGTAAAATGCTGCCACTTTCCACTCATCATCTGGGTGTGAACAAAGAAAAAGAGATAACACTTTTACACAATATCATACTTTCTTGATGCGGTCACCTTTAATAATAGAAACCAAAAGAAACATTTCCCAATGTATTCATCATAATTCTACCAGGAAGCAGATGTGCAGTCTTCTTTTTCTCTTAATCATGTATTTATTTATTGCATTACATCTTTCAGTCCTGTATATTTTCCTGTAGAGGGAAATTCCATCCTTCCTGGAATAATAATTTCCTAAGTTTTTTATGTATTTTTCTTAAAAAAAAATTGATGAGTTGTTGTGAAAATACACTCTCCCTTCTTAAATGTATTGGTCTTTTAAGTATATTTCTTTACAGATAGAGCTCCAGTACTTGTAACTCTTCCTGAGGATATTTCTGTGTTATCAGAAACTACCCCCCCACCCCCCAAAAAAACAGATATGGGGAATTTTAGGGGAAAATAATCATATTCCTACTAAAATACAAACAAATGAATCTCCCACAGTATCTTCATGGAAAATTTCAGTATCATCTAAAGATGGAAATTTATAGTAACTCAACCTCCTATTATTCTAGCTCTTTCTTTTGTTCACTTGTGCTGAAATGATCTATGTCTCCATCAGAACATACCAGCCTTGACTGTCCTCCATCTTTCCAGAATCTCTTGGTTTCACTTATCTATGTATACAGCCTAGATCTCCAGACCAGGCATTTCAAAGAAAAATTTTCAGCCTGCTATAACATCTCATGTGCTCACATAGTTGATGTAGTTTCCTATATAATGATGCATATATTTTTTGGACTCTTTGATTTCCACGTGGGTTTCTATTCATCTAAGTCCAGTGAATTATCTTCTGGATCATCAGCCATCCTTGCTGATGCATATTTCTCTGGGCCAAGTAATTTGTGTTGGTCTCAGAACAATGTTCAGACAACTTTGGACAAATTTGGTAATTTATATTCACATTCACAACACCTGTTTGTCAAATTGCCAACATCCATTGGATCATCGAAAAAGCAAGAGAGTTCCAGAAAAACATTTACTTCTGCTTTATTGACTACACCAGCCTTTGACCGTGTGGATCACAACAAAATGTGGAAAATTCTTAGAATTCTTAGAGAGATGGAAATACCAGACCACCTTACCTGCCTCCTGAGAAACCTGTATTCAGGTCAAGAAGCAACAGTTAGATCCAGACATGGAACAACAGACTGTTTCCAAATCAAGAAAGGACTAGGTCAAGGCTGTATATTGTCATCCTACTCATTTAACTTATATGCAGAGTACATCATGTGAAGTGCTGGGGTAGATGAAGCACAAACTAGAACTAAGATTGCTGGGAGAAATATCAATAACCTCAGATATGCAGGTGATACCACCCTTATGGCAAAAAGTGAAGAGGAACTAAAGAGCCTCTTGATGAAAGTGAAAGAGGAGAGTGAAAAAGTTGGCTTAAAACTCAGCATTCAAAAAACGAAGATCATGGCATCCAGTCCCATCACTTGATGGCAAATAGATGGGGAAACAATGGAAATTCATTCGAATATTCATTCGAAGGACCAATGCTGAAGCTGAAACTCCAATACTTTGGCTACCTGGTATGAAGAACCGACTCATTGGAAAAGACTCTGATGCTGGGAAAGATTGAAGACAGGAGGAGGAGAAGGGGACATCAGAGGATGAGATTGTTGGATGGCATCACCGACATGATGGACATGAGATTGAGCAAGCTCCAGGTGTTGGTGATGTACAGGGAAACCTGGCGTGGTACAGTCCATGTGGTTGCAAAGTCGGCAACTGGCCTGAACTCACAACACCTATAAGCCATCATTCATATGATGATATGATCAGTTGTTTTGGCTGTAGTCTGTTATATGTTATACCCTCCTGTACATAAACCCCAACTCATATTTCTTTCCTTCTATGTGATAAAATGTGTAAAATGAAACAGGGTTTTACTTTCTTAACCTCTTTATTTTTGTTGTCACCAACTAGTGACCTCAATTTAATCAATAAGAATCATGAATAGTCGATGCTCTTATTTAAAGGGAATGACCAGAAGTGGACTTAAAGGCTGTGAATTTTTAAAAATTGTTATACATATGCATCAAATTACTGAAAAAAATCACAAATGATGAAATCATTGAGACTAAGACACAGTTTTCTCCTGATAATGTTATTTCATCATCAACTGTACTCTCCTGTCACTGTTGTCATTCATTTCTTGTCCAGAGTGATGGCAAAATCCAATTCGAATGCCTTCAGTTGGTATGAGCTGGCTTTAATCTAACTTTGCTGCTTAGTTTTAGCCACACAGATTTATAATATCACCTCTTTTCTCATGACATATCTTATATGTCTCTTAAAATAATACCCATTCTCAAATTCCAGCTTAAATGATATCCCCACTATGAAATTTTCAGATTCTATCTATTCCCCTCCTATCTCAGTCAAGAAATAATTTTAACAGTTTAGTTCATATTTTATATCTCTTTTATAGCACTTACATTCTGCCTAAATTACAAACAAAATACAGTGGAGTTGATTCTTATACAGGTTATAAGTTCAATATTTGAAATCACATCTTGTCAATGTTACCCTGAAAAGTCATTAAATTAATACATAAAATGTATTATAAAGCATTTGTGTGCCACTTTAGGAGCTGACATTCAGTCTTTCAATAATATGTAACACTGAAAGTTTTCCTTCTACATTGGATTCAAGTCACTGTTTCTTCACTTCAGCACAGATGAAGTAATTGGCTTATATTTAGAGTCTGTGTTGTATGAAAAAATCCCATGCCTCTTTAAATATGAAAATCAAATACAGCTTGATGAGATGTTTAGACTATGAGAACTGAGAATGACAAAGGGGATTTCTTTTTTCTTGCCCTCAAAATTATTTTTAAAAAGCTAAGTTATCCAAAAATTCTTCCTATCATCTCGATTTTCATGACATTTGGTTGCATACCTTCCTAAAGGTTTGGGTCAGTAAGTAGATAGATAGAAAGAAAGAAAGATAGATAAATGGAGGTTTGGGTAAAAATATACTATTTTGGAGACTATGATGGTTTAGTTGCTAAGTTGTGTCCAACTCTTGTGACCCCATGGACTGTAGCCAGCGAGGCTCCTCTGTGCATGGGGTTTTCCAGTCAAGAATACTGGAGGGGGTTGCCATTTCCTTCTCCAGGGGGTCTTCCAAACTCATGAATCAAACCTGGGTCTCCTGCCTTGCAGGGGGATTCCTGCATTGCAGACTTATTCTTTATTAACTGAGTTAGGAGATAAGGACTATGTCAAATTTTAAAACTTCTGTGCATCAGAACAAACAACAGAGTAAAAAGGAAACCCATGAAATATAAGAGATAATTGAAAATCATATATCTGACAAATGTTAATATCCAGAATATATAAAGGACTCCTACAACTCAACACAACAACAAAAAACTAATTGAAAAATGAGCAAGGATTGAATAGATATTTATTCAAAGAATATTTAGAAGTAGCCAATGAGCATATGAAAAGATATTCAGAATCATTAATCATTAGAAAAATGCAAGTCAAAGCCATCGTGAGTTATCACTTCACATCTTAAGATGGCTACTGTCCAAACACCAAACAACAGAAATAACATGGGTTGGTAAAGATGTAAAGAAATTGGAATCCTTGTTGCACTGTTGGTGACAATGTAAAATGATCTAGCTGCTTAGGAAAACAGTACTGAGTTTTCATTAAGAAACTGAAAATATAATTACCACATCATCTAGCAATCCCACTTCTGGTTATACATCGCAAAAACTTGAAAGCAGGATATCAAAGCACTATTTGCATATGTAAGCTTATGTGGCATTATCCAAAATAACCATGATGTGGAAACAACCCAAATGTCCATCACTGGATAAATGGACAGACAAAATGTGGTATGATAAGGGGGCAACAGAAGATGAGATGGTTGGATGGCATCACCAACTCAATGGACATGAGTTTGAACAAACTCCGGGAGATGGTGAAAGACAGGGAAGCTTGGCGTGCTGCCATCCATGGGATCGCAAACTGAGTGAGTGAACAACAGCAACAACAATGGAAAGTGAGTCAGACTTAAAAAAGAAGGAAATCCTATTACATGGCAAACATGGATAAACCTTAAAGACATTATGCTAAGTGAAACAACCCAGTCACAAAAGACACATGGTATATCGTTGCACTTCAGTGAGGCATCTAAGTAGTCAAATACAGAAACCAGGAAGTAGAATGGTGGTTTCAGCTGCTGGGGGCAGGGAGAAATGGGGAGTTGTTCAATGGATACTGGAGTTTCAGTTTTGTAAGATGAAAAAGTTCTGGAGATCTGTTTCACAACAGTGTACATATACATAATAATACTGAGTTTTACACTTAACAGTGGTTAGGATAATAAATTTCATGTTACTTTTTTTTTTATACCAAAACTAAAAATGACTAAAGAATACTAACTTAAATAACTAGTTTAAATCTAGGATGCTTGGCATTATATGATGTAGTGGTTCAGTTCAAATTTGAAAGGCTTTGCAATAAAAGCATTGTTAAAAGAACAAAATTTTACTCAGATAGACCTTTGTTCAAATCCATGCTCTGCTGCTGACTAAAACACTGGCTTAATTTTTCTGAGCATCAGTTTCATCACATGCTAATTTGGATTAAAAATAGTATCTACCTGCAGAAACTTGAAATGCATTAAAGTTCAGCATATTGTAAGGATTCAAAAAAGGTTATTGTTACTATTATTGATGATTCCATTTAAAAAATAATCATTTGTAACTTACAGTGCAAATTCAAGGCTTCTTTGTTAGAAAAGGCATCTGTGACTTTGCTCATTTCAATTTATACTTGGAAGATAGGCAGTACTTTTTTTTTTCCTTCCTACTATTTTTGAAAAGGCATTCAGACATGAAATGCTTGATTATTTACTTGAATCAGGATTGAAACACTTGGCTAGTTGAAGGCAATTCTGGGAATGAGAAAAAGGGCCCCTCTTTGAGTGATTGAAGCTGGATTTCTGAATCGGATCTTTCAAAAATAATGGGATTCTTTGCCCATTTTCCATGAATTTACATTTTTTCATAGAAAATTGTCTTGGATCAGATAAATTTTAAGTAACATCTCTTATTTTTTCATTACTTTAAAAAATGCAGCCCTAAATTATCTTAATCTTTCTTACTCTCCTTAATATCCTTTCTGCTGGATATTTGATTCTTTCTATATTTAGTTTTCTATCCTGTGACTATTTTTAAAGTCTGCTTTTTTCAGATTTGGTTTCTTATTTTTCAAGTTTGATAAATATACTTTCATGAATTTTTAGAAATTTAGCTTTGTTTTACTGTTCACTTTCTCACAAGCACTATGTTCTTTGCTTGGCAAGAATTTTCTTACTAAATTATGATTCTGTTGTGTGGTGAGTGATATTTTCTACTTGACACAGATAAGGAAACTGAGACATAGATTACATAGCTTGCCCAAGTTCCCACCCATAAAGTATGAAGAATGGGACGTGGACCCAGGTGGTTTGATTTCAGAGCTCAGGCTCTCCAGAGCTGCACAAGTATCCTCGTTTTATCAGAGATGCACTTTCAAAAGCTGCCTCTTTTTTTCCTTTCCTTTATTCTCTATATATTTTACAGTCCTACTCATTTCTTTAAGGAATATCCCCCTTTCCTTCAAAATGTAGATCAACATTTTAGAATGTAATGTGTTCCCTTGTGTGCTCCTGCATTTCTTACTGCATCTCTGTTCTCCCAGGTCACTGACTCACTGCTGGGGATGTCCTTGGCCTCCTTGCCCTGTGACATTCAGTTACTAACTCCATTCTTTTACTTCTGTCTTCCAAGGAGTCTGAGCTTTTGAATGTTATTTTCCTTTCATTCAGTTCCAAGATGATGTTTGTCTCTGCTGAGTGTATTTCCTTTAAGCTACTGGAACCTTCTGTTCTGCAGATTGCTCCTTGGTGCATTTGGAATGAAGCTGCCAAATTTCTTTTTGTACATATGCTTGCTTTTCTGTTCCTGGAAACTCTACAGAGTTTCCTCTCATTTTCTACATTTTTCTTCTTCACGTTTCACCTCACTAGCCTAGTATGTGTCTGCCATATTGTTTTCTCTCCACCCCAGTTCACTTCAGAATATCCTCTTGTTCTGAATGCTTCAATTTACCCAAACCTTCCACTATCTTTTTTACTGTGGAAAGAGTTGTATTTTAATCAACTACGCCATGTCATTCTGCGAAAACCAATGGCTACACATTCTGGAAACTTCAGCAACTAAGTTTTTTTATTTCTTTTTTTAACCTGATCTACTTTATCTGCTTCCTTCATTCCTCTCATAAGAATCATACTTTAATAATTTGCAAGAAGCTCATGATGAGGACCTGGCTTTACACAGTAATCACTCTTAAGTGAGCTCTAAGTGCTTACTGGTGCTATGATTGAGGACACGAATTATATAAGAAATCCAGGGCAGTGAAAAGATCACAGGGCATACAGTCAGAAGATTCGAGTCTTTGCCATTGGTGGTTCTTCTTGTCAACCTGATTTTAGCTTCTACAATATTTCTTCTTACTCTCAGCTTTATTTGTCAAGTGAAGGATTAATAATACTTAACTCCAAAGGGGAGATTCAAGTGAGACAAAAAGCACACACATATTTTATAATTTGGAAATTGCCATACAACAGGTACAAATTATTATTATATTGGCTTTCAAAGCACAGAGATGAAAGTTTGTCAAGCACATACCAATGTAAATAAAAATGAAAGGTGAATATGACTAGAAATCCTTACATAAGGATTTCATTTATTTATACAGTTTTCTCTCTAGCATCAGAAGTTTTCTTAAAATATTGACATCTTCATTTAAGGTTTTATTTAATAAAAGAAAATTTCACATAGCCTTATGAATATTTGAGTGTCTGAAGGTGGTAGGTAACATGCTTTGCTGATCTGAATATCATAATCCAAAAATAATACCATGTATGTAGTTCACAATTTCTTCATGTGATAGGATGGCTGTTCCAGTGCAGTTCATAGGGAAAACACAGATGGGTGGCAAGGACATGCATTGGCATGTGTTATTACGGGTGAAGTTCCACCTGGAAATCCTTTGCTTTCCTCTGTAAGGAGTCATCTCACTCCCATAGGATTGGTGATTTCAAGGTTTTGTATCTTCCCACATGTCTAATTATACAAGTGATTCATTTACAGTTTAATCTTTAAAAATACCATATTGCAAACCAACACATAGACTCACTGAAAGCCATACTAAAAAGATTTATTATCCCATTTTATTCCCCTATGAAAACTACTGAATTATTATATACCATTTCAAGCCATTAATAAAGACCTTTGTATGAACAAAATATGGAGGATAAAACTAAGTTTTTCAGTTCTTTTGAAAATGAGCTTGAACTGTTAACAGGATTCTCATTTTTTTTTTTTTTAATTCTGTTGATTGCTTTGTCTTCTAGAATCGTGGTAACCAACTGAGTGGTCAAGTTGTTTGTATCTTATGCATACAGACTGATACCAGCAGTTTCCTGGGACGTGCCTCGCTCCACATCAGGTGAAGAGATTTGTCATTTGTATGTTAATACTTCCCTTCCTAATTTTAAGGTTGTCTTCTTTTCTGCCTTCTTGCGATTGTTCTCTGTGAACCTCTCCCCTTGGTACCATCTTAAATAATAATGGTTTTCCTCTAGATTATTTATATCCTTTGCCTGTTTGTAGATAGCTACCTTGCCCATCCATTTGTTGCTCTGCCAAGAAGTGCTTGTTTACTGCTTTAATCTTTTATCATAAATCATTTTTTTTCTATATCTTAATCACTCTTCCATCGTGTCTCTGAACTCCTTCCAGCTTCTGTGCACCTTTTGGATAATGAGGTGCCTGGATCTGAGCACCAGTTGCGGTCCTCCCATCAGTCCTGTCTAGGAGGGTCCCATCATATCCAGGATGATGTTTTCTTGTTCCCTTAGGTGCTCATTAGAGATATGATGCCTGTCTCTACAGGCAGAGTCAAGCGCAGCTTCATCTCCCTTACTCTCCTGCAGCTCTCTTCTAGCTTATCCTTTTTCCAGAGTGAAAATCCCAATTTCTGTCCTCTTCTCACTCTCATTTTCTTGCTTCTAGCTCTCACTATAAGTCTGTACATATCATTCTTTACTGTTTTTATTTTACTCATCCTGCCTGCCTCATGATCTAATTAATTTGTTTTATTTCCCTTTTTCTCTCCATTTCGTAGTTAACTCAACATCTTCTCAGTCCCACCATTTTCCAGTTGGTGCTGACAACAAACCATCCATCTCTTAGTCAAATTGACTTCCTTCACTCCTCCATTAGAAAAGATACTCTTATTTCCTTATGTTTATCTAATATCCTACCTTGTCATTTTTAGGCAAATCAAATAGTAGCTTGGCATTATTTTACTAGGTTTGAAAATTTAGTTTTATCAGTTCCTCAGAGAATGAAGCTATATATTCTGTTTGAGACTACTGTGTGGAACTTAAGAAAATGACATTTAGTTCAGTTTTTAACCCATAAATTGTATATTTTGGGGAAAGACATGATAGGTCTCATGACTCTGAAATAGTTACAGTATAAATCATGGTTTGTGTTTCTTCAGTACTTGTTAATCCTTTCTTCCTTCACTGCATTCTCCCCTGCCTTTCATACTTCCTTCCTTCCCTCACACAATGGTTCCTGAAGTCCTGGCATCAAGGATGGTGTGGGGGGGAGAGTGCTGTACCTGTGATTCTAGACCCTGTTCTCAGAGTGTTGAATTGTGAAGCCACATCAAACCACTTACCTTGTCACTTGTGTCCTCATATATAACAAGAGTGAGGTTCCCAAACATGATGACTGAGAATAAAGCAGCATTTTATTCACAAAGTGTAGGAATAGTGAGACAGAAATCCTAAATAAGGTTTAGGGTTGGATTGAGAAGAACCTCAAAAAATTGTATGTGAAACAACAGAAGGCTTCCTGCCAAATGAGTTTCGTCAAAACTTTCTATAGTATGAATGTGTTTGTGTATGAAGGAAGAATTGATGTGAGGGAGGCTAAGAAAAGATGCTAGGGAAATATTTTAATAATCTAGGAATTAGGTAGTAAAAGCAGATAAGGATTAGAGCTTGGAGAAAAATTTGAATCTGGTATTATGCTTTTGGGAAACAACTTTACAGTCAGTGGCTCCTCAGAGTCTTTCCACCTGGAGTGTTTTCATGGTTAATCTAGACTCCTGAATATCCCTCTGTGACTTGCTGAAACAGAGTACTTGGAGATGGTGTCATGGAAACTGTAAGTGTTACAATCCCCTGAATTGCTTCATATGCTTATAAGTGGTTACAAAATCTTTAGGTGAAAGAGTTGTCATTGTCACTATTAGTTAATTTTAGGGTCTAGTGTTACTAGGAAAAGGAGTACATGAAGGAGGTTAATGGACCAAGAGATTAGGATCATGGAGGGAAAGACCAGTGGCTGTGATGAATAAGTGATGTGGTTAACCAAGCTTGACACAATAGGTGTGGTTAGTGAGAATGGTTGAAAAAGTTTAATTAAGGAATTCATGAGAGACCTAGGAATTCTGAGCTTCTGCTTTTAGTAAAATAGAAAAATTTCTGAATGATATTGCAAATCAGTGTGCTCACACTGATTTTTAAGCAAAAATTGAGAACAGAATATTGTTGGGGGAAAATATCCAAAGTATATAAATATTTTGTTGTTTTGTTCTCTTTTATTTTCCCCAAAGACTGATGACACATGTAAAGCAATAAATTAATGCTTTTCATTTATTTTGGGCTTCCCTGGTGGCTCAGATGGTAAAGAATCTGCCTGCAATGTGGAAGATGCAGGTTTGATCCCTAAGAGAGGAAGATCCCCTGGAAAAGGGAATGGAAACCCACTACAGTATTCTTGCCCGGAGAATTCCATGGACAGAGGAGCCTGGCGGCTACAGTCCATAGGGTTGCAAAGAGTCAGACATGATTGAAGTGTCAGAGCACGCACACACACACACACACACACACACACAGAGACCCTGGTATTTCAACATTAACTTCAAAATTGTTACCTTGCTTGATAGTGATATAATTTATTTACTGCCACATTTTTAGTATTGACTTATTTCAGCCATCTAAGCAAATAAGAATGAATCTTTATTTCATAAAATTTTGTTGTGTTAGTCGCTTAGTTGCGTCTGACTCTGCGACCACATGGACTGTAGCCCGCCAGTCTCCTGTGTCCATGGGATTTTCCAGGCAAGAATACTGTAGTGGGTTGCCATTCCCTTCTGCAGGAGATCTTCCCGACCCAGGGATTGAACCTAGGTCTTCTACATTGCAGGTAGATTATTTATTATTTTTTTCTGCAGGCAGATTATTTATTATTACCAAATAAATATGGATTATTTGGTCTGAACCACCAAAAGCTTCATAAAATGGAGAAAAAAAAAATCAAAACCCAGATCTTTAAAAATATCTGACTTACAAAGTAGGCTTGTGTCAGGGATAATGAGGCTTTCTATATCTCAAAATGGCATTTATTCCTGAAGCATGCCAGCCTCTCAGCACAGTGACTTACTGTGTTTATCTTTATAAAGAAGAAAGTAAACTATTATGCAGACTCACTTCCATTTGGGAACCATAGTGCCAAGTGTTAATAGCATCATTATTTTCAAACAAAATGTGTTAGAAACATTACTTTTTTGTTATGGATTTCATGTGGGAATTTCCATGAAGGGTTTATATTTTATAGTCTATAATATAGCCACATGGCATAACTATTTTCTTATAGTACCTATTATGCTAATGATCTGCAGGGTAGGCAGATTGTCCCTTTAGTAAAGAAATGTCAATTTCTTAACCTTTGATACCTGTCTTTTTGAATGTATCATTTATACTGATTGAATATGGGTGGTATATTAGTGATATATTTGGAGGGAAATTTAAACAAACACATGAAGAGATGGAGTTTGCTGATAAGTTGGTAAACATCTTAAAATTTTTTGGTATTGATTTAGAATGCCAGCAAGACCATAAGAACTAAAGAGAGACTTGATTTTCTTAAGAGAAAATTTTGGAACTTTGTTACATTTGAAAATCCACTTGTTCTTTCAGGTGGTGGAATCAAGTTCTAACATTCTATGAAATACATAAAAGTTGGAGATTGCTTTACTGTATTAAGACTTCTTTATCTTATGGCATAGTATGAGATATAAATATAGTAACACCTTATTTTGTCTACATGCAGCATTCCTAAGCTAATATATATAAACTTTATATATGAGAAGTTGATTCAAAACTACTAATCTTTAGAAGAAAAATCAATGTGATTGAATAAATTCAAATAAATTTGAACTTAAAAGCATATCAAGTAAAATGTGTGATGAGTCATATTGTTCTCTCATGATTTCAACAGCTCAGCATTAAATTGTTGATTAAGATGCCTCAGTTTTTAAATGAGAAATCAAAGACTGGTTACTTGTTCTCTGATAGATGCAAAAACCACTTTGTTAATGTCAGACTCTTTAATAATTTGCATTCTATTAATATTAAAGAGCTAACCTGCATTATAAATAAATATCAAAATTAAATAAAGCAATAAAGCATCAAAATATCTAAAATGTATAACCAACAAGGTCCTACTGTACCACATAGGAAATTCTGCTAAATGTTATGTGGCAGCCTGGATGGGAGGGGAATGGGAGGGAGAATGGATGTATGTATATGTATGGCCGAGTTCCTTGTCTGTCCACCTGAAACTATTACAACATTGTTAATCAGCTATACTCTAATATAAAATAAAAAGTTTAAAAAATAAAACATTAATATCTGCAAATATGGTACACCTAGACCACTCCAGTACTCTTGCCTGGAAAATCCCATGGACAGAGGGCTGCAGTCCGTGGGGTCGCTAAGAGTCGGACACGACTGAGCGACTTCACTTTCACTTTTCACTTTCATGCATTGGAGAGGGAAGTGGCAACCCACTCCAGTGTTCTTACCTGGAGAATCCCAGGGACGGGGGAGCCTGGTGGGCCGCCATCTATGGGGTCGCACAGAGTCGGACACGATTGAAGTGACTTAGCAGTAGCAGAAGATAAAAAAGCTACAATTATATTTTTATGCTCTTTCAAATAATGTTTCACAGTCACTAAATATATAAAACAATCATTTGCAAAATGTCTTTGACACCATCAGTAGGGGCTGCTTACTGATTTGTCTATAACTAAAGATTCATGTACTCTTACCTATTGCTCTCTTGTTGAAAATATATTAGGTTTCAGTATGACTAAGTGTTACCAGAGATTTAATATGTATCCATGGAAAAGAAATAACTAGTTGACCCATCAGGGAGATTAACATTAACACCATCACCTCATGATTACTGAGCTCTAATGGACAAATTAACTAACCTCCTAGTGATCTAGTGTGCAGTAATAAAAATATTTTATTAGTTATTATTATCTCTTAGCAACATGTTTTTAACTTATAAGAGAAGTTAAAAGTATTTCTATCATGCTGAAGTGTTTAGAGGTGAAGTATATTGATAGCTTCATCTCACATTTATTTATTTTTTTAATTTTATTTTATTATTATTTTTTTGCTTTTCTTTTTTTTTTTTTTTAATTAATTTTATTTTATTTTTAAACTTTACATAATTGTATTAGTTTTGCCAAATATCAAAATGAATCCACCACAGGTATACATGTGTTCCCCATCCTGAACCCTCCTCCCACCTCCCTCCCCATACCATCCCTCTGGGTCATCCCAGTGCACTAGCCCCAAGCATCCAGTATCGTGCATTGAACCTGGACTGGCATCTCGTTTCATACATGATATTTTACATGTTTCAATGCCATTCTCCCAAATCTTCCCAC
Source organism: Bos mutus (assembly GCF_027580195.1). NCBI lineage: Eukaryota > Metazoa > Chordata > Mammalia > Artiodactyla > Bovidae > Bos > Bos mutus. Next base: position 83,708,676 of record NC_091620.1, on the reverse strand, counting down.
CCTCTCCCTCTCCCGCATATTTTATTTTTAAACTTTACATAATTGTATTAGTTTTGCCAAATATCACACATTTAAAAACATCTTTTTAAAAAATCAGGTGGATTGGCAGGATGTGTAGATATGTGATAAAGCTAATATAGAAAACTGTTAATCATTGAATCTGAGTGTAAGTCTGTGGATGTTGCTGTACCCTTTAGGTTTTATAAATATTTAAAAATTTTTATAACAAAAATTTGGAAAATCATTTGCAACATAGACTATTACATCATTTTTGAAATGCAATCAGTGTGATAAAATATGAAGGGAGCTGCCAATAATAACATTATATAATTCCTTATAAGTAGAAAGACAAGCTATGCTATATTTTAAAATATGAAGTATGTTTTTAAAGTAAATCTGAATTTTAGCTAAATTCCTTTCAGATGTATGTATTTCTTGAAAAAGATTTTACTCTTTCTCCAGATTATGTGTTTAAACCTAATTATTTTTTATGGCCATCTATTATTTGAGGCTAACCTAAAGTTATCACTTTGTGTTATATTTTAATCAATGGGCTTATTCACTTTTATAGTTCTCTCTGGTGCATTTATAAAGTGCACTTTATACTGCACTTCTACTTTCCTATAACCAGGGAAACAATCTATACTACTGTATTTCAAGCCATTGCCATCCCAACCATTACTTCATTTGCAATAAAAAGCACAAAAAAAACTGGGCAAGTGCATTTCGTACATGTTTATTTCTAAAGTGTTAATAAGTAAATGCCTGATCAGTGTTGGCACAGAAGTGGCAGACCCCCCACATGGTAGTAGGATTTTAGTACCTATCTTTCCATCCCCTCTCATCTATTAGTCCTTCTGGGTTTTGTTCCATCTTTTTTTCTTTTTAAATAAAATATTTAACTTAAACTGTCACAACATTGTTAATTAGCTATACTCTAACACACAATACAAAGTTTAAGTTAAAAAATATTTAACAGTCTGTTTACAGCACATGTTATCAGCCACTCTGAATTATTACTATCTGACTTTAATTGGGAGCTTTAATTACTATATATCCTAAGAAAATGGAGTATAGGGAGAATTTGGAACTTGGGGGTCTGTAACATCTGAACATTTCTCAGTTCAGTAGGCACAGGGGAGATAGGGGTCCAGGGGCTCAGTAGCAAGCTTTAGCACTGTGTGCTGGAAAGGAGGAGGAGAGAACGGCCTCCTTGGGCTGAGTAGATAGAGGGAGAGGAGAGTGTCTGCATGACTCTTTGCCACAGCTAGCAGTTTGTGGGTAATATATGGCCATACCACATGCAGTATTCTTTATAGAAATGGTCAGTTCAAAAAGATCTTGGATACAAATGATGATTGAATCTCTGCCATATAATTCTACTGGTATTATTCACTGAAACAGTTTGAATGTAAAGTCATTATGATGCTTTGGCTCCTACTAATCACCAAACATTTAATATCATCAAGATTAGAAATTACCTGTCAATAATTAGTTATCTGTCTCAGAATCAGGGTCACAGCTTTCTGGTAATATGCCAATATGAACAAGTGCAAGTGTCTTAATTTCTGAGGCTACTTGAATTTGATTTCCATGGGCACCAATAGCAAAAGATTGACAACTATGATAGAGCTTTCTATTATTTAATTAGGCTTATAGAATAACAGAATTTACCATGTGGGTAACAAGTATTTGGTCAGTTTATCACCTGAATCAATATTTGTATCTGTTTTCTAAGATTTACTTTCTATAGAACTTACTTTCATAATAAGACTATCAATGTATATTTGAAGCCATATCACTAGTACCTAATCTTAGAAATGTTCTTTTAATATTAAATTATTATTAGCTCTGTAAATGCTCTATTGTTTCACTGTTTTCCAGGTATCATCAATAGCTCTCATTTTTTTTTTTTACTGTATGACATTTTTACACACTTTTACACACTTCTGAGATCATTTTCATCCTTGTCAACTTGACTTCTCCACAAACACAACACAGGTTTGTGTTGTCCTCATACTGTACTACTGGTCCTCTTTTTAGGCAAAAATACAGATATCTTTTGACTACCAAATTTAATTTGTTCATCTGAGATCAAATTTAGTTGTGAATGTTGAAATGTCTGTCATTTGCTTGTGGTTAGCAATTATCCTTCCATATGCAGCTTTGATTTAGTTTAATAATCAGCAAGAGGTCAATCCACTCATTATTTACTTGCACGTTTCAGTAAAATTTGTCCGTCAGGTGTTTGAAATAATCAAACCTAAGATTAAAAAGCACCCTCTCTGTGTAAACAAATACTTAGCTACAAATAAGTGTAGATGTAAAATAAAACATAAAATGTAACAAGAAAGAGATCAAAGTGAGGGAAGCAGGAAATTTTAGGGTGATGATATTTTCCTATACATTATTATCAGACCACAGCAACCATCCATACTGCACGTTTGATATTGTCAGGTTGTTTTATTTCTCTCCCTCAGTTTTTGTCGCATCACGACAAAAATTTGGAACGATGGACTAAAGGATTTAAAACAACAGACCAGTTCAGTTCAGTTAAGTTCAGTCCCTCAGTCATGTTCGACTCTTTTCGACCCCATGGACTTCAGCGAGCCAGGCCTCCCTGTCCATCACCAACTCCCGGAGTTCACTCAAATTCATGTCCATAGAGTCGGTAATGCCATCTAACCATCTCATCCTTTTTTGTCCCCTTCTCCTCCTGCCTTCAATCTTTCCCAGTCTCAGAATCTTTTCCAATGAGTCAGTTCTTCTCATCAGGTGGTCAAAGGATTGGGGTTTCAGCTTCAGCATCAGTCCTTCCAGTGAATATTCAGGACTGATCTCCTTTAGGATGGACTGGTTGGATCTCCTTGCAGTCCAAGGGACTCTCAAGAGTCTTCTCCAACACCACAGTTCAAAAGCATCAATTCTGCAGCACTCAGCTTTGTTTATAGTCCAACTCTCACATCCATACATGACTACTGGAAAAACCATAGCTTTGACTAGAAGGATCTTTGCCAGCAAACTAATATCTCTGCTTTTTAATAAGCTGTCTAGGTTGGTCATAGCTTTTCTTCCAAGGAGCAAGTGTCTTTTAATTTCATGGCTGCAGTCACCATCTGCAGTGATTTTGGAGCCCAGAAAAATAAAGTCTGACACTGTTTCCACTGTTGCCCCATATATTTGTCATGAAGTCATGAGACTGGATGCCATGATCTTTAGTTTTCTGAATGTTGAGTTTTAAGCCAGCTTTTTCACACTCCTCTTTCATTTTCATCAAGAGGCTCTTTAGTTCTTCTTCACTTTCTACCATAAGGGTGGTGTCATCTGCGTATCTGAGGTTATTGATATTTCTCCCGGAACCCTTGATTCCAGCTTGTGCTTCCTCCAGCCCAGCGTTTCTCGTGATGTACTCTGTATATAAGTTAAATAAGCGTGGTGACAATTAACAGCTTTGACGTACTCCTTTCCCAGTTTGGAACCCATCTGTTGTTCCATGTCCAGTTCCAACTGTTGCTTCCTGACCTGCCTACAAATTTCTCAGGAGGCAGGTCAGGTGGTCTGGTATTCCCATCTTTTCACAATTTTCCACACTTTGTTGTGATGCACACAGTCAAAGGCTTTGGTGTAGTCAATAAAGCAGAAGTAGATGTTTTTCTGGAACTCTCTTGCTTTTTTGATGATCCAATGGAAGTTGGCAATTTGATCTCTGGTTCCTCTGCCTTTTTTAAATCCAGCTTGAACATCTGGAAGTTCACGGTTCATGAACTGTTGAATCCTGGCTTGGAGAATTTTGAGCATTACTTTGCTGGCTTGTGAGATGAGTGCATTTGTGTGGTAGTTTAAGCATTCTTTAGCATTGCCTTTCTTTGGGATTGGAATGAAAACTGACCTTTTCCAGTCCCGTGGCCATTGCTGAGTTTTCAAAATTTTCTGTCATGTTGAGTGCAGCATTTTCACAGCATCATCTTTTAGGATTTGAAATAGCTCAACTGGAATTCCATCACCCCCACTAGCTTTGTTCATGGTGATGGTTCCTAAGCCTCACTTGACTTCACATTCCAAGATGTCTGGCTTTAGGTGAGTGATCACACCATCATGATTATTTGGGTCACAATGATCTTTTTTGTACAGTTCTTCTGTGTATTCTTGCAACCTCTTCTTAATGTCTTCTGCTTCTGTTAGGTCCATTGCCATTTCTGTCCTTTATTGAGCCCAACTTTGCATGAAATGTTCCCTTGGTATCTCTAATTTTCTTTAAGAGATCTCTAGTCTTTCCCTTTCAGAGAAGGCAATGGGACCCCACTCCAGTACTCTTGCCTGTAAAATCCCAGGGATGGGGGAGCCTGGTGGGCTGCTGTCTATGGGGTCACACAGAGTCGGACACGACTGAAGTGACTTAGCAGCAGCAGCAGTCTTTCCTTTATATTGTTTTCCTCTGTTTCTTTGCACTGATCACTGAGGAAGGCTTTCTTATCTCTCCTTGCTATTCTTTGAAACTCTGCATTCAGGTGAGTATATCTTTCCTTTTCTTGTTTGCCTTTTGCTTCTCTTCTTTTCTCAGCTATTTGTAAGGCCTCCTAAGACAATCATTTTGCCTTTTTTATTTCTTTTTCTTGGAGATAGTCTTGATTACTGCCTCCTGTACAATGTTGCAAACCTCTGTCCACAGTTCTTCAGGCACTCTGTCAGATCTAATCCCTTGAATATATTTGTCACTGCCACTGTATAATCTTAAGGGACTTGACTTAGGTCATACCTGAATGATCTAGTGGTTTTCCCTACTTTCTTCAATTTAAGTCAGAATTTTGCAATAAGGAATTCATTATTGGTGATTGGTAGGGAGGCCTGGTGTGCTGCAGTCCATGGGGTCACAAAGAGTCAGACACGATTGAGCGACTGAACTGAACTGAACTGAACTGATCTAAGCCACAGTCTGCTTCTGGTCTTGTTTTTGCTGACTGTATAGAGCTTCTCCATCTTTGGCTACAAAGAATTAAAAAAAGCCAAAACAGACTAGTTACAGCTCAGTTAACATCTCAGGCAGATACATCTTTTATTAAACAGACACTTCTAAGACATGGGAGCAGTCTGACCCCAAAGGAGTAGTTCTCCCAGTCCCTCTTGACTTCCTCCTTTTTATACTTCCCATCTTTTCCTTTTGGTTGTGCCCTGAGCAAAATAGGGCTTGCACCCACCACCAATCAAGAAAGGAGATGCAAATGGACAGCTGCAAGTTATATAACAACAGGCTCCGTTGTGTATGTCTTCCCATAATTCAGTATGCTATAATCAGATGTATTTATGTGTAGAATATTTATGAACCCTTAATGGACTCCTAGCTTCCTAAGGTTACTTGAGGAAGCACTTGTAGTTTGCATCCACTGTGTGCCTAGGGTACGTGTGCAGGAGTTGGAAAGTCTCTGTGGTTATTTTTGTAGCATATCTGTAAGCTCTCCTGGGTGTGTCTAGGATGGGGTTTAGAGGTCAGCTTGAATCCATTTTGGCTAGGCCACCCCTTGTTGCTCATGCCTAACATCTTACCTAACAATATAATTAGGAAGTAAATAAAACCATTTGGGACATATTTGTAATGGATTTATTTTGCATTTTAGTTTTCTGGACATTTTCATTGTTTTAATCCAAGTGAGCTAGAAAATTTGATTCTTTTTACAGAGGTGCCAAAATTTGTCAGTTTATAATTTGAATTACAAGTTATTTAGCATCTTTTATGGAGAAGGCAATGGCAAGCCACTCCAGTATCTTGCCTAGAAAATCCCATGGACCGAGGAACCTGGTAAGCTGAAGTGACTTAGCAGCAGCAGCAGCAACATCTTTTAAGAAAAGTGCATCATGAAACCTCAAGATAGCCTAGTACCTTCAATTCAATATAACTGAATATGAAATATTAATGCAAAAAGCATTATATAAGATGCTTTGAAGATATAAAAAGAAGGTGTGCTTAGTCATTCAGTCATGTCTGCCTCTTTGTGACCCCATGGACTGTAGCCCACCAGGCTCCTTTGTCCATGGATTCTCCAGGCAAGAATACTGGGGTAGGTTTCCATGCCCTCCTCCAAGGATCCTTCCGACTCAGGGATCGAATTTGTGTCTCTTATGTTTCCTGCATTGGCGTGCGGGTTCTTTACCACTAGCACCACCTGAGAAACCCGTAGAAAAGAATGATATTCAAATAAAATATAATAATTAAACTAAAAACAGCATGCCTGAATGATCATCACACATATGCACAAATCGATAATAAAGCTCAATTTTAAAGCTTGAGCTCGATTTAAAGCTCGATTTCAATATTGAAATATGTTCTACTCTGATTGTTAAATCTTCTGATGAAGAACTGTATACGTCCTGGAATTGATTTTGAAAATGATCTATTACTGTTTGTTAAGAACATCACACGGTTCTGTTTGTATGTTTGTTTTGCTCAGTTTTGCTTTAGTTTGGGATTACAAGATTTCCAGAAATTGTTTATATATGTGTAAATGTAGAGAAATTTACCTGGTTTTATTGAAGATTTTCAAAGTAAAAAATTAAGGAGGGAAAAGAGACAGACTATACTGAACTAAGAGAGGGAAGGAGAAAATAAACAAACTTTGTGAATAAGCATTTTCTGTATTCAATTTTTACGTAGACTTTCTGTGGCAATTTACTTATGTGACTTTACTTTCCTTTTAGTCTCAATAATATTAGAGAACTTCTAATTTCCTAAATGTGTGTTTATTCCTTTATTGTAGCTAATAGTGCTATTTATTTTCATTTTATATTGGCGTATAGTTGATTAACAATGCTATGTTAGTTTTAGGTGTGTAGCAAAGTGATTCAGTTATACAAGTAACTGTATCTGTTCTTTTTCAAATTCTTTCCCCATTTAGGTTATTACATAATACTGAGCAGAGTTTCCTGTGCTATACACTAGGCCCTTGTTGGTTATCTATTTTAAATATAGCAGTGTGTGCGTGTCAGTTCCAGACCCCCAATTTATCCCCTGCTGCTACCTTTCCTCTCTGGTAACTGTACGCTCATTCTCTAAGTCAGTGAGTCTGATTTTGTTTTGTTAATCAGTTCATTTGTATCATTTTTTAAAAAACTTCCAGTTTGAAGCAATATCATATGATATTTGACTTTCTGACTTAGTATGTTAATCTCTAAGTCCATCCATGCTGCTGCAAATGACTTTATTTCATTCTTTTTATGGCTGAGTAATCTCGCATTGTATGTATGTACCACATCTTCATCCATTCATCTGTTGACAGACATTTAGGTTGCTTCCATGTCTTGGCTATTGCAAATAGCACTGCGATGGAGATTTCTTAAAAAGCAAAAAACCAAGATACCATATAATCTAGCAGTCCCATTCCTAGGCATCATGTGGAGAAAAATACGATCGGAAAGAATACATGCATCCCAGTGTTCATTGCAACAGTGCTATTTAAACATTTGTATTGCTTGGCAATTGAAGGAAGTTCAAGTTGATATTAAATTTTTCAATATATAACTTGGTTAAATTATTTTTTAAGACACTGGAAACATTGTTTTGAAATTTTATTGTATCTCACATTTACAATGAAAGGAACTCAACAGGAAACAAACAAACAAACAAAATAACACTGTCACCATGAAGGGAAGTCAGTGTGAAGAAAGTCAGCTTTGGATTGTCTCCAGCGGGGCTTCATTTTGGTACCACAATAAGGACTCTGTTATACCAGGCTACTATCTACCTGGTGAACTTAGACATAAACTTGAAAACAACAACATAGAAAAGCTTCATTGACTATAATCTTCTGGCTACAAATCTGGCAAGAGCTAGAAAATGCAGAAGAATGAAGGAGATACTAAAATAAAGCTTGAAGAGTCATGCAGTAAATTGATTTCTATGTTGTATTAGCAAATTCTTTCTGCAGATATAACTTGGTGGGTGATGCTACTTGTAGTGATACATTTTTAAGTTTCCTAGAAAAGCATTTAGAACGAAAATTTCCAAAGATTTTCAGTTCATAGTACCTTGGCTCAGTAACATTTCCATGGCATCATTAGGCCAACAAATAAACGAAAAGCAAGAGTTCTGTTTATTAGTCGCAGTCATACAGCTTATTAGTTCCAGTGACTCAGACAGTAAAGAATCTGCCCTCAGAATAGGAGACTGAGTTCAATCCCTGGGTCAGGAGGATCCCCTGGAGATGGCAATGGCAATCCCCTCCAGTGTTCTTGCCTGGAGAATTCCATGGACAGAGGAGCCTGGCAGGCTACAGTCCATGGGGTCAAAAAGAGTCGGACACGACTGACTAACACAAGCCACTTAACAAGTATTTATGTTCTGACAGCCTAAATTGAAAGAAAAAATAAAATTAATAGTTTTATTCTTAATAACCACAATCACTTATTGATGGGGGTGTGTGTGCATGTATGTGTGTGTTGGGCACTGCACAACTTCTCAAACCTTGGAAACAAATTGAACACTGTCATCTTCATTACTTGTTCCACATGGATTTTTTAGGAGACACTTGCTTTTTATCACATGACCTGCTGAAAACCCAGCTTTGCACAGCTATGCTGCCCTTGAAAGGAACTGTGTAATACCTTGACTAGTAATTTGTAAGGATGCAACATCTGTGTCTGATAGATGTTGAATGATGTTGTGTTTACCTTGACATTTGAAAATATCCCTCACCACATCCTGTAAGCACTCTTAGCACTCCAGGATGATTTGGCACACAGTTTTGGAATCATGTAGACTATTAGATGCTAATGTGAATCAGGCCCTGAATCTTAAAACTGAGAACTCAGAAAACCTCTGCCAGAGTGACAGTAAATGGGAAGCACTGTAAATCAAACATTTTTTATTCTTTAACATATATTATTCTTTAATCTCAGTTTTCTAGATTTTTTAGTCTAATGCAGATATTTCTCAAGATTCACGGTATAATTTTCTGTGGCTTTGGAAGTTTGATGTTAGCAAATCAAACGACTGTGCCAGCAGTTGTTTGGCACAAATGTTGCTTATATATTTTAACAAAATAATATTATCAGAGTCTATTAGGACATTTTAAATTTTGACATGGCATTTTAAGAATTGGACTAAATGTTTTTCAAAGTTTCCAACTACACATTTTTCCAACTACCTTTTCTCAACAGTCTATGAGATGTATGAGACGAGATTTTGTATCTTCTCATGTGTGTGTCCTAACTGCAAATAAACCCTGGGGTGCTGTAAGTCAGGGGATTTTAACTAATTTTCCATTTTATCTGATTTTTGCATTTCAGTAACCCAGTTAACTGTATAAACATTGTTTCCTTTTAAAAACAAATATCTTATAGAAATGTGTATTTAATCTTAGCTACGGAACTCAGTGAGTCTTATTTGGATTATTAGAAGAAATCAAATATGAGAATTTTTAAACTAGATGATGTTATGTGTTTCCTGAACAATAAACTATGAGAACTATCAGTGTCCCCAACTGAAGGCTCAGAATCAAAAACTAAAGCAAATTATATTAAAGTGAATTATCAAGAATATAGATCAATTTTTAAGTGAATAGTGAAACACAAAATATAATAATGTAGAGCTCTTCTCACATGTCTCTCACAGGGGGCTAATACTGATCATTCACGAAGATACCTCATTCCTATCACTGACATACTCATGATTTTGAATTCAAATTTTGAATTATTTTTTTCTCATCTGTTCATTTCTTTTGGTAGATCTAGATTTATTTATTTTTTTAATCCTAATTTCCTACCACCTACTTTGTTAATAAAGTTTCCATACCTGTAAGTAGATTTAGTCATCATTATCTCTGCTATGGTAACAATTAGCTGGCTTTCATAGCAGGAATGACTGGTTTAATTTTTATTTAGTGACTGAAATCATTTGTTATATACTTGATAATCAGTGTTTGAAGGAATGAAACCCAGAACTGGTCCTGGCAGGCTGGTTTGTCTGGGACCTTGTGAGTTCTCTCAGCTAAGAAACTTTTAAAAATCTAAAGAGGTAAGTAGCAGGGAATTGGTCTTGTAAATGAAGGCTATATGGCTGTATGGAGGGTAGTGGGAAGGGCATTTCACCTGTGTTATATATGCAAGACTGATTCTGATTGTTCCGTATCTAACTACAAGAGCAGAAAGCAATAACAGCCTACATTGTGATTTGCATTATCTAGGTAACTTCCCATTTAGCTCAGTGGTAAAGAATCTGCCTGTCAATGTAGGAGACATAGGAGAAGCCAGTTCAATCCCTGGATTGGGAAGATCCTCTGGAGGAGGAACTGGCAACCCACTCCAGTATTCTTACTTGGGATAGTTCCATGGACAGAAGAGTCTGGTGGGTGACAGTCGTGGGGTTGCAAAGAGTCAGACACGACTGAAGTGACTGAGCACGCGCACAGTGAAGTGAACTATTAGGAGAAAATAAAAATATGTAAATAATATGGTAAATAATAACTGGAAGAGATAATAATTTGATATTTCTAACTTCATAAAATTCTGTCACCAAAATGTTAGAAATACAAGTGTGTGTATCTATATGTGTACATACATATACATACTTATATATGTGTATGTGTGTACATGTGCTTTACTTATATCTGTGTATGTGTGTACATGTGTTTCCAGATGTTACATTTGAATGGATCGTGGCATTATATTTTTCATGATTGGTATTGTATTGCTTTTTAGCTGGGTAACTAGTCACGGGTCTGTAGATAGAGACAGATTTACAGATAGTTGGAAGTAGGGGTGATTAGAAAGATGGACAGAATCTCTACCCCTTTGCCTACAACTATGAGTGAATAATGTTAACATTGTTGTATGCAGCACAATGAACCCCTCCCTGGAGGAATGAACATGTTTACTTTCTTCACTAACTTTATCCTAACTGCTGGATCAAAGTGCCTTCTTTTGTACTTTCCATTCCTGAGGCTCTTTTCTTGCAGTGTTCATGTTAAATTTGCTACACCTCTGAGTACCCACACAGATTTGCAACACAGTTTTTTAGCCTGCTTCAAAAGTTTGCTGCCTTATTACCAAAAGTATCTGAAGATTTTTCTGTTCATAGACACACACACAAATATATAATATATGAAAAGACTGGTTCTTGTCATTTCTCTATTTCTTTTATCTATGAAGTCTGCCACTATGCTGTTTTTCCTTTTGAAAATATGACTAATTTATTTTTATAAATATAATGACATGCTATTTTAAATGAAAAATTAAGTAAAGGATTTAAAAATAGTATGTGAAATGTGATGTCATGTGTGCAGGTATATACATATATACTGTAAAATTTTGGAATACAAATACAAATATAAGGTAGACTGCATTATCTTTTTATACCAACTAGTTTTTCTTTATGTGTGTGTGTTTTGAATCTCTGTTTGTTTTGTATTTGGGTCATTAAAAATAACTTCATTTTGCAAATATACTATAATTTCTCCCCAGTATAGGTCCTTCTTTTCACCAGATATTTTATAATTTTTTGTTATTAAACACACTGTATTATCTTGCTCGATGAGATTGACTCATGAAAGTTTCCTGTTCTTTCATGCAGGTTCTTTCCTATGAGTTGTATTTTCAGTACTCCAAGTGTCCAGTAAAGTAGCCAAGTTAGCTTTTCAAATGTCAAGTTTCTCTGATATTTTGGACAGACTGAGATTTAAACTGTCTATAAAATGGCAAGGGTAGGGATGCAGCTTCCTAATTTGTCATTCAGTTCTTAAATATCTTTAGAATTAAAGAAAAACAACAACAATAGCATAAAATGCATCAATATTTTCTGATTATATTATTGTTTAAGAAACGTACTTTTGTCTACACCCTCCCAAAAGAATAATATGTTGTTCAAATCATCACATCTGTGTCAATACTTTACAATTTTTATTTGGCTCCATTCATTCACTTACTCGTGATTTCTTTCATTTTCTATAATAAGTTGAACATGTCTTATATACCAAATAATATTATGCTAGAATAGGAATAAAATAAAGGATAAAAAGTAGAAGCTTCTAACCTCCTAATTCCTATACTTCAACAGAACCATTCCAGGAAGAGGTTAAAAATTTGGAAGATAGATTATTGTGACCCTGTCATTTATATTGAACAATTCAGAGCCTTGAAGCATTCTTAATGAGGTTTCAAGGATTATATTTTTCTTCCTTGCCTTATAAACAAATAAATTAAACCAAACTAAACACTAATAAAAGCCATGCTAGAACTGTGGATATTATCCAGCTGCTCCAGGATTTCCCTCCAAAACTTATTTGTCTCCTTAGTTAAGTACAGTGGTCACTAAAGCCAGGTTGATATGAAATAACAATTTTCCCACCTTTGAGATGTTAATCAATGGATTGGCATAAAAGTAAGAATCCATGGTGAATCCGAATAAAATCCTGTGAGATATTAATATCTGCTTTATGTGGATAATATGTTTCAAAGTAAGTAGTGAAGGGCATAAGGGAGATAAGCACAAACACAACTTTAATTTTGGACTCTAGACTCACATAAAAGTATTGAATATTTGTGTGTGCTTGCATGCATGCTAAGTTGCTTCAGTTGTGTCCAACTCTGTGCAACCCTATGAACCATAGTTCCCCAGGCTCCTCTGTCTATGGGGATTCTCCAGGCAAGAATACTGGAGTGGGTTGCCATACCCTCCTCCGGGGATCTTCCCAATCCAGGGATTGAACCTGTGTCTCTTAAGTCTCCTGCATTGGCAGTCAGGTTCTTTACCACTAACTCCACCTGGCAAGCCCAAATATTGCAGAATGACTCAAAAAAAGACTATGTATAAATGCTTGGAAATCTTGATAAAGATTCTCACAGAAATTCTGGTGTTTGTGTAAATTGTGTTCATTTTTTTGTCACGTCAAATCTGAAGTGAAAAATATATCTCTATGCTGGGAATCCCTTCCCCTCTATCTCATAGCAAAGCATGTTTTCCTCATCTGGGGACAAGCATAAAGGGTTCCGATCTCCGCGTCTTTTACAGAAGTTTCAAATCTAGCTTTAATTTCACCTTTTATTTATTTAATTTTAATTAATCTAAATTTTAAAAGTGGTACTCAATTCACTTATTCGAAAATTTTCGTTTGTTGAAACAGGGCACATTCAGTTTGCCTGTTCAATTGTAAATTCTGTGAAATCTGAATACAGACTAAGTATTTCTGATGAAAATTTAACATTCAAGTAGAAAAATGCTGAAAGTATAAAATGTGCAGCTGGTTTGGAAGACTTAGAATGAAGAACATCAAGTGTTTGATTAACACTTGATCTATTGTGAAGTGAAGTCGCTCAGTCGTGTCCGACTCTTTGCGACCCTGTGGACTGAAGCCTACCAGGGTCCTCTGTCCATGGGATTTTCCAGGCAAGAGTACTGGAGTGGGTTGCCATTTCCTTCTCCAGGGGATCTTCATGACCCAGGGATCAAACCCGGGTCCCCTGCATTATAGGCAGACATTTTTACTGTCTGAGCCAAATGATATTTTAATATATTAGATCGAATAGAATATAAAAATTGATTTCATCTGTTACTTTTTATTTGTGTGTGTGTGTGTGTGTGTGTGTGTGTTAGTTGCTCAGTTGTGTCCAACTGTTTGCGACCCTATAGACTAGCCCAATAAGCTCCTCTGTCCATGGAATTCTCCAGGCAAGAGTCCTGGAGTGGGTTGCCATGCCCTTTCCAGGGCATCTTCCCAAACTGGAGATTGAACCCAGATCTGCATTGGAAGCAGAACTCACATGGCTGCAAAATTTTTTAAAGTAAATTTCTCACAGTATATTTTTATTGGATAGAACTAGTATATATTTTAGAACTGATTATATTAAATATAGTATTACATTGTTGTTGTTCAGTCTCTTAAGTTGCGTCTGACTCTTTGTGACCCCATGGACTGCAGCACACCCAGCTTCCCTGTCCTTCAGTATCTCCCAGAGTTCGCGCAAACTCATGTCCATTGAGTTGATGATGCCATCTAACCATTTCATCCTCTGTCATCCCCTTTCCCTCCTGCCCTCAATCATTCCCAGTATCAGGGTTTTTCCAATGAGTTGGCTCTTTGCATCAGGTGGCCAAAGTATTGGAGCTTCAGCTTCAGCATCACTCCTTCAGATGAGTATTCAGGATTGATTTCCTTTAGTATTGACTGGTTTGATCTCCTTGCAGTCCAATGGACTCTCAAGAGTCGTCTCCAGCACCACAATTCATTATAATATTACATATACTGACATATTTTTATGTTATTTTTATCTCCAACTATCTTGAAATTACTGTGATAATAAAACTATTAACATTAACTTCAGAACTTATATGTCAGGTACTCTGGTAATCACCTTACATGTCATTTCGTTTTCATACCTAATTGCATGTAGCATTGTGATTGGTGTGTAGTAGGTACCCATTATCATTCTTATGAATGAGTAATTTTTAAGATGCTCTTATTGGAAGTAATTTTTGCTTCATGGGTAAAGATATGAGAGACAGAGCTATTGAAAAGAGGGTTAAAAAAAAAAAAAAAAAAGCTTTAGCAAATTGCCTGAGGTAGACTTCTTTTCCTCTTAATGTTACTTTTGCTAATTAAGGTGACAATGTCTTAGCATTTGCTGTTGAAAAGAGAAAGTCTTTTCACTTCATGGCTCAAGAGAGAAATATTCAGGAAAAAAGTATGTAAGATGGGTTATATTTATTTTAAGAAACTATCACTCAACCAAAAAGAGAAAAGGTTATTACATTCACATCATATTGCTTGTCTGGGAAACTTTCTAGTGAGAAAATGAACAGAGCCATAAAATTAAAGAAAATATTGACAGGGTTTTTTCAGATATTAAGAAATAGCAGCCCTTCTTTCCTTTCTTATGATGACTCTCTGGGATCTGTGAAACCAAACAAATATCAAAAGGCTTTATTCTTCTTTCTAAAAGTTGTCTACATCCTGTTCTGTAAGATCCATGATGAATGAAAATTGGGAAAATGCTGTATTACCATGGAGAACAATTAAATAAAAATAGGACCACCATGAGATAGATTCCTTATTTCCCTTATGTAGTCTGTGTATTTTATAAATAAATTATGACATCTTCAGAAAGTTTTTATTGTGGAATTTTAAATAAGGTTGTAATTTCATGTCTTGAAATAAATTTTGACTTTTAAAGTAATAAAATTCATATGGAAGTAACTCTAACTGATTTGAAGTTGTAGATGAAACTAAACACTTTCTGAACATTTTGCTAGGTATTTTTGGCTCAAACATACGTTATGTTTGTAAAGAAATGACTTTTTAAGCTTTAAGTAAAGCATTGAATAATTTAACAATTGAGAGACAAACACCCAGCAAATCGTGTTTTTTAGTGATGTTGACATATCATAGTTTAGAAATTCTTATGTACCCAAACCAACTAAAATTCATTGCCAACTTCCATATAATTCACAGAAACATATTTTTTTTTCTTGTGTTGGGGGTGGGGTGGCTGTCATATTTAAATAGTACATCAATGTATTAAAGCTCTGTTTAAATGCATTTCTAACTCTTTTCCTATTCTCTGTTTTTGAGTGCAAAGTGCATTGCACACATCATAAATTAATATGAGAGACCCCCAGTAGGGTCTCTCAGTGCGACTTTATAAACCAGGCCCTTGTTTATTCTGTGTGTGGCCACTTTGGTTATTAGTAGGAGTTACACTGAATGCCTTTTCCCAGATTTATGAGACTTGGCACAAACCTTGAGAAAACAAAACCTCACTTCTCTCAATAGAAAACATTATTAGATACTAAATAAACATTAATTTAGGTAAACTGGTACTACTCAGTCCAAGAGGAAAATGCTCTTAGATTTCATTCTAATGGGTGAAAGAATATAAGAGGGGAAATTGCTTTATAGAAGATCACAAAGAAAGGACATTAATTTAAGTGATGGCTAAGACTGTTCTTAGCATACCTTCATGCTCATTCATGAAGGGCAGTGCTCCTCTGCCAGGGAAACATGCATCATCCTCTTGTCCCAATGGAGAGGGTCAGGAGAACACACAGTCTTTTTAAGATTAGCACAAAATCCTTGATAGCACAATGATTAATTTTCTCTGAATTCCAACAAAGGCTTTGGGAAATAGGCATCCTGTGCAGTTAGTTAACACGTGAGTTTTAAATAACTTGGTAACATTGAAATTTATGAACAGGCTAAAGCATTTTTAAAAGGATAACTTGAACCTATCTCTTGTCAACAATTAATGTCATGGAAAAAGGGAGGAATGATCTGCATGCTAGGCTAAAAATGAGAGCAACACAGCAACTAGGTAGAGTGTGTCACATGGAATTGGATCCCAAGTTGGACAAAGTAATTGTAAAGAACAATTTGGGGACAATCCTGAAAATTTTAATAAGGACTGGATATTAAATAAAATGAAATTTTATTGACAGGAAAATGGAGGTAATTAACTTATAAATATACAAAATAGAATATTTGATATGATCTCCTTGTGATAAAATATATAGGACAAATGGAAAGATAAATAAGATTTTAACAGTGGTAATTTCTGAGTGGAGTGTGAATAGAAATAGAGATGTTTTTATTTTCTTCTTTTTGCTTGTCTGTAGTTTAACTGTATAGAGTACAAATATGCAACTTAAGTAATAATTACAATCTGTTATTAATAAAACAATTAACCAGCAGTAAAATTTGCCTTGATACTTTTACTAAAATATTATGTATTGTGAAAATGTAAAAAAACCCTAGACATCAGTCATTGCATTGGGTTATGTTTTTGTTTTGCAGTGTAGAATACCACAGGTTGTTTTAATGATATTAAATTTTTTATTCTTGATAATAAACTAGTTTTACAAAGAGCAACACTAGAACTTTGCTAAGAAATAATCATCAAGTCTCTTTCTCTACAGTAAGAAGACTAAAACAGGTACATTCTTCTTCTGAGAATTATAAATGCATTTTGAAGTTTTAGGGTAACAAAACAAACTACAAAACAGACTATTGCTCTAATAAAACTTTTTCAAACTCCTTTCACTCCCATCCCTGATCATGTTATGCATTCATTCATTCAGCATGAGGCCATTCCCTCAGGAAAATTTGAAACTTAGATTAAGAAGGCTTGGCTCTTAATAAGGACTCTGTGGTAATCAGAAACTGTTAGTAATGTGTTCATGTCTTGCAAGTTGTAGACTATAGATTGTGCAGAGTAAATGACAAACGACAGAATTAGAAAATAAATTAGAAGAACTCTATTGTAACTTATAGCACCAAATTGTGTGCTGATGTTTGAAGTAACACCATGATGAAGAATATCTCAACTATTTTCTTTTAATGTAAGTGTCTTTTTATGTATTAGAACAGAAAGACACCTTAAAGACCATCTTCACTAATCCCTTCATTTAAAGATGAGGAAACTGAAATTCACAAAGATAAAATAATTTGTCAATAGTCACACTGACATTTATTGGCAGAGCTTAAATAAGAACTTAATTTATGTGACTTATACTATTGTGTACTTTTACTCTGTCACATTAAAAAGTCTTCCCTATTTGAGGAAGGGAGGAAATGCAGAAATTAATACACATTGTAGAAAATCATATTGAAGTTACAAATGGAATTTTGATATTAAACTGATTTCTCTTGGAGGATCAGATATCTCCCTCTAAAAATTTAAGAACAGTAATCTCAAGCACATTAGTTCAATTCTGTTGATGTGGTGTTTTTATTTTAGACCATTATATAACATGTAGTGTCATATAATATCATTCAATTTAATTAGTTCTCATGTTCAGGGAACATGTAACTATAGTTAGAATTATGAAGTCCAAGAAGTCATGTCTTACTCATCTCAAGATTGATTGAATATGAGTTAAGTTGATTTTATTTTTATCTGATTTGGATTTCAAGAAGAAATAATTGCACTCTTCAAAAATGTGTTTTGAATATCTCTTTTCAATTTTCATGTCAACTAAGATACTATGGTTTGTAACCACATCATGAAAATGCATTTGGACATTTTTATCATCCCACCTGGTATACTGAGAGAGGAAAAATGCCATGTTAAAAAAAGAAAGGTCGGAGGCTATTTCTTTACAATAAGAAAATCATTCTCCTTCTAGTTAAGGTAGAGGAAACATGACTTTTTTCCTAACCCTGTATGCCCAGTAAGTACAAATCTCCAAATGAGAATTGTCATTGCTTTGAATGCAGTAACTTTTTGAAGAATGGAAATGTTTTAAATGTTCACAGTTAAGTCTGCTTAATGTCACTTAAGTTGTCCCATTTAGATGGTAACTTCCCCATCCCAAGTCTTTATCTCTTCTGTTTTTCTCTATAGCAGTTCCCACAATGTGACTTATTATATATTTCCTTTGTGTTTATTTCCTGTTCCTTTTTCTAAAATACTGGTGCTTGTATTTTAGATACCATTGATCTTATCAACAAGGGTGATATTTTTCTATATTCACTCAGTATCTGGAGTGCCTGGAAAGGTGCTTGACACTTGGGACACTTGGAATGTGCTCAATAAATATTCTTTTGAATGAAAAAGTCAATTAATAGTCATCCACAGTAGTGGTTCAATTATTATTTTAAATCAGATAAAATAGAATAACTCCTTATGTTAACAAATATTTTATATTTATTATATATTGTAAATCACATCAGACATCTAATTTTATGAGTATATCAGTAAATATTTTTCATATATGTGCATTAAAATTATAGGATACATTAATAGTAGCCTGCAGTAATATTTTAACTGCTTATTAATTTCAGCAGATAAAAAATTAATTTTATCTATTTTGATAATTCTTACTTTTTCTGCTGTGCTGATAATTTAACTCTATGATTTTAACCTTCACCTAGAGAAGAAAAAAAGAAATGATTAAGTTTGTTGTTATTGTTCCATAGTGGGAATAATTGCTTATTCTGCAAAAGCATTTTAAGTTACAGTGTTTATAATTTGTCTCATTTTTGAAATAGAATGTATGCCTTAGTCTAGCCACAAAAATGAGATAATTCTATAAGCATTTCATGAGTTCTAAGATGAATTTTTTTTCTGTTTTACCATTCTAAAAACAAGATGGGTCATACAAACATTTTTTTCTTAATAATTTTTTTTCCTCTCATTCATTTCACAATTGTTTAATGTCCTTTAACAGAAAAATATACCATGTGTGAGCATATGACTTTTCTAGTGTTTTTAATAACTTTTTAGATTTCTAATAACTGCTATATTACTAAATTCTGTTGTTCATTTTATTTACAAGTTTATGTAGTGACATTTAATATCAAAAAGTAAATGTGTTCCCTTGCCATAAGTAAATTTATGGCAAATTTCTCTAACACTCTTGTTTATGTTTATAGTATGTTTCAACAAAAGCAGCCTAGATATTTCAAGATGTCTCTTCATTTTCTTTTCTATAAATGTCCAACCATTTCAAATATGAATAGAAGCTATACTGATGATAATAATTATAAAAATGTTTTACTCTTTTTTGACTTTGCAATCTATAGGTTTTTTGTAAGAAAGACAAAAATATTTTCAAAATCCAAGTAGTACAGCTATCTTGTTATATTAGTATCATGTTATTGTAGCTTTAAATTTAAAGTGCTTGGTGAAGCAAAATTTCAAAACTTTATAGAAAAGCAGTTAATTTGAATAGTAGCTTTTTTGTATTTTATGCATTTATATTGAAACTTTTCATGGGTCTTTGTTCCTGTCTTGGAATTCTTGAATGATTATATCTGTGATATACTTGTGTTATCTTGAGTAAAGCTGATTTTTTACATCACTCTGAAACATTTTCACAAAATGATAGTCAATACTATACTTACTATATGTATGGATATTGGGATACAATCTAAAAATAAAGGTTAGTGTTCTTATTGCTAATGAAGTTAGCAATGTATGTATGTCTGTTAGCAACTGTCTATATGGCTTTTTAATTTTGTGAAATTGGAAGCAATTCATCATGACTAGATTTGCCATACTGGAATTTTAGACTTAGAAAATACCTTAAAATTCCAGTGGTTCCAGATTCCATGTTTTGAAGAAAAGTATAGACAGACCTAGAGAGGTCTGTCTTTGTTTGAACTGCTGTAACAAAATGCTGCCGACTGGGTAACTTACAAATACCAGAAATATATTGCTGGCTGTTTTGGAAGCTAGAAGTCCAGGATCAAGGTGTCAGCATGGTTGCCTTCTGGTGAAAACCCTCTTCCTGGCTCATAGCCAGTGCTTTTTTCTTGTGGCCTTTCATGGTGGGAAGAGCTAGGGGGTCTTTCTGGAGCCTCTTTTTATAAGACACTAATTCCATTCATCGGAGAAGGCAATGGCACCCCATTCCAGTACTCTTGCCTGGAAAATCCCACGGATGGAGAAGTCTGGTGGGCTGCAGTCCATGGGGTCGCTAAGAGTCGGACACGAATGAGCAACTTCCCTTTCACTTTTCACTTTTATGCATTGGAGAAGGAAATGGCAACCCACTCCAGTGTTCTTGCTTGGAGAATCCCAGGGAGTCGGACACGACTGAGTGACTTAGCAGCAGCAGCAGCAATCCCATTTATAGGCTTCCCTGGTGGCTCAGTGGTGAAGAACCTGCCTGCCGATATATGAGACATAGGCTTGATATCTCATCGGGAAGATCCCCTGGAGAAGGAAATGGCAGCCAACACTAGTACTCTTGCCTGGGAAATACTACAGACAGAGGAGCCTGGTAGGCTACAGTCCGTGAGGTTGTGGAAGAGTCAGACACAACTGAACGACTAAACAACAACAACAATCCAATTCATGAGGGTGAACCCTCATGACTTAGCCACCTATGAAAGGCTCCATTTACAAACACCATCATCTTTGGAGGTTAAGATTTCAACATACAAATTTTATGGGGGTGTACACATTCAGACCATAGCAAAGTCATATAAATTATCTGAGGAGAAAAAGCTTGCTGGTGGCAGAAACTGGCCTTAAATTAATATCAGGAATCCATGATGATATGTCTTTCTTCAAACTGATAGTCAAATATTTATTTACACCGTGATGTTTTCCGTTAGAGACACTTCCATTAAAACAAGAAGATATTGGTCAGCTATGCTGCTGCTGCTGCTAAGTCACTTCAGTCGTGTCCGACTCTATGCGACCCCATAGACGGCAGCCCACCAGGCTCCCCTGTCCCTGGGATTGTCCAGGCAAGAACACTGGAGTGGGTTGCCATTTCCTTCTCCAATGCATGAAAGGGAAAAGTGAAAGTGAAGTCGCTCAGTCATGTCCGACTCTTTGTGACCCCATGGACTGCAGCCCACCAGGCTCCTCCGTCCATGGGATTTCCAGGCAAGAGTACTGGAGTGGGTTGCCATTGCCTTCTCCGTCAGCTAAGGTTGCTGCTAAAAAGAGTGAAAATTTCTGAGTGGGTGACAATGAAATATCTTGGTTTTGCCTTTTGTGTTGATTGCTCGAAATGTGATTTAAAGTAATGAAGTCATTCAAACAATGTGAGTGTTAATCATATAGTTTGATATTAGCTTCTAATATAACCTAATTATATTAGATTTGATATGTGTTAGTTAACATATATTTCAATGTTAAATGCTTTAAACAACAGTTTACATATTTAGTCCATATTCTTCATGTATTACATAGATCTTCTAACCTAATGTCATCTATATAAATAAGTGAACACAAAATGAACAGTACTATAACTGCTGTCATATTTTGGTACAAGAGTGTTGAGTGGTAGCATATCCTATAGTTTTAAGAATATGAGTATTGTTATCTCAGGTTAACTCGTAAACTAACTCCATGATGTACTTTTCTTGTCACTGAGTAGAGTTACACTGCATTTGTTGTGTTTACAAATACATTGTTTGTCAGCCATGAAATTAAATCATATTTTATGTTTGTCCATTCTTTATTTTTAAACTTCTAATCGATTCCAGGTTGATTGTATTATCAGACTTTTTGATCCACCTTTGTTAACAGTTTATTAACTAGTGCTTAAGGGATAGCATTATGTTTCTTCATCTCAGTAAGTCAGTCAGTTCAGTAGCTCAGTTGTGTCCAACTCTCTGGGACCCCATGGACTGCAGCACTCCAAGCTTCCCTGTCCATCACCAATTTCCAGAGTTTACTCAAACTCCTGTCCACTGAGTCAGTGATGCCATCTAACTGTCTCATCCTCTGTCATCCACTTCTCCTCCTGCCTTCAAACTTTCCCCAGTATCAGAATCTTTTCCAATGAGTTAGTTCTTCGCATCAGTTAGCCAAAGGATTGGAGTTTCAGCTTCAACATCCATCCTTCCAATGAATATTCAGTACTTATCTCCTTTAGGATGGACTGGTTGGATCTACTTGCTGTCCAAAGGACTCTCAAAAGTCTTTTCCAATATCACAGTTCAAAAGCATCAATTCTGCAGCACTCAGCTTTCTTTATAGTCCAACTCTCACATCCATACACGGCTACTGGAAAAACCATAGCTTTGACTAGATGGACCTTTGTTAGCAAATTAATGTCTCTGCTTTTTAATAAGCTGTCTAGGTTGCTAGGTTTTGTTCCAAGGAGCAAGCGTCTTTTAATTTCATGGCTGCAGTGATTTTGGAGCCCTCAAGAAATAAAATCTTTCACTTTCCACTGTCTCCCCATCTATTTGCCATGAAGTGATGGGACCAGATGCCATGACCTTAGTTTTCTGAATGTTGAGTTTTAAGCCAACTTTTTCATTCTCCTCTTTCATTTTCATCAAGAGACTCTTCAGATCTTCTTTGCTTTCAGCCATAAGGGTGGTGTCATCTGCATATCTGAGGTTATTGATATTTCTTCCAGCAATCTTGATTTCCAGCTTTTGCTTCTTCCAGTCCAGCGTTTCTCATGATACGTTTCTCTTCTCTGCATAGAAGTTAAATAAGCAGTGTGACAATATACAGCCTTGATGTACTTCTTTCCCTATTTGGAACCAGTCTGTTGTTCCATGTCCAGTTCTAACTGTTGCTTCCTGACCTGCATACAGATTTCTCAAGAGGCAGGTCAGGTGGTCTGGTATTCCCACCTCTTTCAGAATTTTCCACAGTTTGTTGTGATCCACACAGTCAAAGGCTTTGGTGTAGTCAATAAAGCTGAAGTAGATGTTTTTCTGGAACTCTTTTGCTTTTTTGATGATCCAACAGATGCTGGCAATATGATCGCTGGTTCCTCTGCCTTTTCTAAATCCAACTTGAACATCTGGAAGTTCACAGTTCACATATTGATGAAGCCTGGCTTGGAGAATTTTGAGCATTACTTTGCTAGCTTGTGAGATGAGTGCATTTGTGTGGTAGTTTGAGCATCTTTGGCATTGCTGTTCTTTGGGATTGGAATGAAAACTGACCTTTTCCAGTCCTGTGGCCACTGTTGAGTTTTCCAAATTTGCTGGCATTTTAAGTGCAGCACTTTCACAGCATCATCTTTCAGGATTTGAAATAGCTCAACTGGAATTCCATCACCTCCACTAGCTTTGTTCATAGTGATGGTTCCTAAGGCCCACTTGACTTCTCATTCCAGGATGTCTGGCTCTAGATGAGTGATCACACCATCGTGGTTATCTGGGTCATGAAGATCTTTTTTATAGTTCTTCTGTGTATTCTTGCCACCTCTTAATATCTTCTGCTTCTGTTAGGTCCATACCATTTCTGTCCTTTATTGTGCCCATGTTTGCATGAAATGTTCCCTTTGTATCTCTAATTTTCTTGAAGAGATCTCTAATCTTTACCATTCTATTGTTTTCCTCTATTTCTTTGCACTGACCACTGAGGAAGGCTTTCTTATCTCTCTTTGCTATTCTTTGGAACTCTGCATTCAAATGGGTACATCTTTCCTTTCTTTCTTCATCTACACCCTAATATTTTCTTTTATTTGTAAAACATAATATATCTATTTCTCTAGTTCCTCATAATACTTAAGTTCTCTCTCACAAGTTTACATATGTTTTTAGGTTATTAAAGACTATCATTTATGTCTTAGAAAATTTATAGACCCTTATATCCTCTAAATTCATTTAGTTAAATCAGAAGAGCACTTTTTATGTTTTCCCTTTAATTTAGTCATTTCTAATCAATCTAATAAACATTTATTAGGTTTGTACTTTGAACCTAGTCAACTTCTATGAGATATTTAAGGTAGATTTAAAAGAATGCACATTTTTTTGTGTTTAAGCACCTTTTAACAGTTTTGGAGTGATAGGAGGTGTGTACAGTTTAGGCCGTATACAAGATAACTTGACTGTAAGTTAGTGTGTTAGAAACAAATATGCCATAGTGATCGTGATAGAGAGTGAATGTTTTGCCTTGGAATTTATCCATAAATGCTTTTTGGATGAGACTGGATCTGGGAGAGCAGGATATCAAACACAGGGAGAAGGAAATGAACATGATTTGGATGGCATGTGTTTCTTGACCGTCTTGACTGGAACAGGGAGTACACATTGAGGAAGAGAGAGAGAGTAATTTATGTGAGGAAGGAACTGGGAGAGGGAGTTTATATTTTAAATTTGAGATGGCATTATAAAAGAAAACACTTTATAAAAACAAACACATCTGGAAATATATGTCACTCCCAAGATTGGAGTCTACAGCTGGAATTCAGAATACCAATTGTAAGTAACCCAGGCATATAACAACAGCTACTCAGGGCTCCCTTTTGAACATGGAGTAGGAAAAATAAATCCTAGACATAAAATAGCTTGTATATCACTAATGACACAACTGTCACTGATGACAGGCTTGTTTGCTAAGTAAAAAACAGACATACCTTTCCCTTTTCTTCCTGTACATATGTTTCTTCTTTATTTGATAAAGAGAAATTAGAATAGATCTCAAAGCAGGTTTTCTGATAACTGACTCTGTCCTAGATATGATCCAATAACCCTAATCCTTGAGAAAACAAGATTGAAGTAAGTTGAAATAATTAACCTCTTTTAAGAAATAGTTTTGTGTATGTTGTCTGTTAATTATTTTTATAATATTTATGTGCACTTTACTAGAACTATATAGTATCCCTGTTAGGTTGAAGACATATTGACATACTATATTTACATAAAAGAACTCTAACACTCTGAGTGGTTAATTAAATTCCTGAAGATAAGATGTTCAGTTGGAGACAAAGCCAGGACTTCTGTGAGGCCTTAGGGCTTTATTGCCTTTTCTGCTACAACGTGATTCATCCTTGTTCGTGTTCTTTATGTCCTTTATAAAATAATAGGTGGAGAAACTGACATACTAAAAAGTCAGATTTTAATAGTAAAAGTTATATGGCAGAATCTATAAATAACAAATTATCAAAAATGTTTCTCCTAGTTGAAAATCTCCCAGTTAATGCACATTCGTTTTTAGCAACAATAGAGCTTCCCAGGTGGTTCAGTGCAGGAGATACAGGAGACATGGGTTTGACCATTAAGTTGGGAAGAATCCCTGGAAAAGGAAATGGCAACCCACTCCAATATTCTTGGTTGGGAAATCCCATGGACTGGGGAGCCTGGGCGGCTATAGTCCATGGGGTCACAAAGAGTCAGACACAACTACATGACTGAGTGACAGGATGCATGCACGAAGGCATACTTTACCTTTCAGTGGTAACGATTTTAGCCCTTTTTATAGTATTTGATACCAAAGGAACATTTCATGCAAAGATGGGCTCGATAAAGGACAGAAATGGTATG
This sequence comes from Bos mutus, assembly GCF_027580195.1. Lineage (NCBI taxonomy): Eukaryota > Metazoa > Chordata > Mammalia > Artiodactyla > Bovidae > Bos > Bos mutus. The sequence goes on along the minus strand of NC_091620.1, from coordinate 83,683,006 downwards.
GACCTAACAGAAGCAGAAGATATTAAGAAGAGATGGCAAGAATACACAGAACTGTACAAAAAAGATCTTCACGACCCAGATAATCACGATGGTGTGATCACTAGAGCCAGACATCCTGGAATGTGAAGTCAAGTGGGCCTTAGAAAGCATCACTACGAACAAAGCCAGTGGAGGTGATGGAATTCCAGTTGAGCTATTTCAAATCCTGAAAGATGATGCTGTGAATGTGCTGCACTCAAAATGCCAGCAAATTTGGAAAACTCAGCAGTGGCCACAGGACGGGAAAAGGTCAGTTTTCATTCCAATCCCAAAGAACAGCAATGCCAAAGAATGCTCAAACTACCGCATAATTGCACTCATCTCACACGCTAGTAAAGTAATGCTCAAAATTCTCCAAGCCAGGCTTCAGCAATATGTGAACTGTGAACTTCCTGATGTTCAAGCTGGTTTTAAAAAAGGCAGAGGAACCAGAGATCAAATTGCCAACATCTGCTGGATAATGGAAAAAGCAAGAGAGTTCCAGAAAAGCATCTATTTCTGCTTTATTGACTATGCCAAAGCCTTTGACTGTGTGGATCACAATAAACTGTGGAAAATTCTGAAAGAGATGGGAATACCAGACCACCTGACCTGCCTCTTGAGAAATCTGTATGCAGGTCAGGAAGCAACAGTTAGAACTGGACATGGAACAACAGACTGGTTCCAAATAGGAAAAGGAGTACATCAAGGCTGTATATTGTCATCCTGCTTATTTCACTTCTATGCAGAGTACATCATGAGAAACACTGGACTGGAAGAAACACAAGCTGGAATCAAGATTTCCGGGAGAAATATCAATAACCTCAGATATGCAGATGGCACCACACTTAAGGCAGAAAATGAAGAGGAACTCAAAAGCCTCTTGATAAAAGTTGAAAGAGGAGAGTGAAAAACTTGGCTTAAAGCTCAACATTCAGAAAACGAAGATCATGGCATCTGGTCCCATCACTTCATGGGAAATAGATGGGGAAACAGTGGAAACAGTGTCAGACTTTTTTTCTGGGCTTCAAAATCACTACAGATGGTGACTGCAGCCATGAAATTAAAAGACGCTTACTCCTTGGAAGGAAAGTTATGACCAACCTAGATAGCATATTCAAAAACAGAGACATTACTTTGCCAACGAAGGTTCGTTGAAGTTAAAACATGCTTCTAGACAGTTGTATACTTTAATTGCTTTAAAATACCACTTATAGATAATAATTTTTCTTAAAATATATGAATTTACAGGTATGCCCTAAGTAGATGGATGATAAATGTGTCTGTTTTAAATGCAGGTGCATTCAAATATTCAGATGCAACATTTGAAAAATGAATTTTGTGCCTACTTCACACTGATGCTTATCAGAGTCCCTGGCTGTCAACCCTTTTTGAGTGAATAAGTAAAATAGTACTTATTAAACTTAGTATAATAAGTTACAGATTAACTTTCAAAAAAGAGTACTCCTTGTTAGAGTAATGCAATACAAGAGTTTCATCGAAGAGTGCCTGAAAAACTGATTTTTTGAAGTGCCAAGGATAGGAAGATATCTTTTTCTCATCATTTTATGATCAAGAATTATTTGTTGTTCTTTGACATTCCAAAAGATACATGCATGCACTATTGCATTTGAACTTCACATTCTTTCCTGCCCAGGACAGCAATAATCTCTACATTTCCACTTTTTTTTTTTTCTGAGTGGTTTGCATATTTTACCATTCCTATTCCTTTTTCATCTGGATATGGCTTTACTCAGGAAAATGTGCTGTGAATGTTTTAGGACTATGGTGATTGTAAAGACAGAATGAGTATTTAAATATGTGCTTAATTTCTGCCAAGCTCAATTTTGTGCTTTGCCTTCTAGATAAAACAACCATTAACATAAGGAGACAAGGGGTCAGTATAAAGGTGATACTAAAAGAATCACATTAAAATATTATTAGCTTATTACAGAAGTTTCTCCACTGACACCAATTGGGATATGAGGGGAGTGAAACAATAATATTTTCCAAATGTTAATGGGCATTTGCTCAATTCCCAGTCATAGGTAGCAACAGGATTCATTGGCAGACCATACCCCATTGGGGGAAATAGAACTATCCTAATCTGTATCGCTTACTCCTTGGAAGGAAAGTTATGACCAACCTAGTTAGCATATTCAAAAGCAGAGACATTACTTTGCCAACAAAGATCCGTCTAGTCAAGGCTATGGTTTTCCTGTGGTCATGTGTGGATGTGAGAGTTGGACTGTGAAGAAGGCTGAGCGCTGAAGAATTGATGCTTTTGAACTGTGGTGTTGGAGAAGACTCTTGAGAGTCCCTTGGACTGCAACGAGATCCAACCAGTCCATTCTGAAGGAGATCAGCCCTGGGATTTCTTTGGAAGAAATTATGCTAAAGCTGAAACTCCAGTACTTTGGCCACCTCATGTGAAGAGTTGATTCATTGGAAGGGACTCTGATGCTGGGAGGGATTGGGGGCAGGAGGAGAAGGGGACGACAGAGGACGAGATGGCTGGATGGCATCACCGACTCGATGGACATGAGTCTGAGTGAACTCCGGGGAGTTGGTGATGGACAGGGAGGCCTGACGTGTTGCGATTCATGGGGTTGCAAAGAGTCGGACACGATTGAGCGACTGAACTGAACTGAACTGAATCTGTATTGCCACTCCAGTATTCTTGCCTGGAGAATCCCAGGGATGGCAGAGCCTGGTGGGCTGCCATCTGTGGGGTTGTACAGAGTCGGACACGACTGACGCGACTTAGCAGCAGCAATCTGTATTGAGGAATATTCATCATAATGTCTAAGGTTTATTCTACACATACTATGTAGAAAGAGAATTTAATGTTTAGTATTCAAATCAAAGAATATAACAAAAGTTGCCAGTTTTTCCTAAATTTTGAAGAAATTCTTGTCTAGAGAGTGGTAAAATTACCTGACTCCAGATTTCAAACTTTTTACTATTTCATGGTCCGTCTATATACAGGAGTTTTCTGTGACATTCTTAGAGTGAAGTGAGAAAAATGCAATTCTGAAAATTCTTTGAAAAAAAGATAACCAGAAATACCAAGAATATCCCTGACCTGCTCAGTTATTTCTCCTGTTTTGTAGGTATGAATCTTTGTAGCAGACATGAGGTTCTTCTTGTTAAATCCCAAAGCTTCCATATGTTTCCGGTACTCTTAAGTTTGTATAGACTTTTTAATTCTTCATGATATCACACACACAGATGACATACGGACATTTTGGCTGCTTCATCACCATGCATCATATAAGTGGGCTGCTAAAGGGTAAAGAAAGAGGTTGGTTGCTTCTTTCATTTAGTTAACACATTTATGCTCATCTCCTACATACTCCATGCCAGACACTGTGCTTGGCTTTGGGGATACAGCTATGTGTGTGATTCATGTCTGCCTTCATGTAGCTTAAAAGAAACACGTGTCTGCTGTTGAAAATTACACTTGTTCTGAAAGGTACAAATGCAGATCCTGTGAGATGTAGAGAACGGCCTAAATATCATTTGGAAACATTTTTAAAACTGATTTTACCATTCTATAACAGATTACTGATATGAATACTTCGAAAAACTATAGCAGTTATAATTAAAACTAAAGTTCCTGACTTGCAAAAGCTTTCAGAAGTACCTTTAGGTTGAATTATCCTCAAAACTGTTTGTAAGTTCCAAGACTTTTGTCAAACATATTTAGTAACCCCAAATTGAGTCTTTTAAAATAAAAAGCATTCATTTTTCACTTGGCCTTTATTATTATTTTCTAACAATTTCCATATCCAACAAAGCAAGTGTGTTCTTCTGTTTAGGATTTAATTTTGGCAGTGAACATTGTTAGTGCTCAACAAATGGAAGTTCAGAGAAAATAATATATTATTATTCCTGTATTATGGGATCTTATCTAACTGTGCCTGGAAAAAAGCTTACATTGTGGGGTGAAAGTTGGGAACTTTAATGCCAAATTACACAAAACTCATTTGCAAGCATGATAGGGGAACATTTGAGTTTCCAGGTTTCCTTTTAAGTTTCATCCCCACTTAACATCTTTGGAAAAATAGTTGCTATGATAGTTCATGCAAAAGTGGAGGAACTGTAAGCCAGTCATTTCTGAGAGCTAACTATATACCTCACAAGGTCGTTAAGTGCTTTCCATGAATGATCTCATCCTGTTCTTGCAACAACCATATTTAACAAGAACTGATAATCCTATTTTATAGATGAGGAAACTGAGATCAGAGAAATTAAGTTAATTCTTTCAAGACAAAAAGCTAATAAGTAGCAAAATGGATTACAACCCAAACCATCACCAGGCTGTGTTACCCTTGGGAGATTCAAGAAAGTTATAGTTACTGTAACACTTGATAAAAAGAAATGAGGTTAATTATTGAGGATGCTGAGAGATTATATCTAAAGAAAATTCTGTATTTTATTTTAAAGTATTTATTTACTTGGGTTCCTTGGGTCTTAGTTGAGGCGTAGGAGACCTTTGTTGTGTCATGTGGCATCTTCTGTTGTGGAGCACAGTCTCTCTAGCTGTGGCGTGCAGGCTCCAGAGCATTCGGGCTTCAGTAGTTGTGGCACAAGGGTTCTCTAGCTGTGGCTGTCAGGCTCAGTAGTTGAGACAGGGGCTTAGTTGACCCCAGAGCATGTGGGATCATAGTTCCCCGATCAGGGATCAAACCCATGTCCCCTGCATTGCAAGGAAGATTCTTAATCACTGGACCACCAGGGAAGTCCTGTGAATTCTGTATTTTAAAATTCAGACTCCAGTGTCCTTTTCACTTGTAAGTCAACCTCAGAGGTAAGAGGTGATATGATATTTTCTCTAAGAGAGAAATATATAAAAAATAAAATGAGTAAATGTCCATCTGTAGCTGGCTGCTCAACTCAGGAATCTCATGCTTATTCTAACTGAGGCTGAAAAGATTTAGGGTGGTTATTTATTTATTTATTTATTTTTACAGTTAGTTGTCTTTTATTTGTGTACAAGGTGCTCTGCCACTAATTTCTGTGAGATCTCAGGGAATCATCATAATTGGTTACTTAAGCTTGAAAATGAATGTGTTACAAATGAGGAACATTCTACAAAATAATGAATCAGTATAATTTAAAAATATCAGTATTGTGTTGGAGACAAAGACATAGAAGAACAGACTTGTGGACACAGGAGGGGAAGGAGAGGGTGGGATGAATGGAGAGAGCAGCATGGAAACATATACACTAGCACATATAAAACAGATAGCTAGTGGGAATCAAGTTAGATCAACCATGTTTTGTAAGCTGTTATGAATTTGAAAATATGCTTTATAATAAAAGAACAATTTAGGTAAGTGAAAAAAAACTTGTAAAATTTATCTTGGATAAAATATAACTTATTTTTAAAATTTTTGTTTATTTTACTTTTTCACCACACCATGTGGCTTGTGGGATCTTAGTTCCTCAACCAGGAATCAAACTCAGGCCCTTGGTAGAGAAAATAGAGTCCTAACCACTGGACTGCCAAGGAATTCCCAAAATACACCTTTTTAAATGACTACTACTTTGTGAAGAAAAATTCTTTTAATTAACTACTTAATACTTTGTATATGTCAAAGGATGTCAGCATCTTATAAAATATGTAAACTTAAGTGGCATCATAATTAATTTTTTTAAAGAAGGTGAAAAGCAAAGGACATTGCTAACACTTTGTACAAGATCATTCTACCCATTTTAAAAGCAAAGATGAGGGGTAGAAATGGAAAACAGTACACTGAATTGAATAGGCTAGATGGATAGACGTATAAAAATTAAAACATATATGTAACATAGTAAGATCCAATGCAAAGGATATATTTAATTATAGCATATGTCATTGCTATATTTTGAATATACCATTGAGTATAGTATGTTGTTCAATTGCAAGTATCCCACAAGGTTATTTAAATTCTCTGTTTTTTCCTTTGAAACTAGTACTGTTTCTGGAAAAGAGACCAAGAGAAGCCTAATCCTTTTAATCTCTTGTGTGTGCTCGGTTGTTACGTCCAACTCCTCACAACCCTGTGGACTATAGCCCACTAGGCTGCTCTGTCGGCAGGATTTCCCAGGCAAGAATAATGGAGAGGGTTGCCATTCTCTTCTCCAGGAGATCTTCCCAACCCAGGGATTGAACCCATGTTCAGCAAGGCAGATTCTTTACTTGCTGGGTCATTGGGGAAGCTCCCACATTAATTTGGCTGCACTGGGTCTTTGAGGCGTGTGGGATCTAGTTCCCTGACCAGGGATCAAACCTGGGCCTCCTGCATTGGGAGCATGGTGTCTTAACCACTGTATCATCAGGGAAGTCCCTTTAATCTAATCTTTTAATACAAGTGAAAATATTAAGGTCAAGTATTATACATATTCATCAATGTTTATTCTGTCTTGATTTTAAGGATTTATATGATGTTATTACTTTGATTGGGTAGTTATATTCTCTTTCTTTAAAAACAACATCATTTAATTTTTTATTGAAATATAGTTGATTTAAACAATGTTGTATAAATTGTTGCTGTACAGCAAAATGATTCGGTTATTCATATATGTATGTATATTTTTAATATTCTGTTATAGTTTATCATAGGATATTGAATATAGTTCTCTGTGCTATACAGTAGGAGCTTGTTGTTTATTTATTCTACATATAAGAGCTTACATCTGCTAGCCCTAACTTCCCACTCCATTCCTTCCCCAGCTCCCTCGACCTTGGCAGCTGCCAGTCTATTCTTTATGTCCATGATTCTGTTTTTGTTTCATATATAGGTTCATTTGTGTCATATTTTAGATTCCACATTTAAGTGATATCATGTGGTATTTATATTTCTTTTTCTGACTTACTTCACTTAGTGTGATAATCTCTAGTTGCATCCATGTTCCTGCAAATGGCATTATTTTGCTGAATATTTTTATGCTGAAACTTGTATACATAAACCAAGTCTTCTTTATCCATTCATCTGTTGGACACTTAGGCTGTTTCCATGTCTTGGCTATTATGAGTAG